>NW_018744633.1:1200000-2400000 GCF_001683475.1 Chenopodium quinoa | reverse complement strand
CCACCATCATTTCATGACGCAAGGTTCTCGATACACAGAGACTTGCAATCTCATTATCTTTCGACTTTCCTCAAGCATGGAAAGTATTATCCGGTGGATTTTTCTTCAAGTATAGAAAACCGCCAAGTCGGCTTTCCTCAAGCATGGAAGGCATTATCGGTGGAATTCTTCAAGCATAGAATGACACCATATTCATCAGTCGGCTTTCCTCAGGCTTGGAAAGCGTTATCGGTGGATTTTTCTTCAAGTATAGAAAACCGCCAAGTCGGCTTTCCTCAGGCTTGGAAAGCGCTATCGGTGGATTTTTCTTCAAGTATAGAAAACCGCCAAGTCGGCTTTCCTCAGGCTTGGAAAGCGCTATCGGTGGATTTTTCTTCAAGTATAGAAAACCGCCAAGTCGGCTTTCCTCAGGCTTGGAAAGCATTATCGGTGGATTTTTCTTCAAGTATAGAAAACCGCCAAGTCGGCTTTCCTCAGGCTTGGAAAGCGTTATCGGTGGATTTTTCTTCAAGTATAGAAAACCACCAAATTCCTTTGTCAGCTTTCCTCAAGCATGGAAGGTATTATTGGTGAAATTCTTCAAGCATAGAATGACACCAAATTCGTTCATCAACTTTCCTCAGGCATGGAAAGTATTATCTGGTAGCTTTCTTCAGGCTTAGAAAGCTACCAAACTCTTCAGTCGGCTTTCCTCAAGCATGGAAAGCGTTTCAACAAACGTCATCCGGTGGATTCCTTCAAGCTTAGGAAGCTGCCAAATTCGTTTGTCACCGACACACTGGTGCCAGATATGTATTCTATCCCTTTACTCTTTTATCTGTGGAATTAACATTTTTTTGCAGGTATCGGCGTATACAGAGTGATTTAGGATCGCAGAACGTCTTAAATCATTCTCCGTCCCTATCGACTATTTTGACTATCGTTTTCGAAACTAACGTTTCTACAAACTCAGTTAAAGTCGGGGCTTCTGTAGACACCTAAAAATGTCTCCCCAAAATCAAACCCGATGATAAATAACCTTTCATCGCCTCTATTAGTCGGGTTTAGTATTTAATCCCGAGAGTGCTTAAAAAATAGTATTTTATTAAATTCATATTTTTGAAAGGTCCATGATATAGTCTTGATGTTTGGTAAAAGCATAGTTTTAATTTTAGCCCAAGCTTTTTAATTAATTTTAAGCCCAAACCTTTTTATTTTATTATTTATTTTTGGCCCAAACATTTTATTTTATTTATTTTATTATTTTAGGCCGAATAATAAAAGTCAGGAAAAAGCCCGAAATTATCAATCGGCACTTAAAAAGCCGAAAGAAATTAGGGTTAAAAATGAATTTAGACGGAAAAATGGACTGGAACTGACCGTGTCACGGTACAGCCTGACCATGTCACGGGAACCATTCCCGTCTGACGGTGGGACTTCCCATGACACGGGAGGTCTGCCGTGACACGGGAAGTTCCGTGTCCTTTCCGCGTAAACCCTTAACGCGTTTTCCGTTCCGTTTTCTGAAAATTTCCCGCGTCACTCCAAAACTGACCGTGTCAGGGGAATGTGTACCGTTTGACGGTACAGTCTAACCATGTCACGGTACAGTCTGACCGTGTCACGGGATAATTTTGTAGGGTTTTTATCATTTTAGGGTTCCGTGTGCTCCCTCAGCACATTTCCCTATAAATACCCCCTCATTTCTGATGTACGGGGCAACCAGAATTTATTGTTATTATTTTCTCTCCTCTATGCTATTAACCTAAACACTAGCCTACCCTTTTCACTTCAAAATTCCTTCTTCAAGCACTCAAAGGAGTCCATATTTTACTCGAGGTTCTGTCCTTAAGCCAAGGCGTGAAAGGTAGAATCGTTTGAGGGTTTGGCCCCAAAATCAACTTTAGTTTTATTTAATTTAATTTAGTTATTGATTTATTATTTCCTTGAAGTTACTAACTCGTTTATTATTTTGTAGTTGCAAACAAACAGATTCAAAGTAAGGATCGTGCTCTTTTATTATTATTATTATTTTTCTAACAATTTTACGTTGTTGGAATTGTGATTAATTGGTTTTAATATTAATGTTTATTCTATTATTTATTGATCACCATATTGCATGTTAAAGGGAATGTGTAATTGAAAATCAGGACTAATAAGATAATTTGGACAACTGGTTTAGGATCCTTTTTAATCTAATTATTAATTGAAGTGATCACCAAATTTTTAGAATTATGTGTGCATTAATCTTAAACCAATTTAGTTGAATAATAGTTTGGAGCGAATTGAATTATTGTTTGTATGCCTTTGACATCACAGGAATGCTTTTCAATATAAGAATCGAGTAGAGGCCAATACGGGCGAATGTGACTCCATGACTCACTTCGTACCATTATCCCCGATCCTCCTTTCGTGGTTCCGAACCATATGGAGTTAGTAATCTCATGGATTATGAATGGGGTGTAACCTTCACGGGTCAATCGTTGTTGCCTATCGTTGTCCCTTATCGTGGTTGCCTTTTTATGATCTGGAACGGTTTACAAGTTCCTTAAAAAAATTGTTGGCGGCTCCCTACTTTATTTGTCCCTAGTCGTAATGTCAATTCCCACTTCCTATGAGTGCCAAGCATATTCACACATGCTTTTTAACGTAGGCGCACTTCGAGCAACGCCTACAGTTATGAATACTACGAAAGCGATTTTCCAAATGATAATTTATAGTAGCATCAGATTTCACACTCGTGCGGTCACCATGACCGACAAATCCGCACTTTTTACAGAATCTAAACACACCTTCATATTTAAAACGCACCCACGTGACTTGAATGCCAGTCGTGGGAAAATAACAACCCACAATTAAAGGTAACGACAAATCAATTAATATTTTAACTCTAGGACGAGGAATAGGGAACTGACCCGTGTCACCATCGACCATAGTAATATCCCCGACATGAGCTAGAACAGCCGCCGCGACATTTGGAGTTGAATAACGAATATGAAGTCCTTCAACCGCGACCCATAACTCAGCAAGGTGAAGATTCATATTCAAAGGAACCGAAGCTTCATGAATTCGCTGAAGAACCATCAAACTACCCTTAAAGTGGACCCACACTCTGTCATCCAATTCTTCAGCATCCTGCTCAGTAAAACAGCAGAAAATAAAATCCCTACCATAAGAGAAAACCCTGACCGGACCTCAAAGATGCTAAAAGCGAGACACTAAACGTCTAATAACTAATATAGACCAAACTCGAGTGTCCCAAGCCCTACCAATCACCGTGCAGTTCCAGTCTATAGGGAACTCCTCACCTAAAGGAGGAGGATGAGGAAACCCTTTACCAACTAGATGAGGGTAAACAAAGGTTCAAGAATCTAAGTAACGAGACATAACTAGAGTGACTTTGTGAAGATAAAAGGAAGAGATTGAGATAGATGATTAAGGAAGAGAAAAAGGATGAGAAATATAGAGGTTTTTCACTCATTCGGACTTTTTTGTTGATTCCATACAAGTTGTTTCAATAAAATAAAAACATTGTTGTTACTACTCATATGTAAAAATTATTTCATTTGGCATATCATGATCAGAAGTATTAAATATTAACCTTTTAATCTTTACTATGTTAAAATCGTGACTGTTTCTATAGTATCACTTTCTAACCCCGGATAAAAGTTTAGTACTACTGATTTTATGTATCCTATTGCTATTATTATTATTCTAATATTTTTAATCGTTTAAAAAAAAGGTAGGAAAACACAGATCATAAAAGAAAAATTAGCATACTTTGATAACGCAAAAGCATGCATGTAATGCATGCATACAAAATCACTTACCAATGCACTAAAGTTACGGCTCCCCCCAACTTGTATTATTTTTAAATTTTTTTCTTTGTTTTTGTTGAACTTATTTAATTTTAACATGTTTTAATCCCACCATTTTGCTTTGTTAATAACATACTACTATTCCATTTTTCACCTTCTTCCTTCCTCACCAAAACACCATTACAACTATACCTTCATGACTCACTTTTTTTTCTCTGTTTCATACACTCAAAAATAACAAGTGTAAGTATGCATGTTATTTCTCTTCCGGGTTATTGCAATTGTTTCGGGTTTTTTTGTATCCCTCGGGAGAGTTACAACTCAAGACTGGATTCAGCAAGGACACCTGTACCTGCAAAACAAACGGAGCACCAAATGGTAGGTGGTTTGCCTCCGAAGATTAAGTTAGTATGGATTCAGAGTAAAACGTGCGGAAATAAAGTTATCTGCTCGGATTCCAAGCTTAGGTGTTGTCTGTTTCTTGACAATGACAGCTCAGTAATGATTGGAATGTCCCTATTTATAGGGACCTTAGGAAGTGTGCCCTACCCTAGGGTTTGATGACCTAGGGATTAAGGAAGCGCCGTTCTGCGACGCCCTTGAAGTTTGGGCCTTGAAGACCGCCATTTCAAAGGAGGGATATCTAAGTGACTCGTGTAACGCATCTGGAGAGTCCATTTGGACGCCTCTCAGGGCGACACGTGTTGCTCTCTCATTAGTCCACTTGGGGGTATTAAATGCCCCAAATCATTTTCCCCTCACAGGTGTCACGTGGCATGTCACGTGGCGCCTGTGACAGGTGTCGGCCTCTGATTGGCCGAGAAATTACTTTTACTATTCACCTGAATATAGGGATTTTATTTTTTACCCCCTTTCTTTTACCCACTCTATAAATAGAAGGGTTGACCTTCCTTTGATTCACACTTGCGTGAATCTTTGGGAGAATCTTTGAATTTTTGACTTTTGAAGACTTTTGACTTCTTTAGCATCCGACACTCGGCCAGCTCGTCCGCCTGTTCCAACAGACCTCCCTGACCAGCGCCTCTTAGTACCTTCTTCTAAGGTAACTGCCTGATCTTTTCTGTACTTATTTCTTTGCATTTTTCTTTTTCAATAATGGTTTCCCAAACGCACCCGGCATAGCCTAGATTAGCGATCAGCCGGTCACCTGGGATGGCTGAATCTAGAACTAAGAGTGCTGAATGCTCGTTCGAGAACTACCCTTTAATGTACATCTCAAAATCCGACAGTGTCTATGCCCATGCAGGACACGATGGCTAGAACAAAGTAGACGACCCGGAGATATAGGACGGATGGTTCCTGGTAGCATTTAGAAAATGAGACAGTCTTCTCGGATGGCTCCATTAGGGCGCCTGTCTCCGAGATTATTAAAGACCCTCCTAGCAACATCAGCATTCCAAGCGACTCATTTTGTGATGAGGAATATGGAACCCCTGGGCCGAGTGAATCAGTACCGGATGTTGAGATGGGGGAGACCACTGCTGGCACCCAGTTATGGGGAAAATTCTGATAATGACTATGTGTCATCATCCTCTGACAGCGCCTCCGTTGACTCAGAAGAGGCGTAGTTCAATCTTAAGGTTGCCCGAGAGTCCATTTATGTTGAGAAGGGAGAGGGTTGGGATGATCCGTCTGCTTCACAGCGACATGAACGTGCTCCTTATTACTTGCACGTCGCCGAAGGAAGGAGAAAAACGATGACAGAAGACTTCAGAAAATTTATTTCCGCCCATGTCATGGGACATGGCTTCTTGCCTTCCGTGCCAGATGCTGAGGACACAGTCACCTGGCCTTAGATGGCCATCTATGGTGACCAGTGCTTCGGATGCTATGAAGCATCCATCCAAGTAGGGCTGCGCTTCTCTCTCCATCCGGCTGTGGAGAGGATTTTTTACGGATACCAACTAGGTGTCTGGCAACTAGCCCCCAATTCTTGGGTTAACATTCTGGCTACGTTGCCGCCTGTGAGATGCTGGAGGTGGAGCCCAGCTTCGAGGCTTTTGATCATATGCACTATTTGAGCAGGACTCCGAATGCAAGTGGGGTCGGTTGGTTTACTCTGACCAGCCAACAAGTGTTATATGATGACTCTAGGGAAGGCAAACAAATAGAAGGACTAGAGGTCCAAGTTTTACATAATCTCTTCCCTAGTTTTCCAAAAGAACAGGCGGTACAACCGCTGGACCCAGGAACCGCACCTCCTGGCTGGGAAGAAAGCCCTTATGCCTGTTCCCAAGCGGGCGTAGGAGGAGATTTTTTATTGGGGCCTTTGGTCGTCCGAACAAACGAAGAGACGGGGGTCAAGGATGTAACCCCCTAAAGTTACATTCCCTTATTTGAGTGGCTCTCGAACGGGACGTATTTGGCCGCCTGTGGCCTTAGTACTAAAAATCCGAGAGGTAGCTGGCCGCTTGAATTTATTAGCTTTGCTACCCATATTGATTTTATTTGTCTATGTTTCTAACTCTTATTGCTATTTTGTGCAGACATAGCAATGCACTACTACAAAAGGAGTGTATTTTCAACAGTATAGCCTCGACGCCAGAGCAAGAGCATCAACGGGTAATTGTGATATCCGTGTTTTCTCGACGCTTTTTACAGTCAAAAGAAATTTTAGACTACAAAAAGCGTCGAGAGCACTAACATGTGGCCCTCACGTGTATTTAATTAGCTGTGCCGCATTCTCAAAAATCACGCACCCAACATCACGAAACCCACCTACTCCTCATTTTCGAACATCATGGAAACTACTCCATTCTATTTTCCTTCATTTGATCTGAATTCTTCACAGAGATTCATGGAGTCTTGGCCTAGAATTTGAATTCATATCTCATTCTTTCTTCTTTCGTTTCATAATTCTATCACAATACTTTATTTATCATGCCAAAATTATTGTCTTTGTATCAAATCTGTCTTTCTATCAAATTTGAGGGTTTGTAGAAAGTAGTAGTAGTAGTAGTAGTAGTAGTAGTAGTGGTAGTAGTGGTAGTAGTGGTAGTAGTGGTAGTAGTAGTAGTGGTAGTGGTAGTAGTAGTAGCAGTGGTAGTGGTAGTAGCAGTAGCAGTAGCAGTAGTAGCAGTAGCAGCAGTAGTAGCAGTAGTAGCAGCAGTAGCAGCAGTAGTAGCAGTAGCAGTAGTAGCAGTAGCAGCAGTAGCAGTAGTAGCAGTAGCAGCAGTAGTAGCAGTAGTAGCAGTAGTAGTAGTAGTAGCAGTAGTAGTAGTAGTAGCAGTAGTAGTAGCAGTAGTAGCAGTAGTAGCAGTAGTAGTAGCAGTAGTAGCAGTAGTAGCAGTAGTAGTAGCAGTAGTAGCAGTAGTAGTAGCAGTAGTAGTAGCAGTAGCAGCAGCAGCAGAAGTAGCAGCAGCAGCAGTAGGAGCAGCAGCAGCAGTAGTAGCAGCAGGAGCAGCTGCTGCAGCAGCAGCAGCAGCAGTAGCAGTAGTAGCAGTAGCAGTAGTAGCAGTAGCAGTCAGTAGCAGGAGCAGGAGCAGCAGCAGCTATTTGTATATGACAACTTAATAATTTAAAATTCAGTCTTTGAACTACATGTCGTGATCATTATATCAGCTATTTGTATATGACAACTTAATAATTTAAAATTCAGTCTTTGAACTACATGTCGTGATCATTATATTGATGAGATATGCATGTAAGAAAATTGATGGATTCCAAGGTGAATTTGGCAGCTGTTGCATGGTAAAAAAAAATTGAATAAATAAGTGAATTAAAATTAAAAGTTGGTTAGATGATAAAAAATACTAAGAGTGAAGGAATGGGTGAAGCAAATACAAAGAGTGCTACAAACTTGTCCTCCTTAATGCGCTCTTCACACTTTTGCTGTTCAGTTTCTAGTTTGTGAAATCAGAGCTAAAATCTAGAAATGAATCTAGAACTAAATTTCATAACTGAATTTTGAGCTTAAATTCAGATCTAAAGTTCAGAACTAAAAATCAGATTTGAAATCAGAGCTGAAATATAGAACTGAATTCAGATCTAAATTTCAGAACTGAAAATCAGATTTGAAATCCAAACTAATATTCAAAATTCTTGTGTGTGTGTGTGTGTGAAATTTAGAGTTTGTGTGTGTGTGTATAAGTGTCGATTATCCTTTTTATTAGCTTTGTCGTTGTTTATCTTTACTTATATACTTGTTGAACGTCAGTTAAATTGTTTATCTTATATTATGCTTTTATATTTATCATGGTATAACACTACTAGAAAACAAGCAAATTACGACGAACTTGTTCCGACGGACCCGAATTTCCGTCGCAAAAAGTGAAATTTCCGACGGATTTCAAACGAATATAAATTCCGTCGGAAATTTTAATTTCCGACGGAATTTTTCGTCGTAATTTACAATTTTCGACGGAATTATAGTCCGTCGGAAAGTTCCAACGGAATTTTCCGTCGGAATTTACAATTTCCGACGGAATTATAGTCTGTCGGAAAATTACGACGGAATTTTCCGTCGGAATTTACAATTTTCGACGGAATTTTCCGTCGGAAAATAATTAAAAAAAATTATACTTAAATTCCCAAACCCTAAAGCAGCCCCTTCCCCCTTTGTTATTTCCACCTCTCTTTCTCTCTCTAAGTTTTTGCTCTCTCCTTCTCTCTCTCCCCTCCTTCGTTCCCCCTTTCTCAGTACTCTGTTCTCCTTCTTCTGCTTCGTTCTCCCCTCTTCTCTTCTCCTTCGTTCTCCCCTCTTCTCTTCTCCTTCTCTTTCCTTTCTTCTTCTCTTCACCGCCCTTTCTCTCTCCTTCGTTTCTTTTCTCTTCACCTACATCAAACAACGACAACAACAACGAGATTCGCAACAACACAACACCACCAACCAACAACAACAACCGCAACAACACACCACCACCAACATCAATCGCGCGCAATAGATTCGCAACACCAACAACCGGGCTGCATCAATATCAAACCCAACAACCACCGTCTTTTTTGGTAGATCTTGTTTTAATTTAGGATAGATTCGTAGATCTAGTTAATTCTATATGTTATTGTAATGATAAAATATAAATTTAAATAGATAATTGTATATTTATATAGTTGATTTAATTTTTGTTGATTAAACATTGTTTTATTTTATGAAATTTTGATTAAATATATAGATCTACTGGTTTTGTGTGTTATTTCTTGCTTTAGTCGTGTAATTTTTTTTTTAGGTTAATTTACGGTTTTTGGGGGTATTTTATGGTTTTTGGGGCTAATTTTTTGTTGTGGTGGTGTCGGTGGTGGTGTGTGGTGGTGTGGGTTGTGGTTGGGTCCGGATGGGGGGAAGACTGGTGGTGTTGGGTGGTGGTGTGTGGTTGTGGTTGGGTCCGGATGGGGGGAAGACTGGTGGTGTGGGGTGGTGGTGTGTGGTTGTGGTTGGGTCTGGATGGGGGGGACTGGTGGTGTGGGGTGGTGGGTGGCTGTTTTTTTTTTTGTTTTTTTGAAACATTAGTTGCTTCATTATACTTGGTTAATACAAAGACTTTTATTAGTTTCAATTGTGGACTAGTTGTTAATATGCTCTAAAAAAGCATGTGTATGTTCTTGTTTAAATACATTGGGCTTTTCATTGATCTTTAAATACAACATGTTGAATCTTGAGACTATATTATGTAATGTACTAATTTATACTTTGTATTTTTTTTTTTTGAAGATTGGAAAAGGCAATGTAGGTGCAACAAGAGAATAGGCCGGGACACTTGAGCATCAAAACAAGCGACTATATCGTCTATAAGGCCATCATCTATCTATTTTGGTTTTTAGTCTTATATTAGTGATGTATTTATTTAGGGACAAGCTACTATAATATGAGACTTTTTTTTATTATTAATTGTGTTGATGTTTTCTTTTATAAATTTGGTAATTAACTACGTACTCTTATTATTTTTGATTAATTATTGGTTTTTTTTATTTAGTTATATATACTATTTGTTTATTTAAATTATAATGTTATTAATTTAATTTATTATGTTAAACTTAAATAACTATAATGTATGTATGATGGTAATGATTTAATAAAAGGAAAAAAAAAGCTTAAAAAAAAAATTCTAGACGCTTTTTAATGTCAAAATATTTTGAACATTTTCATATTTCAAGAGTTTCCCGCCATACCATAGGTTGACACGAAGAAACGCGAGACAACAAATAACGTCGCTAAATTTGAGTATGTGGACACGTAAAAGAGTCGCTAAAAAACTACACAATTTTGGGAATATGTGCGAAATAAGTATTTTTCGACGCTTCGTATATTAGTTAGGACACATAAAAGCGTCGATATTCTCGACGCTTTTTTGTGTCCCTCAAAATTCTCGACTCACGTATTCTCGACGCTTTTTAGCAGCGTCGAGAAATATTTTTGCGACGCTTTTTAGCGTCGAAAAAAGGCCTAAAAAGCGTCCAAAAAACACGTTTTTTGAAGTAGTGATGGCAAAGCTTCCTGGACGCAAGAAGTCGGCTACCTCTTCTGCCTTCTACCGTGCGGACCTCAAACGCTTGGAAGAGTAGCCGCCAGGCGACACTCCTCTGGTAGCAATTTGTTTAACTTGGAATTTTTCCAGTGAATTTCCACTTAATGGACTTTTTCACAAGATCTTACATAATAACTCTTTGCAGGATGGCTCATCAAAGCCTGCCCCTACCTCTTAGCCGGATCCCAAGCAGCGTAAGTAGTCGGCTGGCGATGTTTCTCAGAGCCGCAGGAAGCACATCGCAACTAATCCTAAAAAGAGAACGGGCGCCTCTTCCCCTACTAACACTCCATCCAAGTCGGACGCTCCACCAAGAATATTGAATAATGGCAAGTAACCACTCACCACAATTGTTGGCGCAGCAGGTGGTAGTGAAGCCGCAGGGGGAAAGGAAGGTAACTCATTTGGCCATCCGGCCATACTCTTCAATGTTAAGAAATGTCAGTCTTTTCAAAGTTCTTCGTTTATTGAACTTGTGTTGGCAGATTCTCTAGCGAGGCCGACTGTCGATAAGATGGCCAAGCAAATGCTCAGGACGCTTGATCCTGATGACAAGGCGGCTGACAAAGGAGTCCGCACCCTTGACCTTGACGCCATACTGGCGCTACTCAGGCCGCCTCTTCCTTGGACAAAGCTCAGTTTGAGATTGCTCAAAATGAGATTCTGACACCTGATATGTTGTATTCCCAGGCATCGGCAAATCTGCAAGTCCAGCAGAACTTGGACGCAGCGAGGCGGCGGGTCAAGGAACTCCAGGATGAGGTCAAGGCCCTCAAGGAGAAGCTGGAGCCCCTCCAAGAGGCGCAAACAAAGGCAGATAACCTTGGAGAGACGGTCAAGAGACTCAGAGGGCGGCTGCAAAACCAAGAAACCCAACTCCGGACCAAGTATAGGTCTCTGATGGAGGAGGAAAAATCGACCCTGGTCAAACACATGATGGATGACAACGAAGCCATCATGCGTGCGGCCTAGGCAGCTGTGCACCCGTCAGCCGATTATCAAATTTGGAAGGTTCAGTTTGATAAGGCAAATGACGAGTTCAATGTCCGACTCATGAGGGAAGCTGAGGAGGCAGCTGCAAAGGAGGCGGCTACCAAAGACGCCAAGGAGGGGTCCGACTCGTCAGATGACTCGTCTTCTAACGACGAGGAGGATGGTCAACGGGAGGATGAAGAGACAAAGAAGCAGGCGCCGGAGGACAAGGCAAATGCCAATGCTGAGAAACTCCCCTGATCTTTAAGCTTTAAGTTGTCTTTTTCAGCGGCCGAATGGCCAAGTATTTTCTTTTGCGGCCTATGTGCCGAGTAACCATGTATCTTTTACTGACCAAGGGGTCGGGTAATTTGACAATTTCTGGATTTGCCAGCTAACATTCACAGTCGTCTATTTTGACGGCTATTTTATTTATTTATGAAGAATCCGGTTGTTTGACCGGTTTTATTCATATTGGTGTTTGTGCTTAAAAAAAATTTAAAGCTTTCAATTTTTTATGCATAGAATTTTTGGCTAAGTATTTTAACTTGTAAAGTATGCGAATGTTCTTCCCCCTGGCCGGATGTCGGTGGTTTCAGTTGAGTGGATTGATTGACTTAGAAATTTTTGATAATTTAAAGAGTATGAATGGTTTCTAAGTCAATCAATCACTATAGTGATTGCCCAAAACCAAGCGACAGACGGCCATGTAGAGCAGACGGTTTCTAGAATGCATCCGGCCAAAGGCCTCGTGTAATATAGAAAAGCCGCTAATTTTTTTAACTTAGCATGTTGTTGAAAGAAGGATTGTCCGCTTGCCTTTCCCCATAGCAAGAACAGGCGGTAAGGTAGCCTCTAATATGAAACAGTAGCCGTTTTCCGCCTGTGCTAAAATAGTCGGAAAACTCAACGCTTCTTAGATTTCAAATCAGATTAAATCAAACGACTGTAAGCGCTGCTTTAGCGCATTTGGTGGGGCCGCTTGTTGTATTTGTAGAGCAATGTGCCACCCAAATGGGAGATGCTTCTCCTCGAAGAATTCACCCGAATGGACGTCGTAGGTTGTCTGACTCATGTTGGAGCAGACAGTCGTACTCATGTTGGAGCAAACGGTAGTTAAATAGTGTTCATCCGGCCATTGGCCTCTTTTAACAAATAAATAGCCACTAAGTCATTGACTTAGCTTAAAAATTGAATAAAGAATAAATAGCTTCTAAGTTATTAACTTAGCTTAAGGATTTAATAAGTTTTGGGACGACTGCTTTGGTGAAGTGAGGTCTTTTCTTAAGGATCTTGGGTGTCTGCTGTTGGGGAAGACGGCCCCTTTACAATTTTAATTTTTAAAGCGTACTAGGCCATCTACACTTTGTGCATACGGTAGCTCATAAAATCTCGACGTTGTCCGTCTGCATATTGTGCACGCGATGTTCAAGCATCGTCATTAGTTATAAATTGGTCCGTTTGCACATTGTGCAGCCGGAGCTATATAAGGTAAGTAGGATCCGTCGGCACATCGTGCATGCGGCATCCTTCATTGTTGTGAGCATGATCCTTCTGCACTTTGTGCAGTTGGTACTCAAAATAAAGTAAATAAAGACAAGTATGAAATGAAGGTAAAATTTCATTAACAGGTCAAAAACTTTACAAAATTTCAGAAGTAATACTTCTTTAAGTTATCTACATTCCAGGTTCTAGGTAGCTTCCCGCCTTTTGGTGTTTCCAGGCGGTAGGTGCCGCCTCTTACTTCTTTATAAATTCAGTATGGGCCTTCCCAATTTGGTGTTAGCTTCCCTTTCTCATTCTCCCTACCGACTGCCTCTATTTTCCGTAACACAAAGTCCCCAACTTTTAAAGGGCGCTTGTGTACTCTTTTGTTGTAAACCCGAGTTATTCTATGGAAGTAGCTCTCATGGCGCAAGGTGACATTGCCCCTGCGCTCTGGGAGTGAGTCCAACACCAGGCGCATGGCCTCTCAGTTTGCCTCTTCATCATATAACATAATGCGAAGAGTCGGCTCATAGTGTCCAATGGGCAAGACAGCTTCTGCCCCATACACCATGAGAAATGGGGTTTCTCCAGTTGCCCCTTTTGCTGTTGTTCTAATGGCCCATAGGACGTGTGGTAATTCATCCGCCCATAGGCCGCCAGCTCTTTCAATTTTCTTTTTTATGCCGACTGGGATCAACTTGTTGAAGGCTTTGACTTGGCCGACTGATGCGAGATAATTGGAGATCCCCTTATCTCCCAGCCAAGTCTTTAGTTGAGGGGTCTCAAACTGAGGACCATTGTCAAAAACTATAGACATAGGCACCCCAAAACGGATGATGATATTCTTCCAGATGAAGGAAATGACGTTCTTTGTCTTGATTTTTTTACCGCCTCCGCCTCTACCCATTTGTTAAAGTAGTCCACAACCACTAAGATGTAGCGGTTGCCACCTGGAACAGCCGTATATGGGCCCTGGATGTCCATGCCCCATTTTGCAAACGGTACAGGACTGTGGATTGTCGTTAGGTCGGTAACCAAACGATGGATTAGCTTGCCAAAATTTGACACTTTTCGCATTTTTTAACCATCTTCATAGCATCCGCCTCAAGGGTAGACCAAAAGTAATGCCGCCTGGCCCTAACATCTAAGGATCTGCCCATGAGAGGCACAATATCGGCATGCAATTCTTTAAGAACTTCTTGTCCCTTTTCTGGGGTCACACACTTCAAAAGAGGCTTCAGAAAACCTTCTTTGAAGAGCTCTCCTTGTCTCATCTCAAAGCTTGCAACCCGTTTTTTCAACATGGCCGCCTCCTAAGGTGAATCTGCGAGGGTGCTGTTTGTAAGATATGCCCGTATTCTATCCATCTAGGTAGATCTTCGGTCAAGTACTCCAATAGGGTCTTCATCAAATATACTTCTTTTTTCCATGACTTCCCAGAAGACTGACCGAGGCATTTCACAGGAAGCGGATGATGCCAGTTTTGACAGAGCATCCGCCTGATTGTTTGTTGATCTAGGCGCTTGACTTAGATTGGAGTCTTTAAGTGTCCCAGCTTCATCTTTTACCGCCTGCAAATATTTGATCATAACTGGATGGGTGGCCTCATAAACACCATTGTACCGGCTAACGACCAATTGGGAGTCAGAGCAAGCGTCAATTTTTGTGGCCCCTGTCGCCTTACACATCCGGATGCCGGCTAGCAGGGCTTCATACTCGGCATCATTGTTTGAGGCCTGGAACTTGAACCGTAGTGCATATTCATATTTGTCCCCCTCAAGAGACCGACAAATTACGCCTGCACCACAATCGTTCATCGTGGAAATTCCATCCACATACACTTTCCAAACCTGATTGATATTGTCTGGCTTAGCCAGCCTTGTCATTTCAATAATAAAGTCGTTGAATGCTTGCCCCTTTATTGCCTTCCTTGGTTCGAAAGTGATTTCCAGTCCCTGCAACTTAATAGCCCATTTGAACATTCGACCAGAAGATTCCAGGGTTGTCATTGGCTGCTTGAGTGGTTGGTCAGAGTAGAACATGACCGGATGTGCCAAGAAGTAAGGCTTCAACTTCTTGACAGCCATGTAAAGGGCGAGACCAAATTTTTCGACTATGGGGTACCGAAGTTTGGCGTTTCTAAGAACGTGGCTAATGAAGTAGACTAGGAGCTGGATGTCGTCTCTTTTAGCTAAGAGAACAGCACTGAGGGCATGATCTAAAATAGCCAGGTACATATAGAGCGCCTCTTTGGGCAAGGGGCTGATCAACCTTAGCAAAGAGTGCAAATGCTTTTTTAGATTTTGAAAGGCTACCTCAGCATCGCCCCCCCCCCCCCATTCAAATCCAGTCTTCTTCCCGATTGCCTTGAAGAAGTAGAGGCACTTGTCGCCTGACCGACTGAGAAACCCAGAGCTGCTAGGAAACCGGTGAATTTTTGGACTTCCTTCATAGTACGGGGCGACTACATGTCGATTACCGCTTGTATTTTTTAAGGGTTAGCTTCTATCCCCCTTTGGTCAATCAGGAATCCGAGAAACTTCCCAGACTCAACAACAAAGACACACTTTTTTGGATTAAGCATGACCTTGTGTCGCCTGAGTGTGGCGAATGTTTCTCGGAGGTCTGCAAGGTGATCTGCCCGATGTTTGGATTTAACTATCATGTCATCAATGTACGCCTCTACATTCCTCAAAATTTTATTAATGAAGACTATATTAATCATGCGTTGGAAAGTAGCAGGCGCATTCTTTAAACCAAACGGCATCACATTATAACCCCTGAGTAGTGACGAATGCCGTCTTTTCTTGATCTTTTTTTCACAGGGGAATCTGATGAAAGCCTGAATAGGCATCCATGAAGCTCATCAGGGCATGTCCGACTGTAGAGTCGATTAGACTATTGATGTGTCCATTTTATATGGTATTTTACCCCTGTCCCTTGGTCATAATTAGTAGTGCTTTTGGCTCTTTCGGGCCACTTTTATTACTAATTTGTGTGTTCTAGCGTTTTCGTAGTTTTAGTTGTATTTTACAGGAAATTACACTCTTGGAGCATTTTCCCGAGCTTTATTGGATCGACTACGGAAGCTAGAAGTACACGACCGCTTTTGGAGCCCAAGATCGGTGAGAGCCGGTGATTAAGGGCTCGGTAATCGGGATACCGAGGTATATGGACCGAGTGATGAAGACCCTAAGAGGATATCCCGATTGGGTCGAATAAATAAGCCCAATCGAAGCTCCGAGCCTCGAGGTGAAGCAAGGGCACGATCGGGCAGCTTAGCTCGATCGGGCAAGGCGCGCAAGATGTGTGCTGGTGCGTGGCCAAAGGCGCGCCCGATCGGGTGAGCAGCTAGCTCGATCGGGCGCGGCTGTGAGAAGAGCAGTGCGAGAAAAAAGGCGCGCCCGATCGGGCGGCCTCTAGCCCGATCGGGCGCGTGTTTCTGGAAAGGCTCTTTTGTCGAGCAATTAGTTTCTAATTAGGAGTTGTTTTAGTTTTGTTTTTAAGTACGTTTTTAGGACGATTATTAGGAATGACCTTCTTCTTAGACTTTCTCTCTCTACTTAGTTTTCTCTCTCTTAATCTTTCTCTAAACCTTTGTTCTTAATTCTTTGATTAATTCCAGATTTATTTTGGTAACGATTTCTCTTCCCTTAATCTTAGTTATTTATTTTATTCCTTTCATCATGATTTATTTTATTACTTTGATTAGTTTAGTTTTTAATATGTGTGAGTAGTTTAATTTCTATGGTTTATGGGGATCTAATAAATAATATGAAGGGGTAAATTATTGTTGTTGGTTATCAATGCTAGATTAATTTCCTATTGATTGATTAATGCTCTGTGACTAGATTAAGCCTATCTTTTATGCATGAGTTTGACAATATTGATTCAAGAATCGAGAGATGAGAATTAATGTTTAGGTCTAAGTTTCAATAGGCAAGTTAATTTATAAATGGTTAAGTCAAGATTCGAGAGATGAGATTTAATACCGGTAAATTAATTGTGTGATTGTAAAACGTAGCGAGAGCCCTTTACAATCTGGTTAATTGATGCATTGATGATTGACTATTATTGATTATTGGTATTGCATGATGATTTCTTATTGGATTGTTTTAATGTTTTACAATTGCGGCTTGTAAAATTATAGCAATATTAAATTGATGAATCGAGCAGATGTTAATTTGATATTAAAGGCTATTTTCAATAAGAACTTAGATCTAGTAAATTGCAAGAGCCTGTTAGATCTATGTTGATTAATAAATTGCGAGAGCCTGTTAATCATGTTATTTATGCAATGTCAATGATTGATTACTATGTTTTACCCTGGAGTATTATTTATTGGTGAACCTATGCCCTAGATCCTTTTATATATTGTTTTCTCCCTATTCCTATTCTTTGTAGTTTAGTTTCATACTCAAATATAAATAATGGTTACTTAGATAATTTAGATTATAATAATTAATTAGGAGTAAAAAGACTTGTTTCCCTGTGGAGATCGACCCTACTTCCCTATCTACTTTAGTTAGAGGATTTAGGTATTTACTTTTGATTAGGGGATACGACTTTACCCTGTCAAAATTTGGCGCCGTTGCCGGGGAAACGATTTTATTTTTATTTCTGATTGTTTTTGTAGTCTAGATTATTTCTCTTTTGTCTCAAAGAGCGTCAGTTCTCTGAGACAGATCTCATATTTGCTTCTAGTTTTTGTTTATGCCCAGGTGTTCTAGATCAGGTTATATCCCATTCGATCCTGAGATCGAACGTTCATTCCATAGACAGAAAAATCTCTACAAGCAAATCCTAGCGGATTCTGGTGATAATAATAATAATCACCGCGATCCTCCAACTGGTTCTAGCGATTTAGAGGTATCATCAGACGCAGAATCAGTGATGGCTGTTCCAAAGAAGCTTAGTGATTACTCACAACCCAAGCTTACAGATTTTCCGCATCTCACCCTACTTCGGCTCTTGATGGGGTTCAATTCGAAATTAAACCTCAATTTATAACGATGATAGAGAGGAAGCAATTTAGTGGAGCTAAGGGTGAAGATCTGAATCTTCACATTGCCAACTATTGTCAATATTGCAATACCATCAGGCAAGTCGGGGTCACTCAAGACCAAATCAGGGTTGATTTGGGTTGTTCTGGTCTGGCTCATACTTGGTTTCGAGGGAATTCTGCTGAGACGTTCAAATCAGCAAGGTTGGATAGAGGATTGTGTAATGAGCAGTGGAGGTTGAAGTTCGATGAAGGTTCCCTTTGTAATCTACCTAAACGAGAAGTGACCACTGCCCTATTTTAATAAGTACGAATGGGTTTGCTCCTATTCCGTCGTCGCTAAAACCTTTTAGGTTCCAAGCGGCATGGATGAATCATGCTAAGTTCGATGAATTTATTCATTCGAAGTGGGATAATAGCGCCCCAATTATCCCTTTCCTTCGCACTTTTGCTGAATTTTTGTCTTCATGGAATAAAGAAATTTTCATAAAAATTTTAAGAAGAAGACAGAGTTATGGGCTAGGCTTGAAGGTGTGCAGAAAAAGTTGGCTACAGGTCGTGACAGACATCTTATCAAACTAGAATTAAAGCTGAGGAAGGAGATGGATGATATTTTGGATCAAGAAGAGATTTTGTGGTTCCAGAAATCAAGGGTGGAGGCTCTTAGAGATGGGGATCGTAACACAAAGTTTTTTCATTTATCAACCATTATCAGAAGGAGACAAAATCGTATTGAGTCCCTTCAAAATTCGGACGGTGAGTGGATTACCTGTCCAAGTTTAGTTAAGGATATGGTTGTGAATTATTGGAGCAATCTTTTCAAAGATGAACCAACTTCCTTTTACTGGGGAACGTTTGCTTCTTGATCACTTCCCGCACATTGGTCAGGAGGATTGGGATTTGATTTCTCGTCCATTTACAAGATGTGAGGTGAAGAAAGCCTTATTTGGGATGAAGCCTTTTAAATCTCCCGGACCCGATGGTTTCCAGCCGCTTTTTTTCCAAAATTATTGGGAGTTGGTTGCCCCAAGTCAGATTAGTTTGGTGAAGGATGTTCTTGAAGGAAAATCTTTTCCGGAAGGGTTGAATGATGCTTTCTTAGTCTTAATCCCGAAATTGGAGTCCCCTCAGAAACTGAATCACTTTAGACCAATTGGGCTTTGTAATATCACTTATAAAATCGTGACTAAAGTGATTGTTAATCGGTTGAAACCGTTGTTACCAACCCTTATTTCTCCGACGCAATGTAGCTTTGTGCCTAAGCGTCAAATTACGGACAATATAATCATTGTTCAAGAGATGTTGCATTCTATGAGGCGTAAACAAGGGAAACAAGGCTTGATGGCGGTCAAGATTGATTTTGAAAAAGCTTATGACAGGCTTTGTTGGTCTTTCATTAGAGAGTCGCTTATGGAGCTTCGTCTTCCTCAATCAATGGTGGATATTGTGATGCA
This sequence comes from Chenopodium quinoa, assembly GCF_001683475.1. NCBI lineage: Eukaryota > Viridiplantae > Streptophyta > Magnoliopsida > Caryophyllales > Amaranthaceae > Chenopodium > Chenopodium quinoa. The sequence goes on along the minus strand of NW_018744633.1, from coordinate 2,380,805 downwards.
ATGTGTTACGCCAGCAAAATTGCAAATTCTTTGGAATGGTGAACCGACATCGAGCTTCACTCCGACCCGGGGTATTAGGCAGGGGGATCCCCTTTCTCCATATCTCTATGTAATTTGTATGGAAAGGCTAGCACACCTTATAGAACATGAGGTGAAATTTGGGAACTGAAAGGCAGTGAGAGCAAGTAGACGAGGCCCGGATATTTCCCATCTTGCGTTCGCTGACAATCTTATCCTTTTTTGTGACGCTTCTGTCGACCAAGCACTATGTCTAAAGGGTTGCTTAGACAAATTTTGCACAGCTTCTGGGAGTAAAGTAAGTTTTGACAAGTCTTGTGCTTATTTCTCAAATAATACGGATGTTGATGTCAGAAATTCTATTTGTGATGCTCTGGGTGTAAGTTGCACGGATGACTTGGTAAGATATCTTGGTGTTCCTACGATCAATGGTAGGACAAAGAAACAAGATTATAAATACATTGTTGAGAGGACTATTTCGAAGCTTGCTAACTAGAAAAAGAAAACTCTGTCATTAGCAGGCCGAAATACTCTAGCCCAAGTTTGTATCTCGTCCATTCCTTATTTCACAATGCAGACCACAAAGATTCCAAAATCAGTTTGTGATGAAGTGGATAGGAAGAATAGAAGATTTTTCTGGGATGGTGATGAAGAGCATCGAAAAGTTCACCTTGTAGCTTGGGAGACTGTCACTAAGTCTAAGTGTGATGGTGGCTTGGGTCTCCGTTCAATTAGGCAAGCGAACGCAGCATTCCTAACAAAATTGGGTTGGAGGTTGCTTACTTAACCGAACTCCCTTTGGTCTCGTGTGCTTCGAAGTAAATATTGTGATGGACGATGTGACTTAGAGATTTTTAAAGTCAAGGCGGATGCTTTGAATGCGTGGAAGGGCATAGTGGAAAATATCGATGTTCTTAACAAAGGTGTAAGCATGGCAGTGGGAAAAGGGGATCGAATTGCTTTTTGGACCCATAGATGGGCTGCTTCTGAACCGCTGTATGAACTAGCTAATCCAAAGCCTCTTCTAGATGTTATTGATAATCCGGTTCGTGATTATTGGGATTTTAATTCGGCTTGGAGGTATGAACTTTTTGCTGAGAATTTTAGCTCGGATGTGCTTGAATTGATAGCCTCTCATGAAGTGTTGAGTGATGATGATGTTGTAGATGATTTGTTCTGGAATGGTAACCCATCTGGGGGCTTTTCAATTTCTTCAGCTATCAAGATAATTAGAAGGCTGGTGGAAATCCCAGCAAAAGAGAGTCAAGGTTGGAAGGCTATTTGGAAGGCTCGTGTTCCGCAAAGAGTTCGTATGTTCACTTGGTTAGCTGTTCGAGATCGTCTGATGACTAATGCTATGCGATTTACTCGCAAGATGACGAGTGATCCTCGGTGTGGTGTGTGTGGTGCCAATGAATAAAGCATTAATCATATTCTTCGTGTGTGCCCAGCAGCTTCTTTGGTGTGGAGAAAATTAGGATGGATGCTAGCTTGATAAATAATTCGATGCCTTGTAGTGAGTGGATTTTGCATAATATTATGGTTGAGCACTCTTTAGAAGGTGAGGCTTGCAAGGTGGTGTTCATGGTTACTTGTTGGTGGTTGTGGCGTTGGAGAAATGAGAGGACTTTTGTTGCCTCTCCTAAGATTCCCCTTGATCAGGCAACCTTCATTATGGCTAGGGTCCTCGACATTAATCAAGCCATGGTGAATCCCATAATGTTTAATCCTGGAGGTTCAAGCAGAAGAGTTGAGAGATATATTAGGTGGGAACTTCCGAATGTCGGGTGGGTTAAGCTCAATACGGATGAAGCTTCGAAGGGTAATCCGGTTCAGTGCTTCGAATGTTAGTTGAGCCATGCCCAGCTAACTCTCCCTTTATTAATATCATCAGACAGTGTAAGGCCATCATTTCTCGAGACGGTTGGAAAGTGACGCTTAGTCATTGCTATAGAGAAGCTAATCGGGCTGCGGACTGGCTAGCCAACTATGGTGTCAACTCGGTAGAGAAGATGGTAATTTTTGGGGCGGTCCCGGAGGACCTTCGTGTTATTTTATTGGAGGACTTGAGTGGTGTGACTAGGGCTAGACTTGTCCCTTTGGACAAGGACTAGAGTAGTTTGGGTTTGTGTTTGTTTTTGTTCTTGTCTTTTGTTTTTATGTTTCTTTGTTTGCTTTGGGTTTCTCCCTCTCTTTTCACCAAAAATAAAAAAATAAAGCACAACACCAAAATTCCCTATTTTGAGTCTTTTCACTTGGTGTTTACGGAAAGAATGTAATGTTTCCATATTCCATTATTCCATGATGAAACCCTAAGCATTTATAGAGCGAGCGAAATTCATCTGTAATAAGTGGAAATACAAAACTTACACACAGGGAATACCGATTGAATGGAGCTAATGGTGCTATTGAACCCCATCTATTACCTTTCATCCCACCGAGTCTCCTCTAAGGAAATCCAATTAATATTATACTTCCCATCAAATATTATTTTAGTTGCATATGGACGCTTTAATCTGTAACAACTCAACAACATGTGTCACCATTTGAGATAACAAGGACAATATCATCAACATATGAGCTTTCAATCTTGGTAGTACAAAGGTGTAATAATTGAAGCAAAAACTCTTCATAAAAGGCATCTAACCAGTAATTAATAAAGGCATAAAAGACATTACATCTATACAATTATATTAACTAGGGATTCTTACGTGCGCGATGCGCACAGATGGCTAGTCCTTTAAGGAGAATTATTATTGGTGGTCTTTATGCCTTATGTATATTTGCATGGTATATATTTTATTATATCTATTTGCATAGTAATTTTTAAATAATTAGTACAACTCATCATATAATCACATATATTGTAAAAAATGGAGAGTCTAAACTCCAAAAAATGCTTTAAATATTGAAATAACCACAAATAATTAATCAATTTTGGTGATTCAAGAGACAATTTTAAGGCTTTTGAATTCAATAAGGGTAAATATGTAAAAGAATATTTTTAGGGATATAAATGTCCATGCACTATTCATAAGAGTATTTTCTTACTTTTTATAAGGTAGGGAAAAGCGTTCCTAAAAACGTTTATGTGCCATGTGGCACCCTCACCATGTCACCTTCCAACTATGATCATATTCTAATAAAAATGTTTATCATGAGATTTGAACTCATAACCACAAATATATACATTAGGTATCTTACCATCTCATCCATATATTAATCATGCTTTTATACTCAACTCATAAATACATAAGTATATGGATTGGATGGACATCTGAACATTTAATATATGCAATTCTTTTTAAATTTTTTTTTTAAAAAAAAACGATCCTATTATTTGCTAATTATGCTAATCGAGGTAATACATACAAGCAAGAAAAAATAACTATTGTTATATATTAATTTTAGTTATTTAATTATTTTGAAAAAAACTATGTCTTTATTTTCATTATATTATAAATTATAAACAAAGGACATGTTTATATATATATATATATATATATATATATATATATATATATATATATATATATATATATATATATATAGGAACATATTTGTATAATTAAACAATATTTGTTCCATAGATAATTTATTCAAATGTTTAATGAAAAACTATTATAAATTATAAGCAAATAATATAAAGAATGAACCTATCTATTCAATTAGAAGTGTCCAAAAAAAAACCCAGAGCATCGCATGGGCCACACGCTAGTTAATACTTCCTCCGTTCTTTATTAATTGACTCGTATTCTTTTTTGGAAAGTTTCTTTTTACTTGACCTGTTTTATTTTTTGGCAAATTTAACACTACACTTTTACTTATTTACCCTCACATTTTAAACACAATTAAAACCATATACCCTTTGTTACCTTTCCCTATTTTCTCTCACCTCAATAATTCAACCCCTTAGTTCTTCATATATAGTTCACCTACCAGTCACCAACGTAACTCACCACCATATCCTCCCTTCTTCCTCCTAGTTAACCATAGTAGCCACCCATCTCCACCACCCTAAGGTCATCCCCAATGGTGAGACTCAAGTAATATTGTTTAGGAGAGAGAGAAAGTTATTTTTGCAGAGAATACCAATAAGTTGATATATAAACTTAGCAACTCTAAAACAAAGTTGCTAAGTTTAGATACTCAACTTGAGTCTCAATTGACAAAATATGTGGGCCCTCCTAATTAATATTATAATAATTTTATATTTATTTAACTTGTTTTTAAATACAAGCTAACAATCCCTCAAATAAAAAAGATGGAAACAAAATAATTGCATATGGTGGGTCCAATGGAAAGTGACATAAGTGATGTGTCTATTTTATATAGTATTTTACCCCCGTCCCTTGGTCATAATTAGTAGTGTTTTTGGCTCTTTAGAGCCACTTTTATTACTAATTGGTGTTTTCTAGTGTTTTCATAGATTTGGTTGACTTTTGCAGGGATTTATACTTTTGGAGTATTTTCCCGAGATATTTTGGAGCAATCACAAACATTGGAGAAGCACGACCAGATTTTATAGCCCAGCGCCGGTTAGAGCCATTGAACCGGTGATTAAGGGCTCGGTATAGGTAATACCGGGGCATTTAGACCAAGTATTCAAGATCGGAAGAGGAAACCCAGATTGGCCCGAAGAATAGGAGCCCAATCGTAGTCCAAATAGTGGCCCAAGAGAGCCGCCCGGCCAAAGAGGCTGGCGCCCGGAGGCACGCCCGGCTGGGCGGGAGAAGCTAAGGTTGGCGCCCGGTGACGCGCCCGGCCGGGCGCGAGATTAGTATTGATGAGCAAAAAGGCGCGCCCGATCGGGTGGTGCCTCGCCCGATCGGGCGCGTGTATTTATTAGGAGACGATTAGCGTCGTTTTAGTTTGTTTTAATTTAGGATTTGTACGGAGTATAAATATTCCTCCGTAATACGATTTTCCTCTCTCTTTCTCTCTCTCCTCTCTCTCTCCTCCCTCTCTCTCCTTTTTCTTTTTACTCTTTCTTTACTCTCTTAATTGTTTTCTTAGATTTCTTTCTCTTAAACCTTTGTTCTTCTTAATCCATTCTTAATTTCAGATTTGTTTGGTAACTATTTCTCTTCTCTTAATCTTAGTTGTTATTTTGTTCCTTTAATCATGTCTTGCTTATATGTTTTGATTAGTTTAGTTTCTATTATGTGTGAGTAGTTTAATTCTAGGGTTTATGGGGATCCATAAATAATATGAAGGGGTAATTTATTGTTGTTAATTATCAATGCTAGATTAATTTCCTATTGATTGATTTAATGCTCTGTGACTAGATTAGGCCTGATCTTTTATGCATGAGTTTGACAATATTAATTCGAGATTCGACAGATGAGAATTGATGTTTAGGTCTAATTTAAATAGGCAGAATAATTTATAAATGGTTAAGTCGAGATTCGAGAGATGAGATTCAATACCGGTAGATTAATTCTGTGATTGTAATACGTAGCGAAAGCCCTTTACGATCTGGTTAATTGATGCATTGATGATTGACTATTATTGATTTTTGATATTGCATGATAATTTCTTATTGAATTGTTTTAATGCTTTACAATTATGGCTTGTAAAAGTATAGCAATATTGAATTGATGAATCGAGCAGATGTTAATTTGATATTAAAGGCTATTTTCAATAGGAACTTAGATCTAGTAAATTGCAAGAGCCTGTTAGATCTATGTTGATTAATAAATTGCGAGAGCCTGCTAATCATGTTATTTATGCAATGTCAATGATTGATTATTATGTTTTACCCTGGAGTATTATTTATTGGTGAACCTATCTCCTAGATCCTTTTATATATTGTTTTCTCCTTATTCTCATCCTTTGTAGTTTAGTTTCATATTCAACTTATATATTTGTTACTTCATAATCTAGATTATATTAGTTAATTAGGAATAAAAAGACTTGTTTCCCTGTGGATTTCAACCCTACTTCCCTATCTACTTTAGTTAGAGGACTTAGGTATTTATTTTTGATTTGGGGATATGACTTTACCCTGTCAAAATTTGGCGCCGTTGCCGGGGAGACGGTTTTATTTTTATTTCTGATTATTTTTTTAGTCTAGGTTATTTTCTTCTTGTCTCAGAGAACATTAGTTCTCTGAGGCAAATCTCATATTTGCTTCTAGTTTGTCTATGCCCTGGTGTTCTAGATCAGGTTACATCCCATTTGATCCTGAGATCGAACGTTCCTTCTATAGACAGAAAAATCTCTACAAGCAAATCCTGGCGGATTCTGGTGATAATAATAATAATCACCGCGATCCTCCAACTGGTTCTAGCGATTTAGAGGTATCATCAGACGCAGAATCAGTGATGGCGGTTCCAAAGAAGCTTAGTGATTACTCACAACCCAAGCTTACAGATTTTCCGCATCTCACCCTACTTCGGCTCTTGATGGGGTTCAATTCGAAATTAAACCTCAATTTATAACGATGATAGAGAGGAAGCAATTTAGTGGAGCTAAGGGTGAAGACCCGAATCTTCACATTGCCGACTATTGTCAATATTGCAATACCATCAGGCAAGCCGGGGTCACTCAAGACCAAATCAGGGAGATTCTCTTTCCCTTCTGTTTAACTGGAAAAGCTAAATTGTGGTTTAATGGCTTAAATAGAACTGCACTTGGTAAAAATGATTGGGAAACTCTTGTTTTGAATTTTTATAACAAGTATTATCCTGCAGGGAGAACAGCCGTACTACGGAGTGCGATTCAGAACTTTGCCCAAAAAGCCGATGAATCCTTATATGAGGCTTGGGAGAGGTTCAAGGACCTACAAAGAGAATGCCCCCACCATAATTTAGCACAATGGCAGTTAATCCAAGCCTTTTATAATGGCATTGGAAATTCTTCTCGAATAATTTTAGATTCTGCAGCTAGTGGGAGGTTTATGAATCTTGATGTTGAAGATGCAGGTCAGGTTATTGAAGACATGGCGATACACAATTCCCAATATGGGAATCCTAGAGGATTTGCTAACAAGGGGAAGTATAGTGTTGACTCTGTATCCTTTTTGCAAGCTCGGCTGACCTCTATTTGCCAAAAATTAGATAATCTTAGCACTGCCAATGTAACTAATGTTTCTGCAATTAATAATAATTCTAATGAGGCTTTCTGTGAAAATTGTGGTATTATAGGTCATTGGGAGCAAGATTGCAGGAGTTCCGTGGAGCAAGTTAATGCCTTTCAAGCTTATAGGCAGAATAACCCATACTCCAACACCTTCAATCCTTGGTATCGGAATCATCCGTACCTTTCCTACCGGAGTACTAATGTTCAAAATCCACCACCACAAGAACCACAGGCACCACAGCAACAGCAGCAGAAATATTACCATCCCAATGCTGGCCAGAAGAACCAACTACAACAACCCTCCTCATCTTCCGACCCTTCTCTAGTAGAAATTAGAGCAATCTTGGTTAATATGTAAAAGCACATGGAGAGTAGAGATGCGACAATTGATCAAATTCTAGCACATAATAAAATTGTAGATAATCAAATTGTGCAACTTTCCTCTACTCTACAAGCCCGCCAACAGGGAGCTCTACCGGCACAGCCCACCAGGCCTACGGATCAAGCATTTGCAATTACTCTAAGGAGTGGTTCAAACTATGAAGGGCCCTCTATGCCCAGAGTAGATGAACCTGTTTTATTAAATAATGCTAATCTTGATTCCGTTAAACCAAACAATGTAGTTAATAGCCCTGCAGAGCTAAAGGATAGTACTAACATATCTAATTCTACATTGCAGGGTACGACTCCAGAGAAGGTGGCTACTCCAGGTAAGAGCAATAATTCTCCAAAGCCAATTATCAAACTTCCATTCCCCAATCGTCAATTGAAGACAAATTTGGATAAGCAGTTTGGTAAGTTTCTGGAAGTGGTAAAAGATTTGAAGGTAACAGTTCCCTTCACTGAATTAATCACACAAATCCCTTCATATGCAAAATTTATGAAATAAATATTGACGAGGAAAAGGTCTATTAGTGAGGTAGAGACAGTAGCTTTCACTGCAGAGTGTAGTGTCGTACTTCAAAATAAGTCTCCACCTAAATTAAAAGATCCGGGTAGTTTTTCTATCCCTTGTCATATAGGCAATCTAATGATTGATAATGCATTGTGTGATTTAGGTGCTAGCGCTAGTGTCATGCCATTATCTGTGTGTTCCAAACTGAATATGGGTAAATTAAAATCTACCAATATTACTCTACAAATGGTCGACCGTTCTTTTAAATACCCCTTAGGTGTTTTGGAGGATGTCCCCGTTATAGTAGGTAAATTTAATATACCTGTTGATTTTGTTGTTCTTGATATGGCTGAGGATGTGCAAACCCCAATTATTTTGGGTAGACCGTTCCTTAACACTGTAGGAGCAATCATAGATGTGAGAAGTGGTAAGTTAACACTATTAGTAGGGGATGATAAAGTTGTTTTTAATCTTAATAATGCCCCTAAAAGCTCCATGCTTGAGGAAAAATGTTTCACTGTTAATGTGGTTGAGAATTATTCTAACAAGCCCCAAGCTCTTGAGAAAGATCCCTTGGAGGCGGTATCTTGTGTTGCATCCCTTTCAGATGAGATAGAAAAATGGCAGAAGGAAGTCAATGCAATAGAAAGAGCACTTTACACTGTCGGTCTTGGTTTCGAGGATGAAAAGGTGGAACCGATCAAGCAAGTTGTGCGATTTGAGCCTACGGTTAGTATTCCGCCAGATCGAGTTGCAAGTGTTGAATGCAATGACAATTTGAGGCAGCCCTCGATCAAAGAAGGATCTTTAGTGCGTAGCGTTGAAGATCTCCCAGTCCAAGTCAGGGAGGATCCACCAGATAAGGTGATTTGGCGTCCCACAGGGTATGTCAGGAAGCCGCGTCGTAGCCTAAACACCGCTAGACCGGGTGAGAAACCACCCGATCAAGCGTTAGGCCAAGGGTCCTAGTTATTTTACTTGGTAAGAAGGTCGTGCGGGACCTAGATAAACCAGCGCTTTGCGGGAGGCAACCCGTATTTTTAATGCCTTTTAGACTAGCTTTTCTTTCCTTTTTCTTATGAGAGGAGAGATGAGGGAATTTAATGAGTCTTATGAGTGTTTGTACAGGTTTGAAGGAAAAGAGTTAGCCAAATTTTGGAGAAAAGAAGAAAATAAAAATTCGACAATTTAGCCTTGGGCCCGACCAGGCGAAGCTCGCCCGATCGGGCGCGAGAGCAAGGCTTCAAAATTACGTATTTTTGCCCGACCGGGCGAAGCTCTCCTGATCGGGCGCGAGAGCAAGGCTTCAAAATTATGTATTTTCGCCCGATCGGGCGCGAAATTCGTCGTATACGGACTAAATTGTCCGCTCGATCGGGCGATTCTCGCCCAACCGGGCGCGAGAAGAGGCAAAAATTACATCACCAGATCGCCCGAGCGGGCGAAGGGCGCCTGACCGGGCGCGAGAGTATACGAAATCGGGTACATCAGATCGCCTGACCAGGCGAACGCCGCCCGACCGGGCGCGAGAGCTCAGCAAAAATTAAAAATTAGATCGCTCGAGCGGGCGAGCCACCGCCCGACCGGGCGCGAGATACCCGACGCCCCTTTTCTTCTTCTTCCTTCTGTTTTCTCATTTCATTCTTTCCTCCATTACTTTCTCTCTCTAAAACTCAAATTCTCTCTACCTTCTCTCTAAGATTTCTTCTTTATTTCTTACCCAATTTCAAAACTTTTTACATATTTGTAATCCCCTCTTCATCCTCTACATTTCCATATAAAAATTTTCAGATTTTATTCAAATAAATTTTCAAACCCATTTTCTACCATGGCTTTAAAGAGGGCTAGGTCCATTTTCAGTAGGAGCTCCAGTTCGAGGGAGGAATATGACCTAGATTTGCAACTTCCGTACTGGCCGACGATCCGTATTGCTAGCCGAGAGCAAAAGGAGCGGCTAGAACACTTAATCGGTCGTGAGGTAATTACTTCTCGGTGGTTACACCGCCCTACTCTAGAATCATTTGGTTTGTATGATTTTGTAAAACGATTTTTAAATGACATTGGCATGAGAAAATTTGTTGATATGCACTATTGTAGACATCTAAAAATGTCTCCCCAAAACCAAACCCGATGATGAACAACCTTTCACCGCCACTATTGGTCGGGTTTAGTATTTAATCCCGAGAGTGCTTAAAAAATCGTATTTTATTAAATTCATATTTTTGAACAGTCCATGGATTAGTTTTGATGTTTGGTAAAAGCATAGTTTTAATTTCAGCCCAAATTATTAATTAATTTTTAGCCCAAGCCTTTTTATTTTATTGTTTTATTATTTATTTTTGGCCCAAACCCTTTATTATTTTTATTTAATTATTTTCTTATTTTAGCCCGAATAATAAAAAGTCAGAAAAGGCCCAAAATTATCAATCGACACTTAAATTGCCGAAGGAAATTAGGGTTAAAAATGTATTTAGACGGAAAAACAGGCTGGAATTTCCCGCGCCACGGCAGATACCTACCGTGTCACGGGAATCCTTCCCGTCTGACGGTGGGATTTCCCGTGACACGGGAGGTCTGCCGTGACATAGGACATTCCGTGTCTTTTCCGCGTAAACCCTTAACGCGTTTTTTATTCCGTTTTCTGAAAATTTCCCGCGTCACACCAAAAATGTACCCCTCACGGGAAAGTGTACCGTCTGACGGTGGAGCTTCCCGTGTCACGGTACAGTTTGACCGTGTCACGGGATACTTTTTTAGGGTTTTTATCATTTTAGGGTTCCGTGTGCTCCCTCAGCACATTTTCCCTATAAATACCCCTCATTTCTGATGAACGGGGCACCGAGTAATTTGATTATTTTATTTTCTCTCTTCTATGCTTTAGCCTAAACACTAGCCTACCCTTTTCTACTTCAAAATTCCTTCTTCAAGTACTCAAAGGAGTCCATACTTTACTCGTGGTTCTATCCTTAAGCCAAGGCGTGAAAGGTAGAATTGTTTGAGGGTTTGGCCCCAAAATCAACTTTACTTTATTTAATTTAATTTAATCATCGTTTTATTATTTCCTTGAAGTTACTAACTCGTTTATTATTTTGTAGTTGCAAACAAACAGAATCAAAGTAAGGATCATGCTCCTTTTATTTTTATTATTTTTCTAACGATTTTATGTTGTTAAAATTGTGATTAATTTGGTTTTAATATTAATGTTATTCTATTATTGATCACCGTATTGCATGTTTAAAGGGAATATGTAATTGAAAATCACGCCTAATAAGATAATTTGGACAATCGGTTTAGGATCCTTTTAATCTTATTATTAATTGAACTGATCACAAATATTTTAGAATTATGTGTGCATTAATGTTCCACCAATTTAGTTAAATAATAGTTTGGAGCGAATTGAATTATTGTTTCTATGCCTTTGAGATCACAGGAATGCTTTTCAATATAAGAATCGAGTAGAGGCCAATACGGGCGAATGTGACTCCATGATTCACTTCGTACCATCATCCCCGATCCTCCTTTCGTGGTTCCGAACCATATGGAGTTAGTAATCTCATGGATTATGAATGGGGTGTAACCTTCACGGGTCAATCGTTGTTGCCTTCGTTGTCCCTTATTCGTGGTTGCCTTTTATGATCCGTGAACGGTTTACAAGTTCCTTAAAAACTTGTTGGCGGCTCCCTACTTTCCTTGTCCCTAATCGTATTATGTCAATTCCTACTTCCTATGAGTGCCAAGCATATTCACCACATGCTTTTAACGTAGGCGCACTTCGAGCGATGCCTACAACTATCCTACATTCCGAGAACTTACTTGTGAATTCTTGTCTTCTTTACATGTTGTTAGTAGTAGAAATGGGCCAAATTTATTTTTTAGATTGAACAATAGAAATATTAGTTTAACTTTTATAGAATTTTGTAAATTATTTGAATTAAATTCTGAACTATCTCACCAATGGCATGCGGACTATAAAATGGGTGACATATATCATGCTTTGACTGGTTTGCCTACTCCCGACCCCCAACACGCTAGTACCAAACCTATTCACCACCCTGTCCCAAAAATCTCGCAAAGATTTACGGGTTTGTGTTTTTTAGGTAGGAACGAGCCCCATAATGCCCAATCTAACGAACTAGCTATCATAGGACACTATGTGTATGGGTTCGGGAAATTGAACATAGGTAGGTTTATTGTTCACCATTTGAGTAGGCATGCCACGGCCAGCACCACATCAAAAACCCCCATCCGTTTAGGAGGCCTTATCACTCGGATATAAGTTAAAAAGGTCGGTTTTGTAGTGGATGGACCCCACTAGCTGACCAACTGCGGACCAGATACCTATATGACTGCTAGGTATTTTGAGGAGTTGGGGTGGGTACGACCGAATAGCGAGCAGACACCCTTTTGGTGTATTAGGACTGGGAGCGAGCAACCTTTGCCCATCTTTCCCCTACCCAGTCCTGACTTGACCGCCTTTCCCCCAGGACAACCATATTACACTTATGATGTTTTAGTTGCCAACGCTAGGGGGGAGGCACCACCACCACCAGTTCCACCACCTCAGCCTCAGCCTGAGGTGGCATTCTCTCCACCTCATATGTCTCACTCCGTCCCTCATGTTGACTCTGACCCGGTTTGGGACCTTCAGAGTATAGGTTAGGCCTTAGGACGTATCGAGCATTCCCACACTAACCTTAGGAGGATGGTTGGCTCCATAGACCATAGGTTAGGGTACCTGGAGAGGAACCAGGGTAGAGCTCTCTACCCTATGTATGATGATTATGCTCGTCGGGGCAACATTCCCGACGACGCTATTCACCCTGACTAGTTTCAGCCTCCACCCCAGGGATACGATAGGGATCCCACTGCCCATGGTATTTACACGGACTATTCTTCCTTCTATGGGTATGGCCAGGACATTCCTTTCGGGGGACCGGAGGGGGGGAGTTTTCATGCTGATTATTTTGGTGGTAGCTCTTCTGGTGCAGGTGGCAGTGGAGGTACGGGCTTTGGCTCGATGGATAAGGATGATCAGGAATAGCTATGCTGGGCTAGTTCCCGAGCCAATAAGGACATTGTCTGATTCTGGCTTGGGGGAGATTTTGGATTTGGTATATTTCTTTTTCTCTTTTCTTTTATTTTTGGTGTGTTCTTAGGGTAGATTTATTGCTTTTAGTTTTATTGCTTTCTTATACTTGAAAAAAAATAAAAAATCCAAAAATACGTTCCAATGAATTGTAAATTATGCTTCCCTGTGCCCCTTACTTGAGAAAAATTGTTTTGATTCCTGGTATTTGATGATATGCATTGCGGATTAGTTGATCATGATTTGAAGTTTGATTGCCCTGAAACCTTAACATGCATCAATTTTGTCCAACTACTTGTGAATATAGTGCTTGACTAGTTGATTTGGTTAGGAATGTGTGATAGTTCCATAGTTCCTGGTATGTCAATGAATTTGAGTATTGGTCTGCAACTATTAGTAATATTTATATGATTCATTATTATGCACATTAAGGAGGACGAAGGCATTTGTTCTTTTAGGTAGCCTCCAGATGATTGTAGATACATTTGTTCCCTTCTTGCTACCCATGTTGTTGACTTGACTTTTTTGTTGTTTATTAGCCACATTACAAGCCTATTTTGCCCCATTGGTTACTAGTCCCAAGCTTGGCTTGGGGGAGCTATTAGTGAGTGAGGTAAGGGAGTTTGTAGTGTGCTTATTATTTGCACAGCTTGGGTGGGCTTTTGAGAAGTTGTTTTGTTGTTGATCATGTTTATTTTTGATGAGTTTGAGAGTTATACTTTCTTGAAAAAATAAAGCATGATGTTATGAAGAAAAAAAAGAGAAGTTCAAGAAAAAAATATGTTGGAAAAAAATAAGTGAACTTCAAAAGAAAAGAAAAAAAATGTTCAAATGTTCTAGTTGGAGGTTGATCCAAAGAAAAATAATTTTGAGCTTCAATGAAAAATTCAAGTTTGGAACTAAAGTTTGTTTATTCACTCCACTTCTTCATTATTATATTTTTATGAGTGAAATTGTAAGTGTTGGGATTATTTATTATAATTGGAGTATATTGGGTTGATATTAGAGTTGGTTATGTAGGAGATGTTGACCATTATTTATTTTGATCATGGGCTTTATTAGGATTTGCTCCCTTAAGCATAGCTTTTCTCTCACTTGTTCCCAAATGATTCCTACCCTTTTTCCTAGCCTTACATTACAAGCTTTAAAGACCTTCCGACCTTTGTGCATAGAATTGTATGAATGTGAAAGTGTTGTTTATCAATGCAAGTTATGATTTGACATATTTCGAGTCGGCTAGTAGGTTGAGCGTTCATTGTTTTATACACACGAGAGTGTGAGTTGGGAGGGCATTATTCACATAAAGGGGTTGGATGGAGAGTGATCGAGTACATCTTTTACTCGCCACAAAAATGAGAGTCGAGTGTGTGAGCACTAGTCTTGAATTCTATATGCTCTTGTGGTTTGCTCTGTTTGACAATTGTAAGGGAAGATTAGTGATTAGATGGATTTGATTGGTTGACTTTGAAGCATGTTTATTTGATTTACCCTGGATCGTTTGTGCTTGATTTTTACTTTTTGGGGTGAGGCATATTTATTGATTAATTGATGAGATCTTTTCTTAGGGACAAGCAAAGGTTTGGCTTGAGGAAGTTTGATGTGTCTATTTTATATAGTATTTTACCCTCATCCCTTGTTCATAATTAGTAGTGTTTTTGGCTCTTAAGAGCCACTTTTATTACTAATTGGTGTTTTCTAGTGTTTTCGTAGATTTGGTTGACTTTTGCAGGGATATATACTTTTGGAGTATTTTCCCGAGATATTTTGGAGCAATCACGAACATTGGAAAAGCACGACCAGATTTTATAGTCCAGCGCCGGTTAGAGCCATCGAACCGGTGATTAAGGGCTTGGTATAGGTGATACCGGGGCATTTGGACCGAGAATTCAAGACCGAAAGAGGAAATCCAGATTGGCCCGAAGAATTGGAGCCCAATTGTAGTCCAAATAGTGGCCCAAGATAGCCGCCCGGCCAAAGAGGCTGGCGCCCGGAGGCGCGCCCGGCTGGGCGGGAGAAGCTAAGGCTGGCGCCCGGTGACGCGCCCGGCCGTGCGCGAGATTAGTATTGATGAGCAAAAAGGCGCGCCCGATCGGGCGCATGTATTTATTAGGAGACGATTAGCGTCGTTTTAGTTTGTTTTAATTTAGGATTTGTACGGAGTATAAATATTCCTCCGTAATACGATTTTCGTCTCTCTCTCTCCTCTCTCTCTCCTCCCTCTATCTCCTTTTTCTTTTTACTCTTTCTTTACTCTCTTAATTGTTTTCTTAGATTTCTTTCTCTTAAACCTTTGTTCTTAATCCATTCTTAATTCCAGATTTGTTTGGTAACTATTTCTCTTCTCTTAATCTTAGTTGTTATTTTGTTCCTTTAATCATGTCTTGCTTATCTGTTTTGATTAGTTTAGTTTCTATTATGTGTGAGTAGTTTAATTCTAGGGTTTATGGGGATCCATAAATAATATAAAGGGGTAATTTATTGTTGTTAATTATCAATGCTAGATTAATTTCCTATTGATTGATTTAATGCTCTGTGACTAGATTAGGCCTGATCTTTTATGCATGAGTTTGAAAATATTGATTCGAGATTCGACAGATGAGAATTGATGTTTAGGTCTAATTTCAATAGGCAGATTAATTTATAAATGGTTAAGTCGAGATTCGAGAGATGAGATTCAATACCAGTAGATTAATTCTGTGATTGTAATACGTAGCGAAAGCCCTTTACGATCTGGTTAATTGATGCATTGATGATTGACTATTATTGATTTTTGATATTGCATGATAATTTCTTATTGAATTGTTTTAATGCTTTACAATTATGGCTTGTAAAAGTATAGCAATATTGAATTGATGAATTGAGCAGATGTTAATTTGATATTAAAGGCTATTTTCAATAGGAACTTAGATCTAGTAAATTGCGAGAGCCTGTTAGATCTATGTTGATTAATAAATTGCGAGAGCCTGTTAATCATGTTATTTATGCAATGTCAATGATTGATTATTATGTTTTACCCTGGAGTATTATTTATTGGTGAACCTATCCCCTAGATCCTTTTATATATTGTTTTCTCCTTATTCTCATCCTTCGTAGTTTAGTTTCATATTCAACTTATATATTTGTTACTTCATAATCTAGATTATATTAGTTAATTAGGAATAAAAAGACTTGTTTCCCTGTGGAGTTCGACCCTACTTCCCTATCTACTTTAGTTAAAGGACTTAGGTATTTATTTTTGATTTGGGGATACGACTTTACCCTGTCAATAAGTATACTTAAATGTGAGTCTTACCATTGGAAAATTATAAATCATATGACTTGCTAAATTGAGAAGTGGATTGAGTATTACCATTGGGAGTGAAAAACAACTCAACTTGTATTTTAATACTGAGAATTGAGTCTCACCATTGGAGATGATCTAACAATAATTTTGAACACCAACACAGCATCAATCGTCACACTTATCTCCCTTTTTCACCGTTGATGGTCTCCAAACTCCCCCCCATCCCACCCTCTCTCGCCACCTTCACGGCTTTACTGTGCGTCGTTGCCGCACGTCCGAAGAAGAAGAGGCACTACGAGATGGTGTTGCTAAACACGACCCTGGTAAATGGAAATTGATCTAAAAAGATCTCGAATTCAAAAAATTTCTTCATTCTCGCTCCAACATCGACCTCAAGCTCAACAAAATCGAGGCCATGGTGGTCGAATTTTGCTAGTAATTGTAGATCTGAAACCACCATAGCCAAATTCGACTACCGAGCTCTCAATTTCTATAAAAATCTGTTCAGGGGTGGTTGAATTTGGCTAGAAATTGTTGACAACATTTTTTTACAAGCAATTTCTGAAAAATTTGGTCGAATTTGGCCACCAATCATTGATGGGATTGTTCGCCGTAGAGGAATGGTTGTCGTAGAGGAGATATAAGGGTTAGTCGGGGTTGTTGCAGTAGTGAAGGGATTGTATTTGTGGTGGTGGTTTTAGAGTTGTAATGGTGGTTCTAGTGGTGAGGTGGGTGGCTGTGACGGGAAGGGTAGGAGGAGTTGGTCAGTTAGCATGGGTAAGGGAAATATGGTCTTTTAGTATTCTTCACAACTTTTCCTTGATATTTGTGCCTAAATGGAGTAGGTCAAGTAATAAAAAATAGAGGAAGTACATATTAAATGGACAATCTTTTGGCCATCAATTCAATGTAAAAATCATGGGCAGCTACGTAACATATAGATCTACTCACAAATATTGACTTTCTTCTTCAACATTTCGATAAATGGAATATTCATCACAACCTGGAAGCAAATTAGATAAAGAAACTAAATCGGTTTTTCAATTTAAGATTATATAGATATAGTTTGTTTTTAGTTGTTGTTTTCAATATATTTCATAAGCAAGAAGGAAAATTTTCATTTGGCGCTGCTTAAAAGATAAAAAGCGCTTTTGTACTGAATCATTTTCCTAATATAATTAAGTAATTAGACTCCGTGTTTATCAATTTTTAAATCATATATTATAATAAAACACTTATTTTATTCCCAATCAAATTCTTTATCTTCTAAAAAAATAATTATTAATCCTAATTCTATTAGAACTTAAAAGAACCTTCTAGATCATTCTAGAAGATTAAATTAGGAATATTAATTACTAGGCCCTCCACTAGATCATTGGGCCATAAAACCATTTCGAGCTCAACTTAGTATTTGTGCCATAACTTCCTCATTATTCATCGAAATTGGGCTTATAATATATCATTGAAAAGCTCTTTTCGAGCCATATTCAACTACACTATTATTGGACCCTTGTCATGGACCAAATTAAATTAGACTGGCTATCTTCATAAATAGAGTACATTTTCAAAAACACAAAGAAGGGTATTTTAAGAGAAACAACTGCATCACTTAGACTTTTCACACTTTCACTTCGTTTGATAATCAATGACGTGAAAAGTATTCATCATTGAGTTTGGTTTTTTGGGAGACACATTTGGGTGTCTACAGTTCCCCAACATTCTTTTTTTTTTCTAATGGTGTTAATTTTGGTCTTTGGTTGGGTTTAGGATCGATCATTTAGAACATGAGTCTTAATTATTGTGTCTATGCATATCAAATTTTGGATTGATACGGTCACTTTAGATTGTGTTATTTTGTAAGGATGAGCACGTATTGGGTATCCAAAAGCTGTATGCACATTCAGCTAGTCTTTTGGCCCGTTCGATGACGCACGTTCTATTTTTAAAAAATTATTTTTATTGACTTGTGTTTTTTAAATAATGATACACCTTATTTTGTTACTTATATTTTGCCAGTTACGAAATGCCTATAATATTTAACCATTTAAGGTTATATGATCTATATTAAAGTTAGTGAGAATGTGAAAGAAATAATATTGATTACATGAAATGGATCAACTTTATTGATGATTTTAATATAAACTAAGCTAGTTAGTGGCCTAAAAGATGTTCTAGGTCATTTTACAATTATCATATCGTAATTTTTAAGTTTCTTTATACACAACTTATGATAAATATTGTTAAACAGTAGAAGAACTAATGGAGAAATATATATAAATTAAACAACTCCAATCAAAGTTAGATATGTAATTAAAAGCGTTAAATATAACAATATACCAGAAAGTTTGCTAAGATGGTTAGACATTCAACTTATATTGGTGGTCATGAATTCAAACTGTATAAAAGCATTAAATATAAAACATACCTAAAAATTGATTATGGACGATGTGGCATGTTTTTAGTGTTGAGAAAAGTGCCACGTGACACATAGAAATGTTGATAGTGGATGATGTGGCATATTTCTAGTGTTTGATAAAGGTGTCATGTGGCACATAAAAATGTTGATAATGGATGATGTTGGAGGAAGTATAAATGTAGGGCTCTGAGACAAAATAAAATATCTCACAACATAAAATAATATAACAAAATGTACTAGGAAGAAGGAGAAAGGAAGAAAGAGATAAAGTGACTGAAAAAAGGGTGGAGTGGGGCCCACCTTTTTGTTAGAAGTGCTTTCACTTGAAAAAAAAAACAAAAAAGAATTGGGACAACTACTATTGAAACATATTTTGTACCATTGAGCATTTTTGTAAGTACCACTGAAATTGTATTGTGTACCACTGAGAGTGTATTTTGTACCAATGAAGCTCCAATGGTAATATTTAACAGTCTAATGAGACATTTGAACCATTTTTGAAAAACCACTAAAATTATATTTTGTACCACTAAGAGTATATTTTGTACCATTGAATCTACAAAGGCAAAATTTAAATCCCGCATAAAATGACCAACCTGCCCTGCGAGACAATTCTATATATCTCTCAATCCTCCATTTGGAATGCGCCGATGACGTGGCATGTATTTTAGTGTTTGAGAAAGGTGTCACAGAGGTGTTCTAAACGGAGGGTTGAGAGAGACTTAGAAGTATCTCGCAGGAGCAGGTTGGTCATTTCACGCGAGATTTAAATTTTGTCATTATAGATTTAGTGGTATAAAATATACTCTTAATGGTACAAGATATAATTTCATTGGTATTTCAAAAAAAGGTTCAAATGTCCCATTAAGCTATCAATTAATTTCATTGGAGTTTCACTGGTACAAAATATACTCTCAGTGGTACACAATACAATTTCAATGATACTTACAAAAATCTTCAGTGCTACAAAATATATTCTCATTAGTTGTGGCCCCAATACTTTTTTGTCTATTTTGCACATGAAACCATTTTTTACCATTTAGGTGGGCCCCACCTAAACTTTTTTTCACTCTCTCTATATCTCTCTTCCTTTCTCCTTCTTACTAGTACATTTGTTATATTATTTTATGTTGTGAGACGTTTTCATTTGTCTCACAACCCTACATTTATACTTCCTCGGGTGTCACATGGCAAATAAAAATGTTGATTGTGGGATGGGTGTGAAAAATACTTTCTTAGGAACACTTTTTAGTATAAATATTTGAAATCGATATAAAAGTGTTATATCATTAAGGATTTTTTTACTTTTACCACAAAAAAAAATCACGAATTTGTTTTTTACTACCAAAAATTTTAAAAGTTTTATTTTACCACCAAAAAATTGTTTTTTTTTTACCACATACCGTTAAGAAAACCGTTAAATTTAACGGTTCAAAAAAATTCTTCAATTTTCATGCACAAAACATGTTGTTATTAGGTTTAGGGGGCATTTTGGCCCTACGAGTCCAATTTGAAGTCAGAATTGACAAAAAAATATTAAAAATGCCTCGTTTTGCGTGTTTCACGTAAACAGAGGTATTTTTAAATAGGCAAAAGGAAGCATTTTCGATCATTTTTTGTCAATTCTGACCTCAAATTAGACTCAAAGGACCAAAATGCCCCTCAAAACCCCTAAAGATGACGTGTTTGGCACGAAAATCGAAGAATATAAAATATTCCGTTAGGTTTTTAACGGCAGGTGGTAAAAAACAATTTTTAAATTTTTTTGGTGGTAAAATTAAACTTTTAAAATTTTTAATAGTAAAAAACAATTTTGTGATTTTTTTTTGGTAAAAGTAAAAAAATCCTATCATTAATTTCCTTATATATATATATATATATATATATATATATAAGGAAATTACCGTACTCGAGGCGTTGAGATTTGAGACCGAAACCTCCCATAGATCAACTGGGTCAATTTTGAAAGGCGAACACTTTGATATTTTTCTATTTTTAATATAATTTAATTTTTTTTATCTATGGTAATTATAATACGGAGTTTCTTAAAAGAAAGTACTCCGTATGATATAAAGAGTATATTTATTACTTGTACTATAATTATTTATTTATGGAGATAAGAATCAATTTCGAGAAAATCTTGGTTAATATGCCATATAAACGAGCTGCGTTTATATGAGTCATTTTGCGAGCTAAAATAAGGGTAAAGTCGTCAACAGGGAGTTATCATCTTAACTGAAGACTAGCGTCGTTAATTCTTTGCAATCTAACGTCTGTTTGCAATTGTTTGACCCTGTTCATAATTATACTGACCTCGTTGTTCACTCCGAGTAATTTTGCCTTTCAGCTCCTGCTAATGGAGGTAGCAGTAACTTGGTGAAGAATTGATGCGAAATCTCTTGGTAAATGTTGAGGCGCGATTGAGTGATGTACATCTAGGGTTTCAAAAGGTATGTGTCGTGTTCTCCCTAATTAATACCTTTTTTATCCGGTCGAGTGTGCCTTGACAATTATTGCTAAGAATTGGATTGATATGGGTAAAACTGTGTATAATTGTTGCTGTATTGCCTGTGGATTAATTTGTGCAATTGATGGTGTAAAGGGATTCCACGCATTCTGTCGCAATGAACTATTGTTGCAATTGGGATTGATGATTGTGCCCAGTATTGTTGTTGTTAAGTGAATTGATAAATTAAAATTCATTGTTATCGATTAAATAGGTGGCAGTGAGTGAGGTTTCAATTGAGTATGGCATTACATGGGATTGAACTAGCACAATGATAGTGTATTGATATAAATTGTTGATAGGAAGTTCTATGCAGGGATTGGTTGGCAGGAAGAATGGATTCATTAGGTAGTACAAACCGGAAGCACAAAATGTGCAGAACTGGAAATTTTTCTGAGGTATAAACCCTGCTATGCAACTTATGCTACAGCATATAAACCTCTCTATAAACCCTGCTATATTCATGTCCCCGTCAATTTTGCAAGTGCCATGTGTGTAATCAAGCAAATAAGAATAAAATTGATTTTGTCAGGATGGACTACCGGGTCAAATAAAGAAGCTTTATTCGGAGATATTCAACTAATTCAAGGTCATTATAACTGCTTAGCTTATGTGACTGTTCTGGTTGAGAAGAGAATGCTTAAGCAGCCCTTCATTGCGACAATACCAAAAGCCACCTCAGTTTGGATCTCATGGTTCAAGTCATCATCCCTTGATGAGACAAAAGATAAGACCAGTTAGTATCATTGTTGGGGTCCCTCAAATTTCACTTGTAATTGTGTGTTCCTATCCCTTTTTGGCTCTTTCTGAGTTATATAATGATTCATGAATGTTGCACTGACATTGCTTTTGAGATGTCAAGCGACTGTAATGTACTACTACTGCTTGTGTATCATGTACAGTACAAGGAGATGAAGAAAACCAGCAAATATTATTTATAATAATATGTATTTTCAATTACAAGACCCTTTTTCTGAGCATGATACATTTCATTCATTGAATGTGACAACTGAAATAGCATCACAGAGCTTGTATTTGAGGAGTTTACATTTTCTGGAGTTCACATACTAGATTTAACATCTCCTTTGTACACTAACGCTTTCCATGATGGATTCCTCGGAAGAAATGCGTCCTGCGTTAATCAAAACATATACCAATATGTTAATAATTCTTACTGTAAACCATCACTTGTGATCGCAACAAAGAAAACTTGGGGATGAATGCTAGCATTAGACGAAAATCCCTTAGTGTACCCTGAAAGAAAGCAAAGGCGAAGATATTTTGCATGGGGCATCCCTACAAAATTGGGAATCCACCAGCTGATTCTATCATGGCTTGTCTAACAATTAAGAACGCTGTCTTGAGAACCAAACAGTAATTCCTGTAGTAAGTAATCATGAGATCATATATTATATCAGGCTGAAAATTAGGCATATACAACAATAAGATAAATCAGGAAACTTACTGTAAACTGAAGCTCAGTATAAAAATTGTTGATGCCATATGATTGGAAATACCGCAATAGTCGTCCAAGTCATTTAATCTCATGGTGTCGTCGAGAGGAGCACAAGAAGTAAATATTTCTTTGCAGAGCAACGGGTCATCAAGACCAGGGTCTTGAGCCTAAGACTCCCCTGCCAAGCAATCAGGAAGATCGACATCTCCCATGTATGAAGTGGATGGAGTAAAACAAGATTCTATCTTTGCACATGTTGTATCCTGATACGAAAGAAAACTACCTGCATTAGTTGTATTCTGATACCAAATAGATTGTGCATGCCAGGAAAAAAGCAGAAAAGTTGTATTATGTAGTCTATTCAAAATGAAAGAGTGGAGGAGGGGAAGGTATTAACAGTTCAGACTCAATAGCAGATGCAACAAAGGGATAAAGATTCCAACACTCAACACTCATCACTACAGACATATACACCTTCAGCAGAATTCACTGAAATCAATAATTAGAACAACAAAGGATCAAAGTTGACAAGCAATTTTTAGCAATGAAAGAAATCCAATTTCGAATTGACAACTTCTCCACCAGAAATCACTTTACTCACTCCTATTTCAAATCAATATAACAACAAATACACTAACACCCCCCCGGGCAAAAACAACAACAACAATATTCACACGACATTCAAATTAATTAGTACATTTTTTGAAATCAGTCCATATACAACTAGGATATTGCAATCCAACACAATTACAGAGCATTTTATAATTTAGAAACTTCCCAATTACCTTTTGCTTCACTCCACTCCAATTCCATTTTCGATTAATTGGAAGAACATTAATAAAATCAACCTCATTTTACCCACCAAATAACTGTATTTAACCCATTACAAGCATATCTTTAACAATTGCAACAAACGACGTCAACAATTCACAAAATTAATAGCAATTAAAGGGTTTGCAAAATCTAGGGTTTTCAAGATAAGAAAATTTACCAATTCAGCAATATCACTTTCAAACTGTTTATATGCCGTATTAACCGGGGGAAGCTCATCAATTTCAGGATTAACCGAAAATCGAAAGAAAACTTTAATCAAATCCCTCGTTCTTTATCCAGCTTTTGTTATGATAGTTGGGTAAATTGCCTTACTCACTTACTCCGTATGATACATTAAAAGTTTGAAACCACAACCTCCCATGGATCAACCCGGTCAATTTTGAAAGCTAGACACTTAGAGATTTTGCCGGTTGGGGCCCTTGGGGGGAATAACTTCGTTTGTTTACATTTCATAGCTCATACTACTAGATACTACATTACTACTACTGCCCTCCTCACTTGAGACCTCAAACTCTTAACTCCCCTATCAATGGCGTCGGAATCCATGGAAATCGTCATTTGAGCTCCTCAAACTCAACAGTCAACACCACCATCTTCACCATGGAAACCAGCAGAAGAGACAACAACAATGGCGGAGCTGCCGCCTCTTCGCCATCACCGCCGCTCCAAAAGCCTGCAAAGTTCGCCGTGTATCAAAATCCAGCTCTTTCCGCCGCCCTTACTTCCACCAGTCTCCGCCCTTCCTCCTCCTATTTCCTTACTCTTTTCTTCCTTTCCTCTGCTTCCGCCTTCGCTTTCCTCGCCTTCTCTTCGAGGTATTCTCCTCTTCTTCTTTCTCTTTTGCTTGTCAAATTTGATGAATTATTGTTGTTCTTCCCTAATTTTGGATTTCTGATGCTTTTGTGAGGTTTAATTAGGGTTTTTTTTGAATTCCACAATTCTAATTGGAAATCTATTGCCTGTGCTTGGTTTCTCAATTTGGATGGGTTCCATTTGATTTTAGTTCAGGAATTTAAATGTCAATTGTTGAACGTGTATTTGTGAACAAATTTGTGTTGGTTATTTTATAGAGTAGAGTTTATTGAAGCTATAATTTCACGGTTAATTTCGGCATCATGTAATTATTTGATTGTTGATTGTAGATATATTTAGGTGATTAGAATGAATTTTGTGGCTGATTTTCAATGCACTTCTGTAATGTAGCTGCCAAGCTATCCAAGAGAAAACTATCTGTTTCAGTGTACCCGATTTCATGGTTACACTGTTTGGCCGGAATCCTCTTTCCACAATCATGTCAAAACAATTTATGGGATCCTTAAAAAAAGGGTATAGAGGACTAAACATATATTAATGAACTTATGTGAAGTTTATGGAACTATGGAATGCATGAAACACGACCTATTAATGTAAAAGATTTCCTGCCTTAAGTTAAGGTGGAGCATTAAGTATTTTTTTTTCTTCTTTTGGTGGAACAAGGAATGGGTAAGTTGATGGTAGACAGATTTATGTAGTGAAGTTTTCTTTATTCGAAGCTTCTTTGAATGGATTAGTTGTTTTTCAGTATGAAACTAAGCTTTAGGCATTACAAAGTTGTTTTTCAGAAAAAAATTAAGTTATAGTCAGATACAATAAGTGATAAGTGTATAAAACACAAATTGTGATAACAATTACTTAAATTCAAATTACCACTAAATTAAGTTTAGATAAGTTCTAATAAGATCATATAGTTTATCTAAGTTCATAATAGATAGGAAAAATGTTCAAATCTCAATCAAGTGAATAGAACACAACCTTAGACTTCTCGTGTTCTTGAGCATCTACTTCATGGTGTCCAAGCCATGAAGTTGTTAGTTATGTGCAATGTTGGTATGACACTTGAACGCTTCATTGTGGACTGAAATCATGAAACAATTTCATATAATGGTCATGAAGTTGTAACCTATGTGGAATGTTGGTATGACTCTTAGAGTTTTCATCGTGGACCTAAATCATGCAACAATTTCCTGTATACATTGTTTGTACCTTTGGTTAGTAGCTTTGTAACCCATTTTCTATTATTTGGTCTGACATTCTTAAACTATAGGGGAATATTGGTAAATGTACGGAATCATCTTAAACCTCCCCCCCCCCCCTCTTTTTAAAGCTCCTATAAACTAAAGTTACAAGACGAACTCTCCTTTTCAATCATTTGGAGCATTTTTTTTTTCAGCAAGGTAGATTTCAACGATTTGTTTGCAAATTAAAAGAGGAGATTATTAAGATTATGTGGAGCTGCCTGATTTACATAGTCGGAGTGCAGAAGCTCCGTGCTTGTAAATGCTGTACTGTGTCTGCCACAATATCACTTTAGATTTAATTTTTATCTACTTAAGGTTACAGATTGCTGAAGCTTTGTTCCTTGGATCTCATATTTGGAAATGCTTTAATTTATCATTAGTCGTGGAACATGTTAGAACCTCTTCTTTCTTCATATTCGCAATGCATTTTCGAGTGCAACCTGAAACAGTGAAACATGTGTTCAGAATCAACTAAATTATGACTATGAAGTTTGACTTATTTGCTTGTCAATTCCCCATGACAGCAGTGACATAAAATGACTGAGATGTTGTTTCTGTGACCAATATATCAATTGCTATCACATGTTATATTCATATTTATCTATGGCTGTAAAGAATGAGTAGACATTTTTTTGCCTGGCATAAAAATAGGAACGATCTTGTTGGTAGAGGTTTGGCACATTATTTGATTGATTAAGCAGTTGGTTGATTCAAGATGCCTTATCCTCTGAAGCTGTAACATTGTTTTATCTGTTTTAATGGAAGTATCCCATGTCCCTAGAAAAGGGACACAGCACACTTTTACACCATTCCTTTGGGTGTGCGTGTACACACAGATACTGTTTGTCAGGTGCAAGTACTCATAGTGCACTTACAAAATCTTGCCATGCATTAAGATATCTTGCCTTATCATAATTGTTTAACTTGTTTAGCTGACACTTCCTTTTATCTCTTTTGGTGGCCACTGAAGGGAACACAGGGTCATTGACAAATTTAAAGTCAGCAATTTTTCTGAAGAGATAGCTTGTAAGTCATATAAGAATTGCATGTTTTCTTTCAAATTGTGGCTGACATAAGGCATTCTGTATTGTGTTACTGTGTTAACTTTATATGTTTATGCCTCAGATCTATTAATCAAGTTAGCGAAAATTGTGATGGGTTTAACTTTCATTGGAGCTTCTGCTGCCCTTGTCAAAGCTATTGCCTTTTCAACAGCTAAAGTTGGAGCTGGTGTTGTAGTAACAACATCTTCCTCTAATGGGACCAAGTTTGAAAGTTGCCTTTCAGATCATCAATTGCGGCTTTTGGGAGTAAAAAAATTGGATAAGGCTGTACCAGAGCAGTCCAAAAAACCACCTGTATTAAAACCACGAGCTGCTTTAGATCCACTCATCCCTCTTCACCAGTCATCGTTTAGCTCTAGTCGTTTATCACGAGTTGGTTCTGAAAAGTCTAGCAGTACGGCTCTTAAAAATAAAACTTTTGTTGTCCCTTCAAAGCCATCCAATTCTCCTACTCATGCTGTTTCTCCTTCCTCACCCCAGCTGTCATCAGCTAAGACTTCAACTGGTTTGGATCAGTTGGTTTCAACACCTTGGTCAAACAAGCGAGCTTCTCCCGCTAGAGAAATTTTAACAGAAGACGAACTTGAACACTTTCTAGCAGACATGGACAAGAAAATCACTGAATCAGCCGAAAAACTGGCAACTCCTCCTACTAGGAGTGGTTTCAGTATAAGTAGTCCTAGTACAATTTCTGGTTCAGCTAATACATCTGGAACAACGAGAACAACACCCTTGAGGCCTGTTCGGATTTCACCCAGTTCACAGAAGTTTAATACTCCTCCGAAAAAAGGAGAGGCTGATATACCTACTCCTTTATCAATGGAAGAGATGACTGAAGCTTTTGAGCATCTAGGCATATATCCGCAGATTGAGGGGTGGAGAGACCATCTGCGGCAATGGTTTTCTTCTGTTTTACTAACCCCTCTACTGAGTAAAATTGAAAATAGTCACAACAAGGTTTGTGCTCACTTGCTCACTCCTCAATTTACATATATTGCTGCTTTTATGAGATTTCCTCCTGCAGAAATTGTATGCATTCTGCCCAATTTTTCATGCTCTCTTGCTTTCAATTGTCTTTCTTAGTGGTACGTCTATGCCATTCAGTGTTTTGTCTGTTAACAAAGCCAAAATAAAAGTGTACTGCTCCAATTAACTTGAAATTTCTTGATATTGGTAATATCTTCACATAAGAAATACCGTACTTATTTAATTATGAGTTTTTGCGAATGTGTATGATAATGACATTCAAAAGGGCTATGTTGTGTTGTGTATATGTGAGGCTTGTGGGCTTGAAAGCAATGTACTGTGGTTTGGTCATTGAATTTTATGGAAAATTTAAGCTATCACTTATGGATAAATATTTCCTTTCAAACGACGTGTAATAGTTGATTCATTCGGAGTTGTCTATGGTCTTAATTCTAATTTCACAGTATTGTTTATATGTTTGATTCTGATTTATGGTTCAATTTGGTCTAACAAGAATGGAATGTGCTGTGTAAAGTGTAAACATGGACTTGAAATGCACTTGATGTTAGTGTCTCTGTTTTGGCTTCTTATACAGCATCTGTTGTTTTTAGGTAATGCAAGCAGCTGCTAAATTAGGAATATCAATCACAGTGACTTCAGTAGGTAGTGATTCTTCTGGTGCTGAAGCTCCTAGCATGTCTCCGGCAGATCGTGCTAAAGAATGGCAGTCTGCATTTTCTACAGATGAAGACGGGCTTCTTCACCAGCTACGAGCTTACCTTGTGCAAGCTTTAGATTCATCTATTCGTGAGCACCCCTTCCTCAGATTTACCCTATCTCCATCTTTATATTTCCTCGTATAAGTTGATGCTGGTGATTACAATTTTTGTTTTTTCTTTATTCTAACTTTCTTCAGAAAATGTGGGTACTGCCAATCAGCTACAAACCCCACAGCAGAATGCATTTCTTCCTACCATACAGGAGTGTGTGGATGCCATCACTGAGCACCAGAGGCTGCTTGCTTTGACAAAGGGAGAGTTAATCAAAGGTTTGCTACCGCAAAGTAGTGTTCCTGCTGAATATACAGTGCGAAGGATCAAGGGTACTTGCGTATTTATTATCTAATATTTGTATGGATGCCCTTGCACAGATCATCTTAGATCATTATTTGAAGGAATTGAAACCTTAACTGTCAGTTTTTACTTGTTGGCAATTATATAGAACTAGCTGAAGGGACTTGCTTGAGGAATTACGAGTACATGCGAAAAGAAGAGGCTTCTGATAAAGCAAAGAAGTGGACTATTGAGCTTCCATCTGACTCAGATTTGCTGTTATATCTATTTTGTGCTTTCCTGGAGTATCCAAAATGGATGTTACATGTTGATCCATCATCCTATTCTGGAGCTCTGTCTAGCAAAAATCCTTTATTCTTGGGAGTTCTGCCTCCTAAAGAAAGGTTTCCAGAGAAGTATGTAGCTGTATTATCAGTTATCCCCACAATACTCCATCCAGGATCCTGTGTCCTAGTTATTGGAAGACAATGCCCTCCAGTATTTGTGATGTATTGGGATAAGAAATTGCAGTTCTGTCTTCAGGTAATATTTGTAACTAAGTCTTGTCTACTTTCCTTGGTTTAAAGAAGATATATGTAGTATAATTATTCTCGTGTATATTGATTTTGAAAGCTGTTTGCTCTTTATATATGTCAGTTCAGTCTATATGGATCTGCTGGCTGAGATGATCTGATTGGTTCTTCTTTTTTAGCTTTTACGATGTTCTGAGATCTTGAGTCTTTTAGGAACCTTTATGGGATTTGTAAGGGGTTTGTAAGAGATCTGATTGTTTTATGATGGAAGTGGGGTTGGTTGAATAATAAAAATGTAAAAAAGCAAAATTGAGTATAAGTGTGGAGGAGAGAGAATATAAAAAATATTAAAATATGATATGAAGGGACCACTAGTGGGGAGGAAAATTGTACAATGTTGTTAAAAGTTTCCAAAGGGACGGATCAAGTAATAAAATACGGCCACAAAAGGAAAGTGGAACAAGTAATAAAATACGGAGGGATTGTACTGTAAAAGTGTAAGATGTGGGCCACTTTAGCGTCTAGCAAGAGTAAGTTCATAGAGGAGAGAAATATTTGCCTTTTTTTTTTTATATTTGGCCTTTCTAGGATGAATATAATTAAAAAAAAAAAAAAGATACTTTATCTGTTTTCTATTACTTGCAACACAATGTTTAGGCACGCATTTTAGGTGGTGAAGTGGCGGTAAACGAATGATTTTGTCACAAAAAAATTTTCACCAAGAAAGAGTTAGGTACCATGTGCTAAAATTATGTTGATTAATTTGTTCATTTACATTATATAATCTCGACCTCAAAGTGCATGCCTTAAGGTTGTGTTGTATGTAAACCCGCCCCCCCCCCCCCCCCCCTCCTTCTTTCTTTCTCCTCCCTTTGTCTCCACCATATACAAATACACCATAATTTATATTGTAAATTCAAACCTAGTGTGTTTAGGGTATATTCCCTAAACCCTACCCTTTATTCATAACACCTGCTGAAATGCTTGCTCCATTTGTTTTTGTCTTCTGCTATAACCAGTGTTGATTTAAGTCTACTTTTTTGGACATTGAATATTGCATGTCTTAAAATTCTTTCAAAAGTCTCAGCTTTAGTTTTCTTATTACTTTCAGGGGAGAACTGCACTATGGGATTCTATCTTGCTTCTTTGTCACAGGATAAAGATTGCTTATGGTGGGCTTGTTCGTGGTGTACATCTTGGCTCTACTGCATTAAACATCCTGCCACTTCTGGAATCAGAAGACGATAATTGAATTTTGTTATGGCCTTAGTTCAATACAATATGAAGCCCCTCTCCCTAAAGTTTACATTGTTTTACATCTAACTGATGGAGTAGTTTAGGCATTGTAGTGAGACAGCTGTTTTGAGCAGGCACAGACTGCATGATTGTTGCTTTTGGGGCTTTTCTTTGCCCTAGGCCACAATTTTGTAAAACGACTGGTTTACATCTGACCTAGTTCATTAGGGGATTGTACTTTGGGCCTTCTAGTTAGTAAGATAATTGCTAATATTGTAATAAGGTGACGGGGTTTACGTATGATCTAGTTCATTAGGGGTTCGTACGATTGGGTCTTCTTGTTAGTAAAGATAGTTGCAAATATTGTTGTGATTAGATGATTATGCTAATCTAGGTGTATTTTGACTACCTTCTTTGCCCCTCCTCTCGTATGAGCAGATTGCTGTTGTGATGGACGTAATCTTGCCTTTCTAGGTATGTGTTTGACTAACAAAGGATTAATTAATTTTTGGTATCCATCTAAAATTTTATTTTATTTTGTTACTCATTAAAGTTACAAAATATAGATTTTGGTACCACTTAACAGAATCCGTTAGGTTTCGTTAAGTGTGGCCCATTATCTAATTATTTTAATGATTTAATTTATTTAAAAAAAAATTATAAAAAAAAAATAACCTCCCACTGGCCACTGCCACCCCTCCCCCTCCCCCCTCCCCCTCATCCACCTTTCCTCCTCCCCATGTCGACTGCTGGTGCCCTAACGTTGCGGTAGCGGCGACCCCACCCCTTCCCTTTGCCTCCTCCAATCATAGGAGCTGCAACCCCTGTTTTCCCCCTTCCTCAAAACCCTAGCACAACCCTACGTATATAAACCACCACAAAACCCTTCCCTCCCTCCTATAAACCCCGATTCGGTCCTTCCCCCACTCGAAACCCTTGCCGTTAGGGTTTTTGATGGTGAGGGAGGAGTGTTTGACCTATCATTGGGCGGCAATGCTGGTTGCGGATGCAAAGAAGAGAATTGCAGGTAGGGGCTGCTGCGAATTGATGTTGTTGGCCAGTGGTCAAGTGGAGATGGATGGTGGTTTTTGTTGTTGGGTGCGAGGCTAAGGTGGCCCATTTTGTGGGTTGTGATTGTTGGTATTTGCGTTGGCTTTGTGTGTTAGAGTGGGCTGCAGTTTGTGGTGAGGTGGAGTTGGGGGAGTTGTGGTGTTGCTGCCATTAAGGGGGTAGCGAGAGGTGGTTATTGATACAGTTGCTGTTGTGGGTTGTATTGGTGGTTGGAGTTGGTGGTGCATTTGAAGGTGAAGGGGTAGTTTTTAAGGTTGCCGACAGTCGGTATGGAAAAGGGGACTAGCAGTGTAGTGGTTGAGGAGGAGGTAGGGGTTGCTGGAAGGTGGCAGGACGATAGCTGGGCCCCATTAACGGTAACCGTAACAGAAGTTAAATAGAGGTACCAAAAGCTATACTATGGCTTGACACCATCAAATTGTTCAAGCTTTGTATTTGTAAATTAGGCATCCAATTGTAATGCCCTAGTTGTGAAAAAAAATTCCAATCGATTACACGTATTAACCGCTTTATTATCCGGATCAATAATGGAAGAGTAGGTTGTTGGAAATCGTCCCATAAATTCATTGACGTACAATATCATCAAGTTGTTGCCATTAAGATTTTTTGGCCTCCGTTGGTTCGAATGGTTTGGTTGTACGGTTTACTAGTGGAGGAATAATATGATCAATGACCATATTAGCCCATCAATGGAGTTGAAAGAGAGTCGACCAGTTGTTACATTGCAAACCGTCGTAATCAAGAACAATAGGCACACATGCATGTCTTGATGTTAGTGACTAGGGTAGCTGGGTGAAGCTTGGAGTTATCAACCATGGAAGAAGATGGTGGCCGAAAATCAAAGAATGAGGGAGGAAGAGAAGAGTGGAAAGGAGAATTAGGTTAGGATAATAACCTAGACTTGTAATACCATGAGAAAATATGAGAATATTTGACGTATCTTTCTCATTAATGATTAACCAATATATACAAAAATATTCTAGGTTAAACTAGGAAACTATACACAAAATAAGTACCATAATACAATAGATAGTTACAAAACAATGTATAAATAAATTTCTTTAGTAATTATTGTAGCTGATTTTTGCTAATTGAGCAACTCTTCAATTTATAAATAAACTTAGTTGTTTCTAGGAATTGAACTGACCAATCGAATATAAAGCAAGATTTTAATTAACTACTATTTCTATATAACATCATTGGCTAATATTTCATAACGAAAGATTATAAAGTCATACTTGCGATGCATTTAATAGCTTTGCTCTTTCCTTCAATTATAGGTAAAGACTATAAAAAAACCATGTCCACATTAGTATTATCGTGGATCCAGGTGACTTATCAAACTTTTTTTTTCTTTCTCTTTCTTTTAATTTCCTCTCTCCTCCTGACAAATTATTTTCTCTCTCTTCTTTCTTTTCTTTTTTCTCTCCTCCTTTGATGTTCTCTGTATTACACTTCAACAATGGTGAAGGCGAGAAGAGGAAGTTCATCAAAATCAACAATGGCAATCAAAACTAGATGTGAAATTTTTATCAAATTGGAGTAAACGAAGAGGATACATATGATCATCAGTTGGGCGGCCTTGCAAAGGTAGTTTTCGATTAATAAGTTCAATTTTCTGTGTAAATCGTCCGATTCAGTTTAATTTAACTTAGATTTTCAATTTTAGTGCTTAAAATTCACTTTCAAGAGGTATTTTAGTATTTGATTCGATTTTTAGGGCTTAGTTTTTATTAGCTTAATTCTACTGTTTTTTTTTAAATAAAGTTTTGGTTTTCTCTCTTGAATTGTTCATAGTTTTAGTGTAGAACTAGTATAGTAACCGTACAATTGCACGGTTTTGAAAGTTCAAATATTAAAGTTCATAAAATTGAAACTAAAATTAGCTTAATGCATGATAGTGTTATTTTCTTACATTATTTAATTATTCATTCGCAATAATATAAACCGATCTTATCATGATATTGCATATCATAAATTTAATTCAATGTTGAATTAAAAAAAAATAGATTTGGAGATATAAAAAAGTTTCAAGCCCTTTATACATTTTACCTTTTAGATTAGAACTACTCATGCACATGCATATGTACATACTTTTGGTTTAATCAAGATAATAATACTTTCTCTGTCCCTTGTGGTCATAAAAAATTAAATAAGGTACTCGTACTTAAATTGTCCCAAGATAAATAAAAGTTGCCATGTTATAAATACAAGTTATCCAATATATTGAAAACTTATGTATAACTATAACTTACTATGGAGTACGTGTAATATCCTATATATAAAGTGAAAGGGGGTTTTGGGTGATAAATTTCACTTTCCCAAATTACCCCTTCTCATTTTTGTCTTTTTTTTTTTAAAAAAAAAAAAAACAAAAACCCTACCATTTAAAAAAAAAAAACTAACATAATACCATCATTTTTTAAATCTTAATGCCATATTTTTTTAGGTACTTGAGTTATTTTATAGCACCATTTTTTTGCCAAAAAAAAAAAATTAAATATTGTACCACGGGTACTATTGTGCAATTGAGTTTTAATTTTGGTTTCATGCATCTTACAATCATGTTAATCCATCAAAGTAGATATGATTAGCTTTCAGATCTAAAATCTCTCTCTCTCCACCTTTCTGATCACTCTTTCTCTCTACTCCATTGCTTTGGTTCCCAGCAATCTACCGATCAACATTTAGTAATTCCAATCAATTTCTTATTGCAAATGTTCACGAAATTCGCAGTTTACATACTTCGATTTTGCTGCAAAAGGTTAGATTTATGTTTGTCTTTTCATTTGATTTAATTTCTTAGCTTATCTTTATTCTTCAATTCCATAATTTATAATGTTTCTTAGCTCATAATTTTTTGTTTGATGTTAGTTACAATATGTAAATGTAAACTATCCGATCATTCTCACAAGTTTTTGGTCAACTACATGCACAAGTTGCCCACTAAGCCCATTAAATTAACTCATCTTCTCCAAGCTTCATTTTCGATGTTCGGACTAATTCAAGAAGCTCACAAAATTTTAAAGGTAAGATTTCTATATTTATTTACATTGTTTGATTTTGGCTGATGATTCTTATGTTGCTTTGTAGTTGCATTTTTTTTTTGAAATATAGTTGCAATTTATGTGATTTTCACTAAGTTTGCTAAATTGATTGTGACAATTCAAGTTTTGTAATGAACTAAAGGTTGCCTAATTTTGTTATTTATTTCTTGGATTTTGATGTTATAGTACGTGCGATAGCTAATTTTCAAAAGTTTTTGGTAATTGGACATTAAGTTTGGAAAAGTAAAATTAGAGGATACATTTGGAAAATTAGAGGTTACCAAGTAGGGGGGGGGGGGGGGTTTGTTTTCCGATCTTAAATAAAGTAGGGGGTTTTTTTAATCTAATGATATATCGATAAAAATACAATTTGGGCAAACAGTACAATTCATGGACTTAGATAAACAATTATTGTGTTTTGCAATAAATCAGATTAACAAAGAGAAAGATAATATTATATTGAAACTAACATATTTAGGAGCAATTGAAAAATCATAATCGGTTCCATTGTGAATTAATATTATGCTACAATACAAACTTATGTAGCATAGTCGAGTACTATTTAAAATAGAGAATTGACTTATATATATGTTTCAGATGCATCATATTCATAAAGAAAAGTTTTAAAATTCAGTAAAGGATGAATTAGAATCTCCAAAAAAAATAGCCACAAGTCAACACATAACTTGAATGATTCAAAAAGTTCAAAAATATTCTAAGCATGAAATTAGTAGCTCGTACAGTCGTACCATTGACAACTTGGTAAAGAATTGTTCCACTGGGAGATAAGGCTGCATGAAAGAAAATAAGAGGAATAAATTTAAGAACATATGAAAATATAATCCTATATAATAATAAATAGTATGCATACAAATACCTCATGGTAAATTCTGGAAAACTTCTTTGTAAACTATATTATTTGTAGTATTAGAAAGTTCATTGTCCTTGTCACATATTAAAATTTTCAATCCTTTCTTGCTTGTCACTCTGGATATTTCAACATAGAGTTGTCCATGACTGAATACTGGTCTTGGGAGATATAAACCTACATGTGAAAGTGATTGTCCATGACTTTTATTTATCGTCATAGCAAAACAAATAACCAATGGAAACTGTCTTCTTTGAAGCTTGATTGGCAAATTGATGGTATCTGATGAGCTTAATGTCATTCGAGGAATGAACACTTTATGCCCTATATTACTACATGAAATGAATTTAGCTTCAATAACATGGTTTCCAAGCCGAGTGATCACCAATCTAGTACCATTACATAGGCTAGAGGACTGATCTATATTCCTAAGAAGCATGATAGGAACACCAACTTTCAACTTGATTATATGATTCGGCACCCCAAAGTATCTAATGGTATTTAGGAACTCAGTTGGGTAGATGTCTTCAATACCCATGGTTGCATCTTCCCGACATACGCTATCAGAACTTAAATATACCTTCTCTTCACCTGGTAATAAAGATAGCAAGTAATCATTGAGGATATCTACATTATCATGAGTTGGGGCTAAAATTGCTCTTTCTTGAAGATATTTTGGATCCCATAAATTCTGCAAAATTTCCAGATAAGTACTTTCAAAAATAGCTTCAACTAGATTACATGCTTCTCTTATTAGATTCTCATCATGGATTGTTATTGTTCCTTCACCATCATTCGGCTCTCCTAACTTACCATCACCAAATTTTAATATCCACTCTGAGAATTCCTTTATATCCTGATTGCTTAGCTCTGAACTTCCCACTTGAAGCCTCAAGTTCCTTGTAAGTTTCAAGACCTCACAATGATCCCACAAATAAGATGAGTTGATTGTGGAAAAAACAATGTCTTGTCTACTTTCATTTGTGATAAACGGAAGAATTTGTCGAAAATCTCCACCAAACACGATTACTTTGCCCCCAAAAGGTTTCTCCGTGGGCCTTAGAACATCCCTTAAGCTTCTATCTAAAGCTTCAAAGCAAAATTTGTTGACCATAGGAGCTTCATTCCAAATGATAAGTTTTGTTTTCATTAAAAGCTCTGCCAAATCGCTTCCTAGTTTAATATTACAAGTTGATTCTTCAGTCACATTTAAAGGTATCTTAAACCTAGAATGGGCTGTTCTTCCTTTGGGAAGGAGGAGTGATGCAATTCCACTCAAGCAACGGGAAGCACAATTTCTCCTTTAGACCGCAGAGCTGCACAGAGAGTTATCTAAATAAAAGTTTTTCCAGTCCCACCATATCTATTTATGAAAAATACACCCCCTTGACCTCTTGAAACGACAGCCATAATCTTCATGTATATCTTTCTTTGCTCATCTGTAAGACTTGAAAAAATTTTCCCGTGCTCTATATGCAAAGCTGGTCTATCATATTGAAGTTCATCTTGAATTAGCTTGTTTCTTCCTTCTGACATAAGCATGTCATCTGGGAATGGTAACATGGGATATTTTCGAAGCGTACCACCATTACCTTGTAAAAATTTTTCAATTTCACTAAGAGTGTAGCCTTTCAATTGATCTTCATTTAGCTGCAAATCTGTGCATTTTAATGTAATATGTAAATTATGCATCTAATAAATGAATATATATAAACAAATATAGAAAGAGTATTTGGTGAATCTTTATGTATTTTAAGTATCTTACTGGGTTAGCAGAGGTATGTAATGTGGCTTATAGTTATCAATTATGATTACATTATTCTGTTTATGCAATGATTAAACTAAAATTTACAATTAGCCTGAATGTGCCTTTAGCAGTATAGCAAGGCTATTTTATTATCATTTTTTTTTTTCTAATATTATTATTTGGCCTTGAAAATTACATGCTTATTTTTTGCGTTATTGCAGATTGTGAAAGCAATGGTGTCCTTCGAACAAGTGTATTATTCTGATAGCGGGTTCAGAATTATTAGAAAGCTAATATATTCAGTAAGGTCAAGTGATCGGAATGCCTGGGTGGAGGCCGCTTCCGATCAGTAATATTAATATAATTAATATTACAGCTTAATCTCGACTGAACCCTTCGGGTCACACCCAAGCAAAATATACGAACCAACTCGACGAATTAATTCGGAAGAAATTAATTCGTCGCCCGAGTGTTAAATATTTAGACGTCGGTAATTCGAGCTTAGAGCGTCGAAACCGATCGTCGGAAGTCGAGTCTAAATGATAAAAGACAAGACGCGAAAAATAATAATAAATCGACCATATTCCCGAAAATACCCCTAGCATCGGAGTGCCCCGAGCATCCGAATGCTAGGGGCAAGACGAGCTAGCGCACCGTGCTGGCAGCCACGGCCAGCCACGGCTAGGCACAACAGCAGCAGCTGGTGCGGGCTGGGCTCGGGCCATAGGGCCGTGAATAAGGGGAAGCTTGGAATATGGGAGTAAGTGGGGTTGCCATGTGGCGCAAGGTGAGGGAGAGAGTGGGGAGCAAGTTTGGTCCCCATCTCCAAGTGGTCCTCACCTACTCCCTCATGTATGCTTGACACTTGTTGATTTATTACTAGTTTGCTTAATAATTTTATTTTAGCTTTAAAATAAAATGTGAACTCATTGTCCGACATTGATGGGAGAGATTTTCATACTCTCATCATTCCCTATAAATACCCAACTTGGGGCATTGGAAATGATGCTTGAGTGGGAGTTAAAAAGAGCATTCCATAATTTTGGGAAAACTCTTAAACTCATATAACACTCGGGTTTTGGTCGGACCTTGCTAACCCCAAGGTAGCGGACCTTAAAGTTGTGTTCGCCCTTTTTGTGGGTGGATACCGTCGGAGGCGCGGCGCATGACGTGCTCGTAGCTTTCAAGTAAGAGTCCCGGTTTTTGGGCGAAGCTCGCTTCGATGGTAAGATTCGTTATCTTTTCTTTGTGATTATTTATTTATGCTTTATGATTTTAATTATTGCGAGTGGTTCCTCGGGTCGGGGTTTGTTTCCGCGGTGAGTTGGACTCACTAAACCCCAACAGCGGTATTGGAGCCCCGCTCGTTTATTTTTATAATCATGTTTTTCAAGGTTTATTTTGGCTTAATTTTCTGGTTTAAGTTGCTAATTAGATTAGTAGCTCGGTTTTATTTTAATCCCGTTTTTAATGTCGAGTTTGGCCCAGAACCCAGATTTTCGCCCAAGACTAGTGAATTTTGGGTGGAAAACGTGTTCTGGAAAGGTTTTTACTCCCAAAGGGCCTGTGATTTTAGCCAAATTCTGACCAGAAATTCCTTTTTCGAGGGGTTTTTCGTTTTTGATGAAAATTTTTAAGTCTTTTCTAACCTTGAAATTAATGGCATAAATTGTTGATTATATGGTTGATTATTTGCATTATTTTCTGCATTTTTATGTCCCCTTAAAGCACACTTACTTGGTAGTATTTGATGCTTAAAGGTTGATTTATTTTCACATAATTGCAAACTAATTGCTTTTTAGTGTGAAAGTTTTATTTTGAGGCTTCCTAAGTGTTAAAGATTCAATCTTTATTTGTGATAAGTGATTGAAACTTTAAAAAACCACTAAATTCCATGTCATTTTGTGTTAAACTTTGATGTTTTAATCATTTTGAGTTGATTGGAAACATAAAGTTTCGATTTTTGTGATAGAAATTTGGTTATCTTCATGTTGGAAGATATAATTTTCAAGGATTCACAAAAAAATTAGATGTTGGAATTTTCATTATGAGCATTAAAGTTCATATTTTTCCAACTTCCCTTTACTTTGTCAAATTCTCAAGTTTAATTTAAATTGATTAAATTGAAAGTGAGAAATTGCCTCAATTTTATGTTGCACCAAGCTAAACCAATTTAATTAAGAATGGTTCTTAGAATTATTTAGGTTATTTGCACTTTGAAAATTTTATTAAGTTAGACTTGTTTAAAATTTTATTTTTCTCTCTAAATTAGTTCTAAAATTAATTTAGAATTAATTATTGTTATCTCGCGAAAAGGGATCAAATCCCGAGGTCGTGGCATGCAAAACGAGGCAATGCATCACCTTGGCGAGCCAGGCTGCATAGCAGCCCATATGTGGCTGCCAAGGTGGCAGCGCCGCCTTGCTTGCGGCCACACGCGCGGCAGCAGCCACGCACGGCAGCAGCATACGCGCGGCAGCAGTACGCGGGCTGCAGCAGCCACACGCGGCTGTGCCGTGGCAGCAGCTCGCGGCCGTGTGCCGTGTGTTCGTGGTCTTGGCGTGTGCGTATGCTTGGTGCGGTGAGGTGAGGTGGCTAGCCGTAGTAGGCTTAATGTTAATTATTTTGCCGTTTATTTATTTTAATTAATTTTGTTTATTTTAATTAAAATTTTGGGAGGCTAGGCCTCGGTTTTGAGCGGCATTGGCAAAATTTTCATTTTGACAAAGTTTGGGTGCTACCGACTTAATTAATTAGATTAATTAAGGAAATGCGAAATTTAGTGGGAGCTTCAATTATTAATGACGTAAATTATATAATCGGTTAAACAATTTTGACTAGTTTTAATTAGGCGTGTTAATCGGATTAACCACCTAGATTAGTTACTAGTGCGCGCGTTGTTTAAATGCATTTTACTTTGTTTTAATTTGTAAATTGCATGGGCCATTCACAAATAGTGAATGGATGAATGGAATATATATATTCTCTCTCACAGGTTTTATGAAATGGCAACTAGTGGGACCCGACTAGGATAGAAAATACGGACTACGTGCCGTTATGTATTTTTGTAAATCTAAATACGGTCTACGCACCGTTAAGTATTTTTGTACTTTAATATTTAGATTATTCCTAGTTGTAGACACTAGTTTTTGCATAGTTTGGTTAAGTCTTGAAGACGGCGTATCTTGGAAGACAAAGCTTTGAATTGCAAATGAAGACCTTTTGAAGATATGAAGATTTCAAGGGGTCATGCTAGTTGCCAATATGCATCTATAATTTCGCTCTATATTTTATGCTTATATATATATGTGTGAATTATTCGTTAGATGCATGTTTTAGGTTTTCTTGATGTTGCGATGATTAGTTAAGTTCACTTAAATCAACCAACATAGAAATCCTAGGTCCCTAATAATATTGAGTCAAACTTGCCTTTCCAAAACAACACTTACTAACCGAACGAGAGTGATGGTAGGCTACGCCAAAGCGAGGTGCCATCACTTCTCCAAGGGGCATAAGGCACACCGGGTGTGCACGTTGGTTTTGGTTTAACTCATCGGTATGAGTGAGGAGTCCTCACATACTGTGGCAAAAGAGATACATCGTCAAAGATGCATTAGATGCGACGATTATCTAACCAAGAGTGGCTTAGAGCTATTAGCAAAGCAATGCTTACCCAAGAAGATTGAGTGTTTAAGACAAGCCAAAGCATGCTTAACCACTCTTTGTTTCTTCGGATCTTGGAATCGCCTTATTTTCACAAAATAGGGACAAATTTTGCGTGTGAATAAGACGTTAAATAAGTATTGAAAATTTGCATGAATAAAATTCAATCTTATTAAGTATTTTTGAATGGTTTTTCATTAAAATTCTTTCAATTGTAGAATCATGTCTTCAACCCTAAACAATCAGTTTTCATTACGCTCAATTCTCGACAAAGAGAAGTTGAGTGTTACCAATTTCCTTGATTGGAAAAGGAATTTGCGCATCGTTCTTATGCAAGAATAGAAAGAGTATGTCCTTGATGAGGAAATGCCCGACGCTCCAAATGAGGAGGTAACTCAAGCGGCCCTTAACCGATGGCAAGTAGCCGATCGGGATGTCAAGTGCGTAATGCTAGCCACTATGTCTCCTGAACTTCAGAAAACCTTCTTCGAGAAGGAATCGACCTATGAGATCATTTCTGAGTTACAGAATATGTTTCAAGAGCAGGCTCGAACTGAAAGGTTTGAAACCCACAGGCAGATCCTTGAGACTAAGCTCAAGAAAGGAGAGCCAGTCAGCCCACATGTGCTCAAAATGATCGGATTTTGAGAACATGGGAAGGCTTGATGCGGGGTATTCAACTGAAATGGCTATTGACATCATTCTCCATTCCCTTCACAAAGGCTATGACCAGTTCAATATGAACTACAACATGCATAGCATGGAGAAAACCCTCACCGAGCTTCATGGGATGTTGAAGCAAGCTGAGCAGACGCTCAAGGATGAGGGAAAGCATGATATGCTCATGATTAAGAAAGGTAAGCCGTTCAAAAGGGCAGGCAAAAGGAAGAAGGGCTTCAAAGGGAAAGGGAAGAAGAACTTTCCGCCTAAGCCGAAAGCTACCAAAGACAACAAGGAGAAAAAGGTAGCATCTTCTAAGTCTGATTCCGAATGCTTCTATTGCAAGTATAAGGGACATTGGAAGAGAGACTGCCTCAAATTCAAGGAAGATAAGAAGAACAGAACCGTTGCTTCTACATCAGGTATTTACGTTATAGACTTTAACTTCACTAGCTCGGCTTCATGGGTATTAGATACCGGATGTGGCTCACACCTTTGTTCCAATTCACATGCACTAAGGAACACTAGGAAGCTAGCGAAGGGAGAGATCGAGCTCCGGGTAGGAAATGGAGCAAGGATTGGTGCTATTTCCATAGGATCTCTTAGTTTGTCTTTGCCCACGGGGCTAGTTTTGGAACTTGACAATGTTTATTGTGTTCCCAACATTACCAAAAAAATCATTTCAATTTCGGCGTTGGACGCCAAAGGTTTTGAATTTCGAGTTAAAGACCAATCATGTTCATTTTATCTCGATAATGTTTTATATGGTACGACACATTCAGAAAATGGTCTTTATGTGTTATCACTAGACAAGGAAATTTATAACGTTAATAATCCTGCAAAGAAAGCTAAGACTACACAGTCTAGTCAAACTTATTTGTGGCATTGTCGCCTTGGCCACATTAACATCAAACGCATCAAGAAACTTCTACAAGAAGGTATTCTTGACTCATTTGATTTAGAATCCTTTGAGAATTGTGAAGGATGTTTATTAGGCAAGATGATAAAGCAACCATTCTCCAAGTTAGGAGAAAGGGCCAGTGACTTGTTGGGACTAATACACACCTATGTATGTGGACCAATGAGTACACCCGCAAGGAGTGGTTATCGGTATTTCATAACCTTCACGGACGACTTTAGTAGATATGGTTATGTCTATCTAATGTCGCACAAATCTAAATCGTTTGATAAATTCAAAGAATTTCAGAACGAAGTTGAAAACCAACTCGGCAAGAAAATCAAAGCGCTTCAATCGGATCGAGGTGGCGAATATTTGAGCCAAGAGTTCGATGACTATCTGAAAGAACATGGAATACTTTTAGAGTTGACACCTCCGAGAACTCCTCAATGGAATGGAGTATCTGAAAGGAGGAATCGAACCCTGTTAGACATGGTCCGATCTACTATGGGTCTTAGTGAACTTCCAATCTCTTTCTGGGGACATGCACTTTTAACTGCGACACTCACACTAAATCATGCTCCGTCAAAAGAAGTGGAAAAGACTCCATATGAATTATGGACAAGCAAACCGCCAAGGTTGTCTTTTCTCAAGATTTGGGGATGCGA
Source organism: Chenopodium quinoa (assembly GCF_001683475.1). Classification (NCBI taxonomy): domain Eukaryota; kingdom Viridiplantae; phylum Streptophyta; class Magnoliopsida; order Caryophyllales; family Amaranthaceae; genus Chenopodium; species Chenopodium quinoa. Next base: position 2,337,698 of record NW_018744633.1, on the reverse strand, counting down.
AGCATATGTCAAGAAACTCATTTCTGATAAACTTCATCCGAAATCTGACAAGGTTTACTTTGTGGGTTATCCAAAAGGAACCAAAGGGTATTACTTCTACAACAAATCCGAGAACAAAGTGTTTGTTGCTCGTGATGGTGTCTTCTTGCAGAAGGAGCATCTCTCCAAAATGACAAGTGGGAGGAAAATCGAACTCGACAAAGTTCGAGAGGACGAGCAACAAGGACAAGTTGACAATCAAAGTGCTTACCAAGCAGCTGTTGACATTGGTCAAAGTCAAAATATGCAAAGTCAACCCGACAATGCAAATGCTCAGTCCATTACCCTACGTAGGTCGACTCGACCAAGATCTCAACCTGACAGATATCTCGGTGTTGTATTAACCGAAGATCAGGACATCCTAGTAGTGGATGGAGATGAGCCAGCAACCTACAAGCAAGCTATGACGAGCCCCGACTCTGCAAAATGGCAGGAGGCCATGAAATACGAAATGGACTCCATGTTTAAAAATCAAGTATGGGACTTGGTTGATTTACCCGCAGGTTACACACCTATCGGATGTAAATGGATTTTCAAGATGAAAACCGACAAAGATGGAAATGTATGTATTTACAAAGCAAGGCTGGTAGTAAAAGGTTACAGGCAAATTCACGGCGTTGATTATGATGAAACCTTTTCTCCAGTTGCTATGCTTAAGTCCGTTCAAATTCTTCTAGCGATTGCTGCATATTACAATTATGAAGTATGGCAGATGGACGTCAAAACCGCCTTCCTCAATGGGATTTTGGAAGAAACTGTGTATATGACACAGCCTGAAGGTTTTGTCGACCAGAATAATCCTAAGAAGGTATGCAAGCTTAAGAAGTCCATTTATGGATTAAAGCAAGCAAACAGAAGTTGGAATCTGCGATTTGATGAAGCCATCAGTGAGTTTGGTTTTATCAAAAATCCAGATGAGTCTTGTGTCTACAAGAAGGTCAGTGGGAGTGACATCGCCTTCCTAGTCTTATATGTCGATGACATTTTGCTCATTGGAAATAGCATTCCATTTCTAGAGTCTGTAAAGACTTGGCTCGGGAAATGTTTTTCAATGAAAGACTTGGGAGAGGCTCAGTACATATTAGGCATCAAGATCTATAGGGATAGATCAAAAAGGATGATTGGAATGAGTCAGAGTACTTACATCGATAAGGTACTGGCTCGATTCCAAATGGAAGGAGCCAAGAGAGGGCACCTACCCATGTCACATGGCATAACCTTAAGCAAGAAGCAGTGTCCAAAGACACTTGATGAGCGAGAAAGGATGAGTCGAATTCCATATGCTTCGCTTATTGGATCGATCATGTATGCCATGATATGTACTAGGCCTGATGTATCGTATGCCTTAAGTGCTACGAGCCGATACCAATCAGACCCAGGAGAGACGCATTGGACTGCGACCAAGAATATTCTAAAGTACCTGAAAAGGAACAAGGATAAATTCCTGGTTTATGGTGGTAAAGATGAATTGGTTGTTGAGGGATATACCGACGCAAGCTTCCAGACAGACAAAGACGACTTTAAGTCACAATCAGGATACATATTCTGTCTCAATGGAGGAGCGTTTAGTTGGAAGAGTGCAAAGCAAAGCACAACCGCTGATTCTTCAACTGAAGCCGAGTACTTGGCATCATCTGAGGCAGCCAAGGAGGCAGTTTGGATTCGCAAGTTCATTGATGAACTTGGTGTTGTACCCTCCATCAAGGGTCCAATAGACCTCTATTGTGACAACAATGGAGCTATTGCTCAGGCTAGAGAGCCACGAGAACATCAGAAGGTCAAACATGTCCAGAGGCGATTTCACATGATTCGAGAATGGAAGTCAGAAGGTGAAATCAGAATTTGCAAAGTTGGAACGGATGACAATGTAGCCGATCCACTTACTAAACCTTTGCCTCAAGTGAAGCACAACAAACACATTGAGGCAATGGGAATCAAGCATGTCATGAACTGGCTTTGAATTCCATTTTATAGTGTTTTAATCAAATTTTGAACAATGTTGATGTAAAGCACCATGATGAACCATTCAGTTTTGGAGTAATTAAAATTTTCATGCAATTTAAATCACTCTGTCTCTATTTAATTGTGGTTTAGAATTAAATAATGAGTCCATTCGATTTTAATAAATATTAAAAATAGGGTATCAAGTCAATGGCTTGGATAAAGAAACACCTATTAAGTGAACATTGAATATTTTAATCGAAAATTATCCCTAATCAAGGTCATATTTTATGGACGATTAATGACCATCAGAGATTAGTGTGTAGTATGATTTGTAGCACCGTTTCTTGTGCTATGAGGATATAAATCATTTGCACAGGTATTGGTTTAGAACCATACTGGATCGACCTATGAGGATACTTTAAGAGATTTAAAAATCGTCATAAATATTTTCTCATTATTACTATCGGAACTCTTTTCCTTTGACCATGAGTAGTGGGAGATCTCTTGTTTGAGTACTGGTCCGCTTTGGTATCCGCCAAACGTCTGCCGTAACTGGGGATTATAAAGACAGATATCGGGCGGGTGAGTCCTCTTAGTAAGAGAAGCTACATTACAAGACTGGAAATGTCCCCTTATTAACAATAGGGAACATGTCTTGTTGTTTACAAGGCCTCTTGAAGAGCGAGACTGTGAAAAATGCATGGTCGTGCTCAGATGGATTTTAGAAATCATCTGCTTACTAACAGTCAAACTCGGATTTCGAGAAACACTTCTGGACGTAACAGAGATGACTAGTAATATTACTCTGTAGTTCATGAAGAGACATGAAGAGACATAGGATAAGGGCTATACACTAAATGCACACTTGTCCGGAAGGACAAGTGGGAGATTGAAAGGAATGGTGTCCTTCGAACAAGTGTATTATTCTGATAGCGGGTTCAGAATTATTAGAAAGCTAATATATTCAGTAAGGTCAAGTGATCGGAATGCCTGGGTGGAGGCCGCTTCCGATCAGTAATATTAATATAATTAATATTACAGCTTAATCTTGACTGAACCATTCGGGTCACACCCAAGAAAAATATACGAACCAACTCGACGAATTAATTCGAAAGAAATTAATTCGTCGCCCGAGTGTTAAATATTTAGACGTCGGTAATTCGAGCTTAGAGCGTCGAAACCGATCGTCGGAAGTCGAGTCTAAATGATAAAAGACGAGACGCGCAAAATAATAATAAATCGACCATATTCTCGAAAATACCCCTGGCATCGGAGTGCCCCGAGCATCCGAATGCTAGGGGCAAGACGAGCTAGCGCACCGTGCTGGCAGCCACGGCCAGTCGCGGCTAGGCAGAGCAGCATCCGCGCCGCGCCACGGCAGCAGCAGCACCGCACCACAGCAGCAGCTGGTGCGGGCCAGGTGCGGGTCGGGCTCGGGCTTTGCTCGTGGCTGGGCTTGGGCCATAGGGCCGTGAATAAGGGGAAGCTTGGAATATGGGAGTAAGTGGGGTTGCCATGTGGCGCAAGGTGAGGGAGAGAGTGGGGAGCAAGTTTGGTCCCCATCTCCAAGTGGTCCTCACCTATTCCCTCATGTATGCTTGACACTTGTTGATTTATTACTAGTTTGCTTAATAATTTTATTTTAGCTTTAAAATAAAATGTTAAAATCTCATTGTCCCACATTGATGGGAGATATTTTCATACTCTCATCATTCCCTATAAATACCCAACTTGGGGCATTGGAAATGATGCTTGAGTGAGAGTTAAAAAGAGCATTCCATAATTTTGGGAAAACTCTTAAACTCATATAACACTTGGGTTTTGGTCGGACCTTGCTAACCCCAAGGTAGCGGACCTTAAAGTTGTGTTCGCCCTTTTTGTAGGTGGATACCGTCGGAGGCGCGGCGCTTGACGTGCTCGTAGCTTTCAAGTAAGAGCCCCGATTTTTGGGCTAAACTCGCTTCGAGGGTAAGATTTGTTATCTTTTCTTTGTGATTATTTATTTATGCTTTATGATTTTAATTATTGCGAGTGGTTCCTCGGGTCGGGGTTTGTTTCCGCGGTGAGTCGGACTCACTAAACCCCAACAGATTGTACGTGACTGGGAGATCAAGCTGATATGTTCAGGATGTGGTTAGATCAGAAGCAGGCTAACATGAGAAGTAAGTAGTATATATCTACTATCTCTACTATATCTATTTTTTATGGATAGCATCTTTCATGCAATCTCTTTTAGGACAATAAGTAGCCATAACATTTATGCTTTAGAATAACTATTTCTCTTACTAACAGAGTTTAAGCTTTGTGGACTGTCCTATTTGACTTATTACTTGTGAGTTTAAGCTGAATATTAAATTTAATCATTAATGTCTTTGGTGCTTGTCCTACCAACTTCTATATTGCATGATCAAATGTATACTTAGTCACATTTATGTATGTTTCTTGCTAATTGAAATCTAGATTGCACATAGAAAATTGAAGATGGTTTTTCTTACTAATTAATATGCAACTTATTATAAGAAATGAGCACGTTGCTTAGAGAAGATGTTTACGATCAATATGTAGAATGCATCTTTGTCTGTGAATAATATCATCAGATAGTAAATTCCATGTCACTTCCCAAACATACTCTGGTTGTGATAGACTGTCAGACAACAGTAGCAAAGAAAAAAGGCTTCTTAATTAATGTGCAGATCCCCAAAAGCTTGCTTCTTTAATCCCATCAATGTATTCTTTGTCGTCATCTAATAGTCCTAGTGCATAGCAAGCATCTTTAAATGAAGGATATAGAACACCATCGATCGTTCTTATATCCTCATAACATGTTGGGCCTTTGACATGATTTAGTAACACTCTTAAGTAGTATCTCTCTCCACAACCTGGGGAACAAGGTAGATTCTCCCAATAGAAAATCTTCCTTTAATTTTTCGTTTTCTCCATCGTTTTTATTCTCCGATCCATACGAACCTTTTTGGGAATTCAACATAAGTGAGTTGTCTAGCTTCCTCATCAGTCTTGTTACACTCCATCCATGCTAAGAACATTAAATTCTCAATTGAAGGTTTGTTTATGACTGAATCTATAGGATCATCGTCTTCAAACACAATGTTTTGCTCATCTTAGAAGATGAAAACTCAATCTTTCAACAGGAGGAAATCTATAATGCATGTCAAATCCATAAATTCTCCAAGTTGCTTCACAAGGTGAAATATACCTGCAATTTGTTAGAAAATATGTTAAATACTTTTTTTTAATACATATGTATAAATACTTTCTTAACCAACATACATCCAAAAAAAAAATAACTATATAATTTTAAGAAACTTAAAAAGTGTAATCAGGGAAACTAACCTGCAATCATAATAGGACTTTATTTCATCAACATTATCACCATTTTCTCCATAAAGTGCATTCGTAACACGATCATTTCCTTTATTTATGTATTTAAATAATTACTTGATCGACCTGTGTTGGTTGCACCATTAAATATTGATATGAGCACGATATTTTAGCAAGAGTGTCGGGTTGTAGGGAACAACAAATATGTTATCCAGTTTGACTCCGTTCTTTTCAATAAATTTGCCGTCATCCCTTCTTTTGTACATTGGATACCATTCTTCATCAAATCTTGTGCTTTCAGTGAAATTCTTAGGGAAATGTTTCGAGCATTTCCCCTCTTTCATGCATGGAGAATTTTTGTTCATCGCACCACAAGGACCATGCATCATACTATCCCCAAGAATTTCATATAATTCAGGGCTCTCTATTGGATCCGGAATTTCAGCAGATATAACTCTATCAGTATCCTCTGCGGTTGAAATCTAATCATTGGGATGCAAAAATAGAAGGATATGAGCATGAGGCAATCCACGCTTTTGAAACTCTATTGTGTAAACCACTGAAAGAAAAAAACTTATTACATTTAGCTTATAATCAAATATGTTTATGATACAATATCAATATTCGAAAATCTCATAGCATATAAATGACATAATAGAATAGCATTACAAACTTACAAGCATTAACTCTCCCGAACATTTTTTTTATCTTTGAGATCATGTATTAATTGATCTAGTTTCATCTTGAAAACTCAGCATAGGATGTCAGGTCTATCCTCTGATTTGAGTCCCCTCTTTTGGATAAATCTATTGATTTCTGGCCATTTTGGATTACAAGTGAATGTGATAAATAAATCTGGGTATCCATAACACTTACATATGACCATGGCGTCTTGATAATTTTGCATCATGTACCTGAGTCCTGCTGTAAATGATGAAGGTAAAACTACCCGTTTTCCAATGGAGGATGGATCTGTGTCTCCCCACATTACAACATCAGAAAGGTTCCTGTATAATTCTGACCTTAATTGCTTCTGATGTGTTCGAATGTAATTTAGTCATTCTGCCTCTATCATTGTATACGCATCAACTAAAAATTGTTGAAATAACTTTCTTAACAACAACAACGTTGCAGCTTCATGTAACCTGTCTTGAATCCTAAATGTAAAATACTCTCTAATACTTAATCGTTGTCGTTTCCTCATAGAATTTTCATCGGTGTCCCTCAACGGAATATCACCGCTATATCCATCCTCACCATATGGAAAAAACAACGGGTATTGCATAGCAAGGTAAGAAGGATGAAGTTCATTAATTCGTTGTAGCATTCCTGATTGTCTTTCAACAATAATATCCCTATCTTCCGCACATCCAATATCTCCCATAATGAGAGCTGCCACTTCAGATGCACTTGGGAGGTTGTATGTGCTCCCATCAGTCTTCCGTTTTAGTTTGACATTTTGAGAATCGTTAGGATTAAATCGATCTCTTGCCATTCTAAAAGCTTTAGCAATAGGGTTGTGTAGATCAAGCATTGTTTTGAGGTCATCAATAATTGCATCTTCGAATTCATCAGAATTTCTTGAATTCCGCTTCTTCTCTAGTCTTTCCTCATACCACAACATCGCACCACAAAATCTACAAGTATATACTGGATCTCCTACATCCCAGTATTCTGTTTTATGATACAACCACGTTAGTTGATTACTAATACATTTAGGAAAATAAATTGTAAGGAGAAACACATTACCTTTCAATGAGTTAGCTGAGATATCATTTTCACCTAAACACAAAAATTTCATAAATATTAAAATATGAGGTTGTTGAATTACTTAAAACTTTAAATAATGTTAACATTGTTATATAATACCTTCGCTATCTGCAGTGTCGTCATTGACATTGGGATTTTCTTCTAAGGGAAAATCAGAGCTACTATCACCTATATAGGAGGTTGCTGCATTACTTAAAACGTTATTCAATTATAATAATAATTATTATATTTTTTTTATATATAATACCTTGGTTAACTGCTGTGTCATCATTCATAGTAGAATTTTCCTCTAAAGGCAAAGCAGAGCTACCCTCACCTGTATTTGAATAGACACATTCATTTCATTTAGAATATACTACGAACATTTTAATCAACACCAATAACAATACAAAAATTAGTAGTATGTACCTCCTGATATTGTTACCAAGTTTGGAACGTTGTTGTCTCTTGACATTATGATTCTTCCATTTTGAATTACTTTTTTTCCGGGCATCAAATGGTACTTTTTCTTCTAAGTTGAGCCGCATCACATAGAGTGGAAGTATGGATTCTCCTAAATTGTTTGGGAACAATTTGCACTTGATTTAAAAAAATCATCCAAAACTAATACGGCAAACAGAGCACGTTAAAATACTAAGAACCAAAAAGTTGTTTAAATGGTGGTTTTATACAAAAAAAAAAAATTATAATTGTATCTACAACAATGATGGAAATTATAAAATGACTTCAACTTATGAGCTCTTACTTTAATTTGATACATTGTATTAAGTATCACAATTTTCAAGATCAATTAATTATAAACCAAGTAATTGTAAGAATGCTACTTCTAATTAAAATTTTCAAATGTATATGCATGTATATTATTATGTAGTTGTGCTCTATTAATTTCTAGTTTTGTATAGTTGCGCTCTATTTTATCCATCTCATCCCCTCACCCACAAAAATCAACAAAAAAAAAGATTTTAAAGGTAGTTTATACATGCTAGCTATTGTGTTGTAGCTAAATTTAAAAGTAGGAGTGACTTGACCATTTGAAATGTCGCCTAATGGGTTCCTTTGAATTGATTGCACGTCTTTATCCTTTGTTTGCTCTATATCACCTGTAAAATATATTTTTCATGTTTAGTTGAATTTGCCCGATCATAGAGAGAGTAGTTTTATTCAATATGTAAATTAGAAATTACCATGATTTTCACTATCACGATTTCTACGCTTCCTTGTGATTATCGCTTTTCTCTTTAGCCTTGCAAGCCGTGCAAAATTTGGATTCATGGATAAATCTGTTGACAATATGTGGACAAATTATTTATATAACAAAAATTAAGTTTTATACGATGAACTCATTTGTTAATGTGACGTACTTTATATATATTGATATGAAGTTGTTTGCGTATGACATCAAAAGAAAAAATAAAACATTAAAATTGTATGCAATAAGTATAGTTCTACCGCATGCAACTTATGAATTTCAATACCTTTAGACCAAAATCAATTAAAAAAAATCTTTTAGAAGGGTTTTTTTTTTTCAATATGATATAATTAACTTACCATGTATCAAAGTAGTATTACTTATAAAATATTTTATGCTTATCACTATAGAATGAAATAAAATTGTCATAAAAGGAAATACTAAACTACTTCCTCCGTTAACTATTATTTGCAACAAAAAGGGTATTTGCAGACTCCTAGGCAAAATTTGTTTGTGAGTGTAAAATAGAGAGAGAAAAAGTTGGGTGCATGTGATGAGGAGAGAGATAGAGAGAAATGATAACCTAAAAAGGAAAGAAAACATTTGTTGCATATAATAGTTAGCATCCATTTATAGTATATGTTGCAAATAATAGTTAACGGAGCAAGTATTTTAATCATATATACTATACCTAAATATAATGTTAATTCCTTTCCCAGTGTATATTCCATTAGCTTTTCCATAACTACTTTTTTGCTACTGGTACTTTCTCATAATTTAGTCGGCCAAAAAATTATATAAGATCATTTTTCTACCCTATAAATATATTGAATTTTATTACACGAAGTAAATAGTTAGGAAATAAATAGTTAGGTTGTTGTATATCTTTTCATACATACCTAAATTGGTCATTTAATCAACTAATCATATATTTTAGATATATTGGAATCAAGAAAATCATTCTGACAATCTATTTACTATGCGTATGCCGCCTAAATATATTCTTATTTCCTTGCCAAGTGTATATTCCATTATCTACCTTCTATGTTATAAGTTGCAAGATGCACTAAAATGAACCTACTCTATATGATGCTTGATTATTGTAAAAAAGATCATTTGAATTATTTTTTCATAAACTTTTATTTTTTAAAAAAAAAAAAACTGAATTTAGTGGATTTTTTTACTCTATGATGACTATGATTTTTCATTAAATAAATTAAATAGTTAGGAAATAAATAGTTTGGTTGTTGTATATATTTTCATTACTACCTAAGTTGATCATGAAATTTTATTTATTTATTTTTTGGTATAGGAATACTGTGCAGAATTCACTCTATGGGATTAATGGAATCTTGTGTACGTCAATACACAAATGTATATATAATGCCTTTTTTTTAGGAAATATATAATGCCTAAATATGTTTTAAGTTTGCTGTCAACTATTTATTTATTTTTGTACAGAACTCATTATATATTCTACACGTACCTCAAACAAAGAATTATTTTTTGCATTAACATTTGGAGAACAATTTTTTCATGTGTATTATTTAATTATTCTTATTACTATTCAATTCAAATATAAAATAGGCAATGTAATATTAGACGATGAATAAAATAATAAAATATCTTTGTAAAATTACTACAATCAAAAGTAGGCAAAGTTATATTCCACGAATCTTATTATAATTTGTACTAAAAGATAAAATTCAATTATTCTTTGGATACAAAACAATAATACTAAAAGCTTTGACCCCATAAACTATCTTTCATACAAAGTTCAATCCTTGCAACTTGCGAGTGTTGTCCTCTTTTTCTTGTTTTACTACTATCTTCCTTTTATTGGTAGAGTGTTGTGCAGAACTTGATTCGCCTTCAATCTCAACAGATGAAACATTCTCAAGAGGTATTTTTGTTGGAGTGATAAAAAAATCACTTGGATCCCCATTATCACAAATCACAGATTTAGATTCTTATAATGTAAGTTTCAAGATTTTTTTAGTACAATAGTTAATTATATATACATAATTAAAAATCATATACTTAATTATGTATCAACTTTTTATATATAAAAAGTTTACCTTTTCTTTCTCAGATGAAGTTTCTATTGGTTTATTGGAAGACTGGACATCGACATCATCTTCCTGCAAATATTGATTAATAAAATGCATTTAAAAATTTACTTTCCATCATAATTGACCATATTTTATAATGAGATTTATAATGTCATTAGTTATCTCCACATTACTATTGACTTCCAAAAAGGATTTGATTAAATTCTCATCATCACTTATTTTGAGGACCGTAAACTTATCTCAATTCTTTTCGAGATTGTACTTCGAAATTTGGACCTTGAACAAATTTTTTTGTTCAAAAGTAAATCAAGTTCTTTTGGATATGGATCATTTTTACCTTCCTGCATAAAAAGAAATTGTATTAGAATGGTTGGACAAAGAAGGGTTGGATAGTCCAATATGAGTATTAAAACTCAAATGTTATACTCATATTTTTAAATACCTTTGACAGCTTATCCTTCAAATCCATAGCTGATATTTGAAGAATTTGAAATATTTCACGATCAAACATGACAAAAGTTGTTGTTCCGCTATCATCTTCCACCGTCAGAGTCACTTTGTACCTACATGAATAGAATTGTAAATATTGCAAAGTATGAAGCATTTAAATATTTCATATAATCATGTACTATATTTTGAAAAAGTACCTTGGCAGAGCAGATTGCACATGTGCGTCACATTTTTGGCACCAATATCTTCCACCTCCTTCATAATCAACCTTTTTGTTACATTGTTTGCAAGAATTATAGTACCATGCGGTATCAGATTCTATACCAACGATGGTAGCAAATGTCACAAAATAACATTTCTGTAAAATCCATATAGTATATTAACTATTTTTAAAAAAGATGTATCTCTCTTTTTTTTTTTTAAATGTAGTGAAAAATCTATAATTATATATCAAAGGGAATATATTATCTCGCAATATTTAATTATCCCGTATTTATTACGACCTGTGCGATTGGATTAATAAAAAAATCTTATAGAATATATTAATAAAAGAACACATTCTAGTAGAATTTTTGTTAAACTATATTCTATCTATAAAATAACTGAACTATATATGCGTTATTTTTATTCAAAAAAAAAATTCTATAAATTTTGTTAATATTTAATTATTTATATACACACATAATTATCAAATTAACTTACTTTATTAGTCTCACATATCTCGTCCAATTGCTTGCGTTCATACATTATCAAAAATTCATCGGACAAAGAATGTGACATTTGACTTGGCAACTGAGTTATATTTTGTGAACGAGAATCATCTCCACCGATAATGCTAACACTAGTAAAAAAAATATTATCAGTTCGATATATGTTAGTTAGTTGGCAATATACACGTATTTAATAAAATTAACTTAGTGATTTGTTATGCCTGCCCCTAAAATCACGCACTTCGGACATGTCTTCATTAAGGAATATCTTTGTTGCAAAAAGTGAATTTTGTAGAGTAACTTCATCTAAATAACAAAACTTATCAATATTCAATTATATCAATTTTGAAAAATAAGTTGAAATAAAATAGAATTACCTCTAAAGATCTTAATCATAGCAAATTGTATTATGATAACAACGTGTCCTTGAATGTCATCTTTTACAAAATTTGACACTTGTTCAGCATACTTGCCCCATAAAGTAGTTTTCAATTTGTTCTTCCTATCAATAGTATTGAAGAAAACAATAAATTTAAGCAAAATTTAATTTTTTTGTACAAAATATAATATACAATAAATTATCTCACTGTTGATCTTCTATCTCAAGTGGCAGCTTGAAATTTGGTGTAGAACCTTTCGACTCATCTATCATCTTACCAATTCCCGTAATCGTTCCGATTACATCTATAAGACACCACAAAATATATAAATTTTAAAAATTTATATTTTTAAACAAACAGAAATTAAAAGGGACAAAATACGTGTCATTTAAAAGGTAATATGAGATTTACCGACTAAATAAATGTCATTTAACTGTTTTTCAAGTATTTTGTGAAAAGGGACTAAATCTAATCCGTGTAAGGAGAGCCCAACTTCTTTGCAATCTTTGATTGAAGTCTTATAAAAAAATTGATTTTATAAGTATGACAAGTTGCTCTATACTTTCCATAATTTTTTCCTACTCCAAAGTTAGAAATGATGCAAGTTGAGCCTTCATTCACAAGTTTTTCAAATCGCTGAATAAGTGTTTGTTTGATACTGGCTTGCATCTTTGATCCCTGTGATAAAAATTGTAGTAATTGTTATGTACATAAATAAACAGAACGCATTAGTAGTTTGAATAAATTACGAAACAATAAAAATAACATTGTACCTTTTCATCAACCAAAACGAATTCAATTGAACCAATTTTTTCAGGTTTATTGTAATCTGGAACATACCAAACTCTCACAATCCTAACTTTGATCTTCCAATTTTCTTTAAGAGGGGTGATATAATTCAACATGGTGTACGACATTTAGAATTTAATGATATAAAATACAAACTTTTGGTTCTTGTATATCAATTAGAATGATAAGTGTATATTTATATGTTTTCTACACTCAAATATAGTGTTTATTAATTTAAGGAAGGTAAGGGTGGTAACTATGTCAACACTACATTTTATTAAATAATCAACCAACTATATGATAGTGGAATGTTGAGATTTTACTAAAATAACTAAGTAAGGAGATACGTTAATTGTGGAATATAGTAAAAATATTGTTCATAAAAATGATTTGTCAAATCACAAATTAACTATATTCCACATATTCCATTATATTCGTAACATATGATTCTTAATATATTTTGTGAATATTATTACTTAAAAATCTATATGATTCTTACTATATTTCGTAACATATGATCCTTACTATACAATCTTTGTGAATATTCTTAATATATTTCACATATTCCACTATATTATTTTACTTAATATATTCCACATATTCCACTATATTATTTTGAATGAATATTATTTTGTGATTCTCTGCCTTTTCACATACATGTAATAAGATATAATCATAAACTTTTAGAGATTATTTGCTAAGTATAGATTGACGTACCAATTTTGCCAAGTAAATAATATATATATACAGCGGTATATATTTTGTGACTGGGAAACTCTTGCTTTGAATTTCTATAATAAATATTATCCTGCAGAGAGAACAGCGGTACTAAGAAGTGCTATTCAGAACTTCGCTCAAGAGGTCGACGAAACATTATATGAGGCTTGGGAGAGGTTTAAGGATCTACAGAGAGAGTGCCCCCACCACAATCTAGCACAATGGCAATTGATCCAAGCATTTTATAATGGACTTGGAAATTCTTCTAGATCAGTATTAGATTCGGCAGCTAGTGGGAGGTTTATGAATTTAAATGTGGATGATGCAGGACAGGTTATCGAAGACATGGCAATGCACAATTTCCAATATGGGAATCCGAGGGGGTTTGCAAATAAGGGAAAACATAATGCCGTTTCCGTATCCTTTTTGCAAGCCCAATTAACGTCTATTTGTCAAAAATTAGATAATCTTACTGTTGTTCCTAACTCTGTAGCTAATGTTTCTGCTGTTGCTAACCATGAAGCTTTTTGTGAAAATTGTGGAATTGTAGGTCATTGGGAGCAAGATTGTAGGAGCTCTATGGAACAAGTTAATGCCTTCCAAACCTATAGGCAAAATAACCCCTATTCCAATTCCTACAATGACGGTTATAAAAACCATCCTTATCTTTCATACCGGAGTACCAATGTACAAAACCCTCCACCTCCACAACAACCACAACAGCAACCCCCACCACAGCAAAAATATTACCATCCTAATGCCAGCCAGAAAAGCCAAGCATCACCCTCATCATCTACCGACCCTGCCATGACAGAAATTAGAGCGATGCTAGCTAATATGCAAAAGCATATGGAGAGTAGGGATGCGCAAATTGATTCTATTCTAGCCCATAATAAAATTATAGACAATAAAATTGCACAACTTTCATCTACCCTACAATCCCGTCAGCAGGGAGCTCTACCATCACAACCTATCCATCCTACAGATCATGCTAATGCAATCACTCTAAGGAGTGGTTCACATTATGATGGACCTCCTATGCCAAAGGAAGATGGACCAGTTTCTGATCTAGATTCCTCTATACCAAACGGTAATCCGGCTAGCCCTGCAGGGCTACAAAAAGATACTAACCCTACTAATGTTTCTGTGCAGGGTAAATTGCAGGATAAGGGAGGAGATGTGCAGAGCCCAGTTATCAAGCTTCCATTCCCTAATAGACAACTGAAGAGTAAGCTTGATAAACAATTCGGTAAGTTTTTAGAGGTTGTGAAAAACCTGCAGGTAACAGTTCCTTTCACTAACTTAATCACTCAAGTACCTGCCTATGCTAAATTCATGAAAGACATCCTGACTAGGAAAAGGGCCTTTAATGAAGTAGAAATTGTAGCTTTCACAGAGGAGTGTAGCGCTTATTTGCAAAATAAATCCCCTCCTAAATTAAAGGATCCTGGTAGTTTTTCTATCCCTTGTCACATTGGGAATGTTTTCATTGATAAAGCTTTATGTGATTTGGGAGCTAGTGTCAGTGTCATGCCATCATCTATATGTGCTAAATTAAATATGGGGGAATTAAAAATTACTAATATAACTTTGCAAATGGCAGATCGTTCGGTAAAATATCCCTTAGGTATTTTAGAGGACGTACCTGTCAGAGTTGGTAAATTTTTTATTCCGGTTGATTTTGTTGTTTGAGATATGGCAGAGGACACACAAATACCCATTATATTAGGTAGGCCTTTCCTCCACACTGTAGGAGCTATTATTGATGTGAAAAATGGTAAACTAACCCTTTCTGTAGGTGACGATAATGTTACCTTTAATTTAGGAAAGGTTTTGAAAGGGCCTATGTTAGAGGAAAATTGTTGTTATATTGATACAATTGATATAATGGACAATATTTGTGTTGATAGCTTGCCACAGGTTCTTGCGAAGGATCCCTTAGAGGAAGTTCTCTGCGGGAATTTATCTAGCGACAATGCAAGCATTTGGGGTAATGAGATACAGGATATTGAAAAGGCTCTTTCCTTAGAAGAGTTAAGCCCCAAGGAGACAATGAAGGTAGTAAATTTAGTTCAGGAATCAAAACCTGCAGAGGTCAAGAAACTTGAGCTAAAATCTCTCCCTTCTCATTTAAAATATGTTTTTCTAGATGAGCAGAAACTACACCCCGTGATCATCAGTACTGCACTCACTGACCTACAATCTTCCCAACTTCTAGGGGTCCTCAAAACCCATAAGAAGGCTATAGGGTACAGTATTGATGATCTCAAGGGTATTAGCCCTGATTTTTGCATGCACAGGACTCATCTAGAGGAAAATTACAAGCCCTGCATTCAACCCCAACAAAGATTAAATCCAAACATGCATGAAGTAGTCAAGAAAGAGGTGATGAAATTACTTGATGTAGGTATCATCTATCCTATTTCTGACTCCAAGTGGGGTGCAGGTAGTACCGAAGAAGGGTGGGATGACTGTGATAACTAATGATAAAAATGAATTAATTCCCACTAGAACTGTAACAGGGTGGCGTAAGTGCATAGACTATCGTAGATTAAATATCGCCACTAAAAAGGATCACTTCCCTCTCCCCTTTATTGATCAAATGCTTGAGAGGTTAGCTAATCACAAATTCTTTTGCTATTTGGACGGGTATTCGGGATTTTTCCAAATTCCGATTCACCCTGAAGATCAGGAAAAGACCACCTTTACATGCCCTTATGGCACTTTTGCATATCGTAGAATGCCCTTTGGTTTATGTAATGCACCTGCTACCTTTCAACGTTGCATGATGAGCATTTTTTCTGATTTCATAGAGTCTATTATGGAGGTCTTTATGGATGATTTTAGCGTATATGGTTCTTCATTTGATTCATGCTTAATTAATCTCGCTAAAATTTTGAAAAGATGTGAAGAGTGCAACTTAGTACTTAATTGGGAAAAATGTCACTTTATGGTGACAGAGGGAGTAGTCCTTGGCCATATTATATCTGATAAGGGCATACAAGTAGACAAAGCTAAAATATTAGTGATTGAGCAATTACCTCCCCCAGTCAATGTTAAGGGAGTTAGAAGCTTTTTGGGTCATGCGGGGTTCTATCGCCGCTTTATCAAAGATTTTTCTAAAATTGCTAAACCACTAACACAGCTTTTGCTCAAGGATGCCCCATTTATTTTTACTGACGAGTGTCTTGAGGCTTTTAACAGGATTAAGCAGGCTTTGATATCGGCACCCATCATATGTGCTCCCGATTGGAACCTCCCTTTCGAGATCATGTGTGATGCAAGTGACTTTGCACTAGGAGCCGTGCTCGGACAGAGGAAGGATAAGGTTTTGCATGCTATTTATTATGCTAGCAAAACCTTAGATGAAGCCCAAGTCAACTATGCCACCACAGAAAAGGAGTTTCTTGCTGTTATTTATGCTTTAGAAAAATTTAGATCATATCTAGTTGGTTCTAAAGTTATTGTTTTTACTGATCATGCAGCATTGAAATACTTGATAGCCAAGGCGGAATCAAAGCCAAGGCTACTCCGTTGGGTTCTCTTGCTCCAAGATTTCAACATTGAAATAAAAGATAAAAAGGGAGCAGAGAACGTAGTGGCAGACCACTTGTCACGTATCAGGTATGATGAGGGTAAGGATTCTTTACCTATAGATGATTCTTTCCCTGATGACAACCTGTATGCAGTTGTAGAGCATCACCCTTGGTACGCCGATTTTGCTAATTATATAGTGGGTGGTACTCTACCCCCTGACTTGTCCTACCAACAGAAAAAGAAATTCCTTTATGATGTTAAACATTATTTTTGGGATGACCCTTTTTTGTTTTGTGAGTGTGCATATGGATTATTTCGCAAGTGTGTTCCCGAATGGGAGGTTCACGGCGTCCTTACCAGTTGTCATACTTCACCTTATGGTGGACATCATGGCCCCACTAAAACGGTGGCTAAGATTAATGAGTCAGGCTTCTTTTGGCCTACTATGTTTAAAGATGCTAACAATTTTGTGCAGACTTGTGACTCTTGCCAGAGGACTGGCAACATTTCGCGGAGGCATGAGATGCCCCAAACTGGGATTCTCGAAGTCAAAATATTTGATGTTTGGGGTATCGATTATATGGGACCGTTCCCATCTTCCAATGGGAATTGTTACATACTTGTAGCCGTAGATTATATGTCCAAGTGGGTAGAAGCCATAACTTCACCAACAAATGATTCCAAGGTAGTCATTAAGCTCTTCAAGAAGATCATATTTCCCAGGTTTGGTGTTTCACGAGCTATTATTAGTGATGGGGGTACCCACTTCCATGAAAGACAATTGGATAACCTCCTCAAGAAATATGGCTTATATCACATAACAGGGCTTAGTTACCACCCTCAAACTAGTGGTCAAGTTGAGGTCTCTAATAGGGAAATCAAGGCGATCCTAGAAAAGATAGTAGCCAATTCAAGGAAAGATTGGAGCATGAAGCTTGATGACACACTTTGGGCATACCGAACAGCATTTAAGACACCGATCGGTACTTCATCTTATAGATTGGTTTATGGTAAGGCATGTCATCTTCCCGTAGAATTGGAGTACAAAGCTTTTTGGGCGATCAAAGAGCTTAATATGGATTCTAAGGCTGCGGGTAAGAAGAGACTCCTTCAACTCAATGAGTTGGATGAGTTTAGATTGTCGGCATATGATAGTGCGCGGATCTACAAGGAGAAGACCAAGAAGTGGCATGACAAGAGGATCCTACTAAGAGAGTTTGCACCGAGCGATAAGGTTCTTCTCTTTAATTCTAGATTGAAAATTTTCCCAGGAAAGTTGAAGTCTAGATGGTCCGGTCCCTTCACTGTCACAAAGGTGAACAAATTTGGTTTGGTAGAGTTGGTGAATGACAAAGGTGAAGAATTGAAGGTGAATGGCCAAAGGTTGAAATTGTATCATGAAGGTGCTACCATTAGAGATGTGGAGGAGACTCTCCTAACTCCACTTCCAACATGAGCTTCAAGGTGGTGAGAAGGTCGTGCGGGACCTAGATAAACCAGCGCTTTGCGGGAGGCAACCCGCATTTCATGCTTTCTAGGCTAGTTTTCTTTTCCTTAATTTTTCTTATTTTATTTTTTTTAGAGAGGCAAGGAGAGTGATATTTCACCTGTTTTAAGTGTTGTTGTACATGTATGAATTTGACAGGTATAAAGACTTAGAAAAATTTTGAAGAAGAAACGAAATCGGGGAATAAGGCTCTCTCGGGCCCGATCAGGCGCGCAAGCTACCCAGAATTCTGCAGCATTTTCGCCCGATCGGGCGCGAAAGCAAGACAAAAATCGGAACTAATTTCGCCCGATCGGCCGAAACAACCCGATCGGGCGCGCAAGCATAGTTGGATTCAGGGGCAATTTTCGCCCGATCGGGCGATTTTTTTGGAAAATCGAGTAAAAGAAAAAGATATGTCGGGCGAAGCTCGCCCGATCGGGCGAGCAAAGGGCGAAAATTTCGTTCGCGTTTGCGTCCGATCGGGCGCGCAACTTGAGTTTTGGAATTACGCACTTTCGCCCGATCTGGCGAGGCTCGCCTGATTGGGCGCGCCTTCAGGCCGTCCCCCCTTTATTTTTTTCTCTTCTTTATTTCCTCATTTTCTCCTTATTTCATCTTCTTCATTCACTTTCTCTCTCTAAAACCTCCATTTTCAAACCTTAAACTTACACTTCAATCCAAGATCTTCTCCAATTCTTCAATCCAAAATAAAAAATTCTTACACATTCCATCTCCCCTCATCTTCCTCTACAATCTATACTAATTTTCCCCAATTTTCTCTCAACTTTTCTCAAACCCTAAGAGAGAGAATCCTCAAATTTTCCACTATTTTCAAAGATAATGGCCTCCAAGCGTTCAAGGAATCAAAGGGGTTAGAGCTCAAGTGCACCACAACCAACAATCAACCCGGACCTTCAAATTCCGGGATGAGAGGAGGTTGTAATCACCTCGGAGGAGCAACGGGTTCGGATGGTCAACCTCATCGATTGTCAGGTAATTTCTACCCGTTTCATTCATCATCCTACATTAGCTAGGCTAGGTCTTGATAAGTACGTAGAAAAATTGTTCAAGGGCATAGGCATAAGTGGTTTTTTTCAAATGTGCCACGATACTTATGATTATTTAACATTGGAATTTATCTCAAGTTTTAATGTTATTAAAATGAATGCACTTATCACTTATGTACAATTTCGATTGTTAAACAACGATGTGAGACTAACTTTAAAAGAATTTGGAAAGTTGTTTGACTTAAAATCGGACAAGCCTATTGAACCCTCTCAAGACCACACCGACGTGGTCTATAAGAGGTTAACCGGGGAGGATTTAGTGAACCTCCAACATGCCAAAGGGACGTGGATTCAACATCCCGTCCCAAAGCTTTGGAAAAGATTTGTCGGCCTCACCATTTTTGGGAGGCATGAACCGACAAATGTTCGGAGGGATGAATTGGAACTATTGGCATCCTATATAATTCCTAATGCTGAAAAATTAAACATACCCCATAGGATAGCCAATCATTTCCAAAGGGCGGCCAATGCGGCCGAGGCTAGTAGGTCTAGAGCGCCTATTTACTTTGGGGGGTTAGTGACCCATATAGCTAGGAAACACTTAGGTTGGAACCCCGATGGCCATAGGAAAGTTGTGGGATCGAACCTAATGGACCTACCCTATTTAGGGAGCTTGAACTGGGTACAACCGGTGGGGAGTGATACTTGGTGGATTGTCCACCGACAATCGGGTAGGAGGGACCAAGCCTTTACCTTACCCAACCCCGCCTTGACTAAATTTTAGAGGGGGAAGCCCTCTTATACTTTCGAGTTAGATGGTCAAGGTGAGGTTCAACCACCTCACCCCTCACCACAACCCCACCAATCCCCCATTCACCACTCGCCCCACTACCAACCACCCCCACCTTTCACCTACGGCATGCCCACTTCCTCGGTCGATTACAATGTCGACTACTTTTCAGCTTTTAGGAGCCAATTAGACCGCATTGAGACGGGGCAAGGGAGGGTTGAGGGCATGATGCAAAACCTAGACTCTAGGTTAAGCGCCCTAGATGGGCGGGTTAGTCTTATTGAGAGGAACCTAGGGAGGGGCCTTTACCCCATGTATGATGATTATGCCCGTCGGGGGGCTATTCCTCCTGATTCCCTTACTCCCGATTGGTTCGAATACCCCCAAGGAGGGTATTCTCACCCCAGTGCTTATGGTACTTATGTGGACTACTCTTCGGTCCACGGATATGGGGGTATGGGTGGGAATGTAGACCCTAACTACTATGCCGGTGGTTCGTGGTATGGTGGTGGTGGCTCTAGCCATGGAGGAGCCGGCTCTAGCCACGGCGGGGGGTATTCTAGGATGGATGAGGATGAGGAGTAGGCTACTCTCCCAAGTCAATGAGGGCATTGCTTGATTTGGCTTGGGGGGTGTTCTTTCACTTGGAAATTCTCTTCCTTTTCTCTCTTTATTTGTTTTCTAGTATAGTCTTTATTTGCTTTCTAGTATAGTTTTTATTTGCTTTCCTAGTGTAGTTTTTTATTGCTTTCTTATATATGAAAAATACAAAAAAAATTGAAAAATAAAAAAAATTCAAAAATACGTTCCAATGAATTGTAAATCATACTTCCCTGTGCCCCATACTTGAGAAAATTTGTTTTGATTCTTGGTATTTGATGATGAATTTTGTGGATTTGTTGGTCATGATTTGAAGTCTAATTGTTTGGATTCCTAAACTTGCGTCAATTTTGCCCAACTACTTGTGAATATAGTGCTTGACTAGTTGATTTGGTTAGGAAATGTGTGATAGTTCCATAATTCCTGGTATGTCAATGAATTTGAGTATTGATTTGCAACTATGAGTAGTGTTTCATGACTTTTTATTATGCACATGAGGAGGACGAAGGCGTTCATTCTTTTAGGTAGCCTTCAGAGTATTTAGATACATTTGTTCCCTTCTTGTCACCCATGTTGTTGCTTGTGCCCTTTTATTGTTTATAGCCACATTACAAGCCTTAATTTCCCCATTGGTTACTAGTCCCAAGCTTGGCTTGGGGGAGCTATTAGTGAGTGATGTGAGGGAGTTTGTAGTGTGCACTTTATTTGCACAATTTGGGTGGGTTTTGAGAAGTAATTTGTTCTTGATCATATTTTTGTTTTTATGAGTTTGAAAGTTGTATATATTTGAGAAAAATAAAAGTGTGATGGAAAAAAAAGAAGTTAAAAAAAAAGCAAGAAATTTGAAAAAAAAAGAAAGTGAACTTCTAAGAAAAAAAGAAGAAAAATGTTTGATGTTCAAATGTTATAAGTGAAGGTTAATCAAAAGAAAAGAAAGAAAAAAAAAAAAGTTGAGTTTCAATGTAAATATTTCAAGTTATGAGTTCAAGGTTTGTTTTTCACTCAAATTCTACATTATCATATTTTTATGAGTGAAATTGTGAGTGTTGGGATTGTTTTTATTGTTTGGAGTATATATTTGGTGGTTTGTTGTTGGAGTTGGTTATGTTGGAGATGTGTATGATCATTATTTTTTATCATGGGTTTATTAGGATTTGGCTCCCTTAATGCATAGCTTTTCTCTCACATAATCCCAAATTTATCCTACCTTTACCCTAGCCTTACATTACAAGCTTAAAAGACCTTCCAACCTTGTGCATAGAAGTTATGTAAATGTGAAAGTGTTGTTTTTCAATGCAAGTTATGACTTGGCATATTTCGAGTCGACTAGTAGGATGAGCGTTCAATGTTTTTATACACACGAGAGTGTGAGTTGGGAGGGCATTGTTCACATTAAAGGGGTTGGGATGGAGAGCGATCGAGTACATTCTTTACTCGCCACATAAATGAGAGTCGAGTGTGTGAGCACTAGTCTTGAATTCTATATGCTCTTGTGGTTTTCTCTACTTGACAATTGTTGAAGAGGAAGGGTGATTAGATGAATAAGATTGATTGATGTTGAAGCATGTTCATTTAATTTTACCTTGAATCGTTGGCTTTTGATTTGTTTATTGGGGTGAAGTATGTTTTATATGTTCATTGATGAGCTCTTTGCTTAGGGACAAGCAAAGGTTTGGCTTGGGGGAGTTTGATATGTCTATTTTATATAGTGTTTTACCCCCGTCCTGTGGTCATTATTAGTAGTGTTTTTGGCTCTTTCGGGCCACTTTTATTACTAATTTGTGTGTTCTAGTGTTTTCGTAGTTTTAGTTGTAGTTTACAGGAAATTGCACTCTTGGAGCATTTTCCCGGGCCTTATTGGATCGACTACGGAAGCTAGAAGGACACGACCACTTTTGGAGCCCAAGATCGGGGAGAGCCGGTGACTAAGGGCTCGGTTATTTGGATCACGAGGCAATTGAACCATGTATTCGAGACCCGAGAGGAAATATGGATTGGGCCGAGAAATCTAGCCCAATCGAAGTCCAAGCCTTGAAGAAGAAGACCGGGCCCGATCGGGCAAGCATACGCCCAATCGGGCGGGTGCGCGCATGAGTTCCATGAAGGAAAGGCGCGCCCGATCGGGTGAGCGTAGGTTCGATCGGGCGCGGCATATCAGAAGGAACGTTGTAAAAAAGGCGGGCCCGATCGGGCGCCCCTTCGCCCGATCGGGCGCGTGTTTTTCTAGAGTCTGATTAAGCTTAGTTTAATTCGTGTTTTAGGGGAAGTATATATACGTTTTGTACGGATTATTTACGGATCTCTTTTCTCTTAGACTTTCTCTCTCTACTTAGTATTTTTCTCTCTCTTAAATTCTCTCTAAACTCTTGTTCTTAATTCCTTCATTAATTCCAGATTTATTTTGGTACAATTTCTTCCCTTTTTAATTTCAGCTATTTTAATTGTTTTCTTGATTATGTTCTTATTTATTTATTTGATTGGTTTAGTTATGATGATTAGTGAGTAGTTTAATTCTAGGGTTTATGGGGATCCATAATTAATATGAAGGGATAGTTTGTTATTATTGATTGTTGATATTGCATGATAATTTCCTATTGAATTGTTTTAATTCTTTGCAATTAGATTATGAATCGAGCAGATGTAATTTGATTGTGAATGTTTAGCAATATTGAATTGATGAATCGAGAAGATGTTGATTGAATATTAAAGGCTATTTTTAATAGGAACTTAGGTCTAATAAATTGCGAGAGCCTGTTAGATCTATGTTGGTTAATAAATTGCGAGAGCCTATTAATCATGTTATCTATGCATTGTTAATTATTAATTACTTCGTTCTATCCCGGAATATTAATTATTGGTGAACCTATGACCCTAGGTTTCCTTATTATTGATTCTTTTCTCCCTAAACTCATTCTTCGTAGTATAGAATTCACACTAAAAACATTGGTTACTTGGATAATTTAGAATATAATAATTAATTAGAACTAAAAAGACTTGTTTTCCTGTGGAGTTCGACCCTACTTCCCTATCTACCTTAGTTAGTGATTTAGGTAATTATTTTTGATTAGGGGATACGACTTTACCCTGTCAAGCTCTATACAGGTACACTTTGTTTACAAATTGAATTAGTCACATTTTGTAAAAGCTCTTGGTTTAATTTAATGCGGAAGTATTGTCAAGTGAAGGTGTAGTTCAAGTCTAATATAAGGTAGATAATATAAAAGTCAAAGAGACTAAAGCTATACAAAGATAAATGATTTTATAGATAATCATCCTGATTTAAGGAAAGCATTACATAGATTTACGATGATTGTTATGGCAATATTTGCAAGTCCTACTTTGTACATAACAGCCTTCTAAGGCTATGTTAAGAACTTAACTTATTTCTAAGAAAATAATTGCCACCATTACTTTGAACATTCTATTTTCCCTAGGCTATGCTAAGACTTTGCACCTAAAATACAACAACTTATGCTAACTAGTTGAAGTCTTTAGCCATAGCTATTTAATCAGAGCACTAGGGAACAAAAGACAGATTTAGTGTTCCTTTGAAACCCCTAAAAGATTTAGGTTTAAAGAAGCATATTCTATCTATTAATTTAGATTGTGGGAAGTTGAACTGAACCGTTTAAACTTGGTCCAAAGTGCTGGTAGGGGAAGCTTGCTTGTCAGGTCATCTGAGTCCTGGAACTAGGCAGTGCGAACTTTCTTATGGGCTGGATTTTCATCAGGTGTGGTAGTTGGGGCTTCAGGAATAATTGGTTCTTTGTTTATAATACTTCTTTGAATGTGAGAAAAATGAGTCCATGTAGGAAGTGCTCTCTTTGAACCAGTAATTCCTGGAATTTTAAGAGCACCAAGTTTACGTTCCCTTGGATTAACTCCTGTTTTTTCATGTGTTGCACCGGGAACCTTATACTCCTCAAACGGAACAAGCTGGGCAAGGAACTCATCATCCAATGCTGGTGGGTCTTCCCAGGTCATAGGTTCTTTCCCATGAGCTTGTATTTCCATCAATAACTCTTGCTCTGCCTGCTTTTCTTTTGCAGTGGAATTTGCAAATTCTAAGTTCAAAGGTTCAGTGTGCCTTGTTGTTTTAATTAGTGTGGGAATCTGTTGGTGTGAGTGATTTGCTGATGATGGTGCTATCTGCTCAGATTGTCGCTGCTGTTCTGGAATTTCGATTTCTTTCAGAGTCCAGAGTAGAACATCATTTCTCTCCAGTTCTTCTGTTGGCACAACTTTGATTAGAAATGTCTTTGTGGAAATAAGTTGTTGTATTAGTTGAAAAGATACCGCATTCCCCTGTAATATGTGCAACATAGCGAAAGTTAATTGTTTATAACAATAAATTCATCACTTCCAAGTATTGAATATAAGTCGATATTCATTTTTCAAGATATTGGACTCTAAATGCATATGTTGCATTATTAAGGTGTTTGCCTTTTCTTGTTTTTATTAATATCATGAGGTTTATTGGAAATAATAACAGTGTGTATATATAAGTTCATATAACACAATTTCAAAAAGTAAAAAAAAAATAGATAAACTAAACAGAATCTTAGATACATCTAGCTCATTCCACATTAGTTTAAAATCTCTCTCATTTTTGTAGTGCAAATGCATAACTCTACTATAATCACATAGCTCATTCCACAATATTTTGAAATACACTCAAACTTACAAGTGCATTCCCCTAATATAAGATCCTATACCAAACAAGCCACTTGAACCTTTAAAGATTTTAAGTATATAAATAACAAGAACATAGGTTCACTGTAATCCCAAAAGGGTTTCTCTAACCCCCTAATATATAATCAGGTTTTCTCTGACTCCTTCCTCACAAGTCACACTACTCACACACTCTAATTTAAAATAATTTATAAATGACATAAATAAAAATAGGATTTGGAACTCCAATTGCAAAGTAAATTCACAACCATCCAACCATAAAAGTTTAAGCAAGGCACTTATTCTATGAACATATAGTAACAAAAGATAGTTCAGTAAGGGTATTTGATGCTGCAGATTTCAATTGCTGGCATTCAAAACAGCTTTACCGTGTCATCATTAAAGGCAGTGAATGACATGACACCAGTAGTATCAGCACATTCAAACTTGAATGCTACTCTAGAGTGCGAAAAAATTAAGAGTATTAGTAAATAGAAGGTAAGCTTTCTATGTTTTAATGTGACTTATAAGAATACATGTGCACATAACTCGTATTTGGTTTCTTGCAAAAGTTGCAAGGGAAGGGAGTGCCAACAGGAATGACAGTGCGTTTTCCACAACCAGAGCATCCAATATATGCATGAACCCTATCTAAATCAGGTTCTGGTATTGTCAATTGTATCCAAGAAAATTCTTCATGCATAGTGGTTGTTGGCTGTAATATACAATAATATTAATGATTTAGCCTGAGTTTGCTATAATGTGTATAGAGAATTAATGTTTTGATTGTTATAGTTTTTAATTTAGGTAAAGTAAATGAATGTATACCTTTTTAGACTGTAGGTCTGCAATCGTAACAATCTTTTTCTCAGTTCTTAGATAACGAATGTTAAGAACTCTCTCTTGTCGCTCAAGTAGCAGTTGTGGATTCATCTTGGCCCTGGAATAGCAGTATATTGAAGGTGAGTGTAATACTCTGTAAAGTGTTTGATTGGGTAGTAATAAACGAGGCTATTTACCATTCATGAAGTGCATCAGCTTTTTCTCCTTGTGGTTCATGAATTAATCGAGTGGACATGGTAGTATTTAGAAAGAATACTGGGAAAATCAGACATTTGGTGAGTTAGGCAATGTATAAATATTTATCGTTTTGTGTGAATTGTGAAAGTAAAAGGTTTACCTTTTGTTAGCCGACTTTTCAGAGCGGTGAACCCTACGATATGGAATTTTTCAGCCTAATTAGTTAGAGGCTCACATGGTTTCCCCGCGAGATCATTCCATGTCGAAAATGTAATGGGTCGTTCTTAGCTAAGTCACAAAAAAAAGGTGTTTAGTTAATATAAAGGGCATTAGTGCATGAACAAGATATATTTAGAGGGTATATGTAATACTGCACCTAGTATCAGTGATCATGATTTCACGGACTAGGCTTTCTCGTCCATGAATGTTAGGAACCATGTGAGGTTAGTCTTCCACAAAGAGCACAACAACAACCACATCTAACACAGAGACAAGGTGGTTCATTTAAAATTAAACACTGAAGAGTAAGCAAAGACCATGTAAAATTTGTTGTAGCGCAAAGCATTTATTGGTGCACGTAGTTTAGTTGTATACCATATATGTTGTCTGGTTCAATCGCTCTTGGAATAGTAGCCAAGGACTGATATTTAGGCAGAACATGACCAATTTGTGGGTATAATCGTTGCACAACAGTTTGCTACCCAATGGTCATTTGATATGGACGTTCTTCTAAGTTGAATTTGTATTGATCTTCAACAACAGTTATGGGTGCTTTGGAAATTTTGTAGTTGGCATCTTTAGCAAAGACATGCTTGTAAGCTTGAATCTGGTCTCCAAATAGGACATAACGCAACTTGTTTTTCTGATATATCAAAGTGGTAAGATTAAGTGTAAGTAAGTGTATCCATACACCATACATAAGATATTAACAAATTTTATATAAAATTAATATATCATATGATCATTTACCTAGAAAGTGATCTTTTTACTTGGAAATTAGAGTTGTATAGAATTTTTGTTGGAAGTTAGCTGTTGCTCATTAGCTATTTTTTTTGAATTTACATGACTTATTTATTTAACTTAGTTGTAGTACTATCAATTGTGACACTGCATATTTCCATGGCAAATTCTATAATCAATATTTTTAAGTTTTAAAGAAAAAACTACATGTGAAACAAAGATGTGCACTTATTTATTTATTTTTTTTATCAAATTTATAGTGCATTGTAATTTTTTTTAGTAATCATGTTAGTGGGAGTGTGATATGATTTAAAGCATATTGTATAAGCAAACAGCAGCAAATGTACTGTATATAGGTTTTTTTTTGTTTTTTTTTTTGTTTTTTTAACAGTTGGGGATTACATGACCGTAAAATAAGTATAGTTGTTGTTATTAAAGGCATCAACTTGGTTTACTTAAGTATGAAATGGAGAGTTAAGTGTATTAAGTAAATGTATGTAAGGTAATATAGCATGGATATGAAACACACAAACCTTCTCATCTTCGAGGATGATAGACTAAAAGGTTACACCAGGTTTCTTAGGCGGAGGCTGAGCACGCCTTTTTTAGCCACTTTGACTTTTACTTTGCAGTCTTTACTTTGAGTCGTAAGTTCATCCAGAGTAACAGGTTCGATTTTCATTGTTCGTGTGTTTGCTACAACAATGTGAGTTGATAGTAAAGAAGTCAAGGCTAAGATAAATGATGAGTAGAAAAGTTTGATGGTTTCCAAGAGATAAAAAAAACCATAGCAATAGTACATGAATAAATTTGTCAAGGCTAATCTGATGCTAAATATTTTTTTATCTGCTTTAATCCTTTTCAGATTGACATGTATAAATGGAGTGGTTTTTTCCATTGTATTTTTTTTTCCCTTTTATGCCTTTCTTAAATGGTAAATTAAAGTATTAAGATAAAATCTTTTTGAAATGGGAATATTCTATAAAGTGTAAAGGTGTTTTACTTGTAGTCATGTATAGAAATGCATTTATATCAGGAATTGTAATAAAAAGCAGATTCTAACTGAAAGTGAAGTTTTGTTATTTGACATGGGACATAACAGAGAAAAGAATGTAGATCGAAAAGCTAACAAACAAAGTATTCATAAAATCTTGAATATAAGTCAGTGTAGATGCATACATAATAAAAGGCTAGTAAAAAAAATTCTCTACTCTATAATTGCATTAAAGAGAAATAAATACAAGAAGTGCAGTGCAGTAGAAGAATAAAATGCCAATTTGAAGGAGTAAATGCTAGTTGTAGAGAAGGGATATACCTTTTAGAAGAAGTATATTGCTGAGCTTGAACGTTGGTGCAGAATGAAGAATTGCCAGGGTATTTATAAGCAGAAACAAGTGTAATACAGGCCACAATTTTTTGCTATTTTTTTTAAGATATATAAAAAAATGCATACAGGGTAGGAAAATCTACACTTAATAGTGCAGTAAAAAAGCTAAGTATGGGCAGGTAGAACTCCAGTACAATTTTTATAATAAATTATATACGTTTAGTTTGTGTGTTCAATTTAGTTTTGCTTAGTCATTAAGAATAGAGGACTTAAACCCCATATTTTGTGGTAGAGAAAGTATTATATAACCATGAAAAAAGGTAGACCACTTGTCAAGCAAGCCTATAGTACATAATTTAACTGTTCAAGTAACAATTTTTCTGACCATTAAATACTTTGCTTAAGCAAAAAAGGAAACACTATATTTGTTGTAGTGAATGAGTTTGCAGGTTACATAGAAGTGAATTCTTTTTATTTTAAGCGTTACAAAATACACTTTATTAATGCAGTCCAATTGGTAAAGGCCTAAGAATAAACCCAATTTGCTAATTACATGTAAGCCATATTTTTAATAGAAGGGCATTGTGAATTTATTGGTTGTTGTAGATCTTCTGAAAATTAATTCTGTCTAATCAGAATATATAATGAACTTTAAAGTCCATGATGAAAAGGAATTCATTAAAGAGTATAAGTTTCAGTAGCTCTTCATTGTAACAAAACTAACTTAGGAAGGCTAAAAGATTTGTTCATTATATTATTTGCAAAGTGCTTGTAGTATCTAAGTACCAACTGATTTAAACAAAATGTCAGTTTGTTACCAATAGGTGTATAACCTTAGTCACACTTCTAAGTACATTTACATTGTTATAATTCACTTATTACTATATAAAATTAACAGGAATAATACCTTTATCTCATTCTTGGTATTAATGCCTTAATCTCGTATATGGCACTACTAGCAAAAATATCCATGATCTTGCTGAATATTGCTGAAAAGGCAGTCTGCATAATGAATTCAGAACATTTGTTGTGATTAATACATAAATGTCAAATAAAATCAAAGTAATAGTTCTAATATTTTTTTTAAAATAGGCATGCAGTTAGAACCTTACTATCAATTGCGGGATTCCTTAGACCTGATCTTGTATAGGCTCTGAAATGATACCTGCTAACTGTAAAACTTCATAGGAGACAACATTCTTGACAGCGGTAGGTGAATATTGATCTGGTGGTTTTACAGAGAGAACGTAAATATCTTTTTCTTTCTTGGCTCGAGACAGTGCGACATATAATTGTCCATGAGAAAAACATGGTCGAGGAAGATAAATAGATACTTGATTTAGAGTTTTCCCTTAAGATTTATTAATGGTCATTGCAAAACTTAATTTAATTGGGAACTGCTTCCTTTCAAATTGGAATGGGTAATTAACTGAGCTTAAAGGCCTGAGATTAAACCTGTGTATGAAAACCTCATCTCTTTTGTAATGTCTAGTAGGTATGACACATTGAATGACATTTGGGAAATTTTTTTTGCAAATAAGACGGGTTCCATTGCATAAACCTGCTGAAGGAAGTAAATTCCTTAATAATATTACTGGGTAATTTTTTTTTAAGAACGAGCTCATGAGGACTCATGCCTCCTGGACATAAGCTATTTTTGAATTCTGTAGGATATATATTGCATGTATCATTTAGCATGATATCAAAGCTTTTGTAGGTTACAGGATCCCCATCAAAATTTTCAATCATGAATAAGTTGATAAATCCACATCGTCCCGGGGGAATTCCTATCGATTTTCGATGGACAACACATCGGTGTTGAAATTGCCCTCTTTGTGAAGATGTTAGGGTAAAGGTTACCTTGAATCATTTCAAGAAATGTTGATGCAGTCAAATTACAGATTAAATCTGTTCAGTTTCAGATGAGTGTGTAACTGTACTTGGCAACTGCACATAAGCAGATTCAGTGTCTTGTAATTCACCATTGCCTAAGGCAAGCAGATTTGTAGAATACGGTGTATCTTCTCCAGCTCTAATGTTTTTTGTCAACTTAAATTTGATGAATTTCGACCACATATATGATGTAACAATACTTTTTTGTACTGCTTCTTTCATTGTTCGGTGAGGGACAACTAGTAGAAACCTGTTTGAAATCACCTCCGAAGACCACAATTTTACCTCCAAACATGCTTTCATTGCCACATAAGTCTTGCAACAACAGATCTAAGGATTCAATGTTTTGTTTCTTTTCCATCGAAGCTTCATCCCATATTATTAATGTGGCTCCCCTAAGAAGTGTTTCCAAGCTACCCTGCTTAAGGACATCACATGCTAAAGAAGCTTCACTGTCAATCGGGATTTGAAATCTTGAATGAGCTGTGCGACCTGATGGGATATTTATTGCAGCAATACTTGATGTTGTTGTAGGAAGCAAAATCTTGTTCATGAGACAGATTTCTGCATATAAAGCATTGTACAGAAATGTTTTGTCGGTGCCTCCAGGGCCATCAATGAAGAATGCTCCTGATTTATGTTCCATAACATGTTGCATTATACTTGTGAATGCAACGTTTTGAGCATCATATAATTTGGAACTACAAGAAAGACACTCTTCTGGAATATGTGCATCAAGAGAAACAATAATGTCTTTGGTCCGCCTGAACTCATCATCAAATTGGCTATTTAAATGGTCTAAGCCAAAGGTTGATAATGATTTCTCCATTGCTTCTAGATGTTGTTCTATTGCTCTGACAGTAATCTTGTGGACTTTTTTTGAGTTGTTTGGAAACTTATGGTGGAAATATTCAGACAAAAAAGGATAAAACTTATGCCATAGAGATTCAGGATAAGGTGTCTGGCAGAATAGTAATACGGTTGCAAATAGGTGGCGCAAAGTAACAAGTATTTGCACAGAAGATGCTTCAGACAATGTTAAATTTGGTATGTCATCATCTTCTAGCATCCCTAGCTTCCAAGCAGCATCATGAAAGGTTGAATATATTTGGCCATTGACAGTTCAAAGGTCTTCAAACGATGTAGGACTTCTGACATTCAATAACAACAGCCTTAGGAAGAACCTTTCACCTTCAGCAGGGAAGACAAATGCTAACCGGCCTATAGAAACCCGATCATAAACTCTTTCTTTCCATTCTTTACTTCTCTGATCCCACCTAAAATGTTCACATAATTCCCCATAGAGATAACCTGTTCCTCCTTCCATTGTTGCATTCATTACGAAGAACTCAGTCAATTGAGTACGTGAACGCTAAGAATTAGAAACAACAGCCTGAAGCCTTTCATGTGGATGTAGATGCACAGTCTACATGTTAGGAAAATGTATTTGTAGAGGAAGAACAAGAGGATTCATTTCAAATAAATCAAAGTTAAAGATTCTCCATGCAGCTTCACAAGGAGACACCCATCTTCCTAATTGATATTGTTTAATCTCATCCATAGTATTCTTGTCACTGGCTAATACACTATATGCAATTTTATCATGACCTTTGTATACGTATTTATATAGATATTTAAGTGCTTTGATTGTGGAACAAACTTCAACATTTATATGACAGTCAAATAACAAAGAAAAGTAAGGGTTATAAGGAATAACCCATCTGTTATCCAGCTCTGCACCTCGTATTTTCACCGTCTCCCCAGTCTCCCGCCTTCTATATATAGGGTAGCCATCTTTGTTGGTTGTTGTTTTGGGTTCATATTATCATGGAAATTTACTCTTGCAAGAGAATTTCAATCCATCTGGCCGCATGCATGAGCATTTTGGGTTTAAATCACCACAAGGACCATGCATCATATATGAAAGTATGATTTTTCGAAGGCTCATATTATTGGCAGGAGGTATTTCAGCACACACGAACTTATCATAGTCAGCTAGGCATTTCATTTTGAATTCTGGTTTGAGAACTATTAAGAAGTGAGCATGAGGTAAACCTCTTTTTTGAAATTCGACAACGTAGACCATTGCAGCAACCTCCCCAAACACCTTTTTCTCCATGATTTCTTTTTTTAGTGCAAGTAACTTTGTTCTAAAGATTCTTTCTACTAAATCCGGTTGATCTTGTGCCAATTCACCAACACCAAGCTCTGCTTTTATATCAGGCCAATTAGCATTGCAAGTGATGGTGACAAATAAATCTGGTTTGCCAAATACCTAAACTAAGGCCATAGCATTAAGGTAACATTTCTTCATATCCCGGGGACCTCCAATGAAAGTTAGAGGTAAGATTACTTTACGACCCACGTTGTAAGCAATAGATTCTCCATAATCCAATGAATCCAAAATACCTTGATACAGATCAACTATAATGCTTTGCTGGTTATTGTGAAAAAAATCGAGCCTTGTGTTTTCAATCTTTACATACATATCAACAATATATTTTTGAAAACATCGACCAGCTCTCAACAACATATTGTTTGTCCGCATTTATAACTTATAAGCGTAATACTCCCTTAGTGAAATGAATCTGTCCGATCGTGTATTTTTCTTACATGCACCTACACAGTCAAACAATAATCAGGTTAAATATCTGAATTGCAAGATAAAGAAAGTAGTACTACACATTATAATGTAAGGCAAGTGGCATTCATATGTTTCCCTTCTTCATCCAATAATTCTTCAGCAGTGTGTACATCACACGATCTAATAGGATTTGGTTGTGGGATTGCCTTTCTGGAATCACATTTTGAAATAAAAAAGGATACTGAAGTGGATCATAGAAACCATAGTTATGGTACATGCGATGAGATGTAGCTGATTTTCCAGAGACCATAATGTGAGGACTCAAGCTTTCGCTAGATGAACTACTATCTGACAAAATTACAGCAACATTATCTACAACAAGAGCATTGTAAACACGCTGATCAAGGACAATGTTCTTATGAAGAAGATGAAGGAATTATGTATTTGATAAGTGAAATTACTAGATATATCAAGGATCACGATTATGGAAATAATTAGTTCATTCTATAAGGTCGTCAATGTTTGGTGCTAGATATGACAATTGATCTTTGGGCTAGCTTAATGGTCCAAATCCTTATAAATTGGATCCTAAAAGGTCACACATAAGAGTATTGGGTTAAACAAGTTAGAGGCCCATTATTAGGCCTCATGAGTTTATGACATACCAAGTTGATAGTTGGGCTTGGATGGTTAGAAGAGTCTAATGGGTTTTGGACTTGACATGGTTTTATTTCTAGATATGATCTATAAATATAAACCATGCGTAGGATTGCATGATATAACAATAGAAATACAGTGAATTGTCACACAAGTAACCAAGTTTCCCAAAAACCCTAACTCTCTTTCTCTCTACTCGGCCCTCTCTCTCTCCTCCCTGTCCGTACGACCCTCCTCCTTGGGTGGCGCGTGTGGTGGCGCGTGGGTGGTGTTGTGGTGTGTTCGTGACTCAAATCTCCGTAGAAGGTTGATTGAAGTATTCAATCACAACTAACTAGCATTAGTGGAGGTTTAATCCGTGCTCGTGGACTAAGTAGAGGAATCACACGTGGGGTTATTTATCTCCCATTGTTCTTGCTCGATCGCACGTGGAATCACGCTTCAAAGGTACGATTATATGTTCTTTATGTGTTATGCATTAGATCTTGGGATTAGGTACTGTATGAATATGATTCATGTTTTCCGCTGCGTAATACCTATAATTATGTTTTTAATTTTTTTTTCTATTTTTTTCAACCAATTACATGTTGACACGTGTGCAAAAAAAAAATCAGAAATGTTTACCTGATTTACCAGTTGCAGGTCATTTGGGTGCAACGAAAATTAATACCCCCCAAAGTTGGGTGCAATAGATAATAAACGAAAGTTGGGATTATTTTCGGCGGACGAGGCAAAGTTCAGATTAATGGGAGCAATTTATTAAAAAATATGAGATATTTTGGTGTCATGTTTCCTTAATTGTGAACATTCGGTGTTGTAGTTTAGGAAAGCATGATGAGTGATTTATTATGTGGCAATTTTATAATATATGATGTTTATTGCTATATAATGACTAGTATGGCCCAGTAGATTGCTAAATACGATCTACGCATCGTGATGTATTTTTGTAATCTTAGTACGGTCTACGTACCGATAAAGTTTTTTTGTAATTTTATTTCATTTTACTTTAGTAGATAAAATAGAGTAAAATTACAGGTTGAAGTTAATCCAAGAAGCCCATGAAGTGAAGGCCCAAAGGAGTAAGGTGGATGAGATCCATGATGATCCAAGTAGGAGCATTTACTTTGTTAGTTTTCTTAGGAGAAGGGGCCATGCTATGTCTTTTTTATGCATTCAGTTTATTATGCATGTTAGATTTTATTGATGTTTTGTGATGATGCGCTAGAGTTCACTATTTAATCACAACATAATAAATCTAGGTCCCAGTAATATTGAGGTTTATTTTCCAATTAAAAACCCGATGAAACCTTTGATATTTATGATGGGTCATGCCTCAGCTGGGTGTCATATTATATCTTTGGGGAGTGGGGTAGATCACGTTCTACACTTTTGATTGGTTATACTCAACAAGGTTACCTAAAGAGTTTAGAACCTTGAAACTAAGGGTGATAATTAAACATGTGATGATTAACTATTCAACCAAGATTTACAAAGAGTTGTAATCATACTATCAAATCAACACACATTGACTTAAGGAATTTGAATATTGCACACTTGTCTCAGACAAGTGGGAGATTGAAGGAGTTATGTCTTCGATAAGTGCAATTACTAGATATATCAAGGATCACGATTATGAAGATAATTAGTTCATTCTATAGGATCGTCAATGTTTGGTGCTAGATATGACAATTGATCTTTGGGCTAGTTTAATGGTCCAAAGCCTTATAAATTGGATCCTACAAGGTCACAGATAAGAGTATTGGGTTAAACAAGTTAGAGACCCATTATTAGGCCTCATGAGTTTATGACATACCATGTTGATAGTTGGGCTTGGATAGTTAGAAGAGTCTAATTGGTTTTGGACTTGACATGGTTTTATTTCTAGATATGATCTATAAATATAAACCATGCCTAGGATTGCATGATATAACAATAGACATACAGTGAATTGTCACACAAGTAACCAAGTTTCCCAAAAATCCTAACTCTCTTTCTCTCTACTCAGCCCTCTCTCTCTCCTCCCTGTCTGTACGACTCTCCTCCTTGGGTGGCGCGTGTGGTGGCGCGTGGGTGGTGTTGTGGTGTGTTCGTGACTCAAATATCCATTGAAGGTTGATTGAAGTGTTCAATCATAACTAACTAGCATTAGTGAAGGTTTAATCCGTGCTCGTGGACTAAGTAGAGGAATCACACGTAGGGTTATTTATCTCCCATTGTTCTTGCTCGATCGCACGTGGAATCACGCTTCAAAGGTACGATTATATGTTCTTTATGTGTTATGCATTAGATCTTGGGATTAGGTACTGTATGAATATGATTCATGTTTTCCGCTGCGTAGTACCTATAATCTCCTACAGAAGGATCTTTGTGTCCACACTGATTCTTCTTTGTTTCAATGACCGGAAGAACGTAACATATGGATTTTGCTCAGATATACGCATTAGAATGTCTATCACATCTTGTCTTAACTCAGGAAAGCAACCTAGCCTATTTTCAGATTCATGTTGTCCGTCGTAGAAATACAATTGTAAGTACTTTGGTCTGCTATTCTTAGGTAATAGGTCAGGGACATAATGATACAACCGACCATGTAACTTGAAGACATAGATGCCTTTGTATGTGTTTGCATCAAAATTCCCACCTAAAGAACTAAATGCAAATAAGTTATTGTTTAACCTAGCATATGTTCGGAAATGCATAACATCTTCTTCCTGCGATGTGAACAGCCGTGCAAGTTCAGGAGGATATTCATTTACTGCAATCTCTATCTCTCCATCACCACAACAAAAATGCAAGGACTCATATGCAAATTTCTTTGCACCACACTTTTCACAATAAGAAGGAACAGGTAGCCGGAAAGGCTCTGTTAGTAACTGCTTTCCAATAACGGCATCAAGCAGGGCTGTAAAATAAGTAGAAAATTTATGAAACTAGGTTAGGTCCCGTGCCATGCACGGTTAATTTCAGTATTATTGTAAAAAAAGTATAAATTAATTTTTTTGAAATATTTATTAAAATGAAACATATTTATGAAAAAAACCAATTAGCTAAATATGTACTTTAAAGTTAAACAGTTGAGCATATGATTATTTTTTGTATTTCTATATTTGTGGTACTGTAATAGTGTTATTTTTCTTATTAACTAAATGAAAATTTTTAAAGCTATGTGCTAACCCTGTGAATAAATTTTCTTTTTGTGCACGAGTAAGATCACCCTATTATTTCATTCAAAACCATCCAATCTAAAATAATATTATTCTAAATCATTATTCTAATAACATCTTATTTTTTATTCAACTCTTCTCCTACTATCAACTCTAATTCAAATATCAATGTATTTGAAATTATATTTTGGTACTATATACATTATATAATAATTAATAGTTATCAAACTATAAATTATACAATTATATATTGATTGATTATTTTTACATAGATATTGAGTATCAAGATAAGTTTCTTGACAAAAATAAGTAATAAAAATCTTATGTTGATAATTTATATGATTTTTTTCCCTAAAGAAATTATTGTTTATTTATTCTATCTATAATTAAAAATCTAGATGATAATTAATTTCTTATAATTAAGGTTACTTACATTTTAGATAACTTTTTTTTTACCTCGTTTAAACTTTATTTAAAAGAAGATCCAAAGAAATAAAAAATATATATATTTTTAGGACACACCAGGCGATGACACATGTCATTGCTGGTGTGTCTTTTAGTATATATTAATTATTGATAAATAACTATATATATTTGTAAGGAATTTGTAATAATAATAAAAAAAAAAGGTCTTGAAAAAGGAAGCGTTGCTTTCACACTCCGAGGGTTTTTTTAAAAAATTTTGGGAGCCTTGGATCTATGGTTTCCTGAAACACTATATAAGTGTAAAGAAGTATGAACAAGGCATTTGTTTTCAAAAGTGGTTTTTGAATAGTAAACGTTGTATACCTATTCATAAAGAATTCAGTGGCTCCTTCAATACATTGACTTCTTTTAGGAACCCGTGATTGGATTGTGGTTTCAACTCGACATTGACTATTGCATACAATGCATGTATGTTAATAAACACTCACACAGCAGCAAAGAGTAATGGGAAGTGAAATTAAAATGCAATTGGTAATACCTTTTAGTAAGTCGATTCACTGCATTAGAATGTTTTTGAGACAAACATGGCAATTGACCACTGCAGTAATGGTTGGACATATGAGTAGAATGTTTACCATGAAATGAATAAAGGCTAAAAGTAAAACACTATACCTAGCTCTTTGTTCCTTTCGTAAGTTATTAATAGAGTGGCTCCTTTTTGATAGTCTAGTGAGAGGAGTCTGTACAGCTTGCTTTTGATTGCCCTTTGTTGATGAGCTGTAGGAGTAAGTCAATCAACCTTAGCAGAAATGGTTGGATGTATAAGTAAAATGTTTACCATGAAATCAATAAATGGGAAAAAGTAAAACACTATACCTAGCTCCTTGGTCCTTTGGTAAGTTATTAACATATGGCTCCTTTTTGATACTCTAGTGTGAGAAGTCTGTACAGCTTGATTTAGATTTCCCTTTGTTGATGAGCTATAAGAGAAAGTCAATTACCCTTAGCATTTCATAATTAAGTTTCAGAAAGAAAATCAAAATCCTGGTAGTCTAAATTTTGGAGCTAAATTAGGTATTGACATACCTAATAAATGCCGACTTTGATGATCGTTGGGCAGCTTGGTTTAGTCTGTTACAACACTTTTGAGATAATCGGGGAAGGCCTATATTGAATGTCTGTCATACAACAAGCAGGAAACACTTAATAATAAGGAGAACTCTGCTATAGCAGGAACGATATGTACTAAACAATATACTGGTATTCAAATAAACATCTATGAGTACCCATTACTGGAGGCAGTGGTTAAAACTTGTAAGTATGATAATTTAGAGCAAGTGATGTAATAGTTGACACAATTAGAAATCCATGCACACTGTGCAAGAATAAAGAACAAATAAGAAGCATTAAAAGACCAGGTTCTGTATCCAAAATTTATACAATTGCAGCTGAAAAGCATATTTGAAAACAACTATAAGCTAATTGCTAATAGAAACAACATATAACAAAAAAGTAAATGCTTGATATATTATTGATAATAAAGATTTCATTACAGCAAAATAAGTAGGCATACAATTGGTACTGCACAACAGCCTTGTCTACATGACCTAGCTCTATAAATTTTAAGTAGTTGTGTGCTAGGCCTACATTAGCATAAAACAAAATACAATCTGAACTACAACTTGTTTAGGTACTTAACATCATTTAATCAAACTTAGCGCTCTTAAAGACAATTTTTAATTCAGGTAAATTAACAACAAGCTGTCCTGAAGTTCTTTCCCCATTTCCTTCTCATGAGCCAACTGCAACATCTTTTTCCGCTTAACAAGAAACTCAGGCGGATTAGTCATGACAGGAATATGTGCTTCTTCATCATTTGGAGTCACATAACCCTCATGAAGGACAGAGTTCAGAGATTCAGGCTGTTTAGGAGCTGCCTTTACTTTTTCAACATGTTCTTTTAAAATAAATATTTCTCTCCTATTATGCAACATTCTCTACTCCATTTGGCCGCAGTTCCATAGTTAGCATCAATAATTTCAATGTTGTATCTACAGGCTATACGGAAAGCAGCCTTCTTTGAAACTCTCTGCTGAGCAATGCTTGCCTTAGAACAAGGCTCACTAAAAATGCACTCCATGCCAAAATGACTACGAGGACAAGTGACCATCACCCAAGAAATGTAGTCCTGGCCTTCTACCCAAGTAGTTACTATAGCAGTTGCAGAAACACCAGTTCTCTTCACGATAACCTCCAAGAACTGTGCATAGTCAATTAAAACATGCACAACATCTACTGATAAACTGCTTCCTGAGTGTTGTCCATCATCTGACCTCTGAACTCCCCTATTCTCTTGTAGCATTTCTACACATTTGTGCTTAAAAAGCCTCACACAAAGCTGGTACATCTTAACACGGTCATAGGTAAAATCAAATACATGCACCCCAAACCGAGTAACTAATTCTTAACGGCCTTATGGGCACGAGAGTCATGAACTGAAGAGGCATCACCACCATAAAATAAGAACTTCCCTTGGCTATTTGGTCGACTAATACGAATAGCAACATTACTCCTAGCATTATCTACAACTGCATGAATAGGTGGTGGAAAACGTAGCCATGTAGTGATCTTTTCCAACAGCGGCTCAAAAGGGATGAACTTTGTTTGGTCGGGTTGACATAACCTGTAATTAGAATAGGCATGTTTAGGACTATGGATACTTAAGAGAGGACAAACTTAGAAATGGACCTTTAAAACACTCACGAATCCCGAATATCAGTTCCTCACATAGCGAAAACAAATAATTCAAACATGTCGTCTCACATTAACAACCTAATAACACCTACCAATACCTTCCACCTTAAACTTTAATTGTAACAAAACAAGGAATAAACACTCAATTTTTCTAGCACTATCTACAATCACATAAAACAATAGTAGGAATCTTTTATCTAACATGAAACAAACAAGTGTCTAATTGAATTTGTAGAAAATAATACCTTTAAAGTAGGGCAAACAACTCATACACTGCTTCAACTGCAGCCAAAACACAATGACGAATGTTTTAATGACACCTGTAGGACAAAAGGAAAACCAAACGCGTCGAGCCCTTTAAGAGTGGGATCTTGAAAATAAAACGAACAACACAATTATAGCAAAGACAATTGCCACCAACACACCAAAAACCGCAAATCTGTTTAAACAACAAATCATAATGAGATCAAGAGAACACCCTAGTTTTAAATCCATAGGAGAACTGAATTAAACAGACTGATTAGTAATTTAGGACAGATTTGTCTTAAGCACTATATGTACCATATAATAAATATAAATATAAATTCAATAACAAATGACAGGTAATGCAAATTAGTTAAATTGCTTAGCAAAGCAGATGTATTTTCATGTCAACCTATAATTCCAGAATAATTGTCCAATGTAGATTAGATTAGATTTGTAACAAGAAAAAGCAGAATTCGCCAATGTAGATTTATAGTAAGGTATAATTCAGTTCAAATGTTCAAGAGTTTGGATTTGTTCAATTAGTTCAAAAGATTGTACAGTTAAATAAGCAAAGCAAACCCCATGTAAAACCAACCTGTTATCACCCCGAACCACCTCAATCACAAAGTTTCACAAACCCTCATAATACAACCCTTACCCAGAACACCATTTGCAAATGTATTGACATATTTATATAGGAAAGCATTCATCCCATTAGCAACCCTTTTATCACCGACCTTAGAAACAGAAGTACTACTTTAACAGCTTAGCATACACCACAACCACAAAAAAATCCAAGCCTATTGTCAAAAGCTAAGAATATGTAGTCAAAGAAGAAGCAGGTACCCTATATGTACAAAATAGGGGCTACAACTCGAAAATAACCCCCAAGACACTGACATGAAGCTTTAACACAAAAAATAATCAACAAATAAATGTAATTAAGGTATTGTTAACAGGAATTCTGAAAAACCAAAGCTAAATTAAATAAGCCACACAAATGAACCACTCTAATCCACAATAACAACTACACAAGCATGTATAAAGAAAATATTCACCATCACTACAATTAAGTAAGGGTAAAATGTAATTTAACACCACTATTAACAGGAATTATGCAAAACAATAGCTTATTTAAGTAACCATCTAAAAATTAACCATTCTAATCCACTTTTACATCAACCAAAAAGAATGTACTAAAAAAAGAGCTCACCAGAAACAATAGAGACGATCCATTGACACCCAGAAGACAACCATCACAAACTTGGACAACACCGAAAAGCCGTACCTTCCATCGTGAACATCCCACCAATTCACAAATTGAACAAAGCAAAACTCTTGAACACCGTACCCACTCAATGTGACCATCTGCATTTTAATTTGTGAAATGCTTAACTACAAAAGTAGCCTAGCTAATTGGCAAAAAGGAAGCTGGTAGATAGACACATGCATGCAAGGGTATAAGTGGGTAACCGTTGAAATTAGGGGCAGCAAGGTAAAAACGCCACTTTTC
Organism: Chenopodium quinoa; assembly: GCF_001683475.1. Classification (NCBI taxonomy): domain Eukaryota; kingdom Viridiplantae; phylum Streptophyta; class Magnoliopsida; order Caryophyllales; family Amaranthaceae; genus Chenopodium; species Chenopodium quinoa. Next base: position 2,295,661 of record NW_018744633.1, on the reverse strand, counting down.
ATTGTTCCTAAGCCAAAGAACTATAGATAAGCACAGTCTTTTTCGAATTGTATTTTTATAAAGTTTATAGATATAGATATGAATAAGGTGAGATCTCATTTGTTGGTTAATAATATGTGATTGCATTTAAAGATAAAAGATCAAAGACTTTGCAGACAATTAAAGAGAACATAAGGAAAAAGGTTTGAAAAGAAGAAGAAAAGCTGAATCAACCCGAGGCCAAAAAACAAAAATTTGTAGTGACTAAGAAGAAAAAATAGTTGTAGAGTTCTAAAAGTAGATAATATGGATTAGTATTTTTTTGGTATGTAATGACATTTACTCGTGTAATGTCTAAAAATGTAATGACATCTATATAAATCAATTAATCAAGTTCATGATATTATTTTAGTGTTTAACAACTTATATATGATTATATAATATTAAATATGATAATAAGTATACCAAATATGAGTATATAAGACGAATAGCTAACATATACATTCTACATAACTAGAACATTTTTCACCTATGTGGCCACTTTCTTGTTTGATTTCTTTCTATTTTTGCTTTTCTTTAGCTTTTCCATAAGCCTTGACCAATCTTGACACTCCTCTCCCAGTCTTTTTTGTGCCTCTGGTACAACAACATAGCTGCACAAGCATTACTACAAGGGTGACTCGGCTTTGATGAAATATTGACTCCTATTTTGGTCACTATATCATAAATTTAAATTAATAAGAAAATGAAGAAAATATAGAGAGCATTTTACAAATTAAAATTAAATAAGATAATATGAAATTAGTGATGATTATACCCAACCAAAATGGATTATTAACTCAAAACTAATTATACCAATACAAAACTGATTATGCCAAGAATAAACTGATTATGTCAAATCAAAACTGATTATGTTGTATATGACATAAAAAGTTAATAAACCAAAAATACTAAAACAAATGAACTTTTGGAGTTGTAGAACTAAATTCTTTATGTCTTTTTCCCCTTTTTTGTTGGCTTTTTGTATAAAATATAATACCCCTTGATTCTCTTGATATCTTTCCCTTTGGTAGTTGCTCTATTGGGATCCAATATTGTTAGTCCTGATGATGACGATGCTTGATGACTTCTATAGACACCTAAAAATGTCACCCAAAAACCAAACCTAATAATGAGCAACCTTTCACCGCTATTATTGGTCATGTTGAGGATTTAATCCCGGGAGTGTTTTGAATCCATATTCAATCAAACCCAGCTCACAAAATATTCAATGGATCAGTCCTAATGTTTAGTCAAAGCATAGTCCAATTTATATTTTGGCCCGAACCTTTTAAATACATTCATTTATATTTATTAATTGAGCTCGATTAATGAATAATAACCTGAATAAAACCTGGAACTATGAAACGACACTTAAAAATACAGATTTTAATTATTAAGAATTAGGTTAGGAATGAATTTAGACGCATTTTGGGTAGAATTGTGCACCGCGACACGACGCTCTGTACCGCGCCACGGTGGACAATACTGTGACACATTGTCCAATAATGTCTACGATACAAACACTGTGTCACTGTGCCCAATTAGGGTTTTTCCATGGCGCAAATCTTTTCTAGGGTTTCGAATGATCCCCCAGTCATTTCTTCTATAAATACACCCCTCATTTTTGCAGTTCAGGGCATCAAATAATTCTCTCTTCTATGCTATAGCCTAAACACTAGCCTACCCTATTCTCTCATAATACTTCCCCCAAGCACTCCAATGAGTCCATAATTTACCCAAGGTTTTGTTCTTAAATCAAGGCGTGAAAGGTAGAACTATTAGAGGGTTTGACCCCAAATCAACTTAATTTAATTTAATTCCATTATTGTTGCTTTAATTTCCTTGAAGTTACTAACGCGATTATCATTTTGTAGTTGCAAGCAAATAAAATCAAAGTAAGGAATCATGTTCCTTTTATTTCTATTATGTTTCTAACAATTTTTATTATGTTTGTCATACATTAATTGTTGGATTTATTGTTAAAATGCTTCCAATACTAACGTTTATTCTATTGTTATAATGATCACCATATTGCCTGTTAAAGGGAATATGTAATCGAAAATCACGCCTAATAAGATAATTTGGACAACTGGGTTAGGTTCCTTTTTAATCTTGTTATTAAATCAAGTGATCACAACATTTTAGAGTTATATGTTGCATTAATAATTAACCAGTTTAGCATAATTATAGTTTGGAGAAAATTGATTATTTATTTGCATGCCTTTGAGATCGCAGGAAATATTTTTCACAATAAGAATCAAGTAGAGGCCAATACGGACGAATGTGACTCCATGACTCACTTCGTATCATTATCCCCGATCCCCCTTTTGTGGTTTCGAACCATATGGAGTTAGTAATCTCATGGATTATGAATGAGGTGAAACCTTCACGGGTCAATCGTTATTGCCTATCATTGTCCCTTATTCGTGGTTGCTGATAAGTCTATTTTATATATATTTTTATTCCCCGTCCCATGGTCATATTTGTGCTTATTTGAGCTCTACGGAGCTATTTTTACTACTAATATATGTTTCCTAGTGTTTTTGTAGAGTTGGTATTATTTTATAGGAAATTTTGCAGATTTATAATAATTTCTTAGCTTATCGAGCCACTACAAAGATATTGGAGTTTGATCATATTTTATGACCGGATATTTTAAGCCCAAGGCCGAGTTAGGAAACTTTAATTTGGTGATTAAACGCTCAGTTTGGTGAAGGATTAATTTACAAGCTAAAGATCAATTGCATAAAACACAAGATTAAAGACCCGAAGACAAAGAGCCCAATCGGACGAAGCACTTCAGTGTAGGGGCGTGATGTTTAAGCAGTCCAGTTTCTTATGGGTTTGGCTTGATTGTTTAAGTCGGTCTACAATTCTACAAATGTTGGCAGAATGATGAGATAATAGGAGTAAAAATTATCTTCTTGTATTAGCTTTTAAGATAGGTTTTGTCAGCTTATGATTGTTTGGATAATACTTATAGTTTGAGTGGGATTAGGAGACTTTGATTTTTTTTTCTTACTTATAAGGAGGTAGTACATAAGTTTGGAGGAGGTAGATTAAGTAGTTTTAGTTTTAGCTTCTAGATTTTGTTCTTAACTTGTTTAGCTTTTTCTCTTTATTTAATTATATTTCTTATTGCTTTTAATTATTTTTTATTTAATTGTTTTGATTAGTTTAGTTTTAATTATGTGTGAGTAGCTATTTCTAGGGTTTGTGGGGATCCATAAATAATATGAAGGGGTAATTTATTGTTGTTAATTATCAATGCTAGATTAATTTCCTATTGATTGATTTAATACTCTGTGACTAGATTTTCGCAGATATTTTATGCATGAGTTTGACAATATTGATTCGAGATTCGACAGATGAGAATTAATGTTTATGTCTAGTTTTAATAGGCAGGTTAATTTATAAATGGTTAAGTCGAGCTTCGAGAGATGAGATTTAATACCGGTAGATTAATTGTGTGATTGTAATCCGTAGCGAAAGCCCTTTATGATCTGATTAATGTATGCATTGATGATTGATTATTATGTTTTACCCTGAAATATTATTTATTGGTGAACCTATACGCTAGGCCTTTTATTCATTGTTTTCTCCTTATTCTTAATCTTCGTAGTTTAGGTACCTTTGATTACAATATATTGGTTACTTTATAATCTAGATTATATTAATTAATTAGGAATAGAAAGACTCGTTTCTTTGTGGATTCGACCCATTTCCCTATCTACATTAGTTAGAGGATTTAGGAATTACTTTTGATTAGGTGATACAACTTTAGCCTGCCAGTTGCCTTTTATGATCCATGAACGGTTTACAAGTTCTTTACAAACTTGTAGGCGGCTCCCTACTTTCCTTGTCCCTTATCGTTGTCCCTAATCGTGTATGTCAATTCACACTACCTAAGAGTGCCAAGCATATTCACACATGCTTAACGTAGGCACACTTCGAACGACGCCTACAATTTGGTGACTCCACTGGGGAGGATTCTTGATTATTTATCGATTTGAGTGGTTGGTATTTAATTAAGATGAGTGGATGAGACTTGAAATATTCTTGAAAATTATTCCTGTGATTAAATTGACATTTTTGCATATACATAGAAGTTTTAATGTCATATTTTAGGTTCGCCCGTAAGAAAAGTTGAATAACCTGATTGCGAACGAAGAAGACAGAGGCACCGGCTAGATTTCCTGACTGCCGTGCCACGGCATGACTGCTGTGTCACGGTGCTTCCTGCCGTGTCGCGGCAGTCCTAAAATCTTTCCAATAACTTTTTTTTTATCACAATCAGCTTCCTTCGATTTTTTTGAAAAACTCTATGTGTTCTACATGCGTTTTAGCCCCGGGGAATTTAAGCTCTATCAACCGAAAAAACGCTCATGGCAATAAGGGTTCTTCCGAGTTATTAAATTCACCTAAACCATGGAGTCGAGTCCAATTTATTCACGAAGTTGCGGAGCCGCCCATTGGCATACACCCTCAAAGGAGGTTGCCTTGACAACACGTCCAAACTCTTAATCATGGTACCCTTTGACACCAAAAATCTTGACCATAGTTGAACATAGATCTTAACCTTGGGTTACGAACTTTTTATTTGCATCATCGTGACTAAGTGTTACTTGGTTAATTTGTTGCTAACCATACATGTGTTTGTTCATTTTGTCATTTGGACTAATCTGTGACCGAGGGTTTTTAATTCCACATTGAATTTAGCACGAATTTAAAATCGAATAAAATTCATGAATTGGACCAAGGACTGTCCACCGTGTCACGACAGAAATGTCGTGCCACGGTGTTCAGCCCCGTGCCGCGGTGTATTATGCACCGTGTCACGACAGTGGCACCATGCCCAAGAAAAGTTTCTATCAGTCTTTTTTGGTATTTTGTGCGTATGTATGTGGTCAGTATGTCCTGTTTAGTGTCATGTCTAGCTGTAAGGTTATAACACGCGTCTATAACTAGGGGTGTTAAAAAAATCCGACCCGATTATCCCTTTCCGATTTCCCAGTAAAAAAAATTAAAAAAAAAAAAAAAAAAGAAAGAAAGAAAATCTACCTCAAACTGAGCCCAGTCAGCCGCTCAGCCCACCCCACACTCCCACATAGACCAGTTACTCAATTAGGGTTCTCTACTTCTTCTCTCTCAAAACAAAAAGCGCCGCATAATGTTCTTCTTCCTTGAGTTTTTGTTTTTTCCCTGATTCTCTCTCTCTCTCTTCCTGCCTTCCTACTTCCTAGCTTCTTCCTTGAGTTCCTTCTCTGGTTAGTGGTCAAGCTTCATGGATTTCTGGTCCTTCACGAGTTCACGGATCTCTGGTCCTTCACGAGTTCGAGCAAGTTCAAGCCCTTCACGAGTTCACTCGAGTTCAAGCGACTCAAGCCTTCAATCTCATGTAATTTATGTTCTCACGCGAGTTTATTTAGGGTTATTTTGAATTCATGTAATCTAATTGATAGTATTACCGTTGTAATTGGAGTAAATCCGTAGTGTATTCCTTGAATTCGTGGTATTGCGTTCTAATTTATTGATGTTAACCTGTCATTTCTTGTCTTCTCCTGTCAAGTATGGAGGCTGATATTGTTCGGATTTTTGCAATAAGGGAATAGAGGGGTTGGACTTAGTGTTGATTATTGATGGGAAATGTTTAATTATTCTAGTATCTTATCTGTTTTGAATTTGGTTGTCAAAGTATTGTGTTAATTCATAATTTGAATTTTACATGAAACTTCATAACTTTAATATTACATCCTTTAAATCCCTATTTTAAGCATTTTTTCTTCTTGTTGTTGTTTCGTCTTTTTTAATTTATGGGTTTTAAGGGTTTTGCTGTAAATTAAAAGAAATCCGGGTGCCCGATGTCCCGACTCGAATAATGGTCCGGACATGGGATGAATTACCAACTACCCGAAACTCCGAGTACCCGAAACTGCGGGTACCCAAAAATCCGGGTACTCGGATTTGAACACCCCTATCCATAACCCCACCTAATCACCCACAAGTCAAGTCCACACACTTTTTTTTTCTCGAGTCATACACCATGTAATTTATAACCGTACTTTAGGAAGGTCTTATACCGTTTTTCCCTTTTTTTTAAGGGTTAAGTTGGATGGTATCCTCCTATACATACTTTTATTTTCTAAAAAAAAAACTTTTTGAAAAATTTCTTGCCTTTTCTTTTTCCGAATGGGTCTAGGTTGAATCTAGTCATTAAAGGTGCGTTTGTATTTAATATCGCAGCACTTGGTTGAGAAGCAGAGGTAGATTTTTACGGTTCGAGTTACTGGCGTACAAGGAAACCATCGCAATTATCTCCACAGAATCCATCTTCATATCCAGTTCATCTTGAATTCATTCCAATGGCTACTAGTGGCGGTGAAAGGTTGTTTATCATCGAATTTGGTTTTGGGGAGATATTTTTAGGTGTCTACACTCCTGAATCCTCTTTCTCTTTCACCAACCATTTCTATCCCTTCTTCTGTTCTCTTCCTCTTACTCTTTGTCCCTTTTCCCTCTTCCCTTTCCTTCCATTTATTCCCCATCGCTTTTCAAATCTATCTATCACCTCTCTATCTCTTGAATTTTAAAACATGATACTCTGTTTTTATTTTTATTTGCATCACTTTGGATTGTATAAAATTTTAGGAGAGTCATTTAATATTGTGAGTGGGTGAATAAATTATTACAATAAAAGTAAGATGGAGACCATGAAAGAGAAAATATGTGATAGATGATAGATATTTTTATTATTTTAGTGGGGACCATATAAGAGAGTGAAATGATAAAATAAGTTGAGTAGGGTTTAAAGTACGAGAGAAATGATAAAATATAGTATAAAGTTACCATATTTAGAAATGATACAATTTTAAAAAATAAAAAAAATAAAAAAATAAAAAAAAGAAAAGTAATGCAAATAAAAATATAAACAGAGGGAGTAGTACAGTAGCGTAATTCTAATCATGGAATCTGATGCTGATTAAGCAATGGTACCTACAAATTCGGCAGCTTATATAAGGCAAGAGCATCACAATCTCACATCGACTCAATCACAAATTTCAAATTATGATCAATGAAAGTGTCGTGCTGAAAAAGAAGAAAGGGAGTGAGAAAATTCAGAAGAGAAACATGACAAAGATAAGAAGTTAAAGCATGGGATCTCAAACATGGAATTATTTATAGTTAGTTTGGAACAATTTGATCTTGCGAGAACCACATTTATCTGTTCGTTTCTTAAAGTAGCAGGTCAAAAGAGGTCAAAAGGCCTGTTACAAGAAAATTGATGTCAAAGGTGGGATTATTTTTGGAATAATCGAATGTGATATTGTTTCGGAAGACCAAGCAAAGGGGGGATAAGTCTTTTTCAATTTTCCAAAAATAATTTTGTTTACTTAGAATCATCACAAACTCAATCATACCTATCCAATCAAAATCAATACGAACACTATTTAAGGGGCGTTTGGTTCGGAAACTGGTATGCGGGTTGAATCAGGAATGAAACCATAGTGGTATGGGTTTGGAACTTGATTCTTAATACTATATGTTTGGTATGATTATGGAATACATTTTTTTTTCTTTTATTTGATACCTACAAGTATGGAAATGAGCGAAATCCACCTCTCCCGCCCCCCCTCCCAAAGGTTTCTAAACCCCATACCTTGGGGTTTGAGGTATGAATTTGAAACTTTTAAAATCATAAAACAAACATAAGGTATGTGTTTAAAACATTCTAAACTCATACCTTATACCTTATTAAGTAAACCAAACACCCATTATTTCGTTAAACGAACAATAACAATCTTGTGTTTCATAACATATGATTCCTCTCCACACACAAAAAACATATCTGACTCTACTTTTCTCTGCCTCTCATTCTTTAGACATTTCAGGTTAGCTCAATACAATATCTTAATTATCTACACATTCTAGTGAAGGACTTTACCACAACTTATGTCAAGTCTCAAACAGAAGTAAAAAAGAATGCAAAAACATTACAGTCTAGCAGATCATAAACAAGAAGTCTGAGTTAAGTGTCCATACCCAAATATTGAAAAACAAGCTTGCCTTTCTCAGCAACTAATTCCCAAGGTACTATTGGACATCGGATGATCAAGACATCATCTAAAATTACAACCCAATCAACATTCTTAGCATCCTTAGTGCAATGAACCCACTCCCACAACCACCCGTGACACTCACCTACAGTAGGCGTTAGAGAAGGCAGCAGGAGCAGACCAACAACAACAACAAACCGTGGCCACCGCAAGGAGAGACAGAGGATTGTAACCAGTAGACAAGCAACTTTAGGCTATTTGTTTGTAGTGTGCTAAAGTGGAAAGAGGATAAGAGTAGTACTTGTAGTAATTAAGGCCTTGTTGCCAACTTATGAAATGTAGTAGTAGTATAAATAGGAGTAGTCTAGAGTGGAGAAGTTTAGGCAGAATATTATTGTAGTGAGTTCTTGGAGAGTGATGGCCTAAATCCATTAACGAATGTACGCAAGCTTTAAGCTTAATGTATCCAAAACAACCTTCCGTCCATTTTATTTTATCGCACCACGCTAGTTTGTTGCAGTTGGTATCAGAGCCGACATGCCTCCAACGGCGTCGACAGTAACCGTGGAACGAGTTGCAGCCCCCGAGGAGCGTTTAGAGGATATCAGCGATAAGGTAGGGGATGGAGAGAACTCCATTCAGCACATCTTGATGATGACGATTCGTGAAGGAATGGAAGCCATTCAAAACACTTTAATGGATAGATTCAACAAGAATCAAGAAGAGGCGGCCCGCAAAAATAGAGAAGCCATTGAAGAGTCCAACCACAAGAACATGGCTGCCATTGACGAAGCAATCCAGAAAATTGAAGGTTGTGGGAACCGGTTCAGAGATGAACAGAAGCAACAAAACGCACTTATGAAGAACAACCAAGACAAATTTTTGATGAGATTAGAGGAATGATGGCGACCTTGGAGGGTTGAGGGAAAACACCGATCGCGGTGGACGAGGAAATGGAGCAGTCGCTGAGTGCTAGTGGTTTCAGGGAACCACCGCTGGGTGCAGGTGATTCTACCACAGGGTGTCGCTCAGTGGTAGTGGTTTCAACGGCCTCAGATTCGGCACTTGGGATCCTGGTGCTGATGGAGGGTATCGGAACCATGGCGAAAATCAAGAAGGATGGGGAAATTGGAAATACAGGAAACGTGATATGCCGATCCTCGACGGATTTGACCCCGATGGGTAGATACTCCGGAGTGAGCAATATTTCCAATTTTACCGCTTATCGGAGGTGGAGAAACTCCGGGCTGCTGCGGTGGCTATGAACGGCGACGCATTACAGTAGCACCAATGAGAAAGCCGCCGCCGACCATTCATAGGCTAGGAGGATCTCAAGGGGCCAATTTTAACCCAATTCCGGCCCATTAATGTTGGCCGCCTCCACGAGCAGTGGCTCGCTGTGGTGCAAACGACAACGATGGTGGAGTACCGGCGCTTGTTCATGGAGAGGGCTTCACCTTTACTTGACATCCCGGAGAGTATCATGAAGAGTCACTTCGTGAACGGACTCAAGGAGGAGATAAAGGCGGAGTTACGGATGTTAAACCCGTGGACCCTTGAGGATGCCATGGATCTTGCGATCCGGGTGGAAGAGAGAAATCGGATCAGCCACTTGAAGAACCCTAGTGGAGCATTTTCCAAGTTTGGACCCTATTCTACTTGGAGCTGGCCGACCAATCCTACACAACACACAACCAGCCTTTTAACTCCCAAATCAACCCAACCTCACAATATAATCCAACTGAAACCAACCCACCTTTTAACTCCTAAACCAACTCAACCTCACAAAGCTCTATAGCGTCAGTAAACCAACCACCCACCACCAACCAAAATCGAACTAACCCCAGCTCCTCTCGTTTCAGCGGCGAAGTACGGAGGCTGACTGAGCGAGAAATTTCAAGATAAGAAAACAAAGGTTCTGTGTTTTAAGTGCGACGGTCAATGGACCGGAGGAAAACCAGGAGGAGTTCACATAAAAAATGAAGTGTACCAAAGGGCATTTTAGGAAGAGCACTACTGATAAGCTGCAGTAGGACTTCTCATATTGACAAGGGTTTTACACGCACGCACGCGCACGCACGCGCACACACACACGCACGCACGCACACACACCCGTGTGTATATATATATATATATATATATATATATATATGTATATATGTATATATGTATGTATATATATGTATATATGTATGTATATATATACACACATATATACACACATATATACATATATACACACACATATATATATATACATATATATATATATATAGTAGTGTCTGTGATTTTTGTTGTTTTGTTTTTCATTCAAGACTATGTAATAAGGTAGCTCATTCCCTAGGTAAACATTCCCTTACTTTGAGTGAGGAGCAGCTGTGGATGGAGGATTTCCCATCTGTGTAATCCCCTGTATTTTTAAATATTTTATAAATGAAAATTTATTTTATTTATAATATTTAATTGTACTTTTTCGGAATTTAATTTCAAAATTTCAAATTATTAATATATATAGGTCTGAAAATTATTTTAAAACACTTAAGTAATCTCTCTTTTAATGGGTAATCAAACCCCTTTCATTAAAATCACAACACTACTTCTTTAAATAAAATTCCAGCAATATATATTTGATTAAAACTCCTTAAAACTTCCTTTAAAACATATTTTTATACTTAATTAATCATTAGAAATGCAATAGAAACAAAGGCCCCAAATTAATTGATCATAAGAACCCTAAAATCCCAATTTAAATAAATTGAAACCCTAGGTTTTAAAATTATAAAATCTGAAAATTATAACAACAATTATAATCTGAAATTATTAGTTTAAAACATCAAAAACATAATTTTGATACTAAAAATATAATCTTTATACTACCAAAAACAAAACCCAAAACAATTTAATAATAAACATGACAATAGAACAAAATAAAAGGAGGAGGAAGGTGAGGGTGGCCACGGTGGTTTGCCGGCGAGCAGGGGCGGCGGAAGCGCCGAAATCCGGTGGCATGGGTGGCAGTCCGAGCAGGGCAGCAGGCGGCAGGGAGGGCTGCCAGCCTTCCTCACGTAAGAAGGAGGAAAAGAAAAGAAAGAAAAAAAAAGAAAGGAAAAAAAAAAGAAGAAAAAGGAAAAGAAACGAAAAATAAAGGAAAAAGAAAAATAAAGGGATAATAAAGAAATAAAATAAGGAGAAAAGAGTTTACTAACCTTTTAGTGTGGGGAAAAATTTGGGGATTTATGGGCTATTTATAGGAGAGAGAGGGTGGTGTAGGGTAAGTAGTAAGATTGGACCTCATAAAATTAATGGGTTTCATTCGTTGGTTTTGAAAATTCGTTGTAACTCTATGTACACTTAATTTGGTTTCATTCGTTGGTCTTGAAACTTATTTATATAACTGATTTAGTTTTTCCGCTGCTAATTTCTGATATAGCCTTAACGTTTGAACATGTGGCAGTAGCACGCCAGTAATTTTCTTGAATATTATTCAGGGTCCTCACAGGTTTAAAGAGAGAATTATTGGGGTGTTACAATCTGTGTCTTTACCCTTTGTCGCCTCCGAAAAATAGGCTATTTTGATAATCTAAATGCAAACCATGAACTAGTTAGATAAAAACTCAATCTATAAAAACACACGGGAAACGTGGCCAAAATAATTCTAATGTGATAAAGATAATAGACAATAATATTGGTCAGTGGCGAAAAAAAAAAGATACAAAAAGAGACTGCCTGATCTAATAGGCGGTCTCTTAGATACTGTTACCTTAGGTAATACTTCCAAGCACATTTTATATGCTAAATATCTATAATTGTGTAAAAGTAAAAATTATAAAAAGTTGATATTGTGAAAGTATTTTGTGAGACGAATCCAATAAGATCCCACATGACTATAATTAGCTAAACGTATAAATCATATTATATGGTTAAACAAGAGTGATGAATAGTGAAAAAAGTCCATTGTTGCAATATTAATAGAATGTAGGAAGTATTGTTTATTTTTTCCAACTTATAGACTAAAAACCTTGTTGTCAGAAGATAGGGTGCATAGTACACGCAAATACTAATACAATAGTTAAATGGTTTATTAACTCAAAATTTAATTAAGAAAAAATTATTACGCTCCACATATTAATAGAATGTAGGAAGTATTGTTTATTTTTTCCAACTTATAGACAATCTCTTTTTAAAAAGATATTTCGTTACTCAATTAAAAACCTTGTTGTCAGAAGATAGGGTGCATAGTACACGCAAATACTAATACAATAGTTAAATGGTTTATTAACTCAAAATTTAATTAAGAAAAAATTATTACGCTCCACATATTACTTTGTATTTTGTAAATTTTTTTACTAAAGTTAATTTAGTACCACCCATTATCCAAATCCTAAATCCGCCACTGATATTGGTTGCTACAAGGCTAAGAAGGAAAAATAAAGCTACATATAAACTACATTATGCTTGACTCCATTCTACATTGATGTTGATGCCAACTTCAGCTCCTTCAATGATCACTTCATCACAAACACCAGGACTAATTTGAAATCGTTTAGTCTCCTTTAAACGTTCAATGAAACTTGTTGTTTGACAACTCAAATCTATCTCAATCTGCAAAGAGCAATTGTGTGGAACAGAAACCACATGTCTCCAAAGATCGACATCAAAATTCATGCATGGAAATTCTAATGGATTATCTTCAAGCCTCTCAAAAAGAACATTCCGATAATATAATTTCTCATAAGGTGTTTTACACCCATATTTATCATACAAAGCAACCAGACTCCCATGTATTTTGCAAAAATCATCAGAAGAAGGTTTACCTTTGAAAAAGAAATGAACCTTTAGTGTAGCCTTCAATGCATGAGAAAGGACTGTGTAATGAATAGCAGCAAAACTACGATCATGCCTACCTTTAACAACCCCACACAAGAGGCGATTAAACCAAGCTTTCTTATGTTTATCAAGTTGAACACTCAAGGGCACAAACCCTTTGATTGACACACGACCATCAACATCCTCAAGCTCAACAGACATCCAAAATGTATCCGCAGGTATTAGAGTGTCATCAGGGCCTTTTAGAGGTAACAAATTGCTGCCAGGAGGCAAAACATAGGGATCATTCTTATCTCTTTTGAAAAGACATTTTTGACCCCGAGAGCCATCAAAAGTAACCATCCCATAAAGACTCAATTGTTCATCGTTTTGGCGGCCGATAAAGATTGAAAATACCTCTACAGCATGAGGTGTCTGAACACAAAAGGAGCAACATTAGATAGGGAACTAAAAAAACCAAATTGTAAACAAGTTGATGATAACAATATATATATATATATATATATATATATATATATATATATATATATATATATATATATATATACCCAAAAATGAAAGTGAATCCCCCATTGTACTTCATCTTTTTTGGCAACCAGTCGACTCAGCAGAAATGGTTCCTCCCAATCAACAATCACGTCAGCATTTACAGAATTTAGACCAGTAATAATTCTATGATCCCATTCGTTGCAAGTTTCAGCCTTATAGCTTCCTTGGACAATTAGCACCTTGGTAGCACGATTCCATAACTCTACTTGGATAGTGAGGGATGAATACGCAGGCACAGCAACCACAGATCTAGACAGGGTAATAGGAGATCCCAGTGTCACCAATTCAGAATCATTAGAATCCTCAGTAATCTCATAAAGCATAATGCGATTAAATTTACTATCAGAATAATAAAGACCATAACTTGCTGAAACGGTCCCATAAACCTCAAGTTCGTCTAGTTTATCCTCTTGTAGCTTGTTGTTCCCACTTCCCTCCACTTGTTGCTTAAACAGTCGAACCTCGATAGGGACAAAAACAACAAAAGTAAGTGCGAGGTACTCCACCTCAGCTGAACAACTAGTGCCATGAATTATAATTTTCTTGAATTGTTCAAACGGATGATTTTGTTGTTTCGCGGTATCAACTGTCTTTAACAAAGGAGCACTCTCACATATGATGGTTTCACCTGTAACCTTGTCGCGAATATCAAAACCAATCAAGGTTTCTCCATTGGCATTATATCATCGGGTCCTGTGAGGCTTAAGGTACCACCAACATCCAAAGGGATTATCTCTGGCTCATCAAATTCTTCGTCACGGTCATAAATATCACATCTGTGATGACTTGTAATATCATACACATAAATTTTACCAAAAATCTCCCACGAACCCTTGCTGCTGCACGTGTTATTGTTTCGGAGAGTCACAGATAAAACCTCAACCACTGGTTCAGATCTAACATCCACACGATGCCATTTATACCAATCATCATCGAGTATAGAAAACAACGAATCCCTCATTCTCTCAGAAAATGCATCTCTGGAAACCATCGTCTTATCCTCTTCCATGTCGCACAAATCAGCCATAGCAAACGATACAAAACAAAGTGGCACCTAAACATAATAACAGCAAAATTATTACTCTTAACATTAAATTTAGTCTAAATGATAAAGTGGTTCAAAAAGTGCAACAATTAAACAACCGAAGAGTTCAATAATCCAAACCCTAAATTGGCGATATTGACAATCAAATTAACGATGATGTAAAACTAAAACCTCTAAATTGTGCAATTGATATACGATGATTTAAAAAATCAATAATAAGAATCTTACCTGAGAAGCTACTTTAATAGAGGCGAAAAAGCTTAGAAGGCGCTTCAATGGAAGGAAGAGATAGAGAGGCACAAACACTATTAGTGAAACACTCTTTTTTTTTTTTTTTTTTTTTTTTGGTAAAGAGTGAAAAACTCTTTTTTTTTTTTATGGTAAAAAGTGAAAAACTTTTTCTTTTTTTTTTTTTTTTTTTTTGGTAAAAAGTGAAAAACTCTTTTACTCTTAAGGGGATTAATGAGTGAAAATCTGTGTGTATCTAAATAAGGTCCATGACACACACTATGTCATGATAACCGTTTGATCTAAATAATATCAACGGCTAGGAATTCATTCTCATAAGTTAAGTTTTGAATTTATTTCAAACCAATAGTTTTTACTTGTTGGCTTATGTGTTTCATATGTTGGTCGATATATTTTACTTGTTGGCTGATATGTTTTATGTGTAGCTGATATATTTCATTTGTTGCCTAATATGATTTTTTGTGTGTTGGCTATAATTGCATAATCGCTATATTCACATTATCAAATTCTAAAACCAATCGCATAATTCGCATATATATCGTATATCGCATAATACCTTGAGCTTGTATTACATGCAGGGGCGGATCCAGGATTTTTAAGCTAGGGGGGCCGACGGCTCAATACACCGAGTAAAAATATATAGTTTGCTATTATAATAAATTTTTTTTTCTAAATCGCAATGTATGATATTTCATATTAAAATCAATGTCAATAATAGATTACATGTTAAAGTTATTGACAATTAATTTTCCTATATACTACGTATATCGGTATATGTATAAAACTAGTGTAAAACCACTTGTTGACTATCAATCACTAACTTTAAAAATTTAGAGTTTTGTATTAAAAAAAAATAAATAAATAAAAAAGTGATCAATAGAGTTTTTTTTTAAGACGATCTATAGAGTAATTATTACTGAACAAATAGACAAAAGTAAAATTCGAGTTTTATAAAATAAAGGCGTAATTTATAAAATAAAATGAAATAAATACCCAATCGATTACAAATAAAAGATTGAAGAAATGAAAAGCTAAATCACTGATAGAAAAGTGGAATAAATTTAGTATAAAATTTCGGCAAAAAATAGAGGAAAAAATTAAATGAAAGATCTAATATCGTTGGATTTATGAAGAAGATTTTGAAGACACTTTAAAAAAGAAAAGGAAAAAGGTACTACAACTGAATCAAACCTTAGACCTAGAATATAAGCCCAACTACCGCTAAGCCACCAGAATTTCGATATCATATAAATGAAATCATCAGTTCATGTTCTAAAAAACTACAAGGGCCAAATTAGTAAAATTAAGGGTTGCGAGTTTGGGCTACAGAGGTCGGGCCTCTGCCAACCCCCCCCCCCCCCCCCCCCCCCCCTCTTGTAGCACCACCCCTAATTACATGTTGATCATTATGATCCTTAACTTCAATAATAGTTTGTTCTACATTTACAACAGTTTTCATCTTCTTGTTCAAGTCCGAATTGAATGGGATGATGATACAAGTTTTCTATATTTGACAAATCAAACAATGATCTATAAATTTGCACAATTTGATCAAAATCAAATAGATGATCAAGTAGCTTTCGATTTGAGCTTCATTGTTCAGATCAAAATTGACTATGTTAATATCAAAGTTTTCTATAGTATTCTGTATATTTTGAATGTATAGAAGAAGTTGCCATGATTTTTGCAGAAATTGGTTGATTATGGAGAAATTATAACCCTAGAATAAAGGAGAGAGGGAAAAAAAATCGAGCTTTGATGATAAGTTGTTAATGACGCGAATCACGTGATGTTAAAGTTACGTTGCAGGGTAAAGAGATTTCATTGTTTTTTCGTTAGTGTGCTAAGCTGGAAGAATTTCAGCGTCTTTTGCTTGGGTTTTGGCACGTGAAACTTTTGGTCCAGGACTGGGTCCACCCAATGAATTGTCAATTATTTATTATTCGTTTTAAAATAATTTCTAACTTTAATTATACATGTTTGTCAACGAGTGTGAGGGATAGCTCAAGTGGTTAGAGCTCCCCTCCGATTCCCGGTGATATTGGGATCGAAACTCATCACCCGCCCTTGTGGCTCTCTAAACAACAAAAAAAATACATGTATCAATTTATTATTTGTCGTGAGTTTCTTTTTTAGCTCTGTCACCACCTGTTTGATCCATCACCGTTCATTCATCTCCATAAGTTGTTTAGCTGGGTTTGTTCTTCATTTTTCCCCCCATGAAATTTACTCCGTAATTAAGATCCAAAGTACTTTTAATTTCTCAAATGACATAATTGTAATTTGTTCAATGTATATGAATGAAATTAAGCAAGAATTTCTTACTTTTGACTGACTTTTACCCTTGACCCTCACATCTAATGCATACGAGATTCTTCTCTTCATCTCCTAATTTCTTTGTAGTCAGGGGTAGGAGTCTCTTCATCTCCTAGTTTCTTTGTTGTAGTCAATTTGCAGCAACACTCGCTCCAATTTCCTAGCCCTGATTGATATCCTTAATCCTCGCCATTGGTTATTTAGCAATGCGCTTGAAGTTCAGGGTCTTCGGTAGGTCATACTTTGAGATACCCTGGGTCTTACGTATTTTTTTTTTACATATATATCGAATTTTTATTACCTTCTACTTCTGCCTATTGGTTCTTTCCTTGAGATTGGGATAGGAAACCCACTATCTTCTTTTCGTCAAGTGACTAGTGAGGAAAACCACTATCTTTTTTGGTTCTTTCCTTGAGATTGAGATAGGAAAACCACTATCTTCTTTTGGTTTAGTGACTAGTTCTTTCCTTGAGGCCGTTAGGTTATATACCTTTCCTCCTGAAAAAATATATACATACTAATAGGATATGATATAGGAGAATTTATATACAAATGTTTAAAAACTAGTTTGTGACATTTCAAGAAAGACGAGGTACCAAAAATACAAGTCCATTACCAACATTCAATACTGTAAATGCCCATATACACCTAGAATACCAGTTATGTAATGCTTTAATAGTTTAGTTCTTAGATTAGTAAGGATTTTAAGAGCTCACAAGAGATCATATCCATCGCACAGCTGATATAGGTATTGCCTCTTACAGATACAACGAAATCATGAGTGCAGAATGATGGGCAATTGGCCGCGCAAAAATTGTGTCCTGCATAGTGCAATAAAACACCATTTTGGGAGGGGAA
Source organism: Chenopodium quinoa (assembly GCF_001683475.1). Lineage (NCBI taxonomy): Eukaryota > Viridiplantae > Streptophyta > Magnoliopsida > Caryophyllales > Amaranthaceae > Chenopodium > Chenopodium quinoa. The sequence continues at coordinate 2,277,742 of NW_018744633.1, read as the reverse complement.
AGGGATTAGGGTAAGGGAAGAAGTCCCTTTTCTATAAATAACTCAACCCCATAAAACATTTACAGGCTATAATGCCACCAAAAAATATGAGGCTGGTATATTTTTGCAGATTGCAGATACGAGAGGAACCCCCCTCTGTTACTGATCAAAGGTCATAAGCTTTGGAGCTCAATAATTCACATCTAAATTCCACCACTAACCAAATGTACTAGACTAGACTTGCTTCTTCATCAAAATGTATGTGCTACTATCTTTCAAACCCTGTGCCACAATAAAATTAGCAATGATATGTACCGTCCAGCCACATGCGAAGCCGAAAAGAGGTATTCCAGCTCACCAATACCGAGAATGAAGAGGCACTGATCTTTCAGTAAAATGCAGATATTCTCATTTCTGCCCTACTCAGCATCCCGTTCTGAGTTGTCATCCAAAAATGGTCAGTGCAAACCAACTTCAAGTTCTTATTTACAGGCTAGCTTCATGAAGGGCAATAATATTATATAATTGACCCACAAGCCACCTTGAGTCTGGAGCATTATGGTTAGCAAAACCACTAAAACACTTACTCAGAATCAGAATCAATAGAGAGGTACAACCGCTGTCTAACAGAACGTTTGTGCTGAGGAAACGGAGAAGGACTATCTGATCGCTGAAACAAAAAAGGACTGTCTGGTCGTTCTCGAGTTTTGTCAGATTTACTGCCACTAGATCCCAAAAGAAAAGAAGCTGCATATACAGAAACAAATACATGTTAATTCTTATATTATAGGCTGAAACAACCAGTTCTACCAAGAAATGTGCATGTATAGTAATGAGAATCACTAGACTGGAAAGGGTTGAAACCCAGGAAGAACCTATCAAAAACCTGGTTGAACCACCTAGCCTCCCATGTAAGTGCTCAAACACAATACAAAATGACTGCTAATGCTACTCAGCTAAAGTACTTCCAGTGCATGTGACATTTTCACAGCCTACCCACTACCCCACACTCAAAAATGTCACTGGACAAGTCAAGGTTATCATGTGCTAGATGTTCAACGACCTAAGGATAATCACATAAAACTTTTAATTTGTAAAAGTTCATTGTGGAAATTGGAGGCAGCAATCAACTTCTTCAACTTGGGTTAGGGTCGGACCAATTGGATGTATATATAAAGGGTCAATATTGCCTCATCAAGTTTCAAGTATACTGCAGGTATGGACTGGGTCATTCTAGTCAGGTTACCAAGTCTAATTGCGATAGTATATGAGGGCACACCTGCATTTTGTGATTGAGGATACTATAGGCCAAGTATAGTTTGTAAATAACTATTGCTAAAAGATCCATGTCCCAGTTTATTGTTCACACTCTGGTACTCAATGTCCCACGCTGGTGCATGTACAAATGTCGGACTTGGTTATTTTGTGAAAACATGCCATTATGTTGAAGCGAAACTATGGGTCAAAGTCACATCTAAGTGTCAAGGGTCCAATATGAGTACTTGAGGTAAAAGGAAGAGTCCAAGTAACATAAACTGAGTAGCAATTATGTAAACTTAAAAGTTCTAGCCTGGCAGGTATGTCCAGAGGTAACATACTTCATGTGTAGATCCTTCTTTGACTTAACATCATTAACTAGGGGTGTAGGAAGCACACGAGTTATGTTACCATTTAAACAGAGTATATCTGCTGCTAAACTAAAATGCAAAACACCTGTCACAGTGGATGCGATATGCATTCCTTGCAGACGTGTGAATGAGAGCTTCCTAATATCCATCTGGCCAGAATTTACCAGAACTTAATTTAGTTTTTCAAACTAACAGAAGCAAAAACACACATGAGAGTTAAACAGTAACAAACCAGTTTCAGCCAGTGAATCCGTTGCTCCTTCTCTTGAATGAGGCTGCGGTCCAGTATGCAAACCATTCATAGCACCTGACTCATCATGAGATCTGTCACCACCATCCCCAAGCCGAAGAGAGATCCAATCCTCACCACGTAAACCATTAGACATATCTTGTTGATTTCTTGCATCAGTAGGCCCACATGCATCAGAAGGCCTTGTAGGAAGAAATATTTGAAGAGCTGGATCCTCTCCACCAAATGCCAAGGGATTATCAACTAAACCATCATTTAGGTCATTGTATGTTTGACCAACTGAAGAATCTGGCATGAAAGACATATGGTTTATAGCAGTCTCTGGAGGCAACATATAGCCATTCATTGGTGTTGAGCAGTTCACAGAAGTAAGATGTGGATTAGATAATGTATCTGGTCCATCACCATCTGAACCAAATAGATGGAAACTGGAGGCTCCTTGAGTAGTGGTCGGCAATGGCCACAGAGGAAGTCCAAATTCATCATCTGCTGGGTTGAAAAGATCAAGACATGAACTTCCACCAACCCCAAGACCAGGGTCCTCTTGATATGATCCTGTATGTGGATCAACAGCATAATTGACTCCATTATCCATTAGACCATTGTTGTGAATAACCCCATGTACCATCATACCATTTTCTTCATCAGAATCACTAAGCACAATAACTTCCGAGTCCTTTGCAGCTGCCGCAGCATTTTGAGTAGCCAATCCATAAGTAGGATCAAGATTCAAAGAAATAGAATCAAGTTCCAGTCCATTGTTAATAGAAAAATCAAAAGCACCATTTGCATCTTGATTAACACTTGTATCTTCACCATCTCTACCACTAACAGTGGCACTACTGCTCATTGGAATAATCTTTGGACCACCATTCGATAAATTTTCTAGCACTCTATCACCGGATGATAAAGTGTTAGTATCCCCATGTTTACTAACTTCCCATACTCCATTGCTGTTCTTCCTGATTCCTAGTTTCAAACCGGTGCCTTCTTGCTTAATTGGCTTTGAGGCTTCAGGCTTCTGCTTACTTTCTACTTCATCAGGAAGACAGAGACTTCCATCAGGCAAATGCCAATGCCTAAGATCCCTGCGTTCAGTATCACTCTTAACACGCCAAGAGCCATCAGGTTTCACTTCAATCTCGGTTGTGTCCTCACCACAAGACTGCATCTGTAAGAAACCATAAATTACCCATAAGTATAAACCCAACATAAGATGAAGTGAAAGATCAATTGTGGAAACTACCATATTTGCAATGCGATTAAAGTAAGGGTCGATAATTATACTCTCAAGGGAGTAATTCTTCAGACATATTGGACATTGCCACTGCAAAAAGTTTCAAAAAAAAGGCTTCAGTTAGATAAGTTCCCAGGAAGCCAGAGAAAAATAATTAAAAATCAATTACTTGCCTTCCTCGAACGCTGCTGCATCTCAACAAAAGTTTCAAGGTCAAAACAACCCATATGCAGACATAGCCTGAATCTTCCAGCAATCTTCATTCTAGAACCACTCATCTGATTTGAAAAAAATCAATTTCCTCAAATCATAAACATAATCAATGTACCACATTATCTGTCTGTCATACTAATTTTCTAAAGCCAGATTAATAGTCACTTGAATACTAACACACCGTTGAACTCCTTTATGGGCTTTATCAGTATCTAACCTAATAAAAAGGTTATTCTGTAATGGAAACTGTAAAATTAGAATTTTTCCAAAGGTCAGCCAAATTTCAAGAAACTTTGCCTATGGTTTGTCTGCAACATAATTTATTAAGGGAAAGGAGCTCCAAAATGAATGGAGTAAAATTTTTGGCTATGTAGATGTATACACCATTGATGATACACAGCTAATAGAATTATTTCTTCACTCAAATTAAAAGAAAAAACTTACAGGACAACGCAAGTTAACAGTTATGGATTCTGCAACAACTTCCAAATCACTGTCACTATCAGCATTTTCAGTTTCACCACCTCCAATGCAACGACGCACACGAGCAAGAGCATCTTCAAGGAGCTCACCATCTGATTCCTTTGGAATCAAACTTAATATCTACAAAAACATAGAAAAAAAGATTAAAATTAATTTATTACTAAAATTAAAAAAAAAAATAAAGAAGGCTGAAACTAACGGAATATTATAAGTAACAGTAACTTAATCCCAATTTGTAACTGTCGGACAAACAAGCAATTCAATGGAGCAAGTAAAGACCAAATGGATGTAATGTTATACGGGCAGAATGGGTAAAAGACCAAATAGATGCAATCTTATAAGGAAGTAACAATTCTGCAGAAAAGGAATAGACCAAAGGGATATAATATTATGAGGACTTAACCCCCTGTTTTGGAGACCTGGACAACAATAAACAGTACCTCTATTGGACAAGAAAAGGAGTTAACAAACATGAATATTGTTACAACCCAAGGGAAAAGGATCCGCAATAGAGAAAGTGATTTATGAATCAGCATAGGTAATTACAGAAGAAACATATACCTAAAAGCCCCACCTTCGTAAACCAAAATGGCATTCAATTGAACTCACCAAATCATAAGCAGTAAACAGGAAAGACAGCCCATACATTAATAGCATTTGCGTTTATAACTAATCAGTAAAAATCACTTCACATGCAAACATGGAACTATGTAAGTTCCATTGCAATGCATAATGTATAGCATCATGCAATTTATTACATGCAATACATAATGACGATAGCACCATGACATAATATGAGTGTTAAGACAAAGGGATAACACAGAAAATAAAAAGCAGCTTATAACAGGAGTCACTCAAGGATTCTATTGATTGGGGATAGAGCTTAGTTTTCAAAAGCGTGCCTCCCCCTACCTAGGCACAGTGCAATCCAGAAGGGACTGAGAGGCTCAGGCGAGGCGTGAGGAGCTGTGCTTTGTGCACTTTTAATTCAAAAGGCGAGAGAGAGGGAGGGAAGGGATTTGAGTTAAGAAAATAATTCCTGCCCAGCCTTAAATAAAAAATTTGAGCAAACACCTTCTATTGTAAGCCTAATTGTAGGAAACCCTAATACATAATTGGGAAGTGACTGGCAAATTGGTGGTTGCTGGTATAACAAATGAAGGCGGTGAGGCTTCTCCGGTGCTTTCTGGCACCATATCTGCCGTCATCGACTCATCGCTGGTCAAGGAATCCCAGGACCGCTCTCTCTTCCTAAATCTGCTCTTTTTTCATCAATATCTCTCTTTAATCTTCTTTTCTCCTCTCATTCTTTGTCTTCATTGTCCTCTTCTATATTCACTCTTCACTTTTCCTTCTCAGTCTGGAAGAGCTTCTTCTCAGTTTTCTTTCTTCTCTGTTACTAGTAAGATGTTTGATTTTTTTTCTTTTTTTTTGGTCTTCTCAATCTTGATCTATATATATATTTTATGATTTTCAGCTGTAAATGTTGACAGAATTGACCGGAACCACGACAATAATTTAGCTGTTCACAACTTCACACCCCCCCCCTCTCTTTTCTTTTTTCCCCCAACTCTTTTCAAAAAGTTTTTTTTTTGTAAATTTTATTTTTATGAAAACCAGAATAGAAATAATTTTAATATAAACTTAAAAAATAAAGTTGTGGCTACGGGAACCCTATGCAAGTCGGTGTGGCTAGCGCCTTATGACAATAAGATTGATCCAGATTATGTGCATGATACAAGGCTACAGACACTTCAGCCCTGTTTACTTCAACTTAAGAAGTTGATATTCAGTAATTAAAAAGTTGTAATCATTGCAGATAAGTTTAGATTATTAAGATAAGTTCAAACAGTAAAAACCAGTTTAATATTTTACGTCCACTAAAAATCTATAACTTCATATAACAGTAGAGTATTTTAAATTTATAACTAAAATACACTTCTACTAGTATAGAATATCTAAGCTCAAATAAGGTGAAAAAGGAGCCTCCCTCTCTCTAAAAGGTGGAGTATACAGTTAGAACCATTAATTGAGGGATCTGGACATGTGAGAGAGAGAGAGAGAGAGATAGAGAGAGGATACATGGAAAGTACATTAAAGGAGGTTGAAGAAGAGACTTGGTCATACAGTCATTGAGATGAACAGAGAGGAGGGAAAAAGAAGGGGGGAGGGAGGGGTTGAGTTTTGTATTTGTAAATAAGTGCAACTGAGACCCACTCCCATTAGATGAGTTGTGCAAGTCTCCATATTAGTACATTTCAAATAGATTGCCCTAAATATCCACCATTTACCCTTGTGAAACAACGGCAGCGCTCCAGAATTCACTTACTTGGAACAAGTATGGCGACGAAAGTCGAATTACTTTTTTTTAAAGTAAGGCCGGGAAAAGTTTATTGGCAACAGGGGACCCCTTCTTAACCAGCCCTACCTACCCTATGTATTCGAGGGGAAGGCTGTAACCGAAAAAGGCCTGGTTCCACACACATAGGACAGGCAGAAGGTATGGGACGACCTGTTCACCACGAAAAGCGAATTTTATCTTATAGTCGTTTTCTTTGTTCAATAAATGCGCAGTGGAAAAGGATGCTAGTCGGCTCGGCAAAGTTGTAGGCTCTAAGAAATCAATATTGGTTAGGGTTCCCTAACAAATTTTGTGAAAAGAAAACTAAGTCACCTAACAATGGAGCAAGTGTAATTCTTCTTCTATCTATGCTCCAGATATTTTAGTAAGACCCCCCACACATGTTCATAAAACTTACAACATTTAAATATTAATCGAAGCAGGCATCTAAAATTCTAGCTTCATTCATTTCACCAAATTCACATATGCCAGCTACATCACAACAAATAAAAAAAAAATAAAAAGTATAATTATACCTGATGAAGACTACGCCGCTTCACTAATCTAACACCGAAACAAAATATACGAGAATCACATCCTGATATGAAGATCTTATTAATTCCATCTCGGGTGCATTGTGATATCTGACAGAGGAACAAATAAACACGTTGATAAGAAGGTTCAATTACAACATGACAAACTAAAGGTAATTTACCCAACAAAGTTTTTGAAAATGGGGAAAAAAATAAATGAAAAACTCACATTTGGACCATCATCACGACCATTAGCCCCAAGCAATTGTGACCCAGGTCTACTGATAGCTCTGACAGGCATGCCTAAGAAAAGTTAATACACATGCTACATCAACAGTGTGGAAAAATATGTTCAATATTTTCATACAACATATTCTACTTTACCAACAAAAAAAAATACTAATTTATGCCCAACAACAGTATTGTTGAACTCATCAGCTAAAATTGTCAGCCAGCAAGCAACACCTCTTATTCTTTCTTTCCTTTTTTTAAAAGGTGAAAAAAGATAGCATTAAGAACTAATTAAATGCCATATAACATGGAGGGCCCAAATTCAAGTAATACAACAGGATAAAAAAAATTAAGTCAAGTAATAAAAATTGGCATTGCCTCCTTTTTCTCCTTAAGTCTATTTCAATCTTCCCTCATTAACCTTCATACCAGAATTGACTATGAGTACACATCAGATCATTTCCAGGTGGAAGCCATATTATAAACAGCCCAAGCATACCAAACAAATATTTCTACAAAAATCAGACAGATGAATCAAAATCAATTCTATAGGTCTTTTTGCAAAAATTCAACAAGTGCAATAAGAAAACATCCAGATGAGGCAAACACAACCTAATCAGAACAGGGATTTAAAAATAAAAACAAACAAACAAACCAAATCAAATAAAACTAAGAAATTCAAGTATTACCAGATAACAAGGACTTAAAGCCAACACTACCAAGAAATTCTATAAAGATGATCACAACCTCATTGTGAACAGGATCTAGTAAATCAAAATTCTTACCATTGACCTGCAAATCTGCATATTGTGGCCACTGCATCCTAAAAGAAACCTTATCATTGAGAAGCATGCACCAAGCCTGAATGAGATACAAGTGATTAGATCATTAGTTTTCTTCTCCACCATTTTAAAAACTGGAACATTGCCAATCAAGGATGAGCAGTATGCAAAGTTGAAGTGGATGACATGAATTTCTTCATTCCTTACATAGTTACAATAGGTCTAATCCCTCCGTTGTAATAGTACTACCTTTCCATATTGACTTTCACATTTTCCAATGAACTACTTTGACCAAAAACAGGAATATATAAAAACAGATTTATAATGTAAAATAATGTTGGATTGTTGTCAAAAAAAAAAAATATTCAATGTATGTTTTCATATACTTTGATAATTGTTAATTTTCAATAATTTATATCCCGAGATATATATGGTCAAAATGTCAACAAGAAACATTCAAAACAATGGAGGGAATATAATTTTGAAACACAAAAAAAGAGACATGCAAACAAAAGAAAGAGAAAATTGACGAGCTAAATCACATGGCAACAAGAAGACATAGCACATCTGGCAAATCTCCATTATTACTTAAGCAATTCACAAACCTGGACAGCATAATCTGGCTTAGCTAACAACTCTTTGTCAGACCTTGTAAGATGAAACGTTTTCTCCGCACACTGCACAGGGTTTGCACTGTAAATGGGTAGGAAACCACAAATCAGAAAGATCACATAGCACTACAAGTTAAATGAAAGACATATGCAACATAAAGAACAATTAAGCATTACCAGGGAAAACACCAAGGCAAATCAATTAAGTTCATATGCAATATCATCCCATTCAGGACAATAAAATGCAATTTTTATCAAACCAGGAAGTATAATGCAAAACAGAAAGCCAAACTTCAAGGTTCACTTCATAATGCACAACTTGCATGAGGAGAAGATTGGACTACATACCTATCAGTTGGCAAAGTACTAGCCATCAGCTTTACAGATGACAATGGATGTCCCAGTGTAGACCAAAAGCTGCACCATATAAGAATACGGATAGTTGAGAATACAGATTAAAAGAAAATCATAGCCTCAAAAAAACAAAAAATAAAATAAAAATAGAGAGAGAACATCAAGTCATAAAATATTTAAGATAAAATGATCACTTTATGATTTACAGTAACTAACTGATTCTGAGACAATAAAAAAGGGTAAAAATTCAGCCACCAAACAAACAACTAACTCATCCAATTCCCACCACTCAAATTCTGAGACAATAAAAAGAAAAGCATCTAATTCTCTAGATGTCAAGTCCAAGGTATAAAAGGTCAATAGAATATAGGTGAAGATTCCAAAACATAATCTTGGTTCCCATCTGAATCCTATATGGGAAACAAAAGAGATTAAACCCCGATTTCCCAATACATATTATATGGACTGGGACAGGACTTTAAGAGCGACTCCAAAGAAAATTGCCATAACAATCATAATCAAAACTAAAACACACACATAAAGCAATAATGCCTTATAGTGAACCTTTTTTAAAATAAAAAAAAAAAAATCAAAAAAATAATAATAAAAATAAAAAATAAAGTCAAGTTCTTTTCCTCACGATGTCCTGCTATAAAAACCTGACAAGACATCTTCTCAAAAGGATACATCCAAACCATCCTAATCTGTTAGTATTTAGTATCTCCAACACAATTGCCGTTGCAAAAGCTTTGACTTGCTTCAAGATCTCATCACTGAAGGGAAGACTACATTTGATAGCCTTTGTACATTCTTAATGAAAAATAAGCAATAACATACCAGTGAAATTGGCAGCGACACTCACCTATCCAGGGAATCTAGAAACACTACTGAACTCAACAAATTAGCAAGTTTATGTCATCTAATCTCAATCAAGGATCCCTCGTTGAATTTTTCAGCAGTAGAATTATGATATAATTTCCCGTCAAAAAAGCAAATGATAAATAGATGGACATAAGACATCAATAGGCCTAGGAAAAGATTAGAAGAAGGCTGCTTCCATTTCAAAAGGGCCAAGACATGTTTGAAAGCAACAAGACCCTCATTACTTAACATATGTCTGAGCAGTGGGAACACATAAACTAAGAACAGTGACACATTTTACTAGGAACATTATAAAAAAAATCACTCCGAATCACTTTCATCAGGCACTGTGAATAGCCTTGGTAGTTGGTATAAGACAACATTATACAAAGAAACCAAAACATTCCAATCAACTAAGTAAGACCCTTGTTACTTATCATGCACAATATAAGACTTGGAGGTTGTCTTCTTTGGAAGTAGAGCCTATCAAATAATAAACACCAGATCCAAAGAACAAACATGAAAAGTGAGGACATAGTATATTCTGCAGGATGTCAATGGTACATACGGATCAGCTCGATTGAGACGGCAAACTTCACAATAGAACTGGGAAGGAACAGGTGGAATCCCATCCATAGGCTTTTCTGGTATAATTACACAGCTAATATGCTGCCATACTTGACACCTTGGATCCTCACACTGAAAACCAAATTCCAGAAATTTCAGAAACAAGAAAGTAACAACAATTAAGTTAACAGGGACAAAATCATGACCACAGCCATAAATAAGTGTGAATATATTTCAGGATGCCCCAGAAACTCATGTTAATACCACTCCAAAGATCTATTGCTAGTCACAGGTTAGAGATATACACACCAACTTGCATACAACACCCCCCCCCCCCTTTCCCCAATAAAAAAAATCTTTAGAGCTGACAGAAGGTCAGATACACACAAAAAATAAATATGAAAAAGCGCATTAAGTTGACATAACATTTACAACAGATCTCCATATAGAGAGTGAGTTCTTTTTACTCTTTATTTAGTACCTAGAATTTTTTTGTATTATAAAAATTTTAGAAAAAATAAAAAAAGGCAATGTATTGCTAAAAATACTGTTCTGCTATCAATTATTTTACTTGTAACTAAGCTTAAATTCACCAAAAATTTACTTTCAAGTGTCGGCCATAAAATTGTGAGTATATGTCAATGCTAATTACACCCCCCCCCACAGGCATACGCTTCTGATAAATATTACAGCCACTCTACAACCACATTATTCAATTCATAGACTTCCCTACAAATTAATAAAAATTCCTAATGTTAAATTAATGGATTAAAGATTCAAGCTCTGATTTATCTGACACAAAATCAATATATGACGAAGTTGCATCTTGAAAGTTGAAACAACACACATTTTCAATTCTCCAAAACTCATTATATCCACCCTGTATCAATGTATTGTATATACTTTGGCTAAAGTGTTATGTATGGAGATGGAGGGAGACAACAAGAGTCTTTACTCAACTATAAAAATCTCGCTTGACATAATTGAAAAGCCAGCAGATTTTATAAGGAAAACAAGCACAAACCTTGATCATCGACTCCGTAAGCAGCGAGCTACCACAAGGGCACCGAATTTTCATATCCACATGCAAAGAGTCATCAACTTCCTCTTTGGGTTTCAAGGTAATGGTAGGCGTAGCAGTATCCGACGTGCTTTGTGCTTTTGAAGCCAAATCAGTAGCACCAGACCCCTGCATTTTCCTGGTAACAAAGTATAAGGTGAAAGTTTCAAAGATGTACCAAATCTAGTAGTTACAGCCAAGAAACGAACCAGAGTGCCATTTAAGAAAACTATGTTTGTGCTTGTGAATTTTGTTCCTCTTGACCTAAACTAAGGCTTCTTGTAACAAGAAGACAGCATTTAAAAAAAGAGAATATTTTTGCTCCTCTTGACCTAAACTAAGGCTTCCTTGTAACAAGACGGCATTTAAAAATACAGAATGCAGATAGATCAACCTTCAACGAAATTTGGGTAACATTTACCATAGATAACAACAAAAGATACCTCAAGAATCTAGACTTAGTAAATTAGATTAGAAAATTTGCCAAATAACAGTTATCAGAAAGGATGTATATACATGGATATAAACATTTCACCATGAGAAAAACAAAAGTCTAGTCATAACACCTGTAAATATCATCCACTAATCTTGCTAGTTCTTCCTTTGAAAGTGCAGGTCTTTTTACCCACATCTTGGAAGCTGCAATACGAAAATAAAATACCACTAGTCAAGCCACAATACACAAGTAGAAGAAAAACTTTCAACATGGCAGAAAACCATGGAAATGCGAAGTCAAGCAATTTGCATGAAAAAACATCACACAAATAATAATAGACATGCAGGCCTTTCCAGAAGTTCAGGACTGCACAAAAAGTGAAAATGTGGCAAAAAAAAGGCTCTGGGATAATTTACAAAGGCCCATAAGAAAGTACATCACAGATCAAATCAGAAATGAATTTGTCGTAAACATGGAAAAAGAGCTCAAGGAAACTAAAATCTCTCCCTAACATACATTATCAAGCTTCACAAGATAATAATTAAATAGCCTACATGCACCAAGCCCGGGAGTTATTCTTTTCATAAAACCATATAAACTGGAAAATTGAATTGAATTGTATCAAAACGATTTAAAATGTTCTATGCTTGCATAACTAGATCACTAATGAGAAATGACTCCAGTAAAGAAGGGTTGTACAAGTTTAAAGCTTCAATATACAATGCTACACGTGAAATCCTGAAACAGCCAGTAAATCCTTGAATTTCTTTTGAATTTCTCAATTGAGTAGAGCTATATTGTGACTCCCACATCCAAGGGATCAAAAAGAAGAGATTAGGCATCAAGACAAAATAAAAAGCAAGGGAGAAGGGAGAAGGAAGAACTGAACTTATCCAAAAAAATGTACTTCGTATATGAATAAAAAGTCTGAGCAAGTCAATAGAAAGCTGCAACACATGCTCAGCAGACAAAGGGACCCAAAAACACATGTCAGTACTACATTGCCTTTACCACTTCACATACTAAAGCTAGAAACACTCGAGAACAGATAAAAACATTATAAAAAATAAAAATAAATAAATAAATAAATAAATAAAAATAAAAAATAAATAAAAACAAACTTCATCAACTAGGAAGCATAAAACATCAATAACCAATAAAGACAGAGGCATCCAAGTTCCAACCACAAAAGACACTTAGCCCTTGTTTATCTCAAACTTCAGAAATTCATAAAATAAATCATGGGTAGTAACTAGAGCACCTACCTTGATCATCAACAAGAAAAGCCAAAATTCGATCAACGAGTTCCTGCAAACAAAATTAATAGATAAACACGTAAGCTATGCAACAAAATCATAAGGATCGATCCAAAATACCCTAAACCCTTCTGAAAGACAAGTCCTTACAAGCATTTTCTTCTACAAAAATAACAAAATTCACTTTCCACACAACAATATGTGGTGGTTGAAACTTAGATTCCAAACCAATTTGCGAGGGTTCTAGCATGACAAGTGCTCCAGAAAAAGGTAATGCATGCTAATACAGCATATATAGGTCACTAAAAAGTTTACTTCTGATACATAAAGGTTAATTACTGAGTGTTTTTATATATTCAAGAGTAATATAGCATACGAAAACAAATCAAACAAAACTACTTCCAACGCATAGCAACATCCAGCTGAAATATAGAACAAATATCAAATCCTTAGTCCAATTGCAAACATGTTTGAAACAAGTATGTTGTCATTAAAACAAGGTTTTGTTAAAGCAAATGGCCTCACCTTTCTACACCCATGACATGAAACAAAATTGAAAAAAGACTTTGGAAATAATTTTCTAGTCAAAAATCAATTGTAAATCACTTTACATCCCAAATATACCAACTCCATCTCACTCCCTTGGGTTACATCCAACAAACACAGCCAAAGAAGCTTACATCTAGATAGACAATGACACAGAGATGGGCAGGTGACAGTGGCCATCAATGGCTGCTTTGAGCAACAATTAGTCATGGCTTTTAGTAAAGACAAATTAATTGTGAAAGAGTATGCATCTCAGCACATAGTAAAGACAACTTAAACCTGAATCAATACGCATCTCAGCACATAGCATCTTCTATGCAGTACAACTCTAGAGACACATGTCCATGACTGAATCTGTCTCCATGTAACACATAACTTTCTTGGAAAGCATGCAAATGTAGCCAAGATGCATAAAAAAACATTTATAGACTTCCACAAGATGGGCCACCCTTCACACAGATAAAAGAGCCACTCTTTGATAAACATTGACCCATGATGAACTCCAACTTCATGTTACAGATAACAGGATGGTTATAGTTGTATAGTTACAGAAAATTGCATGAGACGGTTACTAACTGCAGGACATACAGTTAAAGCAGAAGCCAACCAGAGCTCAATCTTGCAGTAAAACTACTCAATACAAGATTCAGAATCAAGCTCTGACTCCAACACCAAGCTTGAGTTGCTCTTGCTCAAGTATTGAGCTTCAACTAAAAATACATGTTTTCCCATCATGATGTTATTTATTTTAACTTATTGATAATACTTTCAATATCTCAAAGGTGGTATTCGGAAACCGGAAATCACGAATTGATTGATATGACGGAATTTCATTTCGGAATATAATAACTGTACTATTAATTTTAAATATCAAGTTTGGGAATTATTAGTATTTCAATTTCTTGAAATTCAATTCCACTATCATGTTTAGATAGCATAATTTTTTTTACAAATGGTCAATAAATACTTGTGATCTAGAGTGATAACAATAGAAATATTTGTTTCAAAATAACATCAAAAACTTGAACAAAGCAAATGTAAAATTGGCACTTCAAATATCAATTAAATGGGTGGCAGCAGCTATGGATGTTGTAGCTCTGGCCTCAAATAAAGAGACAAAAATATAAGGGTTGACGTAGATGATCAGACGTCTGACCACAAAAAGAAGAGAGAGAAAGACAAAAGGGGGACATGATGAGGTCTGATTTTTGCATGAACAACTAAGGAAAAAAAAATGACAGATTTAATCAGTAATTTGACATTCTTCTATCAAAGGAGAGCTTATTTGGATCAACCCAATTCAAAATCTTTGATTTGCCTAGCACTCAATTTGGTTCAATCATAGACTTTTCTAATGAAACCAAAGTTCCAAAACAGACCAAGAAAATATTCTTCTGAATTTGATTATTACACATGAAACTATAACTTTCATATTATGCTTACTTTATACGTATCTAAGCCTGCTCACGAACTATCAGAGGTGAGCTTTGTGCTAAGCTCGGCTCGTAAAAAAATCAAACCACGTCCAGCTCTAACTGAGCATTGACTAATTTGAGCTTGAGTAACTCTTAAGAAGGCTATATCGTCTGTAGTTCAGCACCCTTAGATACAACTCGCAAGTTCACTCAAAAATTCGACAAATGGACAAACTGCTGCAGGACTAAATTCTCTACATCTTTCTGAGTGATTACTTTTCTACATAAAACTTTTAGTAAATAATATTATGATTCTCACAGTCCATTTTAACAGTCATACACAGGCCCATACATTTAAATAAACCAGGATGCATAAACACCAATAGATAAATGAAGAATATATTAGCAACTTTGTGGACTATCCCTTCCAAAAATACAAGGCAAAATTGCCAAGCATACTTACCCTGATTCCCTATTTGCCCTTTCAAATTCTCAGGTTTGGCAGCAACTTCATGCATGTCAGCCACTGACAAGCTGATAGCACAACAGCATATTGTACAAGCCACTGGACAGCCAAAAATGCAGCTCTTTTGCATCAACTTATCAAGGCAAAGTTGTATGATTTAAATACTTCAAAACTTGCCTAAATAAGTTATTAGGTTATTTTTCAAATCATACATCTTATTTTTATCTAAACCCACAATATAGGACATGAAATTCTTCAAGCCAGATCTCAAAAAAAATCTAACACCCAGTAATGAAACACAGTTTTTGCAAATAATTTTAACCTTGCATTCTTTCAAGCCAGAAATTCTCACAATCTTCAACCCCGACTCTTGTCTTCAATTTAACTACCACACTACTGAATCCCAATTTTCACTATAATCAGCCAACTGTTGCCACTTCTTTTATACTTCCTCTATTCTATTAATATTGCAACAATGGACTTTTTGCACTATTCATCACTCTTGTTTGACCATATAATATGAGTTATACGTTAAGCAAAATATAGTCAAGTGGGATCTTGTTGGATTCGTCTCATAAAATAGTTTCACAATATCAACTTTTTATAATTTTCACTCTTACAAAATTATAGATATTTAGCATATAAAATGTGTTTTGGGATGCGTATTTTCCTCCTTGTTGCAATATTAACAGAACGGAGGAAGTATGTTTCTGTCCTCCCTTCCTTGATGGCTTGAGTTATTCCTTTAAAATCAATTTTATATTTGACCCCTTTCAAAGGTGCTTGTTTCAGTTTTATATTCCCTTCTTATCTCATCTGTTTGTATTTGAGCCTTCCACAATTGGAACTTCAGCCAAATCTTGTAGAGATCCATCAAAAGATTTTCCCGCTCTTCTCAAACGTTCCCTTATCTAATAAGTAATTTTGAAAGATGACAAATATCGATAAAACAATACTTCCTCCGTTCTTTTTT
Organism: Chenopodium quinoa; assembly: GCF_001683475.1. NCBI lineage: Eukaryota > Viridiplantae > Streptophyta > Magnoliopsida > Caryophyllales > Amaranthaceae > Chenopodium > Chenopodium quinoa. The sequence goes on along the minus strand of NW_018744633.1, from coordinate 2,261,520 downwards.
AATCGCAACGTTTGGAAAATTACACTATTCACACACATTCCATCATCTTTTGTGATTTATATCTTAGAAAAAATATAATCATATGGGATCTTGTTATATTCATCCCGAAATTTACTTTCATAATATTACCTTTATAATTTTTACAAAAATACAATTAAAGGTATTTAAATTATAAAATGTGCACTGAAAGTGTAAAATCCCCAACGTTGCGATCATAAAAGAATGGAGGATATATGATTCAGATTTCAAAAACAAGAAAGGTTTATTAAAGAAAATACACAATTTATCTTAGCCTCACACCTATAGCAGCTTAGCTCCAAGATCTTTGATCCTTTACTTCCGAAACACATAATACTGATAATAGAACTCTACATAGAATATGGATACAAAATTGTGAGACATTTAGTTAGGTTTGAGTTTGTGGGAATCCCAAATGTAATCAATATGTATCATTATATATCACTGAAGCCCAATATAATGTCCATGTGCATGTCCAAGACAGGCGATATTTACTAACTCTGAACAGCAAATACACATAAGAAACTCTTCTCAAAAAGCAGAGTGGCCAGACACCTAACAAAACATAAATGGCGGATCCAAAGCAAACATGATTCACCCCAACAAAGTAACAATCATCCTACAAACCCTTGGAATAGATTGAAATGAATTGTTTTGAGGTCAGAAGTCAATTTCGAAATCATTCATGTAATGACATATTCTAATGCATAAGCCTCTACAACAAATGAATCATTTTTTAAAGCAAGTAAAGAAGTGTAACAGAAACCACTAATCAGCTATCTCTAAAAATGAAAGAGATCAAAACAAAAGGTATAAAAAAAAAATTTGAAGTCTTAAATGTCGTTTTACAAAAAGGTCACAAAGCATTCAAAACACTAACATTAAAGTCCTCCACATTTAGCAATGCAAACAACTATAAATCATTGCACACCTGCTTCTTTCCTTGTTTAGAGAAACCTAGTTGAGTCAACACATCCTTCAGCTCCTTAATTCTAAAATACTGCAGTTTGTCCTACAAAACATTATCGCATGTCAAAGATATAAACCAATGATAATAAAATATACAAATAAAATAACAATAAGGTTCTAAAGAGAAAACAAGTACAACTTAGCTCTAAACAAACCACAAGGCGATGCAATTCGCATCATGTTTACATCATAAACTACACAAATGAGGGCTATACTACAGAAATTCTTCATAATTTCCTTCATGTACATTTACACAAGTATCACATAGATAATAGAGCCTCAAGTCATCAAGTGAAATTTAAAACAACAGCCTCTACCTATCCTATAATTACTGCATTTCACTGAACATGAAGTTAATGGCTTGTTCCCCTAAACCACCATATAGAGTAGGAAAGACATCATACAACAACAGTCTTCCAAGATTACTGGAGAGTTTATCTCATGCTTTCTATGGACTGAGACAAAAGACCTAGTCCAAGTCTCCAACATAGATTTTCTAGACGGTTAATAATTTTTTAATAAGGAAAGACCCAAGAGGATTCGCACGGCTTAGCCAGCAGACTTAGCACAGCTACACAGATGGAATGCCCACTGCAGTATAAGTGATGGTGAGGCTTGAAATTGTGACCATGTTGGGTTTCCCACTATCTCCACAGTTTGCTTAGTCTAGACTTTTGGATGATAAAAATTTAAGACTTGAAAAACATATCAAATTGGCATACTAGAATGTCCACCAGAAAGAGAGAAAATAGAGAAGATATGTACAGCTAAAAATTCAAGGACTCATAGGAGATGCTAAAGTGTCACATGAAATTTCCCGGAAGCCAATTAACCAACCAACTAAAACAGCAATAACTTTTTACAAAAGTAAAAATAGGCATTATTCCAATGTAATTGTCAAAAAAAAAAATATGTACCAAAGAACATCCATTAAAGAGGCAATTATCTAGTTTCTTTTCCTCTCTTGACCTACATATTTAAGTTCTATCTATACATCATGCAGCATGATACCATAAATTTCTCTTGGTCTCTTCTATAAATATTCTAATTTTCCAAGTCAATCTAGATCACACTTCGCTTGGGAAGACCATGTAAACCGTTTATATCTATCTATTTCTAAAATTATTCCTTTAAATCATCAATAAGTGTGAAATCTACAGTGTTCCCTTTCTAAAAAACCAAAATTATAAGACAATGGCACACTATGACACTACTACTCAAACAACCTCACAACTCACGTGAAATATGATAGTTTCAAACCCTCCAAACTGAATTTTAATACAAGCGTACATTTTGGTCAGTTGCCCTGCCTTTACAAATGAAAACTAGCTCCCTGTAATACCCAATATTAAGCCCTTCACCATGAGGCCAAATCACATTCTCTACGTTAGCTCCCTATAGGAATTCTGGCAACATTACAATAAAGTAATACGACAATAAAAGGAATAAACTACACCAAGGCAGCTTGTTATGCTCCCCACCTCTCATAACCCCTCAGCCGCCAAATACGAAAAATAAATACATTTCAATGCACCAACCCTAGACACCAAACAAATAAGCTAATTTACTTCAGTGCACCAGTCATCGATAATTATCAACAATATAGTGCGGCATTCTAACCATAAAAGACGGCCTAGAAATGATACACAGCCATAAATAAACAACATAGCCAAAAAAACTAAACTCCTCCTTACTGTCATTTCGCCATTGAGTGTTGCAATCTTATAAAAAATCAATCAAATTCAATCACATAACACAATATATAGTGACATATACACGAAGACGGCGAAAAATGTATACCTTACAGCTAGCCACCAAATCCATTACTCAGCTGCAAGATCCACCACGACGTATCTACCTCAACTGCTACACAGAAAGCCAATAAGCACACTAACGACTGCAGCTCATACTCAAGTAACCTAAATTTTCACCTAAATCACAACAAACAAACAATCAAAAATTCATAAATTAATGTTCATCATACACACCATTAACAAAACCAAAATTCGAAAATCAAACAAACCAATCAATCAATAACCTCATCAAAAATATAAAAAAAAATCACAATAAAATCCGCAAATTCAACTAAAAAAAGCCTTTAAAAAATCACAAAAAATAAAAATCTAAAAAAACCTAGAAATTCACCTATTAATACCAAAAAAAGGGGAAAATCACCAGAAGATTGGGGAAAGTCGTCGTCGTAGTCAGAGAGGAGAGAGAAAGTGCAGATGAATTAGAGAGAGAAAACGCGGAAGTTGTAAAGATGATTTTCTCTCTCCTCTTTTGTTGGTCTAACCTTCTATGGTGTGTAAATGTCAGTGTAATCGCGATTGAAGGAATTCGCTCTTTTTTGACGAAGGAAGGAAGAAGAGAAATCCAAACAAAACGCCTTTTTTTTTTCTTTTTTAATTTTTTTTTTTTATTTTAAATTTTTGTTTTTTTAATTAATTTTAATTGAATATTGGGTTGTGTTTTTCCACAAGGTTCGGACGTGAGGGTCCATTGTTAAATAGAGTTAAGGAAATGGGTGTTCAAATCCGGGTTATGTGAAATTTGGAGTACTCGTACAGTGTACTATCCTGGCTTTGGTAAGCAAGCAGTTGCGTCTTTCGTTTGCGTATTGTGGAGGGTGGTCCCTCATTTTTCAATCAATTCTTTTTCTTTTTTCGGAAAATGCCAACTTTTCTTACAAAGTTACATTTTTTTAACTTGTTTGGTATACGGGGTAAAAAACTTTATACTGGAGTACTTATACAGTCATACACAATATGGAGTATGGTTTTTTTTTTCCTCCTAATGTACGCCTTCAGTTATATATTACTCGCAATAAAAAAAAAATTATGTCGTACAAATAACGTCTCTTTATTGCGAGTAATATGCAACGGAGGGACTATAACATTATAATATCTATATATACTAGGTTGGTTAAAATTATCGTACTATGCACAGTTAAAATTAACTTTTCTTGTAATCTATCTATACTTAGAGCAAGATTAGCCATATCTAGTCTTAAGATTTTAATTAATTGCTACATCAGATTTTATATTAAATTTAATTATTTTTTTTAATTTTAATTATATTAAGACTGCTTAAGACTCAATCAGATTTATCTCTTCAATCCTAAGACTTATTTTAGATTTCTTTAAAATATTTATTAATTTTTTTTGTCTTTTAACATATATATTTCAATATATATTTTTTCGGAATACATATATAATTTTAATATGATATAAATATTCACAGTGGGGTAACAAATTTCTAACCCAATTTAGATGTCATAGTTGAAAAAATAATAGCAAAATGATCAAGCAAAAAAATCAATTATAATGAAACTACATGAATTTAATTGATTTTAAAATGCATGAAATTTTAAAATTACACATATTGCATTAAATAGTTATAAATGTAAAATAAAAATGACTAATGTAAAATTGATTTGAATTCAAATATCACTTCCCCCAAAACGACTCCACAAATGTTCAACCGAATCATGTTGCAATTGATGATGTCTTCTCCGATTTCTAAGTCTTCGATGGTTCTCAAAGTATTTTTCACGATTGGCATATAATTTGGAAGGAGACCAGCCTGCACTTGGGGTCCATCTCCTTGACTCCTAGCTCTATCATATGATACTTCTGCATCTAATGCTATGTCATTTCTTTCATCCTCGATGATCTTATTATGCAATATAATGCATGCTTGCATGACATCTCCAACCTCATGTTTACCCCAAAGACGTGCTGGGTTAGAAACTATTGCAAATCTTTTTTGTAACACCCCAAATGCTCGTTCGATATCCTTTCTTGCACCTTCTTGAAGTCTTGCAAACAACTTCCTCTTCTCTGATAACAAATCTGCCCGAGGAATGGTTTTTACAAAAACTGGTCATTCTGGATAAATCCCATCTGCAAGATAGTATCCCATATTGTATATTGATCCATTTAAAGTAAATTGAACTTCAGGACCACATCCTTCAAGAAAATTATTAAATATTGGCAAGCGATCCAACACATTGATATCATTGTTAGATCCTGCAACTCCGAAGTATGCATGCCAAATCTACAAATCATAAGAAGCTACAGCTTCAAGAATCATAGTGGGCTTACCTTGATCACCTCGGGTGTACATGCCTTGCCATGCGACCGGACATTTCTCCCACTTCCAATGCATACAATCGATGCTACCAAGCATACCCGGAAAACCACAACGCTCCGATTCCTCAAGTATGTTATGAATGTCATCAGTTGTATGGCTTCTCAAATATCTCATTGATACCAATACAAAATTTTTTAAGGCACTCAATTGCCGTGTTTCCAGAAATCCTCACATAATCATCTATAGCATCGCCTGAAACCCCATACGCCAACATTCTCATTGCCGCAGTGCACTTTTGAAGAGGGGATAATCCTTTTCTACCAACAGCATCATATCTTTGTTTAAAATACTCGTAATGATCTTCTAGATTATTTACAATATGAAGGAACAAACTCCTCCTCATTCGAAACCTTCGCCGAAATTGATCATCTAAATATATAGGACTGTTAGAGAAGTAATCATTCCATATTCTTAGATAGCCTTCTTCACGACGCCTATCAGTGTCAGGATTTCGTTTTTTCTAGTGTTTTTAGTAGAGGATGAGACAACTTGTGTAATTGCAACGTTGATACTTGTTAACATATCAAAAGTAATAGTATCTTCTACATATGAATTTAAGAAGCTCTCAATGTATTTGTCAATTATTTGCTGGCCATTGACGACATTTGACATAGTTCCCAATTATTAGGTTGAAAAAGATGGTATTAAGAGTGTTATAATTATTCAAGAAAGAGAGTATGTGAGTTGTGATGGGGGATAAAATTTATATATTTCTAACTTATAGCCTTTGTTCAACAACTTTTCAAAAATTAAATACTTCAACGACTATTTTTTAACTACTATATTTGAAACTACCAATATCTAAACAAAGTTTGATATTTGAAATTTAATTGTTATTTTATAATATGTTTAATGAAGCATTTGTTGAAAGTAGTAGTCAACGAGCTACAATTTTACTCGGATATGTACAAATTGGAAATAAATTACGTTATTGTTGTATTGTAAATCATAGATATGTACAAATTGGAAGCTTGAAGTTAGGCTACAAATTAAATTAGCTTACTAAAATATACTAAAAGTTAAATGTTTGACAACTAACTAGATTAGCTGAACCATTTACTAAAAGTGAGGGAAGTAAATATAAATTAAGTAAATTAGAAATATACAATTGTTAAATATACGGGTTTTTCACCATATGCCCCTGAGTTTTTTGTTTATTCACCATATACCCCTGAACTTTTGTAAATTCATCATATACCCCCGAGTTTTTACAAAGATACACCATATACCCTTGATGACTAATGATTTTTAATTTTGTCAATCATTAAAGTTAATTATGAACCGAAACCATCCTAAATACATTCCCTTACCTCCAAAACTACCCACATTCCTTTTTCCCACCCCCAAACCACCCTAAATTTACTTTTCTCATCCTCAAAATCAATCATACAAATATGATTATGGAGATTTGGAGTGGTTTAGGGGGTTGGAAAAAGAAGAGGAGTGATTTTGGGGGTGAGGGGGAGAGATCTAAGGTGGTTTCGAGGTATAATTAACCAAATTCCACTCATTTTATTTTCATTAGGGGTATATAGTGAATTTTTGTAATAAGTTAGGGGTATATGGCGAATTTTAAAATTTTCATGGGTATTTGGTGAATTAACAAAAAACTCAGGGGTATATGATGAAAAAACCGTTAAATATATGGTACATATTTGTATTTAGTCAAAGTTGATAATTTCTCTAAAGATTATCTCCCTAGTTTATTGCTTCTGTTATACGTTTTTAGTGTAATTAGTTTCCTAGATTATAGCCTAGGATAGTGCTAAACTCTTGCATAATCACCGTAGCATAATCACCGTAATTATATAATATATGATAAATATACGTAGTATACATAATCACCGTTTGCATAACTAGATAAATACAACTAACTAGATATATAATCACCGTATCAATCAAATCTTTTAGCAATTCTTTCTAGATAGTTCCTTTAAATTTTTAGTATAGTAGTTATCCTTGTCGTTGTTTGTGTTTTAGGTTAGAACAAATTACTATAATTATGCAAACGGTGATAATTAGATATATACAACTAACTAGATTAGCTGAACCACCGTTTGCATGCCAATATGTGAAAGGATCAAAGGTGTTTTGTATTGCAATTCAAGAAGTATCAAATACAATTATAATTACAAGAGAGTTAGCTATAATAGAAAAGAAATAAAAACGTTTACAATAATAATGTAGTACAACTATACTATAATATTATGATTGATATAAGTTAGGCATAATAGGCATGCAAGATCAAAGGAACTAATCTTATATGATTAATCTTGTCGGCATTATAGGAGTGATACATGATGAGAATAATATCAAGATATTCTCCTGATATTATCTCTAATACTATCCTCACCAAAAAAAAAAAAAGAACTAATAATTGTTTTATTCATTGAAATCAACTTACATTATATTTGATTAGCAAAAAAATAAGCAAAAGAAATCAACCAAATACATAAAAACTAACAGAATAAAATTTACTTAATTGAATTGAAATAAATAAATAAATAAACTAATCATCGACATTCAAACCATATTTCTCAGCTATTGCTTGCAAATTCTTCTTGTTTCGGGGTTTTCTGATGTCCTGCGGGAGAGTTACAATTCCGAGACTGGAACCGGACGCCTGTACCTGCAAAACAACGGAGACTCCTGGTGGTGGGAGCTCCGCCTCCAACGGTCAAGTTAGTACTTGATTAAGGAGTAATTAATGCGGAAATTAAAGTGATTGGGTCTCTCTAGGTGAGAGTGTTTAATGTAGGTAATCTGCTTTTTTAGCGTGATTAGCCTGTTATTCATGTCATCTCCCTTAATGAGGATTAAGGGAGGTATTTATAACCTTGGGAAACGTGCTAATCCTAGGTTTAGGTTAACCTAGGGCTGATTGGGCTTCCCTCGGAAGTTGGGCCTGGGTAGCCGGTTTCTCCATTAGGCATGGAGTATGCCACGTGTCATGACATAATAGGTCCAAGGTGGACAAATAAGCGGGTGCCACGTGGCAAGCCCTGACAGTTCCAACTGAGGGACACTTGGCAGGACCTGATTGGCCCACGTGGCGCATTCCGATTGGTGGGAGCAAAATCCCCTAATCATTTGCCCCTCACAGGTGGCACGTGACTGGTCACGTGTTACCTGTGACAGGTGTCGCACTGTAACAGGCGACGACCTGCTACAGGTGTCACTCGGCGAAAGGCCGAGAGATTCTCCCGCCCAAATTATGAATTCTGGAAGTGACCCTTCGCCTTCTCACTTCGCCTATATATAAGGGAGTGTTGACTTCAGTCATTCACACTTGAGAACTTTGTGAGAGAACATTCGGACCCCTGAACTTGCTCTGACATTTTGGACTCTTTCTGCCTACCGCCTGCTCTGACAAGCCGACTGCAAAGGATTTTCAGAACTTCATCAACCGTCACTCGTTCAGGTAACCGTCGGTTCTCTTACTCTTAATTTTCTCTTTATTCTTTTTTGAAATGGCACCACGGAAGCACACGACACGACCTAGGTTAGTGATCAGCCGGTCACCGGGGACGGCTGAATCTAGGACTAGGAGTGCCGCCTGCCCTTTTCTGGACCCATCTTTGCCCTTTATACAAAGTCCGACTGTATCTGTGTCTATGCAGAGCATGATGGCCAGAACAAAAAAGACAGTCAGGATCTCAAATTCAGACGGCTCCTCCCACAGGGTGCCGATTAGTGAAACATCTGACCAGGCGCCAGATGCGGAAGTGAAACAAAGCGGCTTGAAAGCCGGCAGTTCTAAGGGAGGAGTCAAAGTGACCCCTTCCCTTTTTACAGTTGACAATTCTTCATTCTCTCCTGCTCCTTTTAAAGGAGAGGAGGCGGGCCCCTCCGGGAGAGGGGAGGAGTCGTCCTCTTCGGACTCGTCAGAGGACGATTCCGAGTCTAGCTCTTCTGGCCATGCTTCTTTGGACACATAAGAGAAAAACAGTCGCCTGCAAGAGGCGAGACTTTCTCACGCAGTTGAGAAGGGGGACGATTGGGCGGAGCCATCCGCCTCTTACCGAGAGCAAAATACCCCCTACTACTACACGGTACCTCGGGGCCGAATCACGGCCATGCAAGAGAAAGTGGAGAGCTTTATCGCAAACCACACAATGGCCCCCGGCTTTTTAGTGTTTGTGCCGGATCCAGAAGACACAGTCGTCTGGCCGGCTGGTACCAGTTATGATAGTGCCTGCTTTGGCTGCTACGAGGCGGCCATCAAGGCTGGGCTGCGCTTCCCACTACATCCGGCTGTTCAGCGGATCTTGGATGGGTATGAGTTGGAGTTATGGCAGTTAGCCCCGAACTCCTGGGTCAATGTACTCGGCTATGTGGCCGGGTGCGAACTGCACGGGGTGGAGCCAAGCTTCGAGGCTTTCGCCCACATGAACTACCTCAGCCGGACCCCTAAGGCAGGCGGTACCGGCTAGTATCAATTGACGAGCCACAGGGGCTACCTCATGACGAGAGGTAAAGCAAACAAATGGAAGGACTATCGGAGCACCTTCCTCATCATTGAGAGTTCAGACACAGAGCTGAACAAGCGCTTCAACAGGTGGAACAGGAATCTGCCCCTTCTTGCAGGCGGCCGCAGCATGCCGCCTGTTCCCCCCAAGGCTAAGAAAGAGATCCTAGATAAAGGACTCTTCAAAGTAGAGTCGAAGGTGCACTCTACTTCAGGGGTACGAGAGCAAGTACCCCTGCACTGCGTCCCGAGCTTCAAATGGCTCTACGACGAGTACTTTTTGGCCGCCTGTGGCCTCAGCAGTCGGTGCTCAAGAGGTAGCCGGCCTGTCGAATACTCTGTTGTTCCATGCATTTCTTGTTATGACTTTTATTAACTTTGCTATTTGTTTTTGCAGCGGACGCCATGAGCAAAATTACCGCCTCTAAGACTGCGGCGGCCATGTTGCGGGCCTCCATCATGCAACAAGCTTCAACCGACTCCCCCAACAAGGGGGCACCCTTGGTGGGCTTCGAACCTTTCACCCTCTTTTTGGAGTTGTTTATGCATATACTGACTTCTTCTTTTTTAGACGGGCGCTCCAAGAGCTTCTTCTTCCCAACAGCCGGACCCCAAGGCTCGGAGGACGACTGTTGTGAGCTCTCCTGGTTCTGCCAGGAAACATGCGGCGGCTGAGAAACAGCCGGCCACTTCTTCTAAAACTCCAGCTGGGCCGCCTAGAAGTATGAAGTTGTCCTTGTAAATTTTAGACTTGCTCCCTTTTTTACTAGGTCTAATCCGTTTGTTTATGCTTGATGCAGCCGGCCCTCAGGGGCCTGACTTGGTCGAGGTGGCCAAGTCTATGATCAAGGCCGTTCCTCCAGCTGAAAGGGAGGCGGTCAGGGGTGTCGGCACCCTTGACCTAGACGGGATTGCAGGGGTCCTTGCTGAGGTATACTTAGCATATTTTTGAGTATTTGAATTCCAGGACGCCTGTTTTCTTTTTTGTTTGGAAACTGACGCCTGTTCACCTTTTTACTTAGGCCCTGCTCCGAGTGAACGGCCGTCGCAAGCCGCTTGACCGGAAGAACAAAGAGGTAAAGGCTGCAAAAGCTATGGCCGCCTCTGACTGTGATAAGGCAATGTTTCAAATTGCCCAAAATGAAGTTCTGAGCATTGATATTCTTTATTATCAGGCGCAGGCTACCGCCGCTATCCGGGCTCAGTTAGAGGCGGCCCAGAAGAGGAATAGCGAGCTGGAGGCGACCATCAACAATCTCAAGGCCGAGCTGAGACCTCTTCGCCAAAAGATGTCCTCATACGAAACCTTGGAGAAATCCTTGGCGAGCGTAAAGGTACGCCTGGTGACCCAGGAGAAGAGTCTTACTCAGGAGCTCTCGGAAAAGGCCGAGCAAGAAAAGAAAGAGCTGGTCCGGGAGATGATGGAAGACTCTGCTCAAATCCAGCGCATGACTTGGGGCCGCCTCTTCCCCAATGCCGACTTTGCCTCATGGGGAAAAACGTACCGCCAGTGTTCTGATATATATAATCAAGAGATCCTGGCGGCTGCTGAGGAAGAGGCGTTGGAGGAGGCGTTGGAGGAGGAGGAGCCGGTAGTGGCGCTTGTGCCGCTTGGGGGTAATGCATCAAAAAAGGATGCAGCTGAAGCCGAGTCCAGCAAGAAGAGTGCTGACCAGGCGGCAGCTGCTAATATTGAAGATCTGCCCCCTTATTAAGTTTTATGTCTTCTTTCCACGGCCTGCGTGCCGTTTGTTTTGTATTTACCCGGCCAGGGGGCCGGGGCTCTGAATAGTTTGCAGGTCTTTAATGACCGGCTTCTTTTTAATGAATTTTTTGTTTTGCTTCAAATTTGTTCAAGTATTCTAATATCCAATTGTACACTATACCGACTGTTTTACATGGCCGATATTTGCAGACAAGTACGGATAGTTAGTCACGCCGCCTATGCCCCTAAACGACTGGTTGTCTGTTTCCAGGCTAGACGATCAGTCGGCCATTTATCCAATCGGTATTCGAACCATTTTAAAGACTGGATCCCCTTTAGGCAGGCGGTCCTGTCATTTGTAAAATTAACCAAGTAGGAAAGTGGTTTGACCAAGTAAACATGATTGTTACCTAGTCGCCAAGTAACTGAGTAGTAGAGGTATCAAGCGGTGGGTACCGGTTGTTCCCCTTTATTCGCCAATGTTTGTTGGCTTTTAACTCATAGGTTGTTAACCTAGCAGGAGTAGTGGTTGAGAGCCCCTGTTTGCTAAAAACAGGCGGACGACTCATACCTTTTAGGCTCCATACTAAGTTTGAGAGAGTGACTATGAGTTAACTTTGGTGTTACTCAGTCGCCGTCACTCCTGCTTGAGTAGTAAAGGTACCAGGCGGCGGAGGCCGACTGAACCTTTTGATTCGCCAATGTTTGTTGGCTATTAACTCAAGAGGTACCCCCTGCATTTATCCCAAGTAATACAGGAGGTCATCTGACTCAGATGTCAACTGCTACCACTGGTTTGGTTAGTGATAGAGTTATCCTTGTCTCATAAACGACTACGTGGTTGCCCTTGGGGACAGTCGTATAGGTGCCGTGTAATTAGTTTATAGAGCAATGTTCCACCCAAAAGGGAGCTGCTCTCTGCGACGAATTTCATCCGGAGGGACGCCGCCGGACGCCTGCTATGATGTTGGGACAGGTCGTATTAGTTTTGAAGATTTGATCAGTTGGCTTGGCGCCTGGTCTGATCATTCGGCCTGTGGCCTTGGTTAGTTCTTGGTGAACGTAGGTGCTAAGTAGAAGGAGGGTAGCTGCCTGTTAGGCACAGGGTCGGCCAGGCCCTGATCATTTTTAGTTTAGGGGGGTGGCCGTGTGTTTGGAACCAGTCGGCCCTCTTTTATGGAGAGTAGCCGACTATATGTCCAGACGGCATGCCCCTATGGAGAGTAAAAACTCAATGGAGAGTAGCCGACTGTAAAGGTACAGACGGCATGCCCCTCTGAAGATAGAGTAAAATACTCTATGGAGAGTAGCCGACTGTAAAGGTACAGACGGCATGCCCCTCTGAAGATAGAGTAAAATACTCTATGGAGAGTAGCCGACTGTAAAGGTACAGACGACATGCCCCTCTGAAGAGAAAATTATACATGGAGAGTAGCCGACTGTTTGTTAGTAGGCGTGCCCCTCTTAGTACAAAATTGAATATTAAGTACACAAACTTTTATTAAGTAGCCCTTGACTATTTACATTATTCAAAAGAAATATTTCTTAAGATTATCTACATTCCAAGTTCGAGGCAACGGTTGTCCGTCTGGTGTTCCCAGACGGTAGGTACCGTCCCTGACCTCTTCACAGATTCGGTAGGGTCCTTCCCAGTTGGGAGTTAGTTTGCCAGACTCATTAGCCCTACCAACTGCTTCCATTTTTCTAAGTACAAAGTCCCCCACTTTGAGTGGACGCCTGTGTACTTTTTTGTTGTATGATCTAGTCATTCTCAGGCGGTAAATTTCATGGCGCAAGACGGCATTGCCCCTCCTTTCAGGAAGTGAGTCTAATGCCAGGCGCATGGCTTCCCAGTTTGCCTCTTCGTCATATAGCATAACTCGAAGAGTCGGCTCGTAGTGTTCTATTGGAAGAACAGCTTCCGCACCATAAGTTAGGAGGAATGGAGTTTCTCCAGTCGCCCCTTTTTCAGTCGTCCTAATGGCCCAGAGAACATGTGGTAATTCATCCGCCCATAGGCCGCCTGCTCGTTCAATCTTTTTCTTGAGACCGTCTGAGATGATTTTATTAAAGGCTTCTACCTGGCCGTTTGCTTGTGGACGGCCGACAAATGCAAAGTAGTGTGCAATTCCTTGGTCACCCAACCAGCTTTTGAGAACAGGCGTATCAAATTGGGGACCATTATCAAAAACCATAGACATGGGAACCCCGAACCGAGTGATGACATTTTTCCAAATGAATGAAATTACATCCTTCGTCTTGATTCCCTTTACAGCCTCTGCCTCTACCCATTTAGTGAAGTAGTCGACGGCAACAAGTATGTACCTCCTTCCGCCTGTAGCAGGCGTATATGGACCCAGAATATCCATGCCCCACTTAGCAAACGGTAGTGGGCTATGAATGGTAGTGAGGTCAGTAGCCGGACGGTGAATTAGCTTGCCAAACCTTTGGCACTTGTCACATTTTTTCACCATCTCCATTGCATCTGCTTCTAAAGTAGGCCAAAAGTAGCCCTGCCGCCTTGCCCGTTGAGCAAGCGTCCTACCGCCTATATGGGAAGCACAGTAACCAGAGTGAAGATCGTCTAGTATCTCTCGTCCCTTTTCTGGAGTAACACACTTTAAGAAGGGTTGAAGGTACCCCCTTTTGTGAAGTTCTCCCTTTATTATTTCAAAACTGGTTGCTCGTTTTTTCAGTGCTGCCGCCTGTTGATGATCATCCGGCAGGGTACCATTTGCCAGATATGCCCTGATTGGATCCATCCAGGTTGAGCTTCTGTCTAGGATTCCAATAGGGTCTTCCTCGATGCTTCTCTTCTCCATTACTTCCCAAAAAACAGTTCGAGGAGTATCAGAGGAGGCGGATGATGCTAATTTTGACAGTGCATCCGCCTGGTTGTTTTCTGATCTCGGCACTTGGATCAGATGGAAATCCTCAAGGGAGCCAACTGCTTGTAGGACCGCCTGTAAATACTTGATCATGGCCGGATGGGTTGCTTCGTATTCGCCATTGTACTGACTCACTATCAATTGTGAATCGGAACAGGCGTCTATTTTTCTTGCCCCTGCCGCCTTGCACATGCGGATTCCGGCTAGTAAAGCTTCATATTCTGCCTCATTGTTTGAGGCCTGAAAACTGAAGCGTAGAGCATACTCGTACCTGTCGCCTTCCGGCGACTAACATATGACGCCTGCTCCACAACCATTTGAAGTAGAGCTTCCGTCCACATATACCTTCCAGACTTGGTCTGGAACTTGAGAGTCAGGGGGACGAGTCATCTCAACAATAAAGTCAGCAAAGGCTTGCCCCTTCACTGCTTTTCTAGGCTCGAAAGTAACTTCGAGGCTCTGAATTTCTATGGCCCATTTAATCATTCGGCCTGACGACTCCATGATGGTCAGTGGCCGCTTGATAGGTTGGTCTGTATACACGACGACTACATGTGCCAAAAAGTAGGGCTTCAATTTTTTAACAGCCATGAAGAGTGCAAGACCAAATTTCTCCACTAAGGGATACCTCAACTCGGCATTTTTCAGTACGTGACTGACAAAGTAGACCGGGAGCTGACAGCCGTCTCTTTCAGCAAGGAGAACAGCGCTTAACGCATGATCAGAGACGGCCAGGTACATGTAGAGTACTTCTTTGGGCAAAGGGCTGACCAGCCTCGGCAAGGAATGCAAGTGAACTTTCAATTTCTGGAAGGCGGCCTCAGCATCCGGCCCCCATTCAAACCTTGCCTTTTTCTTAATTGCCTGGAAAAAGTATAAGCATTTGTCGCCTGATCGGCTTAGAAATCTTCCCAAGGCCGCCAGACAACCTGTTAACTTCTGAACCTCTCGGATGGTACGAGGCGACTGCATGTCAATGACCGCCTGCACCTTCTCAGGGTTCGCCTCTATTCCTCTCTGATTGATAAGGAATCCGAGAAATTTCCCAGACTCAACTCCAAAGACACATTTCTTGGGATTGAGCATGACATGGTGCCGCCTGAGTGTGGCGAAAGTTTCTCGGAGGTCCGACAGATGATCTTTCTGAAGTTTAGTCTTGACAATCATATCATCAATGTATGCCTCGACGTTTCTCCCAATCTGATCAAAGAACACAGTGTTTATCATTCGCTGGAAGGTAGCCGGGGCATTCTTAAGACCAAACGGCATGACCGTGTAACAGTATAACCCCTGATCAGTGACGAAGGCCGTCTTCTCCTGATATTTCTTCCATAAAGGAATTTGATGGAAACCAGAGTAGGCGTCCATAAAGCTCATCAAAGCATGGCCGGCTGTTGAGTCGACCAGGTTATCAATTTTAGGCAGAGGGTAACTGTCTTTGGGGCATGCCTTGTTTAAGTCTGTGTAGTCTACACACATTCGCCAGGTGCCATTCGGCTTTTTAACAAGCACCACATTTGCAACCCAGTCTGGGAAGTAACATTGCCGAATGAACCCTGCATCAAGTAATTTTTTAACTTCGGCGACTGCCGCCTGACTTCTTTCTTCGCCATGGTTCCGCTTCTTCTGCCGTACCGGCTTCTTTTTCGGATCCACGGCCAGTTTATGTACCGCCAGATCAGAACTAATGCCTGGCATTTCATGGACTTCGAATGCAAAGATGTCCTTGTATTCTTTCAATAGTTTGTGAAAGTCGTCACCTAGGACTCTTAGAGCAGTCGTCCCAACTTTGACTGTTCGGTCAGGACGCGAGTCGTCTAGGATCAGATCCGTATGCTCACCAGCCGGCTGAGGGCGGAATTCATCCGACCGCTCCTCTGCCAATGATTGCTATTTTCTGTCCTTTCGTGCGGCCCCTGTCTAGGATGCCTTTCTCTTCTTGCCGCCTGCTTCTTGAACAGGCGCACTCTCCTTGACATTGTCAAGGTCTGTTTTTCCACCACTTGACCCAGTGGCCATAACAGTGGGCTTGACATCCGAGAGATAGCACTCTCGGGCCATCCTCTGATCTCCCCTTAGGGACCCGACTGTTCCATTATCCCTCTCAAACTTGAGAAACATAAGAGATGGGATTATAACAGCCTTGGAATTATTCAGGGTTGGTCGTTCCAGAATCATGTTGTAGGCCAAGAGTTCTTTTACTACCAGGAACCGGACTACCATGTGTCGTCCTTCCCCTTTTTCGCCCAGGCGGATGGGTAAATCCACTCGTCCCACTGGGTGGACGACTCCTCCTCCAAACCCTACTAAAGGGTGGGAGGCCGGATGTATGCAATCAGTCTGATATTTTAGTTTTGACAGACATTTGCTACTGATGAGATCTGAGGAGCTTCCGGTATCTATGAGGATTCGGCCAACTCTCTGGTTGGCCACTTTACATTCAATAACGATAGGGTCGTCATGCGGCCCTCTTACCCCTCCTAGATCTTCTTCAGTGATGACAATCTCAGGAAATGAATATTTGGAGGGCCGTTCTTGGTGAACGGAATTTAGATCTAACCGCCTAATATTGTCTTTGTTGCCCCTAATAGTGGGGCCGCTTCCTGAGAAGTCGCCTGCAATGGTGTAGACGACTGCATCATCTGTATCGGAGCTGTCGGCCTTTTGATTCTTTTTGGCCGACTGCTTTTTTGAGGAAGTGTTCCTCGTAGATTTCTTGACATAAGTGTCAAGATCACCTTATTCAGCCAGGCGGTCCAGATACCGCATGAGACTGATGCATTCATTGGTGTGATGACCAACATCTTCATGATAAGCACAAAATTTATCTTGGTTCCGGTTGTTTGCAGAACCCTTCATGGGGACCGGCTTCTCAATTGAGATCCGTCCCTTGATTTCCTTTAGGATAAACTGGCTATCCTTGTTAAACGCATACTTTGGGGAGTATGGTTTGAATTCTTTTTTCTTTTTCTGGGCCGGCTGTTTAGAGGAATCAGCCGCCCAGACCTCTTTTCTTTTCTCGTCTTTGTTTGACGACTGTTTCTGTCGTCCTTCTCTTTTGTCAAACCTTTTCCCGTCCGACTGTTTTCCCGTACTACAAAGATCAGTCGCCTGTATATAGGCTTCCGCTTCAATCAAGGCCTCTTGAAGAGTCGCCACCCTCTTTCGGACCAAATCAAATTTGAAGGTTGACCCGTCTTTGAGACCTTTGAAAAAGTCAGTATAGGCTACTTCATCCGGTAACCCTTGAATCTGTATTCTCATCAGGTTAAACCGCCTGATGTAAGAATGA
The DNA here is from genome assembly GCF_001683475.1 of Chenopodium quinoa. NCBI lineage: Eukaryota > Viridiplantae > Streptophyta > Magnoliopsida > Caryophyllales > Amaranthaceae > Chenopodium > Chenopodium quinoa. The sequence goes on along the minus strand of NW_018744633.1, from coordinate 2,244,025 downwards.
AGCCCCTCCTTCTCGCCCTGCTGAATTGTTCCTAAATCAAGGGTCGTCTTCTTCGCAGGGATGTTCATGGCGAAGTTGGAGGTGAATAAGTAAGCAAGCGTCCTGAAGTTATTTACACAACCAGTCGGCAGGTTGCCGAACCATTGTTGTGCGATTCCTTTGAGAGTCGCTGGGAAACACTTGCACCAGGTGGGATCATCCAACCCTTGAAGGTACATCAGGTTGGTGAATGCCATCAGATGGTCTTCTGGGTTAGTAGTGCCGTCATAGGCGCCTACTAATACATTTTTCACTTTGGCCGGCTAAGCGGCTTCAGTTATTTCCTTGGAGAAGGCCGACGGCTGTTCACCAAGTCTAAGCAACCGTAGCTTCCAGTCCATAGGTTGGACATTTTTTGCTGCATGTCCACCAAACGGAGGTGGCTGTAAGAAATACTGTTGTTGCGGTACAAACGGTAAGTTTGGTACCGCCTGGTCGCTATGATAGCCGGACTGACGGGAGGTGCCGCCTGACTAACTCTCATGATACGACTGAGTATGCCTCATCGAGGTATTTCGCAGACTGTCTTGGAAGTTTGAAGTAGAGGCCGACTCTGACAATCGGTCACTCTTCTTCTGCTCTAGCAGTAGCCGAGCGTCTGTGTATGTTTTTCTCGACCCGTCCGCCTGAATATGACGAACATGTTTCCTAGTTCCTGGAGTAGGAAAACGGTATTTTGTGAAATCAAGGGCAGTCGGCTCCCGCTTCCTAGATTTAGGATGAGGAGTCGCCTCTCGCCCTTGAACTGGCTTCCTCTTCTGTGAAGTGGAGGGTTTCTTAGCCGACTGCTCCTTGTCCAGAGCAGGCGGCTTCTGTTTGATCAACTCTTGAATTTCTCCCTTGAAGTCCCTCATGAAGGTCATGAGTTCGTTCCTTGTGATGGGAGCAGACCCATCAGTCGGCTTCTGCCGAACAGGCGGTGCGCCTGCTGGCTCACTTCCAGTTTGAAGATGTTCCCGTTCTCTCCTTTCGGTCTGACGGGTACGTCGGGCCCTTAGGGTCCCGTCTGAAGCTGTGTGAGCTTCAACTTCAAATTCATTCTCAGTATCGTGGTCCGACTGACCTTGAGGGTCGTCTAGGGGACGCCTCTCTTCAAGAGTCGGTACAAACGTGGATGCCATCTCAGAAGTACTCTCCCCACAGACGGCGCCAAATGTTTCGGGGTTTTCTGATGTCCTGCGGGAGAGTTACAATTCCGAGAATGGAACCGGACGCCTGTACCTGCAAAACAACGGAGACTCCTGGTGGTGGGAGCTCCGCCTCCAACGGTCAAGTTAGTACTTGATTAAGGAGTAATTAATGCAGAAATTAAAGTGATTGGGTCTCTCTAGGTGAGAGTGTTTAATGTAGGTAATCTGCTTTTTTAGCGTGATCAGCCTGTTATTCATGTCATCTCCCTTAATGAGGATTAAGGGAGGTATTTATAATCTTGGGAAACGTGCTAATCCTAGGTTTAGGTTAACCTAGGGCTGATTGGACTTCCCTCGGAAGTTGGGTCTGGGTGGCCGGTTTCTCCATTAGGCATGGAGTATGCCACGTGTCATGACATAATAGGTCCAAGGTGGACAAATAAGCGGGTGCCACGTGGCAAGCCCTGACAGTTCCAACTGAGGGACACTTGGCAGGACCTGATTGGCCCACATGGCGCATTCCGATTGGTGGGAGCAAAATCCCCTAATCACTTCTCGTTCATCTTTCTATGTAAGGGGTTCATCTTACTAACATCGGCATAAATGATTTGATGTTCAATCTCTTGTTGTTTGAGTGAAATCTCTCTCTCTTTCATTTCAACTATTTGTTGTAAGTTGCTACTACGTAATTGTTCAATGTTACTAATCTCGGACACAATAGAACTATAATCAATTTGTATATTTTTCCTTTTTTTTTACTGCCTCCTTAGCTGCTTTTTGGCCAATGGGTCGACCCTCATCGATTTTTTCTAAATCATCAATATCTTCACTAGATGATTTGTGTTCTCCTTGCTTGGAATTACCAACATTCATAACTTTTCGTTTACTGTTTTCTTGTTTCCATTTATCTGAGTTGCGTACAATACTCCAAACATGTTGGTATGAGAATGTAGTATTGTACTTTGTTTCATACAAAGAATGAGAATCGGAAATTTTTAGTGACTCATCATACCCACTTTTATTTTCATATTGACTATAGCACCCAACAAATTTATTCACTGCTCCATTGATAATCCACCAGTGTTGCTTGCATTAATTTGGTTCCCTTGGAGCTTGATCCTTCTCCTTATTCTCATTGAAGAAATCTGTCACTTGTATCCAATAATCATCCGATTTTTGTGAATTACCGGTGATTTTATTTTTACTACTATGTAACCATGCAGTAGCTAGGAGACAATCATCTTTAATCGTCCAAGGAGTCGATTTTCTTTTTCGACCTTGAGTAGTCGTAGGGGGAGTTTGTACTTCAATACTATCCAACCCTTGTTGGCTAGAAAATTTATGGAGTTGGGATGAAGCTTGGAGAAAATTGGCTAAATTTTGGACTTGCGTATTTTGAGAATTTTGCATTGGTTGTGAGGGTAGATTTTGATTATTATTGCTTTGAATCAAATTCATAAAAGATTGCAAATCAAAATTTTGAATGGGATCCATATTTTGAAGAAAGCTTTTGAACGTGCAAATCAATTATTGTACGTTGTTTATATTTTTTTTGTAGGCTTTTAAAGAAGACAAATAAATGATAACCAAATCAATAGGATATTTAGCTTTTATAATACATAAATAGAGTAATTTAATTATGACTAGGTACACACATGTTAAATATTAAAAACCAACAAACAATAACAAAAAATAGGATTATTTAAATACAAGATAAATTGTAATTGTTATGATTGGTATGTATTTTTATTTTTATGCAACAAGATTAAGTACATAGTTAAGATAAAATAGAACAAACAATGATTTTTGCATATAAAAAATTAAAACCAACGTACAAATCTATAAAAAAATTTTGGAAACAACGTACATACATTTTTTTAAAAACAATGTACATAGAATTATTATTTTTTTTTTAAGAAATGTACCAAGATTTTAATGTATTTAAGAAATAAAAAAAATGTTTTTTTTTATCAAAACACTGTGTTTTGATGTATATATAGGGAAAACACGGTGTATAGTATGCAGAGTTGAGTCTTAAGTTGAGCCTTGAATTTTCAAGACTCCACTTCAGATTTTGTTAAGACTTAGCTTCTTAAATGCATTAAAAAAACAAAGTCTTATCTTAAGATCAAAAAATCAAAAAATGATGATGTCGCCCTGAGTCTCAGGGCTAATCTTGCTCTTAGTACTTAAAAACACAAACCATAATTTTTCTTAAGACAAATGTCATCCCAAGTCACTCACTACCACATATAACACATGTTACCCCTTTTAATCTTTTTGTTTAAATCTTTATACATTCTATAACTTGCAAATTCAATTAAGAAAATGAAGTATTTCATTTCCATCATAATAAAATAAAGTTGAACCAATTAATATACATCACATAAACATATGAATTGAATTATATAAAAATTGTCTTTTCAACTAATAGACTTAAAATATAACTTAAACCAATATTTCATTTCATATCCTACAATCTTCATGTACATATACGTAACTAAATTCCTTATCTTTTTCCACAGTTCTACCCTCATTCTATTTTTCCTTTTAAGTTTTAGCAATGAAACAATTACTTCGTATTTCATATCAAAAGTTTCAACTATTGAAAAAATACCTACATATGAAATAACCTAGATAAGAACCTGTGCATCGAACGGGCCAAAAGGCTAGTTTATATTAAGTTGCTTTACATTGTATATGAAGATTAGAATTAAATATAAAAATAATTTACTTACATTTAAGGAAAGTAAATAAAATTGTAACCACAATCAAACATCAAACAAATTAGGTATGTGAAACTATAATTTAGGAGAGAAACTTGGTTAATTGAATTTTATATAGACATCTATGCATTAAAGTCAAAAGTATAGATGAAAAATAAAATAAAATCATTAATAATTGATGACATTATATAAAATTGGAGGGAAAAATTTAGGAAAAATTGCCCAAAATAATCCCATTTTTGGGTCGTCCGCTAAAAATAATCCCACCTATGGATTATTTTTAAATAATTCCACCTTTAACCCCCTTCTTTTTTAATGATCCCAACCGGTCAGTTGACTTATAACAATTTAATTGACACGTGTCGGCACCCAATTAGTCCAAAAATTTAAATTAAAAAAAGTTAAAAAAAACATTAATTAATTTATAAACCACAACTAGCCAAACCACCTCCCTGCCACCGATCCCGCACGCCCCGACCAAACTTCCACCGATCCCGCACGCCCCGACCACCCTAGCCACTTACCCTTGCCAAACCACCGCCCCTCCCTTGCCACGCGCCGACCGCCCTTGACAAATCCGACCACCTCCATCACCTCCATCCCCCTATTCAAGCTCGCTGACCTCCCCCATCCCGCGTCCCCCAATTTCAGCTTCACCGACATCCCCCATCCCCCTCCAGCCGCGCCGACCTCCCTGTCTCCCTCCGTCCGCGTCAACCTCCCCCGTCCCCTATCCTGATTCCAGCCTCGTCTAACTCATCCCCTTCCCCGATTTCGCGTCGAGCCCAATTTTGGAATTAGTTTGATGGTTTTCGAAGGGTCTTGAGTTAATGGGTTCATAGGTTTTGGAGTTGGGTTGGCTGGGTCACCTAAGTGGGATTCCCGTCAGCGCTGCGACGGTGGTTTCCGGTCTGGGTAGGATGGTGGTTCAATTTTAGGGTTAGGGTTTGGGTTTGGGTGGTGGTGGGGATGGTGGAGCTTAGGTGGTGCTGGTGTTTTTTTTTATCTACTTTTTTTAAAAAAAAATTTGATCAATCAAGTAGCTGGACGTGTCAATTAAACTTTTTTTTTAAAAAAATTACCTACATAACCGGTTCCAGGTAAAATGGGACCATTAAAAAAGATCGGGGGTCAAAGGTGGGATTATTTAAAAAAAATCTAAAGGTGGGATTATTTTTAGCGGATGGCTCAAAGGTGGGATTATTCCGGGCAATTTTCCAAAAATTTAATGTGAGAATGACAAGAAAGATTGTTTCATAGCTGATGATGTCAGCAATGTTTTGTTTTAGTAATAGTTAATAGATATTAGGGTATGTTCTCATACGTTTACTTTCAATTCAGTTTAGCTCCTAATTTCCTTTTCTTATAAAATATTCATTTCAGTTTAATTTAGTTCAGCTAAGTTCAGTCTATGAGAACAGGCCCTTACTCCCTCCGTTTTAAAATACTTGCTCCATTTCTCCATGCGCGGAGTTTTGAGGAGAAATTAAGTAGTGGAGAGAATTGGAAGATAAAGAATATGAAATTAATAAAATATGATTTATGTTAGGTCCACTAGGTGAGAAAAAATAATTAAATATTATAAAAGCTTTCCAAATAAGGAAATGGATCAAGTGTTTAAAAACGGCCAAAAAAGGAAAGTGGAGCAAGAATTTAAAAATGGAGGAAGTAAAACTCAGTGGAAAGACATGAGTCTGCCACGTGTCATCATGACTAGGCAGATGTTGTGGAGCTATATCATTTCTTGACTAATTCTTATAACTCCCAATTTAAGAGGATGTTTAATGTCATTAATCACTGTCATTATTCTTTTTATAAATAACAGTACACTCATAACCCCTCATTTAAGAGGTTGTTAAATGCGATTATTCACCTCCCTTGATGCATAAGATTCTTCTTCTATGTTCTTTCATGTTTCTCTATAATTAAAATAAGCTTTTTTCTGATTTTTACACTTGAAAAATACATCAAGCATTATAGTCTAAACACATTCTCTATAGGGCATAAGTTACTTGACTCAAACCTTCCACCTAAAAGTGTCTTTGTGTGGAAGTGGTGTGTTAACCTTAGGATTCGTGCTGGCAAATAAAATTGAGTACCTTGGTTGCGCCGGAAATTTGTTTTCAAGTCAGTGATTTGCATCATAATGCACCGATATTGTTCCATTGTTTGTGAGATTATCTTTTTTATCTTACTTAAATATTTTTATACTATTTGTACTAGACTGTTCCTTTATTTACAACAAATGTAACTAATTAAATCTATATTATTTTATCACATAATTTTTATTATACAACCTCATTTATAATATACATATAATGACCAGGTCAAAAACTAGTTACGAAGTATTAATAATAAAAAGGGATAACATGCTATTGCCATGTGTAACCTGACTCACCATTCCTTTCATATGACTTGACCTCATATGAGCACTATGTGTCACCTTATGTATTGTGTCTTCATTCATTACTCTAAGAGTATGTTCACTTTAGCTTAATTTTAGTTCAGTTCAGCTCTAATCAGTTCAGCTCAGTTGAGCCCCTGATTTCCTTCTCTCATAAAATATTTAATTTAGCTATATTCAGTTTAATTTAGCTCCAATCAGTTCAGTTCAGTTCAGCTCAATTTAGTAAATGTGAACAGGCTCTAAAACTCTACATATGTATTACCTTTTGTACTTAATTTTCCAATAGAATGTAACCCCTAAATAATTGCACATTAATACTTTAATCACACACTAATTGTTGTTAATTCTTTGGAGGAAATTTTGACATTTGCTACCACTAAAAACACCATGCTTCACATTTGCTGCCGGTTTATTACTTTTTTTTTACTTTACTACGTACCACCCAAATTAGAGTTTGTTAAAAATAAGTACCATTAACGGAATCCGTTAGAGTTCCGTTAAGTTTACTCAAAAAAAAAAATTAATAAATTTTTTTTTTAAAAAAAAGAAGAAAAAAAAACCAGCCACCCTTAATAGCTTGCCCCCTCCCGTCATCCACCCTTCCCCCTCCCTTCTGCCGGTGGCCGACGCCCAAAGCTTCGATCGGCGTCGGCGACCCCACTCCCTCCCCTTCCCCCACCCAAAACCGCCATCCCTAACCTTAAACCACCAACCCAAAACCTCCCCTTCCTTCTCCCTTCCGTTTTCCAATTTTCGACCACACCACTTCCTTGACGCCCCTCACTCTCCCCAGCCCCGAAACCCAGGCCACCCCTTTATCAATGAAACCCATAACCCCATAACCCAAACACACAAAATCCAAATCGAATCGGGCTAAATTGAAGCTTCTTGGGAGATGTTGTTTTGTGGGTTCGATTGGTGGTTGAATGTTGTGGCGGCCTATCGCAGAGTCGTGCAGTTTGGCGGTTGGTGATTGAGTGTTGTGGCGTGAGAATTTGGCCAACACTACTGATTACGTGGTGGTTTTGGTGCTAAATTGTCGCTGTTGTTATGGTTGGGGCTGGGATGCGGCTGCAGAGAAGTGGGGTCGTGGTCGCATGTGGTTATTGCAGTGGTGGTTGATGAGAAAATCAGTGCGAGTCAGGTGCTAGGCTGCTGGTGTGGGCCGCGTCGGTGGGAAAAAGGCAGGGGGAGGGGTGGCTGACGGGGAGGGGGTGGCTGGAAGGTGGTTGGTGTAATCCCCCATATTTTTAAATATATTATAAATGAAATTATATATTACTTATAATATTTATTTGTATTTTTCCAGAATTTAATTTCAAAAGTTTCAATTTTTAATTTTGGGTCGAAAATTATTTTGGTACAAATTTTTATACATTCCTTCATTCTATAATTCATGTCCAAACAATCAAAGCCAATCTCACTTTACATATTTAATTGGCCCATTAATTTTATGAGGCCCAATCTTACAACTTGCCCTACACCACTCTCTCTCCTATAAATACCCCATACATCCCCAAAATTTTTCCCACACTAAAGGTGCTTATGTTTATGAGACATGTTTTGGTGAATTGATTATGTTTGTATGGAATTATGGATGTAAACATGTTGAATTATATTGGATTAATTGTTTGTATGGAATGTTGATACAAGCATAATTTTATTGGATTGGTTTGTTAACCACATTTGGATTATTAAAGGATTGGAATTGAATGGTTTAAGTGGAATGAATTTATTAATTATTCCACAAGGTTGTTATATATTTTATTTATTAATCAAGCATGACTTGTTAGTATGTTGAGTAAAAGTGGATTAAGCCGAAATGGCTAGGTGGGTTGACTATGTTCAACAATTTGAATAATTTGGAAGTTTAATGAAATTAAAAGTCAATTTGTGATGTGATCACCATTGTCCTAAATAAGATCAAAAGTAAATTGATGTATGATTTTTATGCATGGTCTATTTGATTGAGTTCGGCTATCAATTAACATTGTAATCATGTAAAGTGAAACATGGATGAGTAATAAAACTCTAGAAAGCGTACACTTCTGGAGTATTGACAATTATGGGTTGGGGTACACGGTGGTAGCCTGTGGCTTTCCGAGGCTTGTTTGATCAACATGTTCTCTTTTCTTTTGGTATTTACATTTTATTTTATAATGAAAGTTAGATGGGATCCTAGACTAACTTTGTGAGAATGGAGTCGCGCCCATTCTTGCATCACGCTAAACTTTTATTTTTAAATGATCATTTGGGACCAAAATGATTTGGTGGATTGGACAACCTCGTCTATTGCTTACTCCAAATTAAATTAATTAAATTAAATATAAAGAGTCAAGTGTTTGGAATTGATTAGCAAGTATGTTGAGTCGATTGAATTGTTTAAGTGTGGAGTCTTGATTAATGAATTCGAGTTGTATATTTATTTACTTTAACTAGTTGAGCATGCTTGGTTTTGTGCGTTGTAGCTTGTATGTACTCAGCTTTGCTGATTGCGTGCTTTTGTGTGTTTTCTTTTGGTCATGGCCTTCGCCTTTCAATGACCCTGTGATGATTCAATTATTACACTTGTATTATTGGGGAGCAGTATTGCACAGATTAGCTTGATGATGTGAAGTTCGGGGATTTGATATACGCATTGTCAAGGGATTGGTGTGATTGAAAGTATTCGTTCTTTGTGTTGAACTTGTTTATGTTTTACTATTTTAATTATGTTTTGGGATTTTGGAATATTGGTTTGGTTTTAATAAGGGCCTTTATGGTTCCAATTTGTAAGCTTTGACTTATTGGTTTTCTAAATTATATTATTTTAATATTTAAGTTGGATTTCCGCTGCAATACTTTGATAAAGCCTTAACGTTTTAACACGTGGCGGTAACATGCCAATGGTTCTCCTCTATTTTTATTTAAAGTAAGTGGTTTGGAAAAGGGAGAATTATTGGGGTGTTACAGTTGGGCCCCACTAACGGTTGTAGTAATGGTATAAGGCAAGTGGTAGTTATTTTTAACAAACTTTGATTTGGGTGGTGGTAAAGTGAAAAAAATAAATAAATTAAACCACTAGCAAATGTGAAGCATGGTGTTTTTAGTGGTAGCAAATGTCAAAATTTCCTTCTTTGGATGTTTTTTAGATTTAATACTAGTCAAACAATTATACAAAATACTCCATAATGTTTTCATAAGTTATTATTTTATTTTACTAAAAACTATTTTTTTTATATAAAAAGTAAAATGAATACAAACTAGCACTATTTATCTTAAATTTATTATTATATTTTTATTCACTTATAAAAGTTGTTGACACTGTGGGGAATATTTTCAAGCGTTAACCCCTAGCTTGAACCCCACTGTGATCATACATTAATGTATGGTGGCGTCCAAAAGGGAAGAAGATAGAGCAAAAGAGTCGCCAATAAGTTTTAGGAACTTGTAAACCATTCACATGGTGAAGGTTACACCCCTTAAAGATCCAAGAGATCGTCAACTCCATAAGGTCTAGAACCAAATAAGGGTTCGGGGATGAAGGTACAAATCCAACCTAAAAGAGATTGAACCTGCCCTAATAATAGGCCTCTACTTTATTCTGATCGTATTCATGTGCGCTTTCTGACTAACATGCAATCAATAGGATTAACCCTAAACCTGTTTAACTATGTTGGTTGAATACTAATGCACAAATAAAACTATTATTGGCGATCACTTGAATTATAATCACATTAACCCTAAACAAGATTATAAATTATCTTATTAAGCGTGATTACAAGTACCAATTCCCTTTAAACATGCATAAAAGGTGTGATTAAGCAATAACAATAAATATCAAGCAACATAATAATAATTAATATCATGATAATAACCATCATCAAAATAATAATCAAAATAATTATCATAAATAAATAATATTAATATTATTCATAAAATAATCATCATCAAAATAATAAATAATAATAATATTATTCATAATCATCATAAATTATAATCATTATAATCATAATCATGTTCATGTTAATGTTAAAGCATAATAATAATAGCAAGATCGTAGGCATGATACTAACAAGATTAATAACAAACCCTAGCATGTCACTAAGCAATAAAAATCAAATCTTTAGTTCTAACATGATACTAACATGAATAAATATTAGGAAGAACATAAAAGACATCGTAACAATCATATTTAATATTAAATTTACCCTAGACATGATACTAGGAATATCATAATAACAATTTAAACATGATTTCTACATCATAATAGCAATTAAAACAATTAAAGTACTTACTTTGATGCCTCGTACCTCTTTCTAATAACAAAATACACACGTTAGTAACTTCAAGGAAAATAATAAACAAACAATTAAATTAAATAATTGAAAGAGAGATTTGGGACCGAACCCTCAGAAATTAAACCTTTCACGTCTAGGACTAGGAAACTTCGAATATGGCTAGGTGTTTCTAGATCTTGTGAATGCGGAATTTTGTATTTGAAAAACAAGTTTAGAGAAAAGAATAAGAGAGAGATGGATTAGAGAATGAGAATTGAAAACTGGTTGTAGGTGAATGAAAACGGAGTTTTTAATACGTTATTTATAGAGAAAATCAGCCAAAAAGATAAAATATCAAAACAGAGCATCTGGCGCACCTAAAACAGAGCTGGCGTCAACGCTAGCTGATTGGCGCCAGGCGCCAACATTAGCGTCAGGCGCCAGGCTTAGCGCCAGGCGCCAATGCCTGGCGTTTGGCGCTAACCCTGTTTTTGACGCGTTTTCTCAAATCAGATAAATTTTGCCGTATAGGAGGATAAAATCGTATCTTTTCCTCAAAAATGTTCTTTGATTTTAATTAAAACTCTGAAAAGTCAACAAAAGTCAATTTATCAATGCTTATTGAATTAGGAATGAAAAGAACTGTTGAGTCCCTTAGGTTTTGATTGATAGTTTTGAATGATGACAAACAGCTAAGGGAAACAGGTCTTTGAAAGTGTTCAATACAGTTGGGGGAACCAGCTAAAATAGAACACTGTTTCCCTAGATAAGTTATTACTTATATGAGATATTTGTTGAACTAACTTATCTTTATACAGGGAACAGTTAGATGATGAATGAGCTATGCACTGGTAGGAAACCAGTATAAACTGTTTTCTCAAACTGCTTTTATGAAAGGCAGTTACTTATTTAGTATTGTACATTAACTTTGTTGAATGTGCAGTATCTAAGCTGATTTCTAAGACTGAAAGCTTGAAAGAATTTTCGATCAACTTAAAGGAAGGTCCTTTGGTCAATAATTGAGTTCATTCATGGAAGCTTTCAAGACTTAACGAATGCATGAAGGAAGACTACACTCAAAGAGTTATTTAGGAACTTCATGTAAATGCTCCGTAGTATAACTTATATAATTGAGTATATAAAGTGCTTTTAGTATATTAAATATCGTTATGAAATTTGGTACAAGGTTTGGAACAAATTTCATAACATATTCAGTTCAGGGAACCAGGCCAGGGAACCAGGTTAACTGAACAGATTATTCAAGCTGCCGTTTTTACAAAGATTTTATAAAAAGATATTTTCCGAAAAATATTGATTTAAAATATATCCAAGCAGCTAAGAATAAAGATGATATTTTTTGGTTAGCTAAAAACTAGGAAGTATTTTATCTTAAATTGATTTTATCTTGTGATCAAATCAATTAAGATAAATACTTACCATAAATCGTATATATCTTATATGCATGATTTAAGGTAACTAGGGTTTAGCTAACTAACCTATAAAATACATCTTATTCTGAATAATCAGATACGACTCTCACGCATTTTAATAGAGTTTTATTTTTGAGAGCTAAAAGCACTAATTCAATTATTAAGTGATATACAAGAGCATAATAGTGTTTTAACGTTTTTCTCTATTTGACTTTTGAGAGTTAGATCATTAGAGAGTTCTTGATCTTGTATTAAGTCTTTGACAGAGGGGTTGAAGACTTGGTGAGTGTTTGTGAGTTCAAACACACTAGGAACTTACGAGGGTAAGTTTAGAGCACATTCGGAGTAGAGTGTGGGGTTTACTGGTTCCCGGAGTAGGGAAACAGTAGAGTGTTCTTTGTCTTTATTTTTTCGGAGTAGATTAATAAAGGACTTAGGATAGGAGGACGTAGGCCAGAGTTGGCTGAACCTCGTTAAATCTGTGGTGTTCTTTATTGCTTTGTTTTATTCCGCTGCATAAGGGAACCAACACAACTGGTTCCTTACACATAATCCGAAAAGAAGCAAAAATCGCTAACGATTACTTAACACTCAATTCACCCCCCCCCTCTTGAGTGCCCATTGAACCTTCAATTGGTATCAGAGCCTAAGCTTCTCGAAAGAGTAACATCTAGAGGAGTTAAGAATGAGTACTCAAGAATTAAGTGCAATTGGTTATGACAACAAGACACCAAAGTTTAATGGAAATAATTATGCTTGGTGGAAGAACAGGATCCAGAATGTTATCATGGGTATTGATTATGAATGCTGGCTCGTAGTTAAAAATGGTCCTAATATCATTCTCAAGACAGAAGCTGATGGGAAACAGGTTCCCAAGAAGGATAGCGAATTGGTCACTGCTGATTACAAGTTGCTGGAGAAAAATGCTAAGGCAATGTCAATTCTACAACAAGCAATAGGTGAGACCGAAACAAATCGTATCTCTGGTTGCAGTAGTGCTAAGGAGATATGGGACACCCTTGAACTTGCGTTTGAGGGAACCAGTGAGGTAAAACGATCTAAAGTTGATTTAATCATGTCTAAATACGAATTGTTTGCCATGAATAAAAATGAAAAAATCAATGATTGCTTTCGTAGGTTTATGACTATTGTTAATGATCTTAGATCACTTGGTAAAATTTTTTCTGATGAGGATCTTGTGAGAAAAATTTTGCGTAGTTTAACAGATACATGGACAGCTAAGGTAACAGCAGTATATGAAGCAAAGGATCTGTCAACCTTGTCTTTGGAACAGCTTATTGGTTCCCTTATGACTCATGAGATGCTGATTGACTCTAAGTCTGACAAGGAACCAGCCAGAGGCATGGCACTGAAGGGAACAGTAGAAGAAGAAGAAGATGAGATCAGCATGATTGCAAAAAGATTTGAAAGATCTCTTCGTGATCAAAAGAGGAATTTCAAAGGTAAGAATTTCAAAAATACAAAAAAATCTAACTCTTCCTCACCTTCAGGTTGCTTCAAGTGTGGTGAGAAAGGACACATCATTCGTGATTGTCCAAAATGGAAGGACAAGCAATCTCAATCTGGAGATAAGAGGGCTTTCAAGAATGCCATGATAGCATCTATGTGGGGAGAATCTGACTCAGGATCTGATGAAGAGGAAGATACACCTAGTTCTGATGTTTGCTTAACTGCTTTCACAAACATCAAGGAGAACAGCACTGGTCCGGGAACCAGAGGGGGAACCAATACATTCAAGAAATGCTTGATGGCTAAGAAGGATGTACTACAAAAACATAAGGTAAACCTTGAACAAATTAGAATAGATATGCATGAATATGATAGAGAAAATATGCTCGCTTGTATAGATTCTTTATTGGATGAATGCTATAAATTAGGTGAAACTTATATAACTGGCAAAAGAGAATTAAAAGAAAAACGTAATGAATGTAAAATTGCTATTGCTAGTTGTGATCACCTAGAGATGGTTTGCCATAACTTGAAAAATCAAGTTGCTGAACTAGAAGTTGAATTGGACAAGTGCAAGGTAGAACTAGGAAGGGCAAGATCTTCTGAACTTGACTATCCGAGTGATGGTGAAGAAGATTTGATCTCCTGGTTCCCCAGAGACTTATCAACTACTAGTGAAGTCCTTGATTTTTCAACAGTCATAAGTAAAGTAAATTCTTGCAATAGAACTTCTCTGTTGAAGGCCTTTGAAACATTGGCTTTCAACTTAGAAAATTCTCACAAAGAAATTGCTTCACTTAAAGCTGTTCAGCCCCCTGGTTTTCCTACTGGAACCAGCATTGAAGTCAGCAGTATGATTAATGAATATGAAAGTACTATCTGTAAGTTACATGCTGAATTTAATCAACTAAAAAGTGAAAAGCAATCAGTAGTTATTGACATGTCTAATGACCCTATGGTTTTAGATCTTAACTTACAACTTGCAACTTTAAAAAGTAACTTTGAGTTTTTGAAAGAGAAAAACGAGTTGTTAGTTAAGACACTTGAAACAAAAGAAAGGGAATTGCATGACAGTCATAGACATGTGGATAAGCTACTGAATGCACAAAGAACCTTGGACCATCTGACTTCATCAGGAGGAAACAAAGGAAAATTTGGTCTTGGTTATACTAGACAGAGAACCAGGACTAACTGGTCTCCCAGAGAAACCACCTGGATCAAAGAATATCAGCGAGGTAAGTATGTCATGACTAAAGAGATGCACGTGTGTTTTCATTGTGGTAAGAATGGACATAAGATACATGAATGTCCAGCTAAGAAAATTAGTGCTAATAAGAACAGCAAGAGTGTAATGTATGTGTGGAGAAGAAAGGATCAACAAGATGTTAATGTTGTTGAAAAGGGACCCAAGTGTGTTTGGGTTCCTAAAACTAATGTTTGATTTACTCTTGCAGGCTAGAGTGAAGGGAGACACCTATTGGTATTTGGACAGTGGTTGCTCAAGACACATGTCCGGGGATAAAGATCAATTCCTTTCACTAGTGGCCTTTGATGGAGGAAGTGTCACCTTTGGGGATAACAGCAAGGGAACCATCACTGGTTTAGGTAAGGTTGGTAAGACACTTTCTAACGCAATAAATGATGTTTATTATGTTGAAGGCTTGCAACATAATCTCTTGAGTATTTCTCAATTATGTGACAAAGGTAATAGAGTTGAGTTTCAAGCCAACCTATGTCACATAGTTAACTCACAAACAGGAGAACTTGTATGTGAGGGAACCAGGAAGCATGATGTCTACATCACCTTCTTAGATAAAATCCCTCAAGACAAGTCCATCTGTTTGAGAGCTGTTTCTGACAATAATCAATGGATTTGGCATAAGAGGTTTGGACATGCTAGCCTAACACTTCTAAACAAACTTAAAGCACATGACTTAGTGGTAGGTCTTCCTAACATTAAGTATGAAGCTGATAAAGTTTGTTCTGAATGTGTAAGGGGGAAACAGGTCAAAATCTCTTTTAAGCCTAAAACTGTTTTGAGTACCAGCAGACCCTTCGAACTTGTACACATTGACTTGTGTGGTCCCATGAGAGTACAAAGTCGAAGAGGTCATAGATATGTCTGTGTTATGGTTGATGATTATTCCAGGTACACTTGGGTAATGATGTTACACACAAAGGATGAAACGTTTGAAGAATGGGTAACATTGGTGAAACAAGTGGAGAACCAGCTCACCCATAAGCTGGTCTCGGTAAGATCAGACCATGGTACTGAATTTGATAATGCTAACTTTATTGATTATTGTAGGGAACATGGAGTTAATCACAACTTCTCAGCCCCTAGAACACCTCAACAAAATGGTGTTGTAGAAAGGAAGAATAGAACTCTTGAGGAGATGGCGAGGACGATGCTCATTGAGAGTGGTCTCCCAAAGAGTTTTTGGGGAGAAGCTGTTGACACTGCTTGCTATATATTGAATAGAGGTCTCATTAGACCAAAGTTAAATAAGACTCCCTATGAACTTCTTAAAGGTCGAAAGCCCAATATCACATACTTTCGTGTCTTTGGATGTAAATGTTATGTGCATAATAATGGGAAGGATCAACTTGATAAGTTTGATCCTAGAAGTGATGAGGGAATCTTTCTTGGATACTCTTCTCACAGCAAAGCATATAGAGTCTTCAATAAAAGGACTCTTTGTGTTGAGGAGAGTGTCCATGTCATTTTTGATGAATTTAACATGTCTTCTGAGATTGCGCAGGTACAACCTGATGAAGTGATTGGATTGATGGATTTCACGGGGAACCAGTATACTGGTCCCACAGATGAAGTGCAAGCAGATCTAGGCCTACCAAATACTCCACCAGATGATAATGATGAAGTGCCTAGAGAAGAAAATGGAGATAATGAGGATTCTGAAGGGGAACCAAGTCCTGATGGTTCCTCAAATAATAGACAGGTAATGAGTTCAGGGGGAACAGAAGAAGGTACCACCCCTGAACCTGAGGTAACTAATGATAGAGGAAACAGCATGAATGTGAATCCTCCTGGCTCCTCAGAAGAAGAAGAGATTCATGAACATGTTGGTTCCCAACTTAATGAGAAAGCACAAAACAATCTTAATTTCAAAAGTTTTAGATATAAATCTTCTCATCCCACTGATCAAATAATTAGTGATATAAATAAGGGGATTCAAACGAGAAGAAGTGTTTTTCAAAACTTTTGTGCCTTCTATTCTTTCCTGTCTAATGTAGAGCCTACTGACTATAAAATGGCATTGACTGATCCTGATTGGGTACTAGCTATGCAAGATGAGCTAAATCAGTTTCAGAGGAACCAGGTTTGGCACCTGGTTCCCCGTCCAAAGGAAAGATCAGTCATTGGTACTAGATGGGTCTTTAGAAACAAGTTAGATGACCTTGGTACTATAGTCAGAAACAAAGCAAGGCTAGTGGTGCAAGGGTACAATCAACAAGAAGGAATTGACTATGATGAGACGTTTGCACCAGTAGCTAGGCTAGAGGCTATTAGGATTTTAATTGCTTATGCTGCTCACATGAATTTTAAGCTGTTTCAGATGGATGTGAAGACTGCCTTCCTTAATGGCTATTTGAAGGAAGAAGTATATGTGGAGCAGCCACCTGGTTTTGAAGATGCACTGTTTCCCCAGCATGTATACAAGTTGGATAAAGCATTATATGGCTTAAAACAAGCTCCAAGGGCTTGGTATGAAAGACTGTCCAATTTCTTGATGGCAAATGATTACAAGAGGGGAACAGTAGACAAGACCTTGTTCATAAAAACCAGGGGGAAACACTTGATTGTAGTACAAATTTATGTTGATGATATTTTATTTGGTGCTACTAATCAAACTTTGTGTGATGAATTTGCAAATCTTATGCAGAGTGAATTCGAAATGAGTATGATGGGAGAACTAGGGTTCTTCCTAGGGCTGCAGATTAAGCAAACAAATGATGGTATAATGATTCATCAACAAAAGTACTTAAAAGAGCTGCTGAAAAAGTTTGGCATGGAGAACAGCAAAGCTTATGATACACCTGTTCCCACATCCACAAAGTTGGATGCTGATCTTAAGGGAAAAAATGTTGAAGCTACGCTTTATAGAGGAATGATTGGTTCTCTACTTTACCTTACAGCTAGTAGACCTGACATTGTGTTTTCTGTTGGTTTGTGTGCTAGGTTTCAAAGCAATCCAAAGGAATCTCACTTGAAGGCTGTTAGAAGGATACTTAGGTATCTTGTGGGAACAGCAGATCTGTTTTTGTGGTACCCCAAAGGCAGTACCATTGATCTCATTGGATATACAGATGCAGATTATGCTGGTTTCCTAGTTGATAGAAAGAGCACATCAGGTATGGCACACTTCCTTGGCTCTTGTCTTATATCATGGGGTTCTAAAAAGCAAAATTCAGTGGCCCTATCCACAGCAGAGTCAGAATATATAGCTGCAGCTTCATGCTGTTCCCAGCTACCGTAGATAAGGAACCAGCTGAAAGATTTTGGTGTTATTTATAAAAGTGTTCCTATTTTTTGTGATAACACTAGTGCAATCAATATTTCAAAGAACCCCGTGCAACACTCCAAGACCAAACACATTGAGATAAGACACCATTTTCTAAGAGACAATGTGGAAAAAGGATTGGTGGAGATGTTGTTTTGTAAAAGTGAAGATCAAATAGCTGATATCTTCACAAAGCCTTTATGTAGAGAGTCCTTTTGTAGGTTAAGAGTCCTTTTAGGTCTAGTTAGATTTTAGGAGTTGGCTTCAATTATTTCCTTCAATGATTGGCTAGAATAGGTATGCTTTTGTACTGATTGTGTATATAACTATGTTGCTTACTTACAAATATTGTGTAAATAACCTAAGTGGATTATTGTTGTATAAGAACAGGAGAAGTTATTTTGAAACATGCTGAGAATAGAATGACTGGTTCAGTACAGGTACCAGCAAGAGGAAACAGCAGTTCAGCTCTGATATGTCATCCGAAAATATTTTATTTTTGGAAGATTACTATAAGATAATTTCTTCTTGCAAATAATTATCTTATTTCAGTTATTCTTATCCTACAAAGAGGCAAATATATTTAACTGCCTAATTTATAGTTGGTTGATTTTTTTTGGTAAAAAGATAATTACCATATTTTAAATTTTCAATTTTTGAAATTATCTTTTCCGTTTATTTTGATTCTCAACCGGCTAGTTTTTGGAATTCATATGTTGTGCAATTAATATAAATACACACTAACACATTGATACAGTTTCACATCACATCATCATTGAATTCATCCTCTCTCTCGTTCAAAAGTGGTACCCTAATCACTGTTCACTCCGTTTTCATCTCTCTCAAATTCCTACTAAATTTTGAAGCTTGTTTGCTACAATGGTAAGGAAATCAGCCAAGGCTTCAGCTAAGAAAGGAAAGGAGAAGACTCAAGCAAGCGAGTCCACTCAATTGAAGGAGACCACCATCACTGAAACTAACCCTGCTCCGACTTTATCGAGCAATTCACCTCCTACTACCACAAAGAACCCATCACCAACTCCGTCTCCATCTTCTAAATCTCCCTCACCTCCACCTCCCAAAAATGCACCTTTACCCAAAACCCCTGAGGCTGATGATTCCATCATCAAAGAACCTGCCTCATCTCAGGGGGACCAGCCCAAAAGCGCTGAAGAATTCTTCAATACTGTTGGAGAAAGGGAAGAGGAGGAAGTTAGAAGTGAAGAAGCGGATCTACAGATTATTGGGCAGAAAAAGGGGACTTCAAAACCCTTGGTTCACAGCAGAGTGACTAGGTCTTCCCTGAAAAACATTGGCGAAGTAGTAGTGGAGGAACAGTCGATGGACTCTGCTGGTTCCAAACGAAAGAGAACAGCACGGAAGTCTACAAGAGGTATGTCAGTAGAATCTCCATCTGTTGGTATGACTGATTTAGGTTCTAGGGTTGTGCTATCTGGTTGTAAAACAGAAGTTGGTTATTTTGATGAAAGTGCCTTAAGTGATGTGAAAGAGTTGTTAGAATATCAAGGTTGGATGGTTTTGTTTGATGTCTGTGATGCTAATATTGATGGTGTTAGAAAGTTTTATGTAAATTTGAAACAAATGTTGGATAGGTCGTTAGGTTCAGCTGTGAATGATGTTGAAGTAAATGTGTCTGTTGCAAGTTTGGCTGGGTTGTTGAATATACCCAGAGATGGTTTTGATGAGTATTCTGGAGATGGATGGCCCACACTTATTGGGGTCAGTCCAGATGAAGTGCATGACTTTGTGTTTGGAGGGAAAGTTCCAAAGAAAGCTGGAACTTTTAAAACTGGTAGCCTGAAGGAACCAGTGATGCTGGTTCTTCATTCTCTGTGTAACAAGATGATTATTCCTCGAGCACAAGGTAGGGGTTTTGTGCGCATCATGGAAATGGTGCTTATATATTTGCTGATGAATAAGATTAAGATAAATATCCCTTCCCTAATGATAAACCATATGATGAATTGCTATAATTCCTCCCACCATTCTCTTCCTTATGGTTCTTACATAACTAAGCTTCTTAAAGAGAATAATGTTTCTCTTAGTGGATCAACTGCTCCTGTAATAGTGTTTACCATAGGTATTCTGAAACAAAAGGGGTTGATCATAAGTGCTGGGGTGTTGAAGTTTAGGGAGGAGGAACCAGTAGAGACTCCTAAGCCTGCCAAGAAGAAACAGAAGGCAGAGGAACCAGCAGGTCAGAAGGTTATTCTTAAGAGGCTGGAGAGTCAGGAAGAGAAGATGAGTGCTGTAGGGGATCAGCTTAGCAAGTTAGTGACCTTAGTGGAAAGTTTATCTACTTCGTTTATTATGAGGATGAGCAAGTTAGAGAAACAGGTTGCTGGTAGTTCTGGAATTGAGAAGGAACAAGTTGAGGAGGACCAGCAAACAGACCAGCAGGAAGATGACAATGAAGAGGAGGAGAACCAGGATGAAGCAGTTGAGGAGGCTGACACTGAAGAAAAGGAAGAAGATGATGAAAATGATGATGATGATTGAATCTGTTTTCTTTTTCATTTAGCCTACCTTTATTATATTATATTCTGAATAACTAATTCTGTTGGACTGTTTTTATTCCTCCCAATCCATGAATTTGTTTTGATATGGATTTGGGCTCTATCGTTTACTTTTGATGGTTTGTATTAAACTATGATCTTTATTGTTGGCATGGCTTTACTTTGACTAATCTGACCTTCTTTTGTAGCACTTTATTTGTATAATGGTTGATGCCATTGGATGGTTTAGCACGTTACTTTATGCATAAGAGGCTACTTTTGCATATCTTTTTAATGATGCCAAAAGGGGGAAAATAGTTGAAGTTGAAGCCTATAGTCTTTACTAGTTTAGATTGAGTCGTTTTTGAGTCTTTTTACTTTTACTTTGACTTTATTTTATTTTCTGTTTCTGTTTAGGGAACCAGTTGGCTTAACTGACTTGTTCCATTGAGTCTTGAGTCCTTGAAGTTTTTGACTACTTTCTTTTGAGTATGTTCACAGGTGCAGAAACTTCAAATGTTTGTCATCATAAAAAAGGGGGAATTTGTTGAGTCCCTTAGGTTTTGATTGATAGTTTTGAATGATGACAAACAGCTAAGGGAAACAGGTCTTTGAAAGTGTTCAATACAGTTGGGGGAACCAGCTAAAATAGAACACTGTTTCCCTAGATAAGTTATTACTTATATGAGATATTTGTTGAACTAACTTATCTTTATACAGGGAACAGTTAGATGATGAATGAGCTATGCACTGGTAGGAAACCAGTATAAACTGTTTTCTCAAACTGCTTTTATGAAAGGCAGTTACTTATTTAGTATTGTACATTAACTTTGTTGAATGTGCAGTATCTAAGTTGATTTCTAAGACTGAAAGCTTGAAAGAATTTTCGATCAACTTAAAGGAAGGTCCTTTGGTCAATAATTGAGTTCATTCATGGAAGCTTTCAAGACTTAACGAATGCATGAAGGAAGACTACACTCAAAGAGTTATTTAGGAACTTCATGTAAATGCTCCGTAGTACAACTTATATAATTGAGTATATAAAGTGCTTTTAGTATATTAAATATCGTTATGAAATTTGGTACAAGGTTTGGAACAAATTTCATAACATATTCAGTTCAGGGAACCAGGCCAGGGAACCAGGTTAACTGAACAGATTATTCAAGCTGCCGTTTTTACAAAGATTTTATAAAAAGATATTTTCCGAAAAATATTGATTTAAAATATATCCAAGCAGCTAAGAATAAAGATGATATTTTTTGGTTAGCTAAAAACTAGGAAGTATTTTATCTTAAATTGATTTTATCTTGTGATCAAATCAATTAAGATAAATACTTACCATAAATCGTATATATCTTATATGCATGATTTAAGGTAACTAGGGTTTAGCTAACTAACCTATAAAATACATCTTATTCTGAATAATCAGATACGACTCTCACGCATTTTAATAGAGTTTTATTTTTGAGAGCTAAAAGCACTAATTCAATTATTAAGTGATATACAAGAGCATAATAGTGTTTTAACGTTTTTCTCTATTTGACTTTTGAGAGTTAGATCATTAGAGAGTTCTTGATCTTGTATTAAGTCTTTGACAGAGGGGTTGAAGACTTGGTGAGTGTTTGTGAGTTCAAACACACTAGGAACTTACGAGGGTAAGTTTAGAGCACATTCGGAGTAGAGTGTGGGGTTTACTGGTTCCCGGAGTAGGGAAACAGTAGAGTGTTCTTTGTCTTTATTTTTTCGGAGTAGATTAATAAAGGACTTAGGGTAGGAGGACGTAGGCCAGAGTTGGCTGAACCTCGTTAAATCTGTGGTGTTCTTTATTGCTTTGTTTTATTCCGCTGCATAAGGGAACCAGCACAACTGGTTCCTTACACATAATCCGAAAAGAAGCAAAAATCGCTAACGATTACTTAACACTCAATTCACCCCCCCCTCTTGAGTGCCCATTGAACCTTCAAGAACCTTCTAGAAGAATCTAGAAAACTAAAACCATTCCTAATTGCATTAGGAATGATAAATCATATTAGGCCCTCCCCTAGATCATTGGGCCGCATATAAGGCTCAAACCGGGCCCAGTTTGGTAAATTGGCCATAACTTCCTCAAAATTCATCGGAATTGGGCTTATAATATATCGTTGGAAAGCTCTTGTCAATCCCCTTCCAACTACACTACTATTGTACCCATATCATGTACCAACCAAACTGGATTGGCTGTTTTCTTAAAATAAGTTTTCAAAAATAGAGAGAAGAGAAAAGAAATTAAAACTATCCGCAGCACTAAACTTTCCACACTTTCGCTTCATTCGATTACGATTCGACGCGAAAGGTACTCATCACTGGGTTTGGTTTTGGGGAGACACAAATGGGTGTCTACAGAAGCCCCTACTTTGACTGAGTTTGGAGAAACGCAAGTTTCGAAAACAAAAGTCAAAGTAGCGGTAGGGACGGAGAATGATTCAGAACGTTCTGTGATCCTAAACCACTCTTGTAACGCCGATACCTGCAAAACTAGCGTTATTTAAACAGATAAAAGAGTTAAGAAACACGTATCTTGCACCGTCGAGCACACGTCTCTGAAGTAACCGATTGTTGCTGTATTGCCGTTGTTGTTTTGATGACCTCCTGCAAGCTAGAGAATGCCATCCCGCTTGAAAACCGCTACGCCTATAACTGCTTCCAATTTGGAAGATTGCTTCGCCTGAAACAATTCTCCTCCGCTTTGATAATATTCCACGTCCAAGGGAATACTATCGAAGATTGCTTCTCTTGAAACAATCCCCATCCGCATTGATAATATTCCACGTCCAAGGGAATACTATCGAAGATTAGATTATTTCTCTTGAAACAATCTCCATCCGCATTGATAATATTCCACGTCCAGGGGAATACTATCGAAGATTATTTCTCTCGAAACAATCCTCATCCGCATTATGACCATCTTCCACGTCTAAGGGAACACGGTCGAAGACAACTTCGCTTGAAATTACCTTCAGTTGTTTGTGACAACTCTGCACAAGCTAGGGAATACCGTCGAAGATATCCTCGCTTGAAGCCATCCTCATTTGATGCGATAATTTTCCAAAGGAAATTACCGAAGATCTCCACTTGTCGATCTTTAAAAGCCCGCTTGAACTTTTCTTCCGCTATGCCTGTACGTCGGCGCTTTCGTTGCTTTGAACCTGTACGTTGGTGCCTTTTGCTGATAAACCACTATGTCGGTGCCTTTTGTTAATGAGCCAATGCTTAGGCACTTTAAGCTAAGTGAGGCGATCTTTCATCAGGTCGATCACTTGGTATAATCAAGCCGATTACTAAAAATCATGTCAAATTGCTTAGAGAGGCTAACTGGCGTACCAAGGAACCCAAAATTCGTTGCAAAAAGATAGAACAACCCCAGCGAGTGGCTGAGTGTCCTGGTGCTGCGAGGTTGTTTGAGCATGTCAGAGGGAACAAGTCCCCCTTGGTGATCTTGCACAATCCCTAGGCGATGCTATGCAAATGAGCTACTGCCGTTGTTAGCTCCATTTCCTGTACCGGCTGAGAATGTGGCGGTACGATTTTTCAGCTCTTATATTTCGTTAAGTAGCCCCCAAGTAATGCTTCACAGACTTGGTTTTGCTTTATCAGGACGATGCTGCTGAGTTCGTGCATACGGGTCGATTGAGGAGATGATTCCTCCGGCTGCGCTTTGTAGAGTGGTCGATTCCTCGTCACCAGACTCGAGTAAGCTTATTTATTTGCAAATTTTGTCCACATATATTATGAATGTTTACTGACTTATTTCTTTGTCAGCTCTTGCGCAAGGTGGTTTGTACCTGTGCCTTTTATTATTTATTTCACTTTGTATAGAACTTTGCCTTTTAGTTAAAACTCATTTTTTAGTCATATTTTGTACATACATACTATTATGAGTGCATGTTTGTGTGTGCAAGAAAAAGTGTGACAAACGATTTTGCGCAAAATTTTCCGTCATTTTTATTATTGATGGAGGGTATCCGACTATCTCTCCCAAAAGAAAAAAAAATGAAAAAAAGGAAAAGGCAAATAAAATGTTAGGTTTATAAAAATTTGGAAATTAAGCTAAAAATCCAAAAAAAAGAATAATATAATTAATATAATAGTTATATTAATTAAAAAAAGATAAAAAAGCCGTACAGTCATTAGCAGACTCGGATTAAGGTAAAAGCGCAGTTTTAGAAAGCGCGGATGACGTGGCAAATTGGCGCCAGCTGGCGCCACACAATTGGGTGTAGCGCCAGGTGCTACACTTGGCGTGTTGCGCCAAGCCTTGGCGTCTGGCGTCAATCGCGGCGTGTGACGCCAATTAGCGCCGTCTCCGTATTTTACCCCGATTAAAACTGCTCGTAAATCGTGCATAAATAGCCCCCTGCCCAACCGATTCTTTTCATAATTTCAGCAAATAAAATAATTCTTGGCCTTTAGAAAAATGTTTCTAGTCACCAAAACTTTCACCCAATACACCCATGAATGGTGTCGATCCCTTAATGCTAGAGAATGAAAAGAATTAGATTTGTTTCACTTAGGGGGAATTTATGGCATCAAAGGGGTAGATCTTGACTAAGATTTCATTCATACCGCTCTAGAATATTGGAATGTTGATACTCATTGCTTTAGAATAGGGTATGATGAGATTAGCCCTTTGCCAGAAGAATTTGGTGCTATTTTAGGTTTCCCTGCAATAGACCTCATAGTAATCCCTAGAGTAGATGTATATTATTATAAGGATTTTGAGCGCTTCTTTAATTTAAAAGAAAGGGATCTATAAAAAATAGTAGATGGCAACATAGTTAATTTGAAAGAATTTGCACGCCATTATTTTGATAAACCTCTTTCTGAATCTTTTTATATATATAGAAGAAGGGCTTTCTTATTTTGCATGCTTAATCAATTTTTCCTTAGTAGTGGTAAAAATAATGAAGGTCAATCAATTATAACCACCGTACTAGAATAAATTTAATCAGGGAGAAATCCAATGCCATTGATAGTTGGAGAGACTATGATTAGTCTTGATGAATTGAAAAGGAACCCAAACGCACCTTTTCGTGGCTCTCCAATTTTATTATAGGTAGAAAAATAATATTTTTAATTACAGAAATAAAAAAATATATTTTTGTATTGTAATAATAATTTAATTGCATTGCAATTTTTTTTACAAATGTGGTAATGGAAAGGCTAGAATTAATTAGCCCTCCGGACAATATTGAGAAGTACACTCCCAATTTCTTCGTGAGGAGGAAGAAACGCTTCCCTAAAATTGGGCGCCATGTGTGGAGAAAGGTCTTCGAATCTTGCAATTTTGCTATCAAGTGGGTCGTTCCGTGGTGGAAAATAGAAAGGATGGTTGATGTCAACAAGCAACCTTTCTGCCGTCTTCCAAGTTTGTCTCGTATGACTTATTATTATCCCTGCAGGGTAAAAAGACAATACGACTTGCTTCAGAATATTCCTTCCGGGGATCTTCGTCCTCCCTATGAGTACCCTGTCTCTCAGGAAGTAGACATATTTGATGCTTACCGGAGTGCTAGACCTTTATGGGAAGTGATTACCCAAAAGGTTCCTCCTTCTTTGCCCAATGATGTGAAGAAGTGGTTGCTGAAGAAACCTTCAAAGGATTCGAAGAAAGATCAGGGTAAAACTGATGTGAAGAGTCGTCTAGGTGACAGGGTGATTCCTGCCAAGGAACGCTTAGGTGAAAGAGTTGAATTCAAAACACCTGCAATGCCTAGGAAGAAAAGTACTACAGAAGAAAAAGGAAAAAGGAAAGCTGACACCACAGAGAAAAACGCTTGGGTAGAAAAGAAGCATGGAGTCCTAGATGTAGGGGAGACTATCTACTCTAAGATTGAATGTAGGTCCTCTAAAGGATGCCTACTAGCAAAGGTTATGGATGAGGAAGCAGACAAAAATTGGAAAAGGGCTAGGAAAGAAAAGAAAGATTAGGAGCATTGCTTAATTTCAATTTATTAGACTTAGTTTATATTTTTCATTTAAAGTTAATTTATTTTAGCTTTATTAAAATTCCATCAATAATGTAATTTTATTTTATTAATGAAATTTCAGCTTTTAATTAAATTTTTATTTTAAATTTATTTTATTAAAGCAATGAAAACCGAAAAAATTAATTTTCCAGTACGGAAGTAAAAAATTTTCCGAAAAAACACCGAAATTTGCCCAAAATTTGTCTGTCAACTAGCGCCAGTTCCATCGGCTGGCGCTAAGGGCCGTTGGCTGGCGCCAGATTCTTCTCTACGACGCCGATATTTCGTCGATCTTTTGTCGAATTTTTAATTAACTCTGGGACGCGAAAATGTCGAAAAATAAGGTGGCCACACCCGTAAAAGGTTGCCTACGTATCCTTTCTTAAGGAATCAGGCCAAACGTAGCTCTCTTGAGTATCCTACTCAAGTAATTATGGGTAGTATTTCTTAAGTTGGTCAAGATTTGTCATGTTTGAGAACTCATTGCCATCCATATCAGTTAGTTTTGCTGCACCTCCTGACAGGATTGTTTTAAGAATGTAGGGTCCAGACCAATTAGGTCTAAATTTTCCCCTTGGATCTAAAACATTTTTCCTTAGTGCTTTTAACACCAAGTCTCCTACTTTGATGTTTCTTGTCTTGACCTTCTTATTAAAATGCCTAGCCATACGAGTTTGATAACACTGAGTGTGATGCAAAGCTTCTAGTCGTTTCTCATCGAGTAGAATTAATTCTTCATATCTTGCCCTAGTCCATTCGACTTCATCGAGTTTACTCTCTAACGCAATGCGTAGAGATGGTATTTCTAGTTTGACAGGTTGTACGACATCCATTCCATATACCAAGGAAAATGGCGTATTTCCTGTTGATGTGCGAATTGACGTGCGGTAACTCCACAATGTGAAGTGAAGTTTGTCAGGCCAATCCTTATAATTTTCCGTCATTTTTTCGATGATAGTCTTTAGGTTTTTATTAGCTGCCTCGACTGCTCCATTTGCTTGAGGCCTATAAGGGGAAGAATGATGATGTTGAATGTCGTATTTTTGTAGCAATTCTTCACATCCGGCTTGAAAGTGAGTTCCATTGTCACTTATCATTTCATGTGGGACTCCGTATCGACAAATAATATTTCTCTCGATAAAGAGTGCTACATGTTTTGCAGTGAGTTTAGCGTATGATTGCGCTTCGACCCACTTTGTGAAGTAATCAATCGCTACTAAGATATATTCGTGGTCTCCTATTCCTGGGGGAGTGATTTTGCCGATGATGTCAATTCCCCATGTAGAGAATGGCCATGGCGATGTGTAGGTGTAGAGCAAGGATGGAGGAACATGTTGTTAATTGGCATAAATTTGGCACTTAGGGCATCTTTTTACATATTTATGGCAATCCCTATTCATTGTTGTCCAATAATATCCTTCTCGCATTATTTTTTGGACTAATATTTTGCCGTTTATATGAGTGCCACAGATTCCTTCGTGGACTATCCTCATTACTCTTTGTGCATCCTTTTTTCCTACACATAAGAGAGCTCGACCTTTAGGTACCCTTTTATGTAGCTCGTTGTCTATGAGTACGTATTGGGAAGCCAAAAGCCTTAATGCTCGTTTTGCCCTTTTGTCAGCATGGGGAGGGTATTCTCCTTTGGTGACGTAATTGAGTATGTCCGTGTACCATGATTCTTCTTCCTCTTCTTCTTCACCTTGGACTACTTCGTCGTCTTCTATAGCCTGGATGTATGCCGGTTTGTGCCTTTTTTCTATGGTTAGAGGCATTTGATCGATTTCCGTGGGAATCCTAACCATTGAGGATAGTCTTGCCAAGGCATCAACAAATTGATTTACTTCCCTAGGTAGATATGTGTATTCTACCTTCTCTAATTGATCGGTAAGAGTTTTCAGATAGGTTTGGTAAGGGGATAAACTTTCGCTCCTTACTTTCCACCTTTTAGATATTTGATTGATGATCAAAGAAGAGTCTTCGAATATCCTTAACTTTTTTACTCCCAATGCCAAAGCTGTTTCAAGGCCTACCACACATGCTTCATATTCAGCTGCATTGTTGGTAACGTCGAAATCAAGCTTTATGGAGATTGGAACATGTTCTTCTTTAGGTGATACTAGTAATACTCCAACGCCACATCCCTTTTGGTTCGAGGCTCCGTCGAAGTATAAGGTCCAAGTATCATCTTCAGTGACCATTAAGTCTTCATCTGGAAATTCATTTTCTTGTATTGGTGTTGAGTCTTCTATTGGGAAGTCTGCTAGAAAGTCTGACACCACGGATCCTTTGATAGCTTTTTGTGGCATGAGCCTTACATCAAACTGGGCTAGATTGACTATCCATCTTGATATGCGTCCATTGAGTGTAGATTTCTCAAATAGATACTTGAGTGGATCTATTCGGGAGACTACAAAGACGGTATGCACTAACATGTAATGTCTTAACTTGGTTGTGGCTCACATCAAGGCGGCGAGGCACAACTTCTCGAGTGGCGTATAGCGTGCTTCGTATTCGAGCATCTTCTTGCTTAGATAGTAGATTGCATTTTCTTTGCCTTCTACTTCTTTTGCTAGCATAGCTCCCATTGTCTCTTTGGTAACCGTCAAATATAACCTAAGAGGTATTCCGGGAAGTGCTGGTGCTAATACGGGAGGATTTGCGAGATAGGCTTTGATCTTTTCAAAGGCTTTTTGACACTCGTCATCCCATATTACTGGTACATTCTTCTTGAGATTTTTGAAGATTGGTTCACATATTGTCGTCAATTTTGGTATGAACCTACTTATGTATTGCAACCGGCCAATAAATCCTCGAATCTGTTTCTCAATCTTGGGCGATGGCATTGACATGATTGCTTTGATCTTGGTTGGGTCTACCTCTATTCCTCTAGAGCTTATGACATAACCCAAAAGCTTGCCTGAGGTGACTCCAAAAGCACATTTAGCTGGATTCAACCTCATATTATATTTTCTTAACCTTTCGAAAAATTTCCTTAAGGCTACTTGATGGCCTGGACGGTCTTTTGATTTTACAATCATGTCGTCGACATATACTTCGACTTCTTTATGCATCATGTCATGGAGTAAGGCAGTTGCTGCACGTTGGTAAGTAGCACCCGCGTTTTTCAACCCGAATGGCATTACCGTGTAGCAGTAAGTGCCCCATGGTGTTATAAAAGTTGTTTTCTCCATGTCTTCTTCTGCCATGAGAATCTGGTTGTAACCTGCGTACCCATCCATGAATGAGAGAAACTCGTGATTTTCCGTGTTATCCACTATAATATCGATGTGTGGCAAAGGGAAGTCGTCCTTTGGACTTGCCTTATTTAGATCTCGATAGTCGACACACATTCTTACCCTTCCGTCTTTCTTTGGAACTGGGACGACGTTGGCGACCCATTCGGGGTATTTGGATACCTTGATGAAACCTGCAGTTATTTGTTTTTGAACTTCTTCTTTTATTTTAAGAGCTACGTCGGGTTTCATTCGACGTAACATTTGTTTTACGGGTTTCATTCCTGGAATTAGTGGTATAGTGTGTTGAACTATTTCTCTATTAATGCCTGGCATATCTTTGTATGACCAAGAAAATACATCGATAAATTCTTTAAGTAAGTTAATTAAATCGGTTCTTTCTTGTTTATTCAGTGTTAATCCGATTTTAACTTCTCTTTTATGGGTTGAATCATTTGAGATATCAACCGTTTCAGTTTCTTCGATTACCGGTGTTTTCTTTTCGAGTGTTTCCATTGCTTTACTAATTTCTTTGTCTTTTTCATTGTTAATTAAGCAATGCTCATCATTTTTGGTTAGAGAAGAACACGAGAAATAAGGAGAAGAAGAAATATTATTATACTCTGAGATCATTACATCAAAGAGTGATATGTCCTCAGGGACTTGATCACTTACTATTCTAGGAGAAGAAATAGGTGGGGAAAGTGCTACTACTAGGGACTTAGAAGACTCTAGGGGGAGAGACTCCGACTCTGACGACTCTTCAAACATTGGTCCTTGCCCTGTCGTGATGGATATCTTCCTTCCACTTGGAGTAGTCACCTTGATAGTCTTGCGCCACCCTTGTAGTGATCCTTCAGCTGGAGTGATTAGCTTCGAGGGATCGAAGCTTTCGCTTTGTAGGACTGTTTGAATGAGCGAAGAGTTGTCTTCTCTGTAAGTTGGCTCATTCTTTTCTCGCCCAAACAGTAACCCCATGACGTTAAAGTAAAAGCATGGGGGTGCTTTCTCCTCGTGGACAGGAGTTGGGATTTCATCAATGAAGTAGCAATCCAAGAAAATCTCAAATCCCGGTTGTCTTATGCCGTTTACAACAAATGGCTCGGGGAATTTATGGCATGGATAGTCCTCTCCTTCTTTTATAAATTGACCATTAAGTGTAAGAGGGTACTGATCCATTGGGATTGCTTTCTTTTGAGTGCGAGCGTCTCTACGTGCCTTTGACTTTTCCTGGGCTCGCTTGAGATCTTTCCGAGTCGGTTCGAAACCAAGTCCGAAAGTGTCTAACTTAGGGAGGCCAGGTGACTCCAGCGATTTTGCCATTCCTTTCTTCTTTCCTAGGGTCATCCCAGGAAAATGTCCTTGTTTCTTCAGCATGGCATTTACAATCATGTTGGAATGGGGGTTATGGCAAAGAGGGGTCCTTTCATCCTCCTAGATTAAGGAGACTTCTTCGTTAAAGCCCCATAAATCTTCATTATCCTCGTCGTGCTCCACATTAATGATTGGTTTCTCTATAGACTTAATCCTCATAGGCGAAGCATCAATGGTGATAAGAATTCCCCCAACTATAGCTTTTACTTGTTGGTGGAGAGATGAGGGGACGACCTTTAGGTCATGAAGCTAAGGGCGCCCCAACAGCAAATTGAATGAAGCTTTAATGTCTACTACTTGGAAAGTAGTAGCATGTTCTATTTCTCCCGCCGTTACATTCAGGGTAATTTTGCCGAGAGCTTGACGAGGAGTGTTGTCATAGGCCCTTATTCCTTGTGTAGACGGAGTTAAATCTTCGTCCCTTATGCCTAGCATCCTCGCAGTTCTAAGTGGACAGACGTTGATGGCCGATCCATTGTCTACAAGATTCATAGGAACATTCATCCTCTTGCAAACTACTGTGAGGTTTAATGCCTTGTAATGTTTGTCACCTTCTGGGGGGTAAACCCTTGTCAGAAAAGGTGATCAAATTAATTGGACTAGGAAGATCACTTGTGAGGAAGTTGGCTAATCCCTCAGGGGTAGTGTCAGAATCTATCCCAATTTTGTCCAAGGCATTCATTACAGCTAACCTATGTTCTCGAGATGTTGCCAAGAGTTTCCATACATTCATCTCAAATTTTGTCTTCTTAAACTGCTTAACAATATCATTGACTTCAATGATAGGTATGGGAACTTGTTGTGTGGTTGGCATAGGTTGTGTTGAAACGGGAGGTTGCATTCTCCTAGATCTTGTGAGGACGTCTGTCGATGAGTCTTCTTCAGCCCAAAAGTCATCTATGGCGTATGATACAGAAGGTGGAGGTCCTACTACGTCCTTTAGATAGACATCTTCTTCATCACTATCCCAAACTCCATTGTTGGTTGCATCGTCTTGTTGTTGCACTTGGACTAGTTTATTTTCATCATCATTTTCTGAACCAAATCCTTGAATTTGAAACAGTTTTCGATAATGTGACCCCCTGATTGATGATACTTACAGTAATACCTATCTGTCCTTTTCAATGATTCGAATGGTCTAGGTTCGGGAGGTTTGATTTCGCCACTCTCGGAGAGCATTTCGAACATTTGTGCATATGGGATCCCAATTGAAGTGTAGATTCTATTACTCTTTTTGGGTCTTTCAGTGACTTGTAAAGGAAAACGCTTCGCCTCATAAGTTGTTCTCTTGCTAGCTAGAGGTAATGAGATCTTATTAGCTTCCACAAGATCCTGAATGAGGTTTTGAAACCTGTAGCATTCATTTGTGGTATGACCGTTTCCTTGATGGTACTTGCAGTAGGATTTGGGATCCCATCTTGGGGATCGCTTTTCTGGTGTTGGATCCTCTTTTGGACCAATAGGTTTGATTAGTCCTTGATCATAGAGATGATCAAAAGTAGCATCATAGGTCATTCCTATGGGTGTGAATTCTCTTTTAGGTTTATCTTTCAGAAGTGGAACCTCGTCATATTTCTTTTGGGGTTCCTTAATAGCTTTGAGAGCTTCACGTAGTAAATGCGATACCTCCATCATAGACAGTGTGAGAAGTTGTATATCTTCCTTACTTGCCGGTTCTGGAAGGTTATCCTTGACATCAAAGAAGGTTTCTTCCTCCTTTTCTGTGGCATAGATTTCTTTAACACACCTAATGAGAGACGAGGGGTCAACCTCGTTTTCCTCATCAGAGATAGCTAGGGCATGAGCGAGAGGTGCATTATTGATGCTTGGCTTCTTACAGGCAGGGGGCAATGGCAGCTTGTTGTTGTCGATTAAGTCTTGGATAGCTTCCTTAAGCTTCCAACAGTTTTCGGTGAGATAACCCCTACCTTGGTGATACTTGCAGTGTGCATTAGGGTTCCAATTAGCCGACCTCTTTTCGACTGGTGGGTCCCCAAATGGTCCAATAGGAGTTATAAGACCTTTTGCATTTAATCGATCAAATGCGGTGTCATAACTCATGCCAATGGGAGTAAAGTTCCTCCTAAATGGTTTCTTTTGTCCTTGATTGTTCATAGCAAGGACTTCACCTAAATTAAAAGTGCTAACATTGTTTGAGTGGGTGGTTTTGGAAGAAGAAGGATTGTCGTTCTTCTTTCCTTTCCAGCCACTGTTGGAGTTATTGTTGGCAGCTTTTAACTTAGCCAGGTCATCTTCAATATTGATCCCAATGTCATAGACGGCCTTGAAGGTATGGAGATTATTTTGATAATTGAGATGCTTGGAATATTTTTCCTGAAGATTTTTGATGAACAATCTTACACTCTTTTTCACTTGGCACCTCAATCATCTTGGCTGAGGTTTCTCTCCATTTGTTAAAGAAAGAGGTGAAGCCTTCGTTCTCTTTCTGTTTGAGGATCTC
Source organism: Chenopodium quinoa (assembly GCF_001683475.1). Taxonomy (NCBI): domain Eukaryota; kingdom Viridiplantae; phylum Streptophyta; class Magnoliopsida; order Caryophyllales; family Amaranthaceae; genus Chenopodium; species Chenopodium quinoa. The sequence continues at coordinate 2,210,449 of NW_018744633.1, read as the reverse complement.
AAGTTCCCTATGGTCAGTCTCAACCTGAATGTTGCACTTGTACCTATCAACGAATGCGTTTGCTATGGACTCCCAGGTAGAGGTCTTTTATTTCTCGAGAGAAAAGAACCATTGTTGGCAAACGGTCTCAAGAGATAGTGAGAACAGAGAGGGGAAAACCTTCTTATCGATACCCTTAATACTCATTATTGTTTCGAATGCTTTTAAATGAAAATAAGGGTTATCAGTTGGCATTGAACTTCTGCGGAAGAAGATCTTTGTCCACCGAGACCCCTTGTGATGTAAGCCCTTGAAACTTGTAGTCGCTAGATAGCTTGCTTAGACTCTCTTGCATGAGGTCCATCTGTTGTTGCTTCACGGGATCATCGATCTTGAGTGTTAGGAGCTTCAGTGTCTCAGTCACGGTAACCAGTTGGTTCATAAGCTCGTTGACTTCTTCTTGTGTTGCCATTATAGTCTTAGCTTTCCTCTTACGAGCTATGGGTTTTTCGAAAAGTTGGACTTGTACGAAAAGGTTGTCTTTGATTAACCGTCCTTCCTTTCTTGACCACGCGCTGTAAATTAAACCATTTTGCGTTTTAATTACTTGACTCGAATCAACTTGACTTTAGGGTTTGTTTTAAGGAGGAAAAAATAAAAATGAAAAATAAAAAAATGGGTGCATATTTCTGGAAAAAATAATGTACATATTTTTAGGGAACTAAGTATAGTTTTTAAATTGGAGGATTAATATACGACTTACCCCCCTAAAAAAATGACGGAAAAAACGCGCACGCAAGACTCTCTTAGACATGGTCAAAGTATGTAAATTGGTGTGTGCGTTGAGTGTAAGTGACATGCTTGGACTCTTGTGTAAGACCATGGGACTTGGTGCCTAAACTCGATTAACGACTCAAACAAGTACTATTGACAGCGAAAATTAACCGAATTAATTAGCAAACTAATTAATTAGACACTAGGTGATGACTCGACCAAGAATCCGAACTGTCGGCCAAACGACAGAACCGGCGTCACACTGTGCAGCTTGGCACCAGACGTCAGAGCTGTTGCCAGGAGCCACACTCCACAGTGTGGCGCTACAGCTCAGACTTTGGCGCCAATATTGGAGCTTCAATCTGGGACTGTTTTCGGTGTTATTAATCAACTGGGGTATGCCTAAAGTTGTACTAGGTCAATTCTGATTAAAATATTAGACTTTATTTACTCAAATTAATTAATTAATTAGGCAAAGTTCTTTAAATCGTTAATTTATTTAATCTCAACACAAGTCAAACAAACGGTTAAGAGAAACATATAATATATGCACAACAAATAATGCACAATTAGTCAAGTAGGCACAATATGATGCAATGAGTTTGCAACCTAACCATGGCTCTAGTTCTCTAAAGTTCGGGATATGGTTTAATCAATAGAGGGTCCATGATTAATTGTCCGGATGCACCGCGCGGAAGCCTAACCGTGAAGGGTTGGCGCGAGTGGATGGGACACCGCGAGTTTAGAAAAAACTCGCTTCCATGGTTTGGTGAATTCAACATTCTCGGATGTACCCTTTGTTGCACAGAGCGTTCAATCAGGTAGATGGAGCATGAATTCCCAGAGGGTTACGTCCATATGTAGAACACATATGGGTTTCAGAAAAGTGAGAAAAAACTCAATTAGGAAGTAGGATCGAGCAAACAATACGAAAAACCGGTCGAAATTAGAACGCATATTTCTGGCTCGGTATTGGGGGAAGTTGGTGCCAGCAATCAAGGACTGGCGCCAACTTTTAGCTGTAGCGCCTGGCACCAATGCTGGCGTCTGGCGTTACGGTTAAAATGCTGGCGCCAATGCTCTGGCCCCTGGCGCTACTTCCCACATGCCTCAGCAGCTTTCTGTGCTCGATAAAATTTTCCAGTTTATTTCGGTCCTAGTTGTGAAAGATATTTCTCAAATTTCCTACGTGTAAAATCCTATGTTTTTAACTCATTACGGATGGTCTTTCCAATGAGATCTTTTTTATGCATATGACAATAATGTTAATCAAAATTACGCACATGAAATACTTATAACGTTTTGAGTCTCATCCACTCGTTCTATATCATTGCCGAAACAAATTCAGCAATTTAAATAGAAAATGCTCCCCATTGGAGTCGCCAAAAACTGTAGGGAATATTTTCAAGCGTTAACCCCTAGCTTGAACCCCACTGTGATCATACACTAAAGTACAGTGGCGTCCAAAAGGGAAGAAGATAGAGCAAAAGAGTCGCCAATAAGTTTTAGGAACTTGTAAACCATTCACAGGGCCAAGGTTACACCCCTTAACGATCCAAGAGATCGTCAACTCCATAAGGTCTAGAACCAAATAAGGGTTCGGGGATGAAGGTACAAATCCAACCTAAAAGAGATTGAACCTGCCCTAATAATAGGCCTCTACTTTATTCTGATCGTATTCATGTGCGCTTTCTGACTAACATGCAATCAATAGGATTAACCCTAAACTTGTTTAACTATGTTGGTTGAATATTAATGCACAAATAAAACTATTATTGGCGATCACTTGAATTATAATCACATTAACCCTAAACAAGATTATTAATTATCTTATTAAGCGTGATTACAAGTACCAATTCCCTTTAAACATGCATAAAAGGTGTGATCAAGCAATAACAATAAATTTCAAGCAACATAATAATAATCAATATCATGATAATAACAATCATCAAAATAATAATCAATATAATTATCATAAATAAATAATATTAATACTATTCATAAAATAATCATCATCAAAATAATAAATAATAATAATATTATTCATAATCATCATAAATTATAATCATTATAATCATAATCATGTTCATGTCAATATGAAAGCATAATAATAATAGCAAGATCCTAGGCAAGATACTAACAAGATTAATAACAAACCCTAGCATGTCACTAAGCAATAAAAATCAAATCTTTAGCCCTAACATGATACTAACATGAATAAATATTAGGAAGAACATAAAAGGCATCGTAACAATCATATTAATTATTAAATTATCCCTAGACATGATACTAGGAATATCATAATAACAAATTAAACATGATTTCTACATCATAACAACAATTAAAACATTTAAAGTACTTACTTTGATGCCTCGTACCTCTTTCTAATAACAAAATACACACGTTAGTAATTTCAATGAAAATAATAAACAAACAATTAAATTAAATAATTGAAAGAGAGATTTGGGACCGAACCCTCAGAAATTAAACCTTTCATGTCTAGGGCGAAGGCAACTTCGAATATGGCTAGGTGTTTCTAGATCTTGTGAATGCGGAATTTTGTATTTGAAAAGCAAGTTTAGAGAAAAGAATAAGAGAGAGATGGATTAGAGAATGAGAATTGAAAACTGGTTGTTGGTGAATGAAAACGGAGTTTTAATACGTTATTTATAGAGAAAATCAGCCAAAAAGATAAAATATCAAAACAGAGCATCTGGCGCACCTAAAACAGAGATGGCGCCAACGCTAGCTGATTGGCGCCAGACGCCAACATTAGCGCCATACGCCAACATTAGCGCCATACGCCAATAGCTGGCGCCAGGCGCCAGGCGCCAATGCCTGGCGTTTGGCGCTAACCCTGTTTTTTGACGCGTTTTCTCAAATCAGATAAATTTTGCCGTACAGGAGGATAAAATCGTATCTTTTCCTCAAAAATTTTCTTTTATTTTAATTAAAACTCTGAGAAGTCAACAAAAGTCAATTTATCAATGCTAATTGAATTAGAAATGAAAAGAACCTTCTAGAAGAATCTAGAAGACTAAAACCATTCTTAGTTGCATTAGGAATGATAAATCATATTAGGCTCTCTCCTAGATCATTGGGCCGCATATAAGGCTCAAACCGGGCCCAGTTTGGTAAATTGGCCATAACTTCCTCAAACCGGGCCCAGTTTGGTAAATTGGCCCTCCCCTAGATCATTGGGCTTATAATATATCGTTGGAAAGCTCTTGTCAAGACCCATCCAACTACACTACTATTGGACCCATATCATATACCAACCACACTGGATTGGTTGTTTTGTTAAAATAAGTTTTCAAAAACAGAGAGAAGAGAAAAGAAATTAAAACTATTCGCAACACTAAACTTTCCACACTTTCGCTTCATTCGATTACGATTTGACGCGAAAGGTACTCATCACTGGGTTTGGTTTTGGGGAGACACAAATGGGTGTCTACAGACACTAACCTTTTAAATTTAGTTTTTAACAAATTTACAAATTTATTGTGAGCTGGAAAATCATCCGGACCAATAACTAGTTACTTTGTATATCCTATTTTACTAAAGAAGAGGTCATGAGGATTAAGGAGTGTAGTGATGATTAGTTCCTCTATTTTCCCAATGTGACCAGGGTTTGATCTTCACCTCAACCCGGCCAGTGAACGCATTTGCGGATCCACTGCACGGTGGGTTCAAGTGGGTGTATTAAACCCACTAATTGTTCAGTATAACAAAAACAAAAAAAATGTATCTATTATTTAAGTAGTATAGTTCTTGTGCGATGCACGGTTTTAAACAAACACGTACATTTTGAGATTTGTTTATAATACGGAGAAAGAATGTTTTATACTCCGTAAATTTTTTTGTATAATGGTAAGTAATTTGCCTAGTTTCTACTATAGGATATTACTTGCAAAATAATAATAATAAAAAATAAATCACAATGAACACTTTTGAATATTGAAATATTAACATAAAAAAATGACTCGATAGGGACAAATTAAAGCTAGGATAAAACATATGAAAGGTTGATTAGATTAAAAAAAATTAACAATGGTAAAAGTAAAAAAAAATAGTAATAATAATAACACCGTCATAGCAAATTAGCCGTAAATTTTTTTTATGTAAAAGTGACACGTGTACAATTTGGAGAAAGGATGATGTTAGCAACGTTTTGTTTTAGTATTAGTTAATAGATGATTTCGACTCCAAACTCCAAACTTCAAACTTCCTAGATACACGAGTCTTCTGATCTTCTCCAACTTGGTAATCGAAATTACTCCGGGCCACAATTTAGGATCTAATTTAATCAAACTAAAGTGTATTATTTGATTTAATTAAAAGAAAAATTGTCAAGAACTACCCACCTAATAGGTCATTTTGTCAAAACTACTCGCTAAAATTTTTTTATCAAAAAACCTACCCACTAAATTTACAAAGTTTGAGTAGCACTATCCATTTTGGTTTTCCGGCAACATAATCTGGCAAGTGTGGTCGAATTTTATTTTTTTTTTCGTCCAAAACTTACCCTAAACCTCGTATATAACAACCAACCTAATCTCCTTTACAACGACTAACCCTAAAAACACAAAATTTTCAATATTTCTCCAATTAAAGAGGGCAAAAGTAATTATGATTTTAATTAAAAAATACGTAATGCTTCTAAAATGATGTTAAATTCACTTGTTTTGGCTTCTTAATTGAGTGATTCATCATTTTGTGTTTAAATTTTGGAAGAAAAAACAAAAGTGAGCCCCACTCGCCGGCTTTTGTTGCCGGAAAATCAAAATGGGTAGTGCTAGTCAAACATTTTAAATTTAATGGGCAGTTTTTTTGATAAAAATTTTAAGCGAGTATTTGTTGACAAAATGACCTATTAGGTAGGTAGTTCCTAACAATTTTTCCTTAATTATAATTTGTTGTTCTTCTTTTATGGTTTATCTTAAATATAGGGAATTTTCTTGAGAAAATCTTCTAAATTAAGCATAATACATTGAATTATTTTATATGCTCAATTTATGATTTTATCTCAAAATTTAGAAAAAATATAAATGACATATGAACTTTAATTCTTCATAACAATCGATAGTAATGATTTCTTAACAATAATACTTCCTCTGTTTTTTTAGTTGCAATTGATTTAGTTTCCACGGACTCCTAGGTAAATTTTGATGTAGAAAGAAGCGGAGTGAATAAATAAATGGGGTCCATATATGTAATTGGAGAGAGATAGAGAGAATTAGCTTAGGTAGTTGAAAAGGAAAGTGATGCATCGAAATTGAAACTTTTCTATTTGAAAAGTTATGCATCTAAAAAGAAACGAAGAAAGTATCAATTTAATTTGGTACTAACCAATTCGATAACATAATACACGAAATTAATGCAAATAAATCCTAATTTTGTAAATTAATTGTTTAGGGTATTTTTACCCTAGACACGTGGATCAATGAGAGGTCGCCACGTGTCGAGCTCAGGATGGCCCATGTGGCTCAACATCCTCTTGACACGTGGACCAATGAGAGGTTGCCACGTGTCAAGCTCAGGATGGCCCATGTGGCTCAACATCCTCTTGACACTTGGCGCCCTCAGATAAGTTTCTGAAATGGCGGCTTTCAAAGGCCCAAACCCCTAGGAGCACCGTAAAACGGTTCCCACTAGAATCTAGGTCAAGTGACCTAGGTAGGGGCACATTTTCTAATGACCCTATAAATAGGGAGATATTTCCCCATTTTGAGGACACATTGAATCACTTATTACACCCTTATTCTCTTACATCAGAGAAAGACCTGAGCTTGGAATCCGAGCAGATACCCACCTAAATTTCCGTTCTCTCTATTCCGTTTCAAGTTACTAACTTGTGCGTCGGAGGCGGAGCACCACCCAACCGGTGTCTCCGTTTGTTTTGCAAGTACAACTCACTGCGGATCAGTCTTCGTGTTGTAACTCTCCCAAGGGACAAAAACACCCAAAACATTAATTATTACATAGCAAATCCCCAATTCAATTTAAAACCCTAAATGATGAACTCCATCTTATAACTACATATCATGTATCTAATTTTGTGTTTTGTTTGGGATTGTCCATTATTCGGATTACAAACGAAGTCTAATCCCATCCAAACAAATTGTTAAATCAGATTGAATCCCAACTTTAAATCGGATCATATTTATAATTTTTTGACAATTTGGATTTTCAGATCGGATTAACCTTATTTGGGGATCAAAAGAACCGAAATAAGTGAAATATGAAACCGTAATTTTACAAATAATTATTAATGTTAATCATGTTAAAGTATGTTTATGATTACATTAGTATTTATCATGTAAAGTTATGTTTATAACACTTGTATGAATCATGTACAATGAATCCTTACAAATAATTATATTTTTATCTTTATAATCGCATTAGACGTTAACAATTTGTAACGTATTTTAACTCGGATTATTGGATCGGATCCAAACAACTGAATTTTAACTTGAATTGGATTTGGTAAGGAATTCGGATAGGATTAGATTTAAAAATTGAAAACCGATCGATTTTATTTCAGATCGGATCATATTTGGCCAAAATCCAAACCAAAAACCAAATGATTTAAAATTTACCTACGTGGCGTAACATTTGACAAAAAGTTAAAAGTCCAAGTGTCGTTGTCTGTAGCCCGACTAGCTAAAAGTTTAGTTTTATGTACTAGTTATATGATAATTACACCTAATTCATCTCCCGCTTCTCTTCCCTCTCTTTTTTCCTCTCTATAAAAACTTTCTTCTTCCTAAAAACTTTGTAATATTTTACTACAAATTCTTTATGAGAAAATCACCCTTATCACAAACTCACCTAATTAAACTTTTCATGTCACAACTTTGGTACTCATTTAACTCATTTTGTAGATAATACACATTAAAATAATCACTTTCATGACTATATTTTCATATGAACCACCATCAAAATATTAAGGATAAAAATTTCAAATAAAACATAAAATAAAATGTGATAAACTTATTTCATGATGTAAAAATTAAAAATTTGTAATCACGAAAATTTTAGTGAACTTATTTACCACAACCTTCTTGCCTTTTCACCAATAAAAAAAATTATCTTTTGAAATAATTTTGAATACTAATAAAACAATAATTCCTCCAAATTTTATTTTCATAACGTAGTTTTTTTTTTAACCTCATATCTAAAAATTTAGTCGAGTAACACACAATTTGACTTAGTTTAAAATACACACAACTTGACTTAGTTCAAAATACACACAATTTGACTTAGTTCCTTTTTAGTCTTCTCAAAAAAATCCATTAACTTATTTTGATGTAAGTCTAGACGGACTCGAAAACTATCACAAATTTTAGGAATTGGGTTTATTTTAATGTCTAAGTGATTCTCTATCTTAATCGATCTGAAATGTATAACGTATAACTAATATATAGAGTTAGAATTTTAGCTAGGCAAGGCCACAAGACAACAACATGTGGCCAATTTTTAATTTTTGTCAAATGTTGTGTCTTATACGACGACAATAATGTAAGCCCATACATGATGACAAGTATATGAAATTTTGATAGAATTTTTAAGAGTAAAGATATTATTAGCGTTTTATTTTTTAAAAAATACTTACAATATTTCATATATAGAAAATAAATTATAAACAAGTTTTACTTATTCTTTGAAACAAAAACCAGTTTTACTTATGATATACTTTAAGGGGCCGTTTGGTTGGGGGTATTCATCAAACGGAAAGGGAATCAACTGCCCTGATTCCCTTTGTTGTTGTTTGTTAGACATTATTTCCCATTCCCTTTACCCTCTTTATCACCTTAAATCCTTCCAAGTTGATTCTCGACCCCCCTTTCCATTCCTATTCCCTAGCCACCACCACACCACCATACCATCACCCTCCTGCCTATCCACACCACCGGAAAAGCTAGCTGTCGCACTGCAGTTCCACTCACTGCTGTTCACCGCCCCTACCCCGGCGTGCTGCCACCCCTCCCCAAAAAACTTCCCCCATCTCCATAAAACCCTAGAAACCACTTCTATCTCCCCGTAAAATTTTCGTTCTCCCATCCCCCGCCCTCAAAACCCTATCCTTTACGATTTCGAGGCGGGGGATAGGCGAACGATGGTTTTATAGGGAGAGAGAAGTGGTTTCTAGGGTTATACTAGGCTGGGGGAATTTTTCCGGGGGTGGGGGCAGTGTTGCGGGAACGACATCACGTCAAGGGAGAGTCGGCGAGTAGCAGCGAGTGGTGGGGTTGATGCGGCGAATGGTGGTGTGGCTGGTTGGTGGCTGAAAAAGATGGGAAATGAAGGAAATGGTTTGTTGTGTGGTGGTGTAACTGCCGATTTCTTACTCTTTGTTTTTATACAAACAACATATATGTGAGTTTTCATTTCATTCTCTTTCTTTCCCTTTGTTGATTTCATTCCATTTACCCGGTGTGAACCAAACAACCCTTAATTGATTAAAAGTAATAATGAAATTTGGTTCAGGAAAAACCTTTTAAAACACCTTTTTGTGAGTTTTAAATAAATATCTGATAACTTCAAACCTTAAACCTACATTTTTGTTTTTTTATATTGTCAAGTTAAAATTTAACCTATATTCTAAACTTAACTAACATATTTCTGACAATGACTTGCATGTGCTGGTCACATGACATGATGACCCTCCTTTCTTATATTTATCACCCTTTCCCTCCAAATTAACCTCAAGTACTTCCATTTCTCTTTTTTCACTTGCATCTTGGAAAGCTTAAGTTCTCTCAAAGCTTATATTTTTCTTGTAAAACAAATTAGATTGTGGCTCGGGCAATGCCCCGGGTATTGAAATTACCTTAAGGTTAAATACTTGTAGATATTACTATGTGTAATTGATTGATTGGTATTATATATAGAAAAATAGCATCCAAGGTCTCTTAAAAAAAATTTCATCCAAGGAAACAACCATTAGTATGTGATTGATTTTTTACAAATGAAATTGTAGTTTAATGTGCAATTATTTAGAAGTTACATCCTATATGAAATTAAATATTATAAAGGTTACACATATGAAGAGTGTTGAGTGATTATACACAGGGTGACACGTAAGGGTGATGCAAAACGGTGATGTGGCACCAAATCACACCGAGGCTGGGAATGATGACACATGTTGTATGTTAGCATGTTGTCCTTTTGTGTTTTAATAATATTATATGTTTCATTTGGATTGTGTCAAAAAAATATAAAACTATTAATCACAGTGATTTCTATTGATCAATAGATTACGCTGAGAGTCTTAATCATATTAGGTAACCTACAAGATATGTAAAAGACTCTTAAATATATTGTCATTCCAAAAATATCCTTAATCTAGAAGGATATTGTTGTACGAATATTCTCTATCACACCCCGTAGTCAGAACGGGAGAACAATGGATCATCAGTCTGGATTTAAATCTTGCATCAAACAGAGAAGGAAAGGAAAATCAATAATAATGTGTCGATACGGTGATGACAAGAAGAAGCAACAACCACAATCTATGTATAGGAGAAAAGAGTGATGCTAGGCTTGAGGAGTGGGAGAAGAGTCGCGCGCAGGTTATTGTAAATCTAGAGAAGAAGAAGGTATATATCGACCATCACTAAGGAGAAGACATTGCTGTAGAAAATTCATCATTAAAGAAAATAAAACAAGCTAAGGGTGTTGTAGTGATGCGTTTATGAGCTCTTAGGATGACTATTGTTAATGGACATTTGTGGTGTGCCAAAGGGCTGTTGCACACGATTATAAGAAGGTCCATCACTTGAAATTATAATTTTGTATGGCCAAATCAAAGAACAACATTAAATCCAAGAAAACAACTAACAATGTCATGTGAATCCAAAATAACAAAGAAACTCAACAACATGAAGAAGAGGATTATATAATCGAAAAAACGGAAGCACGCAAGGCCACGTTGGGAGATTGTGGAAATTATGGTACAACCCTAAGTGGATAGTGTGATCCACATACAATTCTAAAAAACATTTTAAAAAAAATCTATAATTAGGTGTTTGCAAAACCCATGAGCAAGGGGAAAATTTTCGTATATGATCCCAAGGTCTCACCTAAGCTCTAATACCATGTTAGATAACATAAAGCTCATTAATCAAAGTGATTTCTATTGATCAATATTTGTAGGGTTACATTAAGAGTCCTAATCATATTAGGTAACTAACTAGATATGTAAAGATATCATAAAGATTTTCTCATACAAACTATATCCTAAACCTAGGAGGAGAATATTCTATGGATGTTCTCTCTTAGATTCTTCTCTAACATCTCTTAAATTTCTAAAAAATGCTTCTTGTATCAAAAATTAGGGTTTTTCTTCAAAAAATTCAATTTGATCATATAAACCTCAAGGAAACATTTCAAAAAACAATGAGTTCTCAAAGGCAATTGAAGTGTGAACGATAGAAGTCCATCCAATCATTGATTAGTTTACTTAAGCTTTTCATCCTATCACACATTAGCTTGAAAATACTCATTAAATGATTTGGGTAGTTTATTAACTTTTTTGGATAATGAAGAAAGAATATGATGTTGAATATGAGGAAAATTGGAGAATAGAGATGGAGCAAGGAATTATGATTTTCCGAGTATGAATTTTGAACATCCACTACTTGCATATGTGGAAATAGAAGATGAAAATGATGAAGAATATTGAGCATGAACTTCAAAATGGAGGTTAGAGAAGAAAATGGAGAGAAAAAAATAAGGGAAAATTAATGAAATAGGGGTGACGTGTCTCATATCTATGGGTCAACTAGAAATTGAGATCAGGTTTCTTCTCGCAAAAATTTAGTTTAAGGTTTATTGAATATATATATATATATATGGATCAACATCATTAATTACAGACTATCTGACAGGGTAAAGTCGTATCCCCAGATCAAAAGTAATTCCTAAATCCTCTAACTAATGTAGATAGGGAAGTAGGGTCGAATCCACAAAGAAACGAGTCTTTCTACTCCTAATTAACTAATATAATCTAGATTATGAAGTAACCAATATATAAGTTCGAATATGAAACTAAACTACGAAGATTAAGAATAGGGAGAAAACAATATATAAAAGGATCTAGGGCATAGGTTCACCAATAAATAATATTTCAGGGTAGAATATAATAATCATTCATCAATGCATACATTAATCAGATTATAAAGGGCTTTCGCTACGTATTATAATCACACAATTAATTTACCGGTATTAAATTTCATCTTTCGAATCTCGACTTAACCATTTATAAATTAACATGCCTATTGAAACTAGACCTAAACATCAATTCTCATATGTCGAATCTCGAATCAATATTGTCAAACTCATGCATAAAAGATCAGGCCTAATCTAGTCACAGAGCATTAAATCAATCAATAGGAAATTAATCTAGCATTGACAATCAACAACAATAAATTACCCCTTCATATTATTTATGGATCCCCATAAACCCTAGAAATAAAACTACTCACGCATCATCATAACTAAGATAATCAAAGCAAATAAACAAGATATGATCAAAGGAATAAAGTAAACAACTAAGATTAAGAGAAGAGAAATCGTTACCAAAATAAATCTGGAATTAAGAATAAGGTTGAGAGCAAAAGTATAAGAGAAAGAATTAATATAAAGACTAAGTAGAGAGAGAAAATCTAAGAGAGAAGGTAATCAGAATTTTCGTACATAATTCGTACATAAACCCTCCTAAAACAAAAACCAAAACAAAACTAATCATCTCTAAGAAAAACACGCGCTCGATCGGGCCCGCCTTTTTTGATCTGCCCACTGCTGGTGTGCCGCGCCCGATCGAGCTTACGCTCACCCGATCGGGCGCGCTTCTTCCTTGAAGGTGCTTATGCGTGCAGCCGCCCGATCGGGCGTATGCTTGCCCGATCGGGCCCGACTTCTTCTTCGAGGCTTGGATTTCGATTGGGCTCGATTCCTCGGCCCAATCCGGATTTCCTCATCGAGTCTTGATTAGTTGATCCAATAGCCCCGGTATCACATACCGAGCCCTTAATCACCGGCTCACACCGATCCTGGGCTTCAAGAATGGTCATGTCCTTCTAGCTTTGATGTGTCTATTTTATATAGTATTTTACCCCCGCCCCTTGGTCATAATTAGTAGTGTTTTTGTCTCTTTAGAGCCACTTTTATTACTAATTGGTGTTTTCTAGTGTTTTCGTTGATTTGGTTGACTTTTGCAGGGATTTATACTTTTTAAGTATTTTTCCGAGATATTTTGGAGCAATCACGAATATTGGAGAAGCACGACCAGATTTTATAGCCCAGAGCCAGTTAGAGACATCGAACCGGTGATTAAGGGCTCGGTATAGGTGATACCGGGGCATTTGGACCGAGTATTCATGACCCAAAGAGGAAACCCAGATTGGCCCGAAGAATTGGAGCCCAATCGAAGTCCAAATAGTGGCCCAAATGAGCCACCCGGCCAAAGAGGCTGGCGCCCGGAGGCGCGCCCGGCCGGGCGGGAGAAGCTATGGCTGGCGCCCGGTGACGCGCCCGGCCGGGCGCGAGATTGCTATTAGAGATAAAAAGGCGCGCCCGATTGGGCGGTGCCTCGCCCGATCGGGCGCGTGTTATTGTTAGGAGACGCTTAAAATCATTTTAATTTGTTTTAGTTTAGGCTTTTTGTACGGAGTATAAATACTCCTCCGTAATACGATTTTAGGAAGACTTCTTCTTCTCCTCTTTACTTTCTTTACTCTCTTAATTATTCTCTTAGAATTCTCTCTCTAAACCTTTGTTCTTAATCTACTATTAATTCCAGATTACTTTTTGGTAACGATTTCTCTTCCCTTAATCTTAGTTGTTTATTTTATTCCTTTCATTATGATTTATTTTATTACCTTGATTAGTTTAGTATTTAATATGTGTGAGTAGTTTAATTCCTAGGGTTTATGGGGATCTAATAAATAATATGAAGGGGTATTGTTGTTGATTATCAATGCTAGATTAATTTCCTATTGATTGATTTAATGCTCTATGACTAGATTAGGCCTATCTTTTATGCATGAGTTTGACAATATTGATTAAAGATTCGTGAGATAAGAATTAATGTTTAGGTCTAGTTTCAATAGGCAGATTAATTTATCAATGGTTAAGTCGAGATTCGAGAGATGAGATTTAATACCGGTAGATTAATTCTGTGATTGTAATACGTAGCGAAAGCCCTTTACAATCTGGTTAATTGATGCATTGATGATTGACTATTATTGATTATTGATATTGTATGATAATTTCCTATTGAATTGTTTTAATGTTTTACAATTGCGGCTTGTAAAAGTATAGCAATATTAAATTGATGAATCGAGCAGATGTTAATTTGATATTAAAGGCTATTTTCAATAAGAACTTAGATCTAGTAAATTGCGAGAGCCTGTTAGATCTATATTGATTAATAAATTGCGAGAGCCTGTTAATCATGTTATTTATGCAATGTCAATGATTGATTACCATGTTTTACCCTGGAGTATTATTTATTGGTGAACCTATGCCCTAGATCCTTTTATATATTGTTTTCTCCCTATTCCTATTCTTTGTAGTTTAGTTTCATACTCAAATATAAATATTGGTTACTTAGATAATTTAGATTATAATAATTAATTAGGAGTAAAATGACTTGTTTCCCTGTGGAGATCGACCCTACTTCCCTATCTACTTTAGTTAGAGGATTTAGGTATTTACTTTTGAGTAGGGGATATGACTTTACCCTGTCAAAATTTGGCGCCGTTGCCGGGGAAACGGTTTTATTTTTATTTCTGATTGTTTTTGTAGTCTAGATTATTTCCCTTTTTGTCTTAGAGGGCGTTAGTTCTCTGAGAAAAATCTCATATTTGCTTCTATTTTTGTTTTTATGCCCAGGTGTTCCAGATCAGGTTACATCCCATTTGATCCTGAGATCGAACGTTCCTTCCATAGACAGAAAAACTTCTACAAGCAAATCCTGGCGGATTCTGGTGATAATAACAACAATCACCGCGATCCTCCAACTGATTCTAGCGATTTAGAGGTATCATCAGACACAAAATCAGAGATGACGGCTCCAAAGAAGCTTAGTGATTATTCACAACCCAAGCTTACGGATTTTCCATATCTCACCCCTACAACCGACTAGGCCTACGGTTCAAGCATTTGCAATTACTCTACGGAGTGGTTCAAACTATGAAGGGCCCTCTATGCCCAGAGTTGATGAACCTGTTTTATTGAATAATGCTAATCTTGATTCCATTAAACCAAACAATGTAGTTGATAGCCCTGCAGGGCTAAAGGATAATACTAACATATCTAATTTTACATTGCAGGGTAAAACTCCAGAGAGGGTAGCTACTCCATACAAGAATAAGAATGCTCAAAATCCAATTATCAAACTTCCTTTCCCCAATCGTCAATTGAAGACAAACTTGGATAAGCAGTTTGGTAAGTTCCTAGAGGTGGTTAAAGATTTGAAGGTAACAGTTCCCTTTACTGAATTGATCACACAAATCCCCTCGTATGCAAAATTTATGAAAGAAATATTGACGAGAAAAAGGTCTATTAGTGAGGTAGAGACAATAGCTTTCACTGCAGAGTGTAGTGTCGTACTTCAAAATAAGTCTCCACCTAAATTAAAAGATCCGGGTAGTTTTTCTATCCCTTGTCATATTGGCAATCTCTTGATTGATAATGCATTATGTGATTTGGGTGCTAGTGTTAGCGTCATGCCATTATCTGTGTGTTCCAAGTTGAATATGGGTAAGTTAAAAGCTACCAATATAACTCTACAAATGGTCGACCGTTCTTTCAAATACCCCTTAGGTGTTTTAGAGGATGTCCCCGTTAGAGTATGTAAATTTTATATACCTGTAGATTTTGTTGTTCTTGATATGGCTGAGGATATGCAAACCCCAATTATATTGGGTAGACCATTCCTTAACACTGCAGGAGCAGTCATAGATGTAAGAAGTGGTAAGTTAACACTATTAGTAGGGGACGATAAAGTGGTCTTTAATCTGAATAATGCCCTAAAAGCTCCATGACTGAGGAGAAATGTTTCAGTGTTAATGTGGTTGTAAATTATTCTAACAAGCCCCAAGCTCTTGAAAAAGATCCCTTGGAGGCGGCATCTTGTGTTGCATCCTTTTCAGATGAGATAGAAAAACGGCAGAATGAAGTCGATGCAATAGAAAGAGCACTCTACAACGTTGGTCTTGGTTTCGAGGATGAACAAGTGGAACTGATCGAGTAAGTTGTGCGAATCGAGCCTACGGTAAGTATTCCGCCAGATCGAGTTGCAAGTGTTGAATGCAACGACAATTTGAAGCAACATCCGATCGAAGAAGGGTTTTTAGTGCGTAGCATTGAAGATCCCCCAGTCAAAGTCAAGGAGGATCCACCAGATAAGGCGACTTGGAGTCCCACAGGGTATGTCAGAAAGCTGAATCGCAGCCTGAACACCACTAGACCGGGTGAGAAACCGTCCGATCAAGCGTTAGGCCAAGGGTCCTAGAAATCGTACTTGGTAAGAAGGTCGTGCGGGACCTAGATAAAATAGCGCTTTGCGGGAGGCAACCCGTATTTTGAATGCTTTTTAGTCTAGATTTTCTTTTCTTTTTCTTATGAGAGAAGAGATGAGGGAATTTAATGAGTTCTATGAGTGTTTGTACAGGGTTGAAGGAAAGAGTTAGCCAAATTTTGGAGATAAGAAGAAAAATGATAATTAGACGATTGAGTCTCGGGCCCGACCGGGCGAAGCTCGCCCGATCGGGCGCGAGAGTAAGGATCTGTAAATAAGTAATTTCGCCCGACCGGGCGAGAGGCGCCTGACCAGGCGCAAAATTCGTCGTATACGGACTAATTTGTCCGCCCGATCGGGCAAGCCTCGCCCGACCGGGCACGAGAAGGGCGAAAATTTGGACTTAAAAATCGCCCGATCAGGCGACTGGCGCCCGACCGGGCGCGAGAGCAAGACGGAATCAAATAGTCAGATCGCCCGGCCAGGCGAGTGGCGCCCGACCGGGCGCAAAAAGTTACGGAATTAAGGGGTGTTAGATCGCCCGACCGGGCGCGAGACCCAACTACGAAAATTTACAGATCGCCCGACCGGGCGACCCACCGCCCGAGCAGGCGCGAGTGTCGTCCGTTCCTTTTCTTCTTTCTTTCTTTCTTCTTTCTTTCTCCATTTCTTCTTTCCTCCATTACTTTATCTCTCTAAAACTCATATTTTCTCTAACTTCTCTATAAGATTTCTCCTCCATTTCTTACCCAAATTCAAAACTCTTTACATATTTGTGATCCTCTCTTCACCTTCTTCACTCTCATATAAAAATTTTTCAGTTTTAATTCACAAAATTTTAAACCCATTTCTTCTACATGGCTTCAAAGAGGGCAAGATCCATTTTCGGTAGGAGCTCTAGTTCGAGGGAGGAGTAAGACCCAGACTTGCAGCTCCCGTATTGGCCGAAGATCCGGATCGTGAGCCGGGAACAAAAAGAACGATTGGAGCATTTGGTCGGTCGTGAGCTCTTCTGGTGCAGGTGGTGCAGGTGGCAGTGGAGGTGCGGGCTTCGGCTCGATGGACGAGGATAATGAGGACTAGCTATGTTGGGCTAGTTTCCGAGCCAATGAGGACATTGTCTGATTCTGGCTTGGGGGAGATTTTGGTTTGGTATTTTTCCTTTTCTCTTTTCTTTTATTTTTGGTGTGTTTTATTAGGTTAGTTTTCTTGCTTTCTAGGTTAGTTTTATTGCTTTCTTTATATATAAAATACAAAAAAAAATTGAAAATTAAAAAATCCAAAAATACGTTCTAATGAATTATAAATTATGCTTCCCTGTGCCCCATACTTGAGAAAATTGTTTTGATTCCTGGTATTTAATGATAAGCATTGTGGATTAGTTGATTATGATTTGAAGTTTGATTGCCTTGAAACCTTAACATGCGTCAATTTTGTCCAACTACTTGTGAATATAGTGCTTGACTAGTTGATTTGGTAAGGAATGTGTGATAGTTCCATAATTCCTGGTATGTCAATGAATTTGAGTATTGGTTTACAACTATTAGTAATATTTATATGATTCATTATTATGCACATTGAGGAGGACGAAGGCATTTGTTCTTTTAGGTAGCCTCCAGATATTGTAGATACATTTGTTCCCTTCTTGCTACCCATGTTGTTGCCTTGACCTTTTGTTGTTTATTAGCCGCATTACAAGCCTGTTTTGCCCCATTGGTTACTAGTCCCAAGCTTGGCTTGGGGGAGCTATTAGTGAGTGAGGTGAGGGAGTTTGTAGTGTGCTTATTATTTGCACAACTTGGGTTGGACTTTGAGAAGTTGATAAAGAAAAAAAAATGTGAAAAAATAAGTGAACTTCAAGAGAAAAAAATGTTCAAATGTTCTAGTTGGAGGGTGATCAAAAGAAAAATAATTTTGAGCCTCAATGAAATATTCAAGTTTGGAAAATAAAGTTTTTTTATTCACTCTACTTCTTCATTATTATATTTTATGAGTGAAATTGTAAGAGTTGGGATTATTTATTATGATTGGAGTATATTTGGTTGATGTTAGAGTTGGTTATGTAGGAGATGTATGATCATTATTTATTTTGATCATGGGTTTTATTAGGATATGGCTCCTTTAAGCATAACTTTTCTCTCACTTATTTCCTAATTTATCCTACCCTTTACCCTAGCCTTACATTACAAGCTTTAAAGACCTTCCGACCTTTGTGCATAGAATTGTATGAATGTGAAAGTGTTGTTTATCAATGCAAGTTATGATTTGACATATTTTGAGTCGACTAGTAGGTTGAGCATTCATTGTTTATACACGCGAGAGTGTGAGTTGGGAGGGCATTGTTCACATAAAGGGGTTGGATGGAGAGTGACCGAGTACATCTTTTACTCGCCACATAAATGAGAGTTGAGTGTGTGAGCACTAGTCTTGAATTCTATATGCTCTTGTGGTTTGCTCTGTTTGACAATTGTTAGGGAAGAAAGGTAATTTGATGGATTTGATTGGTTGACTTTGAAGCATGTTTATTTGATTTACCCTGGATTGTTTTTGCTTGATTTTTTACTTTTTGGGGTGAAGCATATTTATTGATTCATTGATGAGATCTTCGCTTAGGGACAAGCAAAGGTTTGGCTTGGGGGAGTTTGATGTGTCTATTTTATAAAGTATTTTACCCCCGTCCCTTGGTCATAATTAGTAGTGTTTTTGGCTCTTTAGAGCCACTTTTATTACTAATTGGTGTTTTCTAGTGTTTTCGTAGATTTGGTTGACTTTTGCAGGGATTTATACTTTTTGAGTATTTTTCCGAGATATTTTGGAGCAATCACGAACATTGGAGAAGCACGACCAGATTTTATAGCCCAGAGCCAGTTAGAGACATCGAACCGGTGATTAAGGGCTCGGTATAGGTGATACCGGGGCATTTGGACCGAGTATTCAAGACCCAAAGAGGAAACCCAGATTGGCCCGAAGAATTGGAGCCTAATCGAAGTCCAAATAGTGGCCCAAATGAGCCGCCCGGCCAAAGAGGCTGGCGCCCGGAGGCGCGCCCGGCCGGGCGAGAGAAGCTATGGCTGGCGCCAAGTGACGCGCCCGGCCGGGCGCGAGATTGCTATTAGAGACAAAAAGGCGCGCCCGATCAGGCAGTGCCTCGCCCGATCGGGCGCGTGTTATTGTTAGGAGACGCTTAACGTCGTTTTAATTTGTTTTAGTTTAGGATTTTTGTACGGAGTATAAATACTCCTCCGTAATACGATTTTAGGACGACTTCTTCTTTTCCTCTTTACTTTCTTTACTCTCTTTATTATTCTCTTAGAATTCTCTCTCTAAACCTTTGTTCTTAATCTACTCTTAATTCCAGATTACTTTTTGGTAACGATTTCTCTTCCCTTAATCTTAGTTGTTTATTTTCTTTCTTTCATTATGAATTATTTTATTACCTTGATTAGTTTAGTTTTTAATATGTGTGAGTAGTTTAATTCCTAGGGTTTATGGGGATCTAATAAATAATATGAAGGGGCAATTTATTGTCGTTGATTATCAATGCTAGATTAATTTCCTATTGATTGATTTAATGCTCTATGACTAGATTAGGCCTATCTTTTATGCATGAGTTTGACAATATTGATTCAAGATTCGTGAGATAAGAATTAATGTTTAGGTTTAGTTTCAATAGGCAGATTAATTTATAAATGGTTAAGTCGAGATTCGAGAGATGAGATTTAATACCGGTAGATTAATTCTGTGATTGTAATACGTAGCGAAAGCCCTTTACAATCTGGTTAATTGATGCATTGATGAATGACTATTATTGATTATTGATATTGCATGATAATTTCCTATTGAATTGTTTAATGTTTTACAATTGCGGCTTGTAAAAGTATAGCAATATTAAAATGATGAATCGAGCAGATGTTAATTTGATATTAAAGACTATTTTCAATAAAAACTTAGATCTAGTAAATTGCGAGAGCCTGTTAGATCTATATTGATTAATAAATTGCGAGAGCCTGTTAATCATGTTATTTATGCAATGTCAATGATTGATTACCATGTTTTACCCTGGAGTATTATTTATTGGTGAACCTATACCCCAGATCCTTTTATATATTGTTTTCTCCCTATTCCTATTCTTTGTAGTTTAGTTTCATACTCAAATATAAATATTGGTTACTTAGATAATTTAGATTATAATAATTAATTAGGAGTAAAATGACTTATTTCCCTGTGGAGATCGACCCTACTTCCCTATCTACTTTAGTAAGAGGATTTAGGTATTTACTTTTGATTAGGGGATACGACTTTACCCTGTCAAGCTTCCATAGTCGATCCATGAAAACCCGGGAAAATGCTCCAAAAGTACAATTTCCTGTAAAACTCAACTAAAACTACGAAAACACTAGAAAACACAAATTAGTAATAAAAGTGGCCCTAAAGAGCCAAAAACACTACTAATTATGACCATGAGACGGGGGTAAAACACTATATAAATTGGACATATCACTATCCAAATTAGACATAATTAATTATTTTAATACTTTTACCACAAAAAAAAACTTCTAAAACTTTTATTTTACCACCAAAAAAAATTAAAAATTGTTTTTAACCACCCGCCGTAAAAAACCTATAAACCTAACAAAAATTTTTAAATGCTTTGATTTTTGTGCCAAACACATGGTCTATAGGGATTCAGTGTAGGAATTTAGATACTCTAAGAGGAATTGCATGAATCATATTCATAAGCATCTAAACACCAAGATCAATGTGTAACACATAAAGAACATTTAATTGTATCGTTGAAGCGTGATTCCACGTGTGATCGAGCAAGAACAATGGGAAATAAAAAAACCCCCCAAGCGTGATCCCTCTACTTGGTCCACGGGCACAAATTAAACCTCCACTAATGCTAGTTAGTTGCAATTGAACCTTTCAATCAACTTTCTATAGAAGAGAGACACGAACTAACCACGAACCACCTCGAATGAGCACCACATGCCACCTAGGGTGGTAGACCGTACGAATGTTAAAGGGAGGGTCACGAGTTGAGGAGAGAGATTAGGGTTTTAGGATTTTGTTGCCTTGAGTACAATTCACTAAATGTTAGTTGTTATTTCAACCTTAGTCATGGATCTTATTTATAGATCATATCACTAAATAAGAGTCAATATCAAGCCCAAATACCTTTCTTGTCCTAATCAAACTACTCTAGCCCAACACTCCATACGGTATGTCATGATCTCATAAGGCCCATTAATGGGCCTCTTACTTGTTTAACCCAATACCCTTATTGTGTGACCTCATAGCTTAGGATCCATTCTATTGGGCTTTGGACTATTTGACTACCCCAAAGTTCATTTATCATATCTAGCAATAGACAATGACGACCCAAAAGAACGAACTTATTATCTCTATAATAGTGATCCTTGAAATATATAGTAATTGCACTTATCGAAGACATAATTCCTTCAATCTCCCACTTGTTTGAGACAAGTTTGCAATATTCAAATTCCTTAAGTTAATGTGCGTCTATTTGATAATATGATTGAAACTCATGTTGAAATCATATTAATCTACAAATCTTATCTTGAAATCTGAGTTAGAATTACAAAGCAAATAATTATTATGTAATCTATTTGAGCATGACCATGTTTTCTAAATTCTCCCTCTATAAGGGGCCAAGAAACATTCCTAATTAAATAGGTAGACTCTATCCAATCTTGTGGAAACCAAAGCTCCCACTCAACTTTTGAAGTAACCAGGAAACACCCTTTATAATCTCCGGTTACGGGAAGACGTTTGAATGTACCACAGTTAAATCAATCATTGAATGGAATCAATGTTCCACTCATGTTAAAGGAATCCACTAATATATCCGGAATCTCTATACTTGAACTTTGAAGTAGTTCTATAATTTGATCATGCATCATTCATGCTATCCATGTGATTGACCGAGCATCACTACGCTCCTATAGCCCATGAAATTGCGTTATTGATGAGTGACATTTATGTTACCCTTAGGGGTAGTGTATTGGTCTCTTTTCTCCTGTTTTTCTTAGGTTTTCTACCTCTTTTCTCCTCTTATGGCTTCCTTTTTTTTATGGATGAAAAGTATGCTTATTTGCGCTTGTTTTGATAATCTTTATGCATAACTTTATCATCCCCATGCTCTCGTGATCTTTGCTATCTTTTGCAGGTTCCATGACGGTCCTAAGCACGGTAGGAGGCCCCTTGGCCAAGTATGGAGGCATGGACAAAGACAAGAGGAGCAAAAGGGAAGAAGAGGAAGCAAGAAGAGGAAGTTCAAGAGGAGGTGTGGCCGAACCTCTAAGAGGTTCGGTCGAACCAAGGTGTGGTCAAACTTTTGAAAAGTTCGACCGAACCTCCAAGGCAGTTTCAACCAAGTTTTCAGCATGTTTACAGGAGGGGTCGAACCAGGAAAGTTCGACCAAACAAGGATCAGGGAGGTTCGACTGAACCTACCCTGAGTTCGGCCGAACCTACCCTGAGTCCGGCCGAACCTACACAGAGTTCGGTCGGACCTTTTCCCGTTTCAGCTGACTTTTTGCGGAGCTTCCTAAGCAATTTTGTAAGGGGTATTAATAGATTTTTTTTGCTCATTAAAGAAACGGATTTTTTAGTTTAGAATAGTTTTTAGGTTAGTTTTAGGTTTTTAGAGAGAGAAACTCTCAAATTTTGGAGAGAGAAAGTGAGGAGCACAATGGTTTTCATGGATTTTGGATAATCAAAGGAGGAATTTGATGATTTGAAGATCTCCATTTTATATCAATGAGCATTTCTTACTCTCTTCTCTCTTTATGCTTTATTAATTGCTTTGTTAATCATGTTTGAGTAGATTTCCTTCTAATAGGTGTTGAGTGAAGCTTTGTTATGGTTAATTGAGTTATTTGAGATAAATTTGATGATAATTGTGTGATTAAATTGATTGAATTGATGATGGCATGTTGTTTGTTTTAGATTGGATTGATCTCCCAAGATAGCAAACTTAATTGCATGTTAGTTCTAGTTTGACAAGGGATTGTGAATTAGAATTTATATATTTGATTGCATTTTGGGTAAATTTCTTCTATGCACCTAGTCAATGAGGGATCTAGGCTAGGAATTTGAGAGATTGCTCTTGATGGTAATTAATTCCCATTTTAATTCTTTCTTTGCATGATTGATTATCAAATCGATTCCCATTAACTTGTTAATTGTTCAAAGTGGATCTTTTCCCCTAGTAGACTTTATCATACCTTGTTCTTTATATGTGTTTTAGTGTAGTTGTAGTGTCCTTTATCCGTAAATCGACTTCGGCATAGCTTAGGCATTAGATTAAGAACAATCTAGCATTACCGTTCCTTGTGGTTCGACTCCGAACTTACCACTAGACTTGTTTAGGGGTTAGTTTTAGGATTTATAAATTTATTTGATTGAGTGTGGAATGTGCGACCATTCTAACGCCCATCAAAATGGCGTCGTTGCCAGGGAACGGTGTCAATGCTTGATTGTTTTTGATTGCTTGAGTCTAGGTATTTGTGTATACTTTTCTTTTTATTTTATTTTTTTTTAATTTTTGCTTGTTTTTGTAAAAAAAATGGCAAGTAACTCGTTTCCTCAATATGACAATGAGCCTTTTTGTGAATATTTCAATAGACTTGTGGGATATTTGGATTTTGATTGTTGTAGTCTTTGGGAGGCTTGTGAGATTTGTTATTTTGGTTTGAATGAGCAAACTAGGGATGAAGTTGAATGCATGCATAATGGTGAATTTAGAGCATTATCAATTGATGATGCTTGGGATTTTTATGTTTGGTTTGCTTGGGATGTCTATAATAAGGGTAATCATGATTCTATTATTGATATGAAATGTGTTGATACTTCTAATATTAGCATGAATTCCCATAATTTATTACATGATCCATTAAGTGAACCTAAAACACATGATTTCAACTCTATTTCCTCTTTTGTTCATGATGATGAGGTACATGCTCAAGTTGATGCTAATGGTGTGTTTCAATATTCTTCATTATTTACCATGCCTTCTTGTGATGTGCTTCGTTCCCTTAATGATGAATCTCATGTGTTTGATTGTGCCCCCACTCCCCAATGTGATGTATATGCTCATGATCTTAATGTTGATTTTTCCAATCTTGGTTGTACTTCTTCTTCTCTTGTTGAGCCTCAACCTTCAACACCTTTTGAATCCCTTATTTCTACTTTTGAATCTCAAATTAGGTGCATTGAGCTTGATAATGAGCTTGGGCCTAGTAAGGAAATGATTCTTAATTCTATGAGAGGTCAATTAGAGATAATGAAAAAGAATGAGGAGCGTCTTGAGGAGGGAAGGAGAAGAAAAGAAGAGTTAGAAAGCCAATTGTCACCCTTGATGCTTATTTGTGAAAAATCCCAATTTAATGTGTGTGTTGAGGATGATGATGATGATTTTGAGCAACCAAGAGAGTGTGAGGATCCCATTGGTGAGCATATGAGTGACGGTGAAGGAGTTGAGAATGAAGAGAGTGTTGATTTTGAAAATCCTAACCCTTTTTCCCATCTTGATGAGTCTCAAGCGCATGATTGTGATCCTTTTATCCATGAGTATTTGGATTCATTTAAGGTTATGTCTAATGTGTTTATTGAGTGTCAAATGAAAACCCATAGCCTTTTGAGTGAGTTCATTAAGAATGCTTCATGGGAGAGAGACCATTTTGAAATGAATTTGCATCCATTCATGCATGGCTTTGAGATTTTAGGCTTTAAGGAAGTTGAGGGAGTTGTTGTTCATGATTGTAGTGAAGGGGATTATGTAGTTCCTCTTGGAAGTTGGATGTTTGAGGGAGATCATGATCATGAGTGTTCTTCTTTTGAGGATTCTATGATTGATTTTCATGCTCAAATTGGTGATTTGAGGAATGGTGGTGAAGAAGAGACCATTTGTAAGACCATTGCTCCTATCCCCTTCTCTCATGTCCCTTTTTCAAGGAATTTCAACCATATCCCCTACACTCTTATATCCCTTCCTTCCTTTGTTAATGAGCCTATTGGGGACCCCCTTGCCTATGAAGATTTTTATGTCCCTCATTCGTCTTCAATTGAGGAAAAGGGTGATTTTGCCACCCAAAAAGATTTTTGTGAAGAGAGTTTGCCTTTCTATTCTTCTTCTTATTTTCTTGAATTTTCATTTGATTCTTCTTCTTCTTGGAAACTCCCTCTTCACCTTCTTTTGCGTGCACTAATCTTGGTGCATGCCCTTCTTATATCATTTGCTTACTTGTTATCTTATGAGATTTGTAGTAGTGCATTTGACAAGCTCTTGCGATCGTTGCAATATTATTTACTAGAGCGGTCAAGCTTGGACCTTAAGCAAGCCTTTCTCGGGAAGTAACCCGTGTTTTATTGCTTTCATTTTCTTTTATTTTTAGAATAGTTTTTGGCCTCATGGAAATGTTTGTGTGCTTGGTGCTAGGTACATAACTTAATATACTCTTATGCATTGGTTTGGATCAAGAATCAAGGAAGTTTGACTCCACTTTTGCTAGCACATGGAAAACAAGATTCAATTTTAGAGGTAGTCGGCTTCAAGAAGGTTTAATTGGGTCATTTGCGGGTACTATACCCACCTAATATCCGGTAATATCCTTCCTTGCTCTTCCTCTAATGATTTGTGACTTGTTGGACATATGTTGGTTGGTTGGATGACTTTCTTTCTTTTCTCCTCCCATGGATTCTTTGGTTTAATGTTTGAGCATGTTGCCTCATTCAAGCTTGGGGGAGGGTATTCTATCATGTTTGGTGGAATTTTGATTCATATATGCCATGCACATTTGTATATGCATTTCCATTTTCTTTATTTTGAAAATTCCAAAAAGATTTTGTTTCTATCAAGGAAAATTTGCAATGTGTTTTGTTTTGTTCTTACTTTTGACATAATACGCTTGGACTTGTATTCTTGAATGTCTTTATTCCTAAATTATAAAGGTGTGCACGGTTTGAGAATGTGTTAGGTTGACTCTATGATATGGTATGCTAAGGTAGTTGGCTAAGAACTTTGGGACCATGAAGCTCTAGTTCACTTGCTTGTGGTAAGATGGAGTTGCTCTCTATGGTGGATATGAAATCAAGAGTTAGTTATTGCTATCCCTAGTGAGGTAAATTGTTCAAGCCTTCATCATACTTTGTTAAGCGGCATATTTGGATCCTTGGCTATTGCATTCTCGTATCTAGAACTTGACTTTTAGCTCCCATGATCGCGACTGAGCCACTTTAGGGGATGACAAAGACATTTCTCTTTTTATAGGATTAATTTTCAATTTTGGATTTGGTTTGCAATTGCCCCTATTACTAGCCCTTTTGAGCCATATACCTTCTTTTCTCTAGCCACAATACAAGCCTTGAAGCCTTAGTTTCACTTTAAATCCTACCTTTAGTTTGTGAAGCAATTTTGTTTTGGAGCTTGTTTTATTGTTTATGGTGCAAGTTTAGAATTATAAGTTCATTTGCAAAGAAAGTATGTGTTGTATATAATTTTTTGCATAAAACCAAATACATTTTGAGAAAAAGCCGTCCAAAGTTAAAAGAGGCAAGGACATTTAAAAAAAAAAAAAAAAAAAAAAAAAAAAAAAAAAATTGGAAAAAGGAATTATTAAAAAAAAAAAAAAAAGTAAAGAAGAATGTAAAGCACAAAAAAAAAAAGGGTTTTGTTATTGTTGTTCTCCCTGTTTTTGTTATTTTGTGTTAAATAAGCTTGGGGGAAAGTTATTTAATAAGCATTCTTGGCACTTTTGTTTTGGAATCGTTTGGATCTTGTGGAAGAAGTTCCACCCGTGCTTCACATAGGTTTACCACCAATTTCAAGAGTTCTCCACACCTTTACTCTCCTAGCTTATATGTTAATACCTTGAAAGTCCTTTTGATCCTAGAGGGTTAAGTCATTCAATGATGGCGGGAAATAGGAATCAAGCCTATAGAGCGAGTTTGCATAGCCAAGATGTCGGGTAACCTTCTCAATGTTTTTAATTTCTTATTTATTTTCCGGTTTCTTCGTGGAATCATGAGAAGCTAACTTGAAAGTGGATTTGAAACTAGTAGAGAGAACGTGGTTTGATTGGTTGAAACAAAAGGTGGAATGTGTTTCCTTTAGTTCTCTATGCTTAGCATATGTTATGTTTCAATCAACCTTGGACATCTTAGAACGTGCATACCTTTATTATTTTAGAAAGATTGACATTCATTAGTGTTTGTTCCATCATAAAAGTCCACTCTAGAACGCTTGTAACTTTTCTCTTACTTCGATTTATTTTATTTTATTTATTTATTGCCTTGCCTTGATTTTTGTCAAGAGTTATGGGTTAAACTCTTAGGACACCCTTACGAGAGCTTACTCGTCCTCTAGAGCGATCTATGGGGTTTAAAGTGCTTGATGCATGCGCTAAATGCATTCGTGATTCCTACGAAAGTGAGTTAGTGTATATTCTTTCTCTTCTAGTTTTATTTTATTTTATTTTATTTTATTTTATTTATTTTTTTTTTAAAAAAAAAAATATACATCGTTTTCCGTTGTGTTTGTTTTGTTTTGCTCGAGGATGAGCAAAAGTTAAGCTTGGGGGTGTTTGATGAGTGACATTTATGTTACCCTTAGGGGTAGTGTATTGGTCTCTTTTCTCCTGTTTTTCTTAGGTTTTCTACCTCTTTTCTCCTCTTATGGCTTCCTTTTTTTTTATGGATGAAAAGTATGCTTATTTGCGCTTGTTTTGATAATCTTTATGCATAACTTTATCATCCCCATGCTCTCGTGATCTTTGCTATCTTTTGCAGGTTCCATGACGGTCCTAAGCACGGTAGGAGGCCCCTTGGCCAAGTATGGAGGCATGGACAAAGACAAGAGGAGCAAAAGGGAAGAAGAGGAAGCAAGAAGAGGAAGTTCAAGAGGAGGTGTGGCCGAACCTCTAAGAGGTTCGGTCGAACCAAGGTGTGGTCAAACTTTTGAAAAGTTCGACCGAACCTCCAAGGCAGTTTCAACCAAGTTTTCAGCATGTTTACAGGAAGGGTCGAACCAGGAAAGTTCGACCAAACAAGGATCAGGGAGGTTCGACCGAACCTACCCTGAGTTCGGCCGAACCTACCCTGAGTCCGGCCGAACCTACACAGAGTTCGGTCGGACCTTTTCCCGTTTCAGCTGACTTTTTGCGGAGCTTCCTAAGCAATTTTGTAAGGGGTATAAATAGATTTTTTTTGCTCATTAAAGAAACGGATTTTTTAGTTTAGAATAGTTTTTAGGTTAGTTTTAGGTTTTTAGAGAGAGAAACTCTCAAATTTTGGAGAGAGAAAGTGAGGAGCACAATGGTTTTCATGGATTTTGGATAATCAAAGGAGGAATTTGATGATTTGAAGATCTCCATTTTATATCAATGAGTATTTCTTACTCTCTTCTCTCTTTATGCTTTATTAATTGCTTTGTTAATCATGTTTGAGTAGATTTCCTTCTAATAGGTGTTGAGTGAAGCTTTGTTATGGTTAATTGAGTTATTTGAGATAAATTTGATGATAATTGTGTGATTAAATTGATTGAATTGATGATGGCATGTTGTTTGTTTTAGATTGGATTGATCTCCCAAGATAGCAAACTTAATTGCATGTTAGTTCTAGTTTGACAAGGGATTGTGAATTAGAATTTATATATTTGATTGCATTTTGGGTAAATTTCTTCTATGCACCTAGTCAATGAGGGATCTAGGCTAGGAATTTGAGAGATTGCTCTTGATGGTAATTAATTCCCATTTTAATTCTTTCTTTGCATGATTGATTATCAAATCGATTCCCATTAACTTGTTAATTGTTCAAAGTGGATCTTTTCCCCTAGTAGACTTTATCATACCTTGTTCTTTATATGTGTTTTAGTGTAGTTGTAGTGTCCTTTATCCGTAAATCGACTTCGGCATAGCTTAGGCATTAGATTAAGAACAATCTAGCATTACCGTTCCTTGTGGTTCGACTCCGAACTTACCACTAGACTTGTTTAGGGGTTAGTTTTAGGATTTATAAATTTATTTGATTGAGTGTGGAATGTGCGACCGTTCTAACGCCCATCAGTTATCCAATTAATCTTACATGCCAGTCCACGAGTTGAAGTGATTTATGTCCATTTTAATGACTTCAAACTAGGAACTTAAATAATATATGAATATAGTTCACCTGTGGGGTTTCATTCACCAGATCATTAACTTGATGAGTCAATCTATTCATATTTATTTTGGACATTTTATTTAATATAAAAATCATAATTAAATAAGAGAAATAATAAATTTCTGATTAAACATACTTCTCCAAATTAATGTATTACATATGCAATAAGTTTTTCTCAAAAACAAATACAACTTAAATTACATCATCAGCTTCAATCCAGTTGCACTAGTATGAGTCTCATGCTTAGTTGCACTAGTATGTTCTTATTTGTATGAAATTTTCACATCTTGACATCTCCTCTGCCAACGATTGATCTCTCGAATGAGGTGATATTTCCTCTCAACATGTTTGGAGGATTTGAAGTGTGACTTGGCTCCTTTGATTGAGCAATGGTGTCATTGTTGTCACAATACAACACAATTCCTTCTCGAGCACTTGGTACAATGTCCAGCTATGTGAGGAACTTCTTTATCCAAACTGCTTCTTTAGCTGCTTCAACAACAACCAAATACTCCGATTCTGTCGTAGAGTCTGCGATAGTGCATTGCTTCAAACTCTTCCAGCTCACTGCTCCTCTATTCAGACTGAAAATGTACCCTGACTGGGATTTGAAGTCATCTCTGTCTGTTTGGAAACTCGCATCCGTATAACCCTTGACAACCAACTCATCCTCGTCGCCATATACTAGAAACATTCCTTTAGTCCTTCTCAAGTACTTAAGGAAATTCTTAGTAGTTGTCTAGTGTGCTTTACCTGGATTTGCCTGAAATCTGCTACACATGCTGAAAGCATATGAAAGATCTAGCCTTGTACATATCATGGTATACATCAAAGACCCTATTGTAGAAGCATAAGGTATACTAGCCATACGTCTCATCTCTTATAACTTTTGAGGGCATTGAGATTTACTGAGGGTAATACCATAAGACATGGGGAGAAATCCTCTCTTGGAGTCTTTCACCTTAAACCTGTCAAGAACCTTATCAATATAAGTCTCTTGACTTAGTTCAATTAGGGCCGACACAATAGTTTAACTGTACCATTTACCGTTAACAGTACGGTTAACCGTTATGTCGGTTACTAAAAAATGTGAACCGTAACTATTCTATTAAGGAACGGTTAACCGCTACTGGTGAACCATTTCTTAACGGTACGGTTACAGGTTAAACGCTACCCATTTCATAAATTTAAACTAAACATTGTATTAAAATTAAAATTTTAAAATAATAAAATTCATGTTCCAATTAAGAGTACACACCGATAAACCAAAAACATTACCATGTTTAAATTGCTACGAGTAAGTTTTTTTTTTTTTTTTTTTTTTTTTTTTTTTTTTTTTTTTTTAAGCATAATGAGACATACAATATAATGATATTATACGTAGTACATACTTAGCATCTTCAAATTAAGACCATGGAATATTGGCAGACTAGCAACCTAGAAGATCAAATTGCATCATTATATATTTTCCCTAAAAAATTAAATATAAACACATATATATTTATTATAATTGTTATCCATCACGATGGTTAACCGTTTGCTTAAAATTATAATTGTAACCGTAGCCGTAGCCGTAACCGTAACCTTTAATCTCTATATTTAGAGGTTCGGTTAACCGTAACCGTTTAATTTAAACTGTTTGGTAAATGAACAGTTTAAACAAGCCGGTTATACCGGTTAACAGTTACAGTTTTTTTGCCCACCCCTAAGTTCAATCATCCTTCGAGATCTGTCTCGATGGATCTTGATTCCCAAAATGTACTCGGCTTCACCCAAGTGTTTCATAGTGAAACAACTTTTTAACCATTCCTTGACTGATTCAAGCATTAGTATGCCATTCCCCATGAGTAGTATGTCATCTACATACAAAACTAAGAAAACTACACTGCTCTCACTAGACTTCTTGTATACACAAAGTTTTTCTTTGCTCTTGAGAAAACCAAACTGTTTGATTGCCTCATCGAAACGAAGGTTCCAATTCCTTGATGCTTGCTTCAATCCATAAATGTATTTCTAAATTGTGCATACCCTTCTAGGATTTTTTTTGGATATAAAAAACCCTCAGATTGTGTCATGTACACATCCTTCGTCAAGAACCAATACAAGAAGGCGGTTTTGACATCCATCTACCAAATTTCGTAATCGAAAAATGCACCAATTGCTAAAAGATTCCGAATAAACTTAAGCATTGCTACTGGGGAAAAGGTTTCATCATAGTCAATACCATGAATATGTTTATACCCTTTTGCAACCAATGTTGCTTTATAGATGTAGGCATTTCCATCCTTATCTGTTTTAATCTTGTAGACCCACTTGCTTCTAATGGGTTTCTCCCCATTATGCAAGTCTACCAGGGTCCACACAACATTTTCATACATCAATGCCATTTTGGACTTCATGGCCTCAAGCCGCATTACTAAGTCGGGGCTCACCAAAGCTTGCTTGTAGGTTGTGGGTTCCTCATTCTCTAATAAGAATATTTTAGAATCCTCAGTTAACATAACCTCAACAAACTGTTTATTTCTGATTCTGGCAGACCTATGAGGGGTAGGAGTAACAATAGAAATATTCTCTCCAACCCTTTGAAGATTTTCGCAAGAATTAGATTCAAGTGGGATAATAGGAGTCTCTCTAGTCGAATTAGCTTGCTCCAACACATTTGTCAAATTAGCTGACTCATGTGCCCTCGCCTCTGATGTGTGTTATCCACATCCATTTGTTTTCCATCTCGAATTTCTTCGAGAACCACTTTACTCCCACTTGACATTTTAGAAAGAAATTTTCTTTCCAGAAAGACACCATCGCGAGCAACAAACACTTTGTTATCTTCGCGATTGTAGAAGTAATACCCTTTTGTCTCCTTGGGATAACCCACGAAGAAACATTTGTCTGATTTAGGGCAAAGTTTGTTTCCTTGTAAACACTTTACATAGACTTCACATCCCTAAATCTTGAGATAAGACAACTTTGGAACTTTTCCAATCCATAACTCATATGTTGTCTTCTCAAATGCTTTAAACGGGCTTCCGTTAAGTATGTTCGTAGCTGTTCCTAATGCATATCCCCAGAATGATATGTGTAAATCAATAAAGCTCATCATGGATCGAACCATGTCAAGCAAAGTTCGATTCCTCCTTTCTGACACACCATTTAATTGTGGTGTTCCTAGAGAAGTTAATTGTGAAAGTATTCCACAATCCCTCAAATGATCATCAAACTCTTGAGTCAAATATTCACAACTACGATCGAATCGTAGTGCTTTAATTGTCTTCCCAAGCTTGTTTTCTACCTCATTATGGAATTCCTTGAACTTTTCTAAGGATTTCGACTTGTGCTTCATTAAATAGATATAGCCATATATACTTGAATCATCAGTAAAAGTAATGAAGTAGTTAAAACCACCTCTAGCTTTTGAACTCATTGGTCCACACACATATGTATGTATGAGGCCCAAAAAGTCATTACCTCTTTCACCCTTTCCTGCAAAAGGTGATTTGGTCATCTTTTTTAACAATCATGACACACAATTTTCAAATGATTCATAATCAAATGAATTTAGGAGTCCATCCTTTCGTAATTTCTGGATGCGAGATTGGTTTATATGACCTAACCTACAATGCCATAGATAGGTTTGGTTTGATTCATATGTTTTGCGCTTTTTCTGATCAATGTTGTAAAAATGAGTTGTATAATCTAAGACACACAAACCATTAATCAATTTTGCGTTAGCATATAACATATTGTCTTTGGAAATAAAACAACTTTTGTCTCTTATTTCAAAAGAAAAACCTTCAGTATCTAAAACTGGAACTAAAATAATGTTCTTGGTAATTTTTGGGACATAATAACAGTTATTAAGCACCAAAATAAGACCAGATGGAAGTCTCGAGTGATAGTTTCCAATAGCAAGTGCAGTAACTTTTGCTCCATTTCCTACTCGAAGCGTAACTTCCCCTTTTGCTAACTTCCTACTCTCTTTTAGGCCCTGCATGTTATTAACAATATGAGCACCACAACCGATATCGAATACCTAATTGGAAGAAGAGGTAATATTGATTTCAACAACAAATATACTAGGTAACTCCTTACCTTTCATTTTAAAAATCATGTTGTGAGGACATTCTAGTAAGTGGAAAGACCACCTACCGTAATAAAAGAACTGGCTTCCCTCTTTCTTCAAGTTCTCCTCTGTATGGCTGATCAACAGATCGACAAGCGTCACCTTTGAGTCTTCATCATCAAGAATTAGCTTAATTGATGAAATCAAATCCATCATAGAGTGAAAACATAATAGTGTCATGTGCAGAGTCATAATCAAATGGTCTCCCTAAGATGTCCATCCGATTGAGTAAATCAATCAGTTCCTTCACATGGTTCTTAACTGACTGACCAGGAATGAGTTTCTTAGCCATTATCTTACAATGAATATTGTAAGTCTCAAACCTTACACTATCATTCCAGGAGTAATATATTTGAGGAATCGAATTAATGACTTCCTTGACAATACATTTTGGTCATTGATGTCTTCACCTTCTAATGCCCCAATTCCACCTCTACAGATGGCACTTAGACATCCTCGTAGATGGGTCAACTCATAATCTTTGAACCTTCTCTTCCAACAAGTTGGATTAGATGAAAATATGAGATTCTTGATTTTCTCTGCATCTGAAACATCTTTCGCGTGCCTAGTAGGATTGAAACCAACTGTGAATATGCTTTCAATGGGAATATATAATCAAGCCTCGAGCTTGTGGCTCTTAAGAACACTTCTTAACTCTTCTTCCCATTCCCTGAAGTTTACGAGATTTAGCCTTGTTTTTAGTTTAGTTGGCAAATTAGTATTGTCATTAAAGCTATTCATCTACAAATAAAAATCAAAATGAGGCAAAGTTCAATAATTATGTTTAATAAAATTTAAAGTACCAAAAGTGAATTAAAAGGTAACTTTAAAACACTTCATTCAATATAAATGACCCCAATTTGAATTAAGTGATTCCAAAACCCTTTATTTGTGCAATAATTGACCAAACTTTGGCCCTACCATCAACCACTACATTTTCAAGGTGAGTAAACTCTTTACTGATTACAACTCTTGGTTGAATAATTAATCATCATGTTTAATTATTACCCTTTGCTTCAAGGTTCTAACCTATTTAGGTTACCTTGTTGAGTAATTAAAGTTGTAAAACTTGATTTACCCCAACTCTCCCAAGATATAAAATGATACCCACCTTTGGCATGACCTATCATAATTATCAAAGGTTTACTAGGTTTTTAATTGGAAAAGCAACCTCAATATTACCAGGCCCTAGATTCATTATGTTTGTGATTATTTAGTGAACTCTAGTGCATCATCACAAGCATCAATAAAATCTAACATGCATAATCTACTAATGCATAAATAAAAGCATGACATAGTATGACTCCTTAATCTAAGAAAACTAATATATCAAAAGCTCCCACTTGAACCTTCATGGATCTTATACATCTTGCTCTTCACTCCATTGTTTTCATGGATTAATTACAAACCTATAATATTATTCTATTCTATATATTACTTAAATAAAATAAAATAAATTACAAAAATTCTTAACGGTATGCAGACTGTATTTAGATTACAAAAATATGTCATGATGCGCAGATCGTATTTAGAATATATGGGCCATAATAGTCTATATATAGCAATAAATAACATCGTATATTATAAAGTGCCATATAATAAATCAATCATCATGCTTTTTAAACTACAACATCGAATGCTTATAATTAAGGAAACATGGCTCCTAAATATCTCATATTTTAATTAAATTACTGCAATTAGATAATATCACATATTATTCATTACCAATTATAAAATATTATATATTTTAATTTAGGTATGAGATAGAATCAAATCTTATTTTAATCTTGGAAGATAAATCATATTTATTCTCCATGATTATCCTAACAAATTTAGGAGATTATATTCTAATTGCCTAGCTAATCACATAACTTTAAATCTATTACATCCTAAAATAATTATGGGATAATCACATTATTTATATCAATTAATTATTATCCACAGGAAAAATTGGCCGCAACAACACTAACTATGACGAAGGTGCGTGTAGCAGCACAACCTTTTAAGGGTGCACTCAACATCAAAAACTATGCACTTGGGTGCACATAGCAACATAAATGACTTTGGCATAACTTAGATTTCTACATAAAGTGGAATCTTAAATATTTTTAATGCTTTTATATTTATATATATTTTTGTTGAATTCCATTCTACTATTTTTTCATCTCACATAACTAAGTAGTCTTCTCTATCATTAATTGTTTTACTTTAAAGATTATTCAATTTTCCTCCAATAAATTGAATTATTTAAAAAGTTTTCGCTATTATTTTCTATCGTTTGTTTCTCCAATTACTTTATTTGATTGATTTATTTTTCTCTTCCATTATAACTAATTTTTTTTCCTTTTAAATTATTCTCTCCCAACCTCTACAATTAATGTGTCGTACATCAAAAACCAGAAAATCAATTTGGCATATCCTAAAACCCAACTCTAATATTGTTGTTTTAATTAAGTATTTTGAATTATTTTGTGAGGCTTGGTTTTAGAAAGATACTTATGTATCCTAAACTTTGGTAGAATAAAGGTTTTCAAATGATATTTATTTATTTATTTATCAATTTAGTATATGAATAAGTGGAGAAGGAAAGGAAACTAAGTCAATCATGTGAGATCGATATTAGAAAAATACAATTGAAGAAGCGAACGAAGGAAAATAATTAATAGCACAAAATTTTTGAAGTAATCCGCTTAATTGGTGGAGAATAAGAGATGCTTAATTGGAAAATAAATAGAAGGCATGCATGATGGAAAATCATGTAAGTTTAAAAAATGTTTAAACAATTATAAAATAATGAAGATTATACTTTTTTCCATGGAACCTTAGTTCATTAGTGTCATTTATGCTAATATGTGCACCCAATTACATAGTTTGTGTTGTGGACCGCACCTTTAAAAGGTTGTGCTGCTACACGCTCCTTTATTATAGTTGGTATTGTTGTGACCAATTTATCCTTATCCATATAGAATCTTTTGTTCAAAAATATCCAAACTTATCAAAATCAACAACTTTAATTTTGGCAATCATCTTTTCAAAATTAAAACTTATCCCTTTTTAAAATATGATTTTATTAAAATAAAATAAATATATTTTTTTTGAAATTTGCGCCAGCCACCATGGTATGGCCATCCGAAGCCGGCCACAGTGGCTGTACACCGTGACGGTGTACCTTGCACAGCAGTGACGTGCGATATCAACAGTGTCGCGCATCTGTTACACGGTGCACCGTTGCTGCAACGGCAGCTGCCGTGGCTGCCGCTCAAATTTTTTTATTTTAGTTTTGAATTAAAAAAAAACTTTTGTTAGAAATAAATTAAATTAACTTAATTTAGTCCAATTAACTTTAAAATTAAATCATATTCAATCTTAAAATCATGGTTCATCATGAAATTAATCCCCAATTCAATTTTTTATTTCTTAAATTAAGTAATTTGATCATGAAATATTCATAATTAATCATGAAAACAAATAAATTGAATCCATGAATCACATGACAATCGAATTAAATCAAAACCAAAACACGAAAATCAAAATTTAACAGTTTAGGGTTTCGCGAATTTAGGGTTGGGGGAGGGTCGAAATTTTTGAACTAAAAGGGGGAAAATTTGGTCCATACTAGTTTAATTTTGAGCAAACCAATCAACTTTTATCATTCCATATGTTAAATCGCATTTAAAATAATAATTAACGCATAATTAAATTATTCTCCCTTTTTATTGAATTAAAATTTTATGCGGACATACAAAGAATTAAAATTCAATATACGTACATACAAAGGCTAACTAATACCACTGTAGGACTTTATATACTCTAAGAAAAATTACATGAATCATATTCATAAGAATCTAAACATCAAGATCAATGCATAAAACATAAAAGAACATATAACTTTACCTTTGAAGCGTGATTCCACGTGCGATCGATCAAGAACAATGGGAGATAAAGAACCCCAAGCGTGATCTCTCTACTTGGTCCACGGGCACAGATTAAACCTCCACTAATGCTAGTTAGTTGTGATTGAATCTTTCAATCAACCTTCTACGGAGAAGAGAGACACGAACAAGCACCCCACAAGCCACATAGGGTGGGCGGCCGTACTGACGTGAAGGGGAGGGCTGTGAGGTGAGGAGAAAGATTAGGGTTTTGGGATTTGGTTGCCTTGATTTACAATTTACTGAATGTTAATTCTTATTTTAACCTTAGTCATGGATCTTATTTACAGATCGATCATGTCTCTAAATAAGAGTCCATGTCAAGACCAAATACCTTGTCCAAATCAAACTATTCTAGCCTAACACTCCATATTGTATGTCATGATCTCATGAGACCCATTAATGGGCCTCTTAGATGTTTAACCCACTACTCTTGTTGTGTGACCTTATAGCTTAGGATCCATTCTATTGGGGTTTGGACTATTTGACTAGCCCAAATTTCATTTATCATATCTAGCAACAGATAATGACGACCCAAAAAAAACGAACTTATTATCTCCATTATAATGATCCTTGATATATCTAGTAATTCACTTATCGAAGACATAATTCCCTCATTTAGGGGGGAATTTTGGTCTTTTTTTTTTACACGGGAAATTTTGGTCCTACGAGTTCAACTTGAGTTTAGAATTGACAAAAAATGATCGTAAATGGTTCATTTTTCTTAATAAATGATCGTAAATGGTTCATAGAGACAAATTGCCCTTAAACCCGTGAAGATTATGTTTTGCGCACAAAAATCGAAGAATTTTTTTAAACTGTTAAATTTAACAATTTTCTTGATGATAGGTGGTAAAAAAAAAAATTTAGAATTTTTTTTGTAATAAAATAAAACTTTTAGAAGTTTTGGTGGTAAAAAACAATTTTGTGTTTTTTTTAATGTGGTAAAAGGAAAAAATTCTTAAAGTTGCAATTCATAAACTTCCTCCATTTTGATGAGTGTTCAGTTATATATTGTAGTTTTGTAAATCATGGAAATGTAAAAATAAGGACCATGCATATGAGACTATGGGTAATAGGAGGAGAGAGATAGAGAATAAGAGATTTATAAAATGAAATTAGGTCACACAAAGTGGAGTTTTAGATGATAACAAATGAATAAAAAACTATCAGAAACAAAGTAAAAGTGAATAGAACTTACAAAAATAGATGAAAATGGAAGTGGAATTTTTGAAAACAGATGGAGCAAAATTAAATAATTGATATCTTAATTTTTTTATTTTTTTTTAACAAATTGAGATCTTAAAATTTGATACGAGTGCTGCCCAAATTTCTAACATGATGGAAAGAGCATGTTGAATTAAAAAAAAATAAAAAAAAAAAATGTACGACAAACTGATAAGGTGCATATCTATACTAATATTTAAAAACATGAAATTTAAGGACTCTTGTCCTCTTCCTAAATATTAGCAATATTGAATTTAAGGGAGCAATCAAAGGTATATTTTCTAAACTTTATTTACAATTTTTTTTTTCAAATTTCTTTTTACTCTTTCGCTATTTTTGTATTTAATCATTTTTTTTAATAAATTGTAATTTAGAATTTTGTCTAGGTTTTTACAAATATTTATATAATTTTATTTCCGTTTTCAATGTTTACAAATAATTGTTTCTATTAATTTTACTTTATTCTAGTTTTATCATGTGTCACTTTTTTTTTTTTTTTTTCAGATCTTGATTTTTTTTATTAAGTTTATGTAGGATTTTAATATTTTTTTAAATTTTTTTTGAGAATTGTTTTAGAATTTTTGGGTGATTGGTGCTTAATCGCTTTTTTTTTAAAGAACTGTGTATCAAAATTTCGTTTGGATTTTAATTGAGTTGCATAATCAATTTTTTTTTTAAAATGTTTAAAGATTGAGTTTTTTTTTTTAGTTCTATTTTTGTTGTGAAATAGTGAGACAAACATGAGAGATTGTGAGAGAATTAATGTATGTATCTTTATTCCATATGATAAGGGTATATATACATACAATATAATTAGGGTTTGTTTGGATAATAATAATCCCTAGATCTGAAATATTCTGGATGATACAAGAAGGATAATGGGCATCCACCCAATATTTCATAACATCCCCACTTGGATGTCCATTATTGAAGATTGTGCTTCATTAAAACCTTAATAGGAAAAACCCTATGGGATAAAAACCCAATTAAGGAAAAAGAGTACAACATTATTCGTAATACGCTTTAGATACTGCCTCGTTAAAAACCTTATCGGAAAACCCAATGTGGGACAAAACTATGGTCAAGGGAAAAGGAGTGCTGCTCATATTTTCTCCCCATGATGAATACAAACCTGATATCTTCTAGTGCCGCCATAATGAATCTAATATGGTTGGATATATTCTCATATGTAGTAAAATATCATTTGCTTATCTTTGATCCTCCTAAATTGAAATTGCATCTTCAAATCTTCAAGTCTTCACGTGAACCTGTGAAGTGTCTTCATTTCATTGTACATGTGTTTATCTCTAATGTCATTATTTCAAATCTCTTTTTAATAATTGATTTGAAAGTTAAACTTATGCGGTTATCACTTTTTCTGGAAGTCATGAATAATAGCAATCGATAATCATTATTTGATCAAACATTCATTAATAATAATTTTATGACAAAACTTGATATTATTAATGTCGTTCTTCAATCTCATATGAATTACAATATAACACATGTAATTGTATACGCTAATCATTGTTCTTCTGGGCCATAAGAAAACATTCTCACGGAAAAGTTCCATTGATATTCTCTTGACATTTCGTAATTGACCCAATACCTCTCTTGTAAATACAAGTAGTAAATCTAACTAACTTTTATATGCTCAAACTTTAGGTTGAGATCGATGTTAATGATGTAGTCACATAGACTTTTCAAGAGTTTGATAATAATTTCAATATTCAAGATAAAAAATTTATAGGGCTAGATATTGAAATACATCGTATATAGGTTCTTCAGGATTTCTTCTTACATGATTCATAACATGTAATCAAATCGACATCATCAATAATTTCATCACAATTATAAGCCCATTGGAATATTAATATCTCTTTCTAATTTTCCATCAAAGTTGTAAATATGCCTTACTATATATATAATGAACATTTACATATACCAAAAATATTATATAGAAATTAATGCATGCAATTTGAGATATAGTAAGCATGGTAACATACTAAACAAAAATTGTAATGAGTGATGCATCTAACAACTTCCGACATATGCAATGAATAATCCATTAACCTATGACTCACACATGTATATGCACATACATACGACTCTAAATAATGCAAGACACTGTACAATGTGGATTTAAAAATCCATATCTCATTGGACTTCGATCTTGGTCCATGTTAAACTTATGATAATAATCATTATGTTGACATCAAAATGGACATATGTTTTAGATCCCTTATTCACTAGTCCACTCTATTATGCATATGCATATTATTCATCGGTTCCATTATGTACCGGTATCATAAAATTCCTTTAACGTACATTTCACATGCTATTTTACTATGATATCTGAATACATTTTCTTATTAGTACCATCAAAACTTTCTTACATCGTCATAAGCCATCTATTGTAATAATTCATATATTTATAATACTTTTAGGGTATTTCATACACTATGGTTTTTGTATACTATTACACTATTAGTGTTAACAAAACTATCTTGCCAAATATCATATCTATTAGACATATCTTTATTTTGGAACCGATCATACAACCTACATTTCAGGTGTAGTGATTCAAGTATAATAGGCAAGAATTTATCTCAATGTATACACATAACTAATGCTACCAAAATTTATCTTCAACGCTATGCAACATGAGTCATAACTTAATACAAATCAAGTCGTAAATGTGCAACATATCTTGATAATATATAGACAAAAATTGACAACTTCTCAAACTACCATTATAGGTATCATAATTATTATTTTATTATTTTTCTAAATTTTGCTAGTTCGTTTTTCTCCACCTAAGTTGGTAAAATATCTCATTTGTAGGGGCATCTAATTCTATACCAACTTAGTAAACAAATTTGCATTATTAATATTCACTTCATTAGGAGGATCACAGTCAAAATTTATTTCTTAGAAGATTTGTATTAAACAAATTCTATCTCTTTTAGAGAACAATTTCAATGAAGAATTAGTTCTTCATTAACTTTACATTGCATGTGTATTTATTATTACCCTTTTTATAACATCTTCTGGAAAACAATGTTAATAGGGAGACATGTGTTTTACAGTTGTACATTTTTCCTTATTTTCCAATTTCTTATGTGCGGACATATAATAGCCCCAATCAAAAGAATTGTTGTACAAGAATAAATCACTTGCTTGTAATTTTACTAGGTCGCGATCTTCAAGATCTTTGCAGACTTAAATAATGTATTTGGTGAGCTTCTGGTCACGTGATAGTTGACAATAATATATAAGTTATTTTGGTGAACTTCTGGTCACCCATTACTCTTTTATATAAGAAAACAAAACCTATTAACTCTTGAAATTTCATTTATACAAATTATTATGAATTACAATCCAAATATAGCTTA
Organism: Chenopodium quinoa; assembly: GCF_001683475.1. Lineage (NCBI taxonomy): Eukaryota > Viridiplantae > Streptophyta > Magnoliopsida > Caryophyllales > Amaranthaceae > Chenopodium > Chenopodium quinoa. The sequence goes on along the minus strand of NW_018744633.1, from coordinate 2,168,314 downwards.
ATCTCAATATTATGTCTTGCCATTCAATTCAAATCATATATCTAATATTGCGACTGCGTCAGCACATTATCAAATGAAACTTCAGGTTTCCATAACGAGTAATTATTAAACCCGGAGGACCTAATTTAACTATCACATCCAACCACTTCTCTAAATTTCAACTCTGGTCAGTTTTCCGACACTAGTGATCACTTTATTAAAGTTACTTTATGTATGACCATGAATGTGATGTGATATTAGATTACCAATGTGTTTCTTTCTAAAATTGTCAAGAAATTTAATTAATACTGTAGACACCTACTTTTGGCCTCTTGTCCCGAAAATAATTGCGATGATGTTACAAAAATCCGTTCTCATGTTAGATCAAAGTTGAAGTGTTTATGGACTATGAAAAGAATTATAAAGTAATTTAAAACTCATATTTGAGACCAATTTATGTTATAGCATTTTTCAATTACTAATTAGGACTAAAAAATGTTCATACATGTTTAAACTTGATTAATAACGGACCCAAATGCGTCAAATGCAATGATTGGATCCAATGGAACCTACATTGTTGAAAACCGAGCCAAACAGATAAAACAACCATCAAATTCCCATTCAAGGCCTATATAGATGGATAGCCCTTTTAAAGATCTTTCCAACAGTATATTATAAGCCAAATTTTGAGCCAAAACGAAGAAGTTATTATTAAAACACTAAACCGGACCCTAAAACCGACACCCTTGCACTCCAACGGCCATAACTTTTGATCCATAATATATTTTAACCTAATTATAATGACACTGGAAAGTAGACATTCATAGATTCCAATGATATCTCACATGCTTTAATACCACTCCACAATCAAAAGTTATGGAAGTTTTAAAAACGCATTTTCTTATAAGGCAAACTGCAAACCAGCGTAACTCAATCAGTCGCGCGCGACACCCAGCGCGACTCAGTGAGTTGCGCGCGCCACCTAAAGGCGCAGCTCTAAAACCCTAAACCTAGATCCCTACTCCTATAAATAGGGGTCTTCGTTCAGCGTTACGAGGACCAAAAAATTCAGAATTAAAACCCTAGTATTCTCAAAACCCTAATATCTCAACTTCTCTTACTATCATAGTACTTTTTCTTCTCTCTTCCCAAATACTTTCCAACCCTAATTGAATCCATTGAAGCTCTTGAAGGTACAATGAATAAAGAAAGTCCATAAACACATTAAACGGAGATTTACCATAAAAGAAAGACGGTTAGTTTCCTGAGCACTTAGATAAATCACTTTTCCTTTATTGTTTAAATAAATTTAATTGAATAAATAGTATTGTTTGATCTCTTTAAACAAACTTTTAATTGATTAATTCACATAGTATTCTTTTTTTAATCAAGAATAGAATTTGATAATTAATTGTTGTCTTATCACTTATGACAAGGCGAATATTGTTTAATTTGTTCTTTTCACGAATATTGATTAAATAAAGAATAACGACTTTTGCAATGTAATTCCTACGTGATTAATTCTTGTAAATAAAATCAACTAACTTATTCTTTAGGTATCAAGTTTCATATATTGTTTGGTAATGAAATTGCAAAAAAGGAAGAGCTAGTAGAGGCTGTACTAGGGCTAGAATAGCGATTCCTCTCTAAAAGGAACGTTATTTTAGTACCCTCTTTCCCGAACTCATTTCTGGTTTATGTAGACCAATTTAGGCATGGGTAAACTTACGATTCATGCTAATTATTCCATAAACTCCACATGGAAGAAAGGCATGAACGAGGTTTATGAGTTTTCCTAAAATTCATTGGCGACTCCTACTTGTTTCTTACAAAAAAGCGTGATGAGAGTATCATTTCTAATTCAAGGTCTCCCAAACAGTCAGGAATTCAAATCCTAATACACCCTAACAAGTGTAAAGTCCTAGGCTTTTAAGTGGCCATGGGCATCTAAGGAAGGACCCCCTACGATGAAATCACCCTCCTTACAAATACTCATACTCCACTAGAGCATTGATTGTAATCTCGATTCATGCTAATCTTGTTGGACAACATTTTTAGACGCTTTTGGAGTACTATATATAATCATAACACATTTTAATATACTAGAAACGATCTATCTCTTCAAGAGATCCATCAAAATGTGTTACTTTCTCAAATTTGTCATTGTCAATTATTTCTCCTTTCCTCTTTCAAGGATTCTTATCATTGTAACCCTTTAGCTTACAACACTTTAGGTCTTCTAGTTTCAATAGCAACTGATCTTGTCCTTCTAGGACATCAACTTATATGTACATTTATAGATAGTATATAGGTAATGACATTTATTCATATCCATCTTAGAGTGGTATCATTCTAGATATTTGATTATATCATGTGGCCACCTCTATTAAATAAAATCATTGATATTTAGGCTAGTGCATGTACCAAACTGACTATCAACGTATTTAATTATTCATATACTACACGTATCCTCCCCTAATTCTTGCATATGAGGGTATAAAAATAGTCAAACAATCTTTAAATCCCTTGCTCCTTTTAAGCCATATATTCTTTTAGCAATGCATGTATCAAACAAAGCAAAGTTTTTTTTTTCCTCTAGCCCAATTATATGAATTTTTATATTGAAAATTCTAAAAAGTATGTCATGCTCAATTTCTTAAATTCATACAATTATTTCTTACTCAAATGAATATTATGTACTCATGTTTACATTTCTTATGAACTTTTCCATGAATCATGATCAATAAAGTCAACAAACATTCTTGTTATCCTTTTCCATCATACATCAATATCTCATTCACTTCGGTGGATGAGTACATCTTAGTTACAAATATTTATTTTTTGAAAACCATAGTTCATTATTTTATATATTTATCAAAAAGGTAGTATATTCCATTCTTCAAATTCATTCCACATATAATAAAGAATAAAGTTATAATAGAACAAAACAAAGCAAAATCACCATTATATATAGATGCAAACTTTATAATTAAGACATCAGATTTCGGTAGGAGGACGGAAAAATGAACTATTCATAAGGTGAGTATGTTGATAGAAATTAAAGAGTATATATGAATATAATTAGCATGCAAATTCACCCCTTTTCAATAGATTAAATTAATAATTAGATTTGATCAACCATCTCATAATATTTTGTATAGTGTTGCTTTGAGGAGATCAACAAAAACAAAAAACAAAGTGGTATTGAAGTCTAGTAAATTAAATAAGGCTACAATATATTACATATAAATGGAGAGCATCTATGATTAGATATGCACAGTCAACTTTTCTATAAGTTCAATAATTTATATAACCATAAAACTAACTATAAAGAGTATAATACTTTAACCATCAAGAGAGCACCCATAATAAATATATATGCAGTAAGTTGTACTTCAATTCATCAAATTATCCTACCAATATGACAAACGCCTATTATATAGGTTAAGATTTGGAATTTGATCTTTGACAAAACCATCATGCAATTATGCAAGACCTAAAAACAAACTAAGCTTTGGAATAAACAGAAAATAAAATACAGTAGGATTTATAAAGGAAACTGATTCCGTGAGTTTTGCATTATCATTAAACATAATATATACAAGCTAATTAAAAGTTAGCTAGGCAGATAATCTCCTAGCTAAATCCCTTAGTACATGGGATAACTATTGACTAAGATAAAGCCTAACTAATTGCTGGACTATGGCCCTGTTCTTTTGAGCTTATGGGCATAGCAGAGCAGGGCTATGCTTCCACACACTGCGGAGCAGAGCAGGATAGAGCCGAGCAGATTTCAGCAGAGCAGGACAGAGCAGCTCTAAGTAACAGGGCTTTTGATAAGTACAAAGAGTGAAGATATATACATTAAATATAATGCATATATTCTGACAATTTAGGAAACTATATAAAACTGAAGATATCACGAATATTCCCTATATTCCTAATTACATTAATAGTGGTCAATAATATTATATGTACTATACATACAAACATGTTTCAAAGCATCTATGTTGTTTGCAAACCAAAACTAAGTCAACAAAACATGAGACCTCACCTAATGAACATATACATAGTATTATCAATGTCCGTCTACTTAACTAAGCATAACAAAACATGGCAAGCAAAGTGAACCATTGACTCTGAAACTCGACACTAATACAAAACAAAATTTCAAGATAATTTGTTCAATAATGTTAGCTACCGCTAAAGTCTTATAGTGATAATTCAAGGCATATATAACAGACTATTAATTGAAACGGAGAAACCACATACTCCTTAATGATACAATTACGGATTCTAAAACTTATAACCAGAAAAGTAGTTTATTTAAAGAAGAGCCTGACTACTACTACTTTGTTAATTCATTAATAAACTAAGCCCAAAACTAATGTGTACTTGATACAACTACATACTACCTCCGATTTTTTTAGTTGCAACTTTATAATATTTTATATCTCTCAAATAATACCCCAACGTTGTAACTAAAAAAATCGAAGGTAGTAAATCTTTGATCAAACAATAAGGCAATGACTAAAGTGTAAATTAAAGATTTATTTTAGTTTATAATATAATCCAATCACAAAAAATAATTAAGGATTATTGATAAAAAAATATATATGCCATCAAATAAACAAAGTAGATAGTAATCACATACAAGTACAGTGAAAAACAAATACATGCATGATGATATATAGCCATGAAAAATAAAAAAAAAAGTAATCTTATGACACAAGAGTTTAGTGGATAATTATCCAGTCAATTAACCAAAAATAATATACATATGAAAAGAATACAAGTTAAATAATAGTGAATCTATTAAGTTATAGCACTCAAGTAATCAATATAAGTTTGGAAGATTAAATCATAGTGCATAAAAAATCTCATACGAATCACCAGTTGTCGAAAATATTGCACATACATTCCAACTTTTATCGATGGAAAATTAATTAATAACTAAGAATTGGAGTATATGTGCACCTTTGTTTATCTTTGAGATATGACTATAGTCAAACGTGCATGGCTCAATTGGATAGAAAGTGGTGCTGATAACGTGTTGTGAAATAGGGAGAAACACGAGAGATCGAGAGAGAATTAATGTATGTATATTTATTCCATATGATAACGGTATATATACATACAATATAATTAGGGTTTGCTTGGATATTAATAACCCTAGATCTAGAATATTTTGGATGATACAAGAAAGATAATGGGCATCCACCCAATATTTCATAATAATTTTTGATATTTTTTTTATTTTGTTATGTAACACCTCCAAATTACTCTATAATATTTAACAGTAATAATCCAGCTTTAGGGAGTAACTTGGGAGTATTACCTCCACGTGATTACATAAGGCTTTAACATAGTTTTGCAGCGGAAAACATTACTTATATTTTATTAGTAATAATAATAGTAATAGTAATAGTTTTGAAACACTTCCAAAGTAACTACAACACTAATACTATGTTTACTAAATTAAACTAGGTGATCATCGCCCATCGTTCCCATTGCAGCATATAGTTCACGTTGTCCGATCGCCATCACCTATCTACTAATCAAAATGATAAGTAGGGCCAAGCCAAAACAAAACTAATACGTATTAGCGAAAATGCTAAGTACATACAAATGACAGACATGTAAATCAATTTAATTAATTAAACAAGTTTTCGAACATATTTAAATTTAATAAATCATAATTTATCCAAACCATTCATCAATAGAAATTCATGCATAAAAGCTTGTCAAAAGGACCAACTTCAGAAATAATTAACTTTCCAAAGATAATTCCGAATAGGATGGATCAATCCATATTTTCATAAATCATTTTACCATGTAAGTGTGCATACCCCCCAAGCTAGTAACTCTTTTACATAGTGCTATCAAAGGGAAATACTAGGTCATATAAAATCCATAGTCTTCAACTTACTCCGCATAGTGGGAGTTAAAAATCCAAAGATCCAAGGAGTAAATCCTGTTAAATAAACTTTCCAATATCACATACTCGGGATAATTTAAACAATAAAACTTCCTTTTTAAAACATCTTGAATATCAGTACAAGTTTATAATCAACCATATGAAATATTTAAACATTTGATATTAAACACTTAAAACATGTTTCACCGAAATATATTTCACAATCATTTAAACATGGTTCGAAATCACTTAACATGTAAATCACGTTGCATATAAAAATCACTTTTAAAAGATCTAGCCACGTGTACGTACCTTAATCTTTGCACACAAGTACGGAACTCCTACTTACGAACTCCAAAATTCGTCCTACAATAAACCAATAATCCTAATCAAATACTTTTCAACCCATAGACACGAGGACTTAGAATAACGACTTTGACAAGTTGTGCATGAACAATTTATTATCGTAACCTTTTTATAAAATTAACACTTGTATTTATGAAATTAATAATAATAATAATAATAATAATAATAATAATAATAATAATAATAATAGGAAGTAGTAGTACTTTACATTAGCAAGTAAGTAGTACTTATATATGTGAATAGTACACTAGTAGAAAAAAGGAGATTGGCACCGGTTTAAAACCCCTCAATGCCACCGGTTTTGAACGAGTATTTGAGGGATGCCAATAATCGTATGAAAAGCCACTAGTACAAAACCGGTGGGAATACTTGTTATTGGCACCGGTTAACCAGTGCCAAAAATGCCCAAAGAAATTAAAAAAAAATTAAAATCAAGCAGCTAACTATTAGTGTGCTAGAACAACATCTTGAATCAATGGGTAAATCGCTCAAAAGTTTTATCCTAGATCATCTAAGCTATACCATTGCTGATGAATTCAGAAAAACAAGAGATATAACATATGCTTTAGATACAACTATTCCTGAAGAATTCATAAATTCAAAGGTACGTTTGAACACAGCTCAATTCGAAGCATTCTAGTGTATAATGAAACACATACATGAAGGAAAAGGAGGTGCTTTTTTATTAATGGACCGGGTGGAACTGAGAAGACCTTATTATACAATTGCTTATATGCAGAAGTTTGTATGATGAATAAAACTGTACTCTAAACAGCAACATCCGGAATAGCAGCATCAAATCTTCCTTTAGAGAGAACAACTCATTCAAGATTCAAAATACCGGTTGACCATGAGAACTGTAGAATTGTATAAACTTACGGCTTAGCTTTCATTAATCGGGGCAAAACATATATATACAACCCTTACTCCTAGTGTTACCTTAATTAGGTTACTAGAAATATGGAAACAATATAAAAGATAGAAACAAATATATCTACCCAAAATATATCCTCAATACCCCCCCTCAAGTTGGAGCACTAGGATCATAAGTGCCCAACTTGGACAAAACATGATCAAACTGTGATTTCCCAAGAGCCTTCGTGAAAATGTCGGCCAATTGAGTAGTCGTAGGAACATATGAAGGAGAAATTAAGCCGTCTATAATTGCATCTCGCACAAAGTGGCAATCAACTTCAATATGCTTGGTCCTTTCATGAAAGACCGGATTCTTTGCAATGTGCAAAGCAGATTGACTGTCACAAAATAACTTGATTTCCTTAGGATGATGGACACCCAAACTTAGCAACAAATCCTTAAGCCACTTGAGCTCACAAGTAGCTGCATACATAGAGCTGTACTCGGCATCACTAGAAGATGTCGCCACCGTTGGTTGCTTTTTAGTCTTTCAAGAAATAGGAGAATGACCTAAAAATACCAACCAACCTGTGATAGAACGACGAGTTAGAGGGCAAGCTGCCCAATCCGAATCACACCAACCTTCCAAAGTAAGATCACTAGTAGCACTCAACAAAATGCCCTGACCCGGGGTGCCTTTCAAATAACAAACAACTCGAAGAGCTGCTTCCCAATGCTCAATGCGCGGCTCTTTCATAAACTGAGACAAAATATGAACGGAGTATGCTAGATCTGGTCTAGTGACCCCCAGATAAATCAAACGACCAACCAACCTACGATATGCTTCCGGATCCTCAAGAAGAGCACCTGTGGCACGACCGAGCTTGTGGTTTTGCTCCATGGGAAAACCACTCGGCTTTGCCCCTAACAAACCTGCTTCAGAAATGATATCCAACGTATATTTTCGTTGACACAAAAATAAACCTGAAGCACTACAAGAAACTTCTATGCCCAAAAAATATTTCAAAGGACCTAGATCCTTCATCTTGAAACAATCACTAAGATAAGCCTTGAAACCAACTAGCGTAGCGGAATGATTACCAGAAATAATAGGATCATCAACATATACTAAGACATTACTCTGAACGGTGCCTTTAGTATACGTAAAAAGGGAATAATCAGAGTAAGATTGAATGAAACCATACCCTTTCAAAGCCGTTGTTAGCTTTGCAAACCAACACCTCGGTGCTTGCTTGAACCCATACAAGGACTTGTTCAAGCAACACACTAATGTAGGATCCTCACTTTCAAACCCGGGAGGTAATTTCATGTATACCTCCTCATCAAGATCACCATGCAGGAAAGCATTATGCACATCCATCTGATGAAGTTCCCAATTCTTTGATGCTGCAATTGCAAGAAAAGCCCGAACCGTTGTCATATTTGCAATTGGAGCAAATGTTTCACCATAATCTATGCCTTCCTGCTGATGGTTGCCAAAAACAACTAGCCGAGATTTAAGCCGTTCAATATCACCATTAGACAAATATTTTGTCTTAAACACCCATTGACTCCCTAGTGCACGTTTACCGGGGGGAAGGTGCTCTAAGGTCCATGTACCATTATCTTTCAAAGCCCTTATCTCCTCTTGCATAGATTTCCTCCAACCTTGATGTTTCATGGCCTCTTTAAATGATTTCGGATCATGACCACCAACAATAGCTGCCAGAAACTTACAATAATTCACAGAAAACTTGTCACAATTTATATAATGTGCTAGACGGAGTACCTAAAGGAGTGTTGGAAGACGGAGTAGAAGGACCCGGATTGTTAGCCAAAACGGAGTGAGTCACAAAATCTCGATGGCGAACATTGGGGAATTTTTCTCGAAACCCGCGCCCCAAGGGCTGATCTTTGTACCCCGCGCCCGCGGGATCCAAACCTGCGCCCGCGCCCGCGCCCGTGGGTTCCTCCTGCGGGGAGGCAGAATCAGACGCGGGCTGATCTCTGTACCCCGCGCCCGCGAGATCCAAACCCGCGCCCGCGCCCGCAGCTTCCTCCTGCGGGGAGGCAGAAACATTATGCTGCTGGGCAGCCTGCGACCCCGCGCCCGCAGCTTCCACCTCCGGGGAGGCAGAATCGTGGTGCTGCTGGGCATCCTACACCCCCGCGCCCGCGGGTTTCACCTGTGGGTCTAAGCCCGTGCCTCTGTGAACCTCACCATTATGCCCATATGCCACCATAACATCAGTAGAATCCTCAAACTCAATAAAATCATCATGAACCTCATAACCCGAATCAATGTTTTGAGTCGCTATATTCACATCATCTGGAGTAGCAAACGGAAATACATTTTCAATGAACTTAACATCCCGAGACACAAAAAAAAGTTTAGATTCAAGATCATACAAGCGCCACCCTTTCTTCCCAAAAGGATAGCCCACAAAAACACACTTTCGACTTCTACTTGCGAACTTATCCCCATTAGTTTTCTGATTATGTGCAAAACATAAACACCCAAAAGTACGAATGGCATCAAACATAGGGGGCTTATCAAAAAGGATTTCGAATGGGGTTTTATTTTGTAGAAAGGGGGTGGGAGTACGGTTAATTAGATGGGCCGCGGCAAGGACACACTCACCCCAAAAATAAATGGGTAATTTGGCTTGAAATCTCAAAGCTCTTCCAACTGACAAAATGTGTTTATGTTTTCTCTCAACCCTCCCATTTTGTTGCGGTGTACCCACACAAGAAGTTTGGAAAAAAAAAACCCGTAGCATAAAAAAATTCACGCAAGCAATTAAACTCCGTACCATTATTACTTTGCACAATTTTTATAGTTTGAGAAAATTGTCGTTCCACCATAGCAACAAACATAAAAAACATACGAAAAACCTCAGTTTTATCATTCATTAAATAAATCCAAACAGCTCTAGAATAATCATCAACTATTGTAAAAAAATAACGAGCACCGCATGACGAAACATGTCTATACGGACCCCACAAATCACAATGAATTTTTTCAAAAATTCTAGATGCTTACTATCACTCAAAGGAAACCTATCTCTAGAATGCTTAGCACACATACAGACTTCACATCCTTTATCTAAACTAGCTTTATTACTAACTGTAGGAAGCAACTTAACTACTTTCTCGGAAGGATGACCCAGACGACGATGCCACAACTCCAACTCTGAATTTGCAGCAAGAGCACTCACATGATGCACCAAGTCCGTTTTGCTAAAATAATACAATCCGTCCCTCCTAGTTCCCGTTCCAATCAGCTCCTTCGTTTGGTCCTGTATAGCACAAATATAAGAGTTAAATTAGACAGTACAATTAAGGTCATCATTGAGTTGCGAAACAGAAATCAAATTACAAATCTGATTAGGAACATAGAGTACTCCGGTGAGAGTAATCTTGTTCGATAAACAAACAGATCCAATAAGAGAAGCCGAAACCGTGTCTCCATTGGGCAAACCAACCGGACATTCAAAGCTTTTTGTATCAAAAATCCAATGTTTTTCTCCAATGACATGATGAGTAGCTCCTGTGTCAATAATCCAAGAGGTATCATCAAACTTACCGCTCAAACGATTGTCGGAAATTGTAGCATTACCCATCAATCTCGTAATCGCCTTCCACTGTTCACTAGAGAACAACCGACCCGAAGCAAAAGAGCTTGAGTCATCGAGGCTGGAGCCACCACCTGCCACCGCATTGGCCCTCACAGGACCCCCACGACAACGAGCAGCCGCAAGAGGCCCCCCTGGCTGCCAGCAACACCCTCTGGCCAACCGTGTTTATCATAACACCGGCTTTCTTCATGTCCCCTCTTTTTACAAAAGGTGCAAACTTTGTCTGACCAACACTTGGCAGATTTGTGACCAACCTTCTTGCACTTCTCACACACCGGCATCGGCCTATCTGAACTGCCACGCCCCCTTCCTGCACATGTCCGTACAGCAAACCCGAGAGCAGGAGGAGGGTCCTCCTTGGTACGAGCAATGCCACGAACCTTCTCATCTTGAGACACTTGTTGATATGCTCTGTTTAATGTAGGCAGGGGATCCATAGACAACAAACTAGAACGAATTTGAGCACAATATTCAGAATATAAACCAAGGAGAAATTGTTGTAGCCCATCCCCGTCACGAAGATCTGCGTGTTGTTTCCCAACATTACACACACACTTTCCACACGAGCAAGAAATTAATGGTTCAAGCCTATCAAGCTCATTCCACAAAACACATAATTTACTGTAATATACGGCAACCATCATATTCTTCAATTGTTCACAACTATTAATTTCAGATTTAATTTGCTGAATTCGTGGACCATTAACAACAGAAAAACGTTCATGTAAATCAACCCATAATTTCCTTGCATTATCATAGTGAGAAAGCATAGATTTTACCTCCGGATCAATAGTATTCATTAGCCAAGAAACTAGCATACAACGAATTGTAATCCAATCATCCTTCGTACACGGTGGTGAGAAGGTGGTGATACTACCGTCAAGAAAACCAAATTTTCTCCGTGAAGACAACGCAATACGCACAGCATGAGCCCAATCATGGAAATTATCAAGCTTTAGGCGTTGAGAGGTTATGTAATCCCCGGGCCGATCTTGCGGACCAAGGTAGAAAGGTGAACTGAGTTCGATTTTTGGAGGCGGAGGTGGTGGTGTCTCATCACCGCCGGCCATTGTGTAAAAGAAAGAAGAAAAAAAATCAAACCTGCTCCAATACCATGTAGAATTGTATAAACTTACGGCTTAGCTTTCATTAATCGGGGCAAAACATATATATACAACCCTTACTCCTAGTGTTACCTTAATTAGGTTACTAGAAATATGGAAACAATATAAAAGATAGAAACAAATATATCTACCCAAAATATATCCTCAATAAGAACTCTTTGACATGTGATGTGCTTAAACAAGGTAGTTTGGCATATTTGATAAAAGAGACAGCGGGCTCTGATTATCTGGGATGAAGCTTCTATGGCCAACAACGCAAATTCACATGCTCTTGATTTGCTGCTCCAAGATTTATGTGAAAATACGACAATTTTTGGTGGCAAGCTCAATATTCTTGGCGGAGATTTTAGACAAGTTCTACCAGTATTACCTCATAAATCACAGAGACAAGCTGTTGAAGCAAGAATAGTGACTTCGTACGTCTGGACAGCTCTGACAAGATTTAAACTAAAAGAAAATCAGAGAGCTCATGAAGACCTAGCATTTAGTTCATTCTTGCTGTCTCTTGGAAATGGTGAATTACAAAAAAGTGAGAGCAATTATGTCAAACTACCCGATGGAATGATTCAACACTTGCTTATGAAAGAAGATCCCGTTTTGAAGATTATAAAAGCAACATTTCCAAAAGTTGAAAAGGGAACAATAACATCAGATATCTTTGCAGATAGGGAAATCTTAACACCTATGAATGACGATGTTGATTTGGTGATTACAGTCTTAATATATCAATTTCCGAGATAATCAGTAACTTACAAAAGTTTTGATGTAAGGCTCAATGATACATGCAACATCTATACGATAGAGTTTATAAATAAACTATGTCCAGGAGGAATGAGTCCCTATGAGCTCGTCCTTAAGAAGAATTGTCCAGTAATTTTACTACGTAACATAATGCCAGAAGGATTCTGTAATGGTACGAGATTAGTCTGTAAGACCTTTCTACCCAACATTATTGTCTGTGAGATTTTTGTTGCATAATACAAGGGTACACCTGTTTTGTGCATCGAGCAAATTTGCGACCTCCCGCAAATAGCAGCTATCCTTTCGCTTTTGAAAGAAAGCAATTTCCAATTAAACTATGTTTTGCCATGACAATTAATAAGTCACAACGGCAAACATTGAATCGAGTATCAATATATCTTCCCCGGCCATGCTTTTCACATGGTCAGTTGTATGTGGCACTATCTCGGGCTAAAAAGGCTCAAAATGTTAAGGTATATACTACAAAACCACCTAAAGGGTATCATCTAAACTCGGTTAAAAATGTAGTATCTTACGATATTCTAAAGTACTCGGAAATAATTTAGCACATAACATTAAAATTTTGTTTTATGTTATGGGTACAATATTAGCTTTTGAACTTTGTTATATAAGTGATCAATATTAATGAAATAAGTTACAATAAATATCATATTATTACATATTTTTTGATAATTACAGTAAGCTGATTATCATATATAGACATCATTGCCTCCAATTTTGTAAGTATATCTTCTTAAGTCTTTTAAAGTTATCTTTTTTCAGATTAAAATTTGACATCTAAAATTTTAACATATGAACTTTATAATGTAAGTTGAACTGATTAAAAGGTTTATGGATTTCTTTCTACAGGCTTTCCAATTCTGTAGATAAAAAATAAAGCAACGAGGGTAAAGTCTTAGTTTAATAGGTACTATCTCCATCTACATTTATTACTTTTACAATAAGTATATAATTAAAATTATTGTTTGACATGAATTATAAATTATTAGTTTCATGCTATAGTAAACAATTATATATTAAGTTTGCAAATTTAACATTTACATGTAGAATAAGGTTAGTAACAATTTAGTTCAATGGTTAATTATCATTAATATGTATATTGTCATTTGATTCCTTTAAAATTTTTGTCATTGTTACGTGTGATTTTTTTTTTTTTAATAATTTACATATATTTGTAAATGTTACAATGTTTTCAAAAAAAAAAAAAAGGAATATGTCGTTCATCTTTTATTATTTTAGTAAACCAAAAATATTTACTATGTACCTTTTTTTTTTAAAAAAAAAGTAAATAGAAAAATAGCTCCCACTAAATTCTACATAGTAAAACATTGCAACAAAATTAGAATATAAAATAAAAAACAATATAAAAATAAATTTTTAACTGTTACTCCTTTTTCAGTTACCATTGTACAGAATAAAAGAATTATTTATTTATTTTAAAAAACAAAAAAAAATGAAAAGAGATAAAGTACTATTTTTTTACAAGAAAAGGATAAAATATTTATCTTTTTTCCTTCTTTAGCAAGACATTTTTTTCCTTCTTTACTCAAAATACGTAAAAACAAACTGATAGTTTAGAAATAATCTCATTGTAGAAGTATGTGGAGTTAAGGAAATTGAGTAGGTAATGTACAACAAAAAAAAAAAAAAAAAACAGTAATAAACATTAGTGGACATACATAGTGCTTTGCTTGTCAAACTAGAAAAACTTAAAGTAGAGAAAGCATGGGCTCTTGTACTATTATGAAAACATTAATGATTAGCATATTACTCTAAAATTCCATATCATTATTATCTCTTTTCAACAGAAAAATTAATATCAGAATAACAAGTTAAAAAAACAACTATATAAACGACAAATTTATTTCTAGCAAATCACCAATTTATGCAAAAATATAGGTAAGTTAATAATTATGTACTTAATCCAATCTTTATATTATTCTTTTTATTAAAAATAAATGTAACCACATTTTTTTTTTTGACAAGTTGTAACAACAATTCTTTACAACGCCAATATTTAATCAAGTACTCTCTAATATTTACTATTCTTAAAATAAAATAAAATAAAATCTAAAAAAGATATGATTTTTTTCATGAACGTTCATTTCAACACAATCTTTACCACATAATAATTTAATTTAATAATTTCATACTCAATTCAATCTTTACCATTTAATAATTCTTAAAATAATTTACTACTATTCATAAAGGTAAGACTTCCTTTTTTTTCATGGACCTATTTTGTACGCTATATAAAGAAATCAAATCATTTACCACTTACACTATTTTACTCAACATAAACCTACTATAACAACAAGAACTCATTCAAAATTTCTCTAACAAATCTAAACAAAATCTTATTGTGTTGATAAAAAATCACAAGGTAAGAAATCTAACTATTTTTTATTTATTCTTGTTGATCTATTTCAGATATGTACATTTAAATAGTTCTTTTCTTTATAAAATATATATACATCTTATGAAATGTAAATATGGTTCTTGTAATTTCAGATAAAAAACAATAAAAAGAACAAAAAAAAATATCTTATACTTACATAGGTAAAAATAGGATCACAAATAATAATATAAGAGAAATTTTGAAATATTAGTGCTTAGTATAATTATTGGTTAGATAATAATTGTTTTTCATCCTAATCAAAACACTACACTTCAAGAAAAAAAAAAACTTAGCTTCTCTATTTTAATAGCTTTTAATATTGTTATAGAATAGAATAAAATACAAGTTATATTATCTAATCATAATTTTTTTTTTTTTTTTTATTCAGAATGAAAACAGAACGCATGTATCTTGATAAGCTTAATCCTAACTCCATGAATTTCACAGTCAAAGTTAGAGTTGTTGAAAAAGCAAGACAAAAGATATTTTCCAATTCTAGAGCAACAATATCTTTCAAACTTTATATCTACTTGATGAAAAGGTATTTTTTGTCTTTTTGGATTGTATTAATACACAATATGTTAGCTTTTTTAGATTTTTTTTTTTTTTTTTTGAAACAAGGTGCATCTATTTAGTTAGATCTGCTTTTATTTTTTTTAAAAATAATTTTGTATGGATTTTATGGCTTGACGTGACATCTAATTGCCTAGAAACAATCAACTAGGGTTTCATAGAAAAAATTACATGCAATTCTTAATAGATTAAATTTACCTGTCAAATTATTTATATTTTACCTTAATGATAATTACTCTTGAGAGAATTCTATACTAAAATTTCTCCTTATTGAAATTTAATTATTAATATTATTGTTCAGACTATATCTCAGTAGAGATCTATCTATATTGTGCTAAAAATGTGTAATCTAATATATAGTAATCTTATTTTGTAATCTAATATTTAATTATTATTTCTCTTCTCATGATCCTCATGCAAACGCACTCCCTTTACATGTGAATAAAATATTCATCCACTCGCCTTTAATACTCTTTTTAATTCACTCACTTGCATTTTGCATATTATAATACTCACTTCGAATCACTTACCTAAAACTTTGTGTATAAACAAGTGATGGACTAATGTAGAATCGGAGGGAGTAGATGTTAGAGGATAGCAAAGTATGGGGTATGAACCGTCTCGTTTCAGCTCCACTACAACAAAGAGCAACAAAAAGAATAAGAAGAATAGGACATACCTTAGATTCAACTTTCTGAAGATCAAAACACTTATTTTCCAGCCTTTCTTTGTATAAGAAACCCATCCTTCGTAGCACATTAACCTTGGAAATCAGAGATTGCAACTAAAAGGCCGAATTCCCCAACCTACAAAAAGATTAAATTAATCATTATTTTTTAGAGATAACTAACTCCAAAGAAACATTTGAAAATATGCAAAACTAATGTAGGCATTACATATCCATGTCTCAACACCTACAATAACAGCTAAAGCTCCAATTAGTTTCCAAAATAACCACTGTGCACTCATAGGTTTATAATCGATTTTCATACTTCTTCTAATCATACTCAAATTTATTTCATAATAACAAGATGCGTGTTACTCTATTTGGAGATCAAATTAAAGCATATGACGAAGCTATTGCATACAATGGAGAGTATGAAATTTCTAATGCAACTGTGAAGCCACTTGATGATCAATACCGTACTGTCCATGATCAGTTACCATTCCAGCTACATTTAAGTCACATGAGAGTAGTTCAGCCAGTCTTCCCTGATATAGGTTGTGTGGTACCACAATATTAGTCAATAGCTTCAATTTCAAGAGTGCAAGTTGCTAATGAAAGATATAGTAATATCCTATATTTACACTATTACTTATATCCTACTACATATGTCTGTATCAGTCATTAAAAATTTGTTAATAACACATATTTCCAGCCAATTGATACAATTTTCTATGAATTTGACGAGGATGGTGAATATGGTTTACGCATTATATTACTATGTACATTTTTATGCACCTATCTTTTTTCTGTTTTTTAATAGCTTATTGATCTCAAAATTTATTCACATTATACAGATGTATCGGGAGTGGTGCTATTTGTAGAAGAAGAAGCACGACAAGTCAACTTCAATATAACAACAAAAGCTATGTTAGAGAGATCGTCATCACAGATCAAGCGTAAAAAAATAAAAACTTAACTAATTCTTAACATAATTCTATTACCTAGACAACTACTTAACTAATTGGTTCTATATTTACTGCATCCATAACCAAACTTTGACCATCTCTGCCTGGAATGACCTTTAATAACTGCAAGTGATGCTCTTAATTTTTGGGCTGAAAGATTTGACGTAGTTGGCTTCACAGCACTTAAACACAATCCTTGCAAAGGTAAAATCACGAAATATAACTAATGTATAAGAAATCTTACATATGGCGCAAATGAAAAGGCTAACAGGTCATCTATTGTGCATCATTTTCCTTATCAACTAGCATGTCTACAAGGATTATTCATAACCCGAAAGGAGATAGGGCAAATGTCTTACGTGAATGGTAATAAAACTCATAACATCTACTAATTGATAGCAAATCATAACTCTAGCTTATATATATATATATATATATATATATATATATATATACTTCCAGCGTTTTTTTTAGATGCAACACACCCTTTAGCACGGTAATTAAGAAAAGGTGGGGTTTACATGATATAATAAACTTTAAAATAGGATGAGTGGTTGTTAGGAGTGTAATTTAGTGGGCCATGTGCTTTTAAATAAGGGAAATAATATAGTTTTTCCCTAAAGTAACTTTCCTTTTATAATGTGTTGCAAGTATTGTGACATTTCCTTTTTAGGGAAGTGTTGCAAGTACAAGAAAACGGAGGAAGTATACACACACACACACACATATATATATATATATGTATATGTATATGGCAGTTGCACGAAAGCAGCTACTACAAGATCGACAAGCAAGAGTTTTACAGATTCGAGGTCCTACACAAGAACAATCTGTGAAAAAAATTGAAGAACTGAATGACAAGAAGGTATAGCAATTATAATTAATATCTTTTTTAATAATTACGACAATACAATATTAATATTATTTTCATACAATCATGCAGGCTGCAAATGCACCGATGGAAGAACGTCACTGGATTCAGGCTATCATTCCAAATGCTACTTTGGATGATGTATTTGTTTACATAGGTTGTTTTAGTTGTGGAAAAAAGATGCAGTGTTCCTGAAGGAAGGCAATTCACATGCATCGTATGTGATAACAAGGACTGTGTCTCAACTCCAAGGTTTATTTAAAGGAAAAATTGCTAATAATAATACAACCTTTGTCCCATTCTTTTCTAATAATACAACCTTTTGATTATTTTACGGTGTTCACTTTAAACAAGATTAAATTAAATTTTTGGTGAGTTTTGAGGTGGGAGAAGGGTAGGGGAATAACACCCTTCCTTATCCCCACCACCAAAAACTCATCCCTCCCCTTTGTTAGCCTCAAAGTCCACCGAAATTTGATTTTATCTTGTTTAAAATGAACACCCCATAAAGGTTGTATTATTACAAAATAATCCAAAGGTTGTATTATTAAAAAATAATAGGCCAAAGGTTGTATTACTTTTAGAAATTTTTCCTTATTTAAATCCAATTTTCACCACAATTTTGTACTTTGTTGTTGGTCTTAAAATAATGAGCTGCTGATGAAAGTTTTGATGGGTTTTCTGTTGACTAATGGGTTTATGTAGTAATTTATTGTTTGTGCAAATCATATCCACTATACCACATGTTATTTACTTATTCAGATTTCATAAGTAGTTGAATTCTAGCCATTGATTCTTTTACACCACTATATCTAGATTCTAGAATGGTTGAAATATGATGCTTAGTTTGTGTTTGGGTCCAATTTAGTCCAATTGGGCCTGGTCACTGAATGATCCAATTAAAAGCCCAAGGTTAAGGTTCAACTCTCCAAATGTGCTAAAGTCAAAAATCAAACATCCTCAAAGCCATGTCAAGGTCAGTCAACGGCCCAATCAGCTTGGCCCAGCCCAACTGACTTCCGGGCCCAATCCGCCTCCTTCATTAGCCAAGGTATAAAAGCCAACAATTTGGTCAATTCTTGGTAAGACAATAAAGCCTCAAGCAACTAAACTCTTGCACAGCTTTCTCTCTCTAATATACTGACTTAAGCATCGGAGGGG
The DNA here is from genome assembly GCF_001683475.1 of Chenopodium quinoa. Lineage (NCBI taxonomy): Eukaryota > Viridiplantae > Streptophyta > Magnoliopsida > Caryophyllales > Amaranthaceae > Chenopodium > Chenopodium quinoa. Next base: position 2,149,038 of record NW_018744633.1, on the reverse strand, counting down.
CCTTCCTCGGCGTCCCCCCCGAGGCTAGTTTACGTGTATTTGTTGTGCAGGAAACCCTCGGCTCCTGCGTTGTTCGGACCGAGACCAAGTTCCCTCAAGATAAAAGGATCTTCCGAGATTCGATTGTTTTCATCCGAAACAATTTGGCGCCGTCTGTGGGGAACGCTACTAAATTTCGCGTCAGTCATCAAACACTCCGGCAGTCGCCATGACTAAGAGTGGAAAGAGTTCCAAGAAGGCTAAGAAGGGAGGAGGCCGGATTACGGTGAGGGAACGCCAGCCGGTTTATCCCTCCCCGGAGCAAGCCTCTTCCGAATCGGAGGCCCCCATTTCTCCGGAAAGGGAAGCCTCAAGAGGTCCTAGCCTCCAGGAGGAGAACACCTCGCACCACACTCGGCAGCCGGGGCCATCCCCGAGACCGAGTGGCTCAGGTGCGAGGAACTCCCCGCCGCGCCATAGCGTGCAATCCAGGTCACATCCGCGGGAGACTCCTCCCTCCGGACCCTCCACCGAGGAAGTGGCCAGAGCAGTGGCCATCTGCATGGAGTTCCTTAAAGCTCAAGGGGCTCCAATCCAGATGCCTGATGATCACCAGCCGAGAAACCTGAAAAGGAGGATCGGTCAGGATGATGGTGGACAAGTTCCACCACATAGAGAGCTCGGCCAGAGGTGGCGAGGGGACACCCTAAACTCCGGTAAGGAGAGGAGGAGGAACCCTCAACCCTCTGACCACTCTGAAGCTCAGAATTCCATGGGGCCCTCCAAGGACCCGGAATTCGCCCGCCAAAGCGTTCACGAACGCTTGGGTTCGAGGGAGGTGAGTGTGCATAGCCGCCTCACCTTCCCAGAGGATACCGGACCCCACCCAACCTTGTCTCAGCCGGGGACGAAAACCACTTCCACCTCTGAGAGAGGAGGGAGCGAGGTCCCTGAGGCCGGGTACAAGGGGAAGGCGGTCATGGTTCCATCGAACTCGCCCTTCCAGAAGTGGATTCTGGAAGAGCATGTGCCAACGGTCAAAATCCCGGCACATATTACTTACGATGGTACCTCAGATCCTAAGGATCACATTGCCTCTTACGAGGGGCACATGTATCTGAACCCGAGGTCTGAGGCTACCTGGTGTAAATACTTTCCTACGACCCTCAAAGGTGTTGCCCAATCCTGGATCACCAAAGGGCTCAAGGAAGGCTCCATAACCGGTTGGAACGACCTCTCCAACAAGTTCAAGAGCAAATTCTCTACGGCCAACCGCCGAGAGAAGACCACTGCAGAGCTAATGAGTCTGCAGCAGGCGGAGGACGAGAGCCTCCGCGACTATCTGACTCGCTTCAGCAACGAGTCATCCGGAATCACAAGCCTGGATCAAGGCCTGGCCGTGTTCGCGCTACGGAACGGCCTCCAAGCTGGAAAGTTCCTGGACTTCATGGTCATGCATCCCCCGCAGACCCTGGAGGAAGCCTTGGAAGCATCGGATAGGTTCATCCGAGCCGAGGAGTGGAACAGATCCAGGTCTCAGTCTCGTCCGAGAATTGAGAAGCCGAAAGGGCAGCAGCCCGAAGTCTCGGCGCAGAGGAAAGGGAAGGCTAAGGCCTCAGAACCGTCCTCTGCTGCCGAGCCGAAGAAGGAAAGACACTTTCCCTACACGGGAAGGTACGATTCATACACTCCACTCTCCCTTCCCCGTGCTAAGATTTTCAGCACGACGAAGGACGAGGGGAGATTCAAAAAACCTCGTCCGTTGCCTCCCTGGCATCAGACGAGGGGAAAGGACCAGTGGTGCGAGTTCCATGACTCACCCGGACATCGCACCGAGGACTGCGTCCAGCTGAAGGACCAGATTGAGGATCTGGTCCGCAAGGGGTACCTGAGCCAATACCTCGCGGACAGGCGCGAGGAGAAAAAAGCTGAAAAAGATTCTCGGCAGGACCTCAACTTCGCTCGGAAGAAGGATAAGGGACCTCAGGGCAAGGAGTCCCTCGACATCCTAGTTATTTCCGGGGGAATCTCGCGAGGCACAGCCAAACGCCAACTGAGGGGTCTAACCCATCAGATTCATCAGGCTGAGCTTCGGCAGTCCCAGTCACCGGCGCCGAACATCCTGTTCACAGCCGAAGACTGTGAGGGGGTGGTATACCCCCACGATGACCCACTAGTAATCATTCTGGGCATCGCCAACCGCAACGTCTGGCGGACCCTCGTCGACGGCGGTAGCGGGGCGAACATCCTCTTCCGAGGAGCGTTCGACCAGCTGAGGATGGGAGCCGAGCACCTGGCCCCCGCACCCTACCCGGTGTCTGGATTCAACGGCTCTTCCTCGTATCCTGACGGGAAGATTACACTTCCTGTCACCATCGGCGAAGGCCGAGCAGCTAGGAATATCATGGCCGAATTTTTGGTCGTAGATGCTCCATCTGCATACAACGTGATCATGGGGAGACCCCTCATTCACGGCATTCAAGGAGTCGTCTCCACGTATCATCAAATCATGATATACGTTTCAGACGAGGGACGCTCCGAGAAAATAAAGGGCAGTCAAAAAGAAGCCCGCCGATGCAATCACCTCAAGCCATCCACGTCTCGCCGAGGCGACCGTGGCGATGGGGAGGAAAAGCACCGGGACCGAAACGCCAAAAAGCCGAGAGGCTCAGACGTTTCGGCTAATGAAGCCCCAGACAACGAGAAATCTGATGGGGGCCAAAGGGCTGACTCCGCCTCAGAGCCGAACGACTCTGATGGCCAGCCGCGGTCAGGAAAGTCTGCTAATATTGATAGCAGGCCGGAATTCGAGGAATCCAACTCTAAGAGCATGGAAACGGATGACCTGACCGAGTCAATAGAACTGACCGTAGGAGATCCGAACAGATGTGTTAGCATCGGGTCGTCACTGGAGCCAAACACCCGTGCGGCACTCGTCCAACTCCTACGGGCCAGTGGAGACGTGTTCGCCTTCTCAGCCGCAGAAATGCCCGGGATTGATCCGGACTTCGTCTCCCATAGGCTTAATGTCGACCCCTCCAGTCGACCCATTAAGCAGAAAAAGCGGAACTACTCCGCCGAAAAGAACCAGAACATCGCAGCTGAGGTCGATAAGCTCCTAGATGCTGGGTTCATTGAACCCTGTCAGTATCCGGAGTGGCTGGCCAATGTTGTAATGGTTCAGAAGGCAAATGGTAACTGGAGGATGTGCGTTGACTTCACGGACCTGAATAGGGCATGTCCCAAGGACTCCTATCCGCTGCCGAGGATCGACCAACTGGTCGACTCGACAAGCGGGCATGCTCTGCTCAGTTTCATGGACGCATTCTCGGGATACCATCAGATCTTCATGCACCCCGAGGACCGAGCTAAAACAGCGTTCATAACAAGTTCCGGGTTGTACAATTACAGAATGATGCCCTTCGGATTGAAAAATGCGGGGGCAACATATCAGAGGTTGGTTGATCAGGTTTTCGCCGAGCAAAAAGGCCGAAACATGGAGGTTTATGTTGACGACTCAATCGTCAAAAGCATAAAAGAAAAAGATCATGTCACGGACCTAGCCGAAACCTTCGCCACCCTCAGAAAATACAAAATGAAGCTGAATCCGCAGAAATGTGTCTTCGGCGTGAAGTCAGGCAAGTTCCTCGGCTTCATGGTCAGCAAGAGGGGGATTGATGCAAACCCCGCCAAAGTACAAGCTGCTTTAGACCTCCCCGAGCCGAAGACAAAAAGGGATATTCAGCGTCTAGCCGGGAGAATGGCTGCCTTGTCCAGGTTCATCTCACGAGCCTCAGACAAAGGGCTCCCTTTCTTCAAGGCGCTGAAGCTCCAAAATTCAAAAGGCATTGAATGGGGAGACGAACAAAAGTCAGCCTTTCAGCAGCTCCGTGAACACCTGGCTCAACTCCCAACACTGGCAAGGCCAGTCGTAGGAGACATCCTATACTTATACGTGGCGGTCAGTCCAGCCACGGTAAGCGCGGTGCTGCTAAGGGAAGAAGAAAAAGTTCAACAGCCGATCTATTTCGTCAGCCACACCCTGACGGATGCCGAGACGCGCTACCCATTGTTAGAAAAAGTGGCTTATGCAGTGGTGGTGGCTGCTCGGAAGTTGCGACCCTATTTTGATTCTCATCAAATAGCGGTTCTAACTGATCAGCCGTTAGAGAAAGTCCTCGGCAAGGTTGAAAAATCCGGTAGACTAGCAAAGTGGGCTTTCGAGCTCACCGAGTTCAGTATCGGTTATCAGCCGAGAACAGCCATCAAGGCGCAAGCCTTGGCAGACTTCTTGGCCGAGTGCTCCTATCAGGAGACTCTGGATGCAAGGAGGAAAATCTGGACCGTCTTCACGGATGGGTCCTCCACCGTGAACGGTTCGGGGGCAGGGGTCGTCATCACCTCTCCCGAAGGCAAAACCTTCGAGTATGCCCTAAAATTTTCATTCAAAGCCTCTAACAACGAGGCCGAATATGAAGCAGCCATTGCTGGCTTAGACCTGTGCATATCGTTGGAAGCCGAGCATGTCTACCTCAAGACAGATTCTCAGCTGGTCGCCAATCAGATCCGGGGGGAGTATGAGGCTAAAGAGCCTTCAATGGCAGCTTACCTCACAAGGATCAAATCGACAATTGCGAAGCTGAGATCTTTCGAAGTAGAGCTGATCCCAAGGGGTCAAAATGCTCAAGCGGACGCACTCTCCAAACTTGCAAGCTCAACTCTGACTGAGTTAAGCCGTTCTGTCTATGTGGAGGTGCGCCGAGAAAAGAGTGTAGCCGAAGCAATATCAATCTGCTGCGCTGCACTCGAGCCGAGCTGGATGGATGACATCCTGGCTTATAAACTCAGGGACGAGCTCCCCGAGGATAGGAATTCGGCCTCCAAGATAAAGCGGATCAGTTCACGATTCCTCGTCTTCGGCGGCCAACTCCTCAGAAAATCCTTCTCCGCTCCATTATTGAAATGCGTGGGTCCAACGGATGCCGACTATATTCTCCGAGAGATTCACCTCGGCATCTGCGGAAACCACATAGGAGGGAGAACCTTAGCCCACAAAGCTCTCAGGGCAGGGTATTTTTGGCCTACAATGATCTCGGATGCAAAGAACATGGTCAGAAAATGCGAGAAATGCCAAAAATTTGCACCGGTAATCCATCGGCCATGCCTAGACCTCCAGCCAATTCTTAATCCTCTTCCATTTGCACAATGGGGGTTGGATATTCTGGGACCCTTTCCCGAGGCCCCATACAAAAGAAAGTGGCTGATAGTCGGAATCGACTATTTCAGCAAATGGATTGAAGCGGAAGCTGCTTCAAGCATATCTGAGCAAACTGTCAGACAGTTCATCTGGCAGAACATAATAACTCGGTTCGGCATCCCAAAAGTTTTTGTGTTCGACCACGGCAGACAGTTTGACAACCTGCCCTTGCGCCGATACACTGATCAATTCGGGATAAAATTGGCTTACTCCGCGGTTTGCCACCCTCAGAGTAATGGCCAAGCCGAAGCCGCGAATAAACAGATCCTTAACGCTCTCAGAAAAAGAGTAGAGGATCAAAAGTCCAAGTGGGTAGAGGAACTTCCGGGAACCCTCTGGTCACTCCGGACAACCGAGAAGGAGGCAACGGGGCATTCACCTTTTCAGCTGGTGTATGGATCCGAAGCAGTGCTTCCAGTGGAAGTGGGCTCAGAAAGCCTACGAGTGAATCTCTTCTCAGCCGAGGAAAATGAGCAGCTCATGAAAGAGTCCCTCGACTTCCTTGACGAGATTAGAGATCTAGCCCGAGAAAGGATGGCTGCACACAAGCTCAGAATGAGCAAGTCCTACAACCGAAGAGTCTATCAACGACCTCTCAGAGTTGGGGATTTAGTTTTGAGGAATGCTGCAGCTGTTCAAAAAAGTCACATTCATGGCAAACTCTCAGCATCTTGGGAGGGACCTTATGAAATTTATCAAGAGCTTCAGCCCGGTACCTTCAGACTCAAACAAATGGATGGCACCGAGCTGAAAAACCATTGGAATGCCGATGTGCTAAAAAAATACTATGTGTAAATCCTTCGGATAGTACAATCTATGTAAGTACACTGATTTTGTTTACAAAAAGGCCATCGGGCCAGTATTCATTCAGATTGCGTGTATTCTTTAAGTCTTTATGCTTTCTACGGTTTTTCAAAAATTCAAGGTTTCATTCGGCGCTGTCCGGGGTATTGCATAATGATGCCTTGTACCTCGGCAAGCCGTAAAACCTGCCAAAAAAGGATACAAGCCCGAAGTATTGCATAGTGATGCCTTGTACTTCGGAGAATCTGTTCCTTTGGGCAAAAAGGCCATAGACTTATCCGAAACATAGCCTAAAAAATAGGAACTGATAAAGCCCCGAAGTATTGCATAGTGATGCCTTGTACTTCGGATGAATCAGTTCCGGGTGGTAGTTGCAACTCTGAAGTATTGCATGATGATGCCTCGTACTTCAGATAAACTGCTGCCCCGGCATGGTGTTTCGGATAGTTGTTCCCTTGGATGAATTGAAGAAAGTGTCACAAGAGTACCATCTCTAGAGTGAAAACTCTCAGGTGGGAAATCAGTACTTTAAAAACAGATGTAGAAAATAAAGCAAAGTGTTCAAAGATCCTCGGCTTAGCCGAGAAAAATTATCAGCCATTCCAGAATTCAGAAGACCTCATCTTCAGATTTCTGGGGGGGCAGAGGGAAATAGAGAAATGGCACAACTGATCTAATACCCTTCAGCTCAGCCGAAGTTTGATACTTATGTCAGTTTTTTCACAAGTTGAAAACATCCGAGTACAAACGGCAAAAAGAAGTCTCAGCAGAAATGATTCTCGCTAGCCGAAGTTCTGCACTTAGCAAATATTTGAAAGATCATTCAAAGAAAGCAGTAAAGTGCGAAGACTGGTAAAGCGAAAAAAAAAAAAAAAAAAAAAAAAAAAAAAAAAAAAATACACAAGAAAGCTGAGAAAGTGAACTTCTTTGAAATAAAAATGTTGAATTACAAAAATAGTCGGCAGCCGCCCACAAGCGGAAAGTAACAGCTGCCGAAATACGTACAGGCAAAATAAAAATATAATAAGCTGTTGTACGATAAGGCAAGCTGAAGCAAAAAAAAACAAAAGGCAAAAACTCAGAAAGCGGCAAGTCTAAAGTTAAGCACATGATGAACCGCAAGATTCTGAAGACGACTGCCCGAGTTCCTATGCTTCAGCCGGAGGATCAGACTGATCAGCGTTGAGTCCCCTGGTGGCCTCAGCCCCAGCAGCAGAAGAGGCGGGCTTTGCACTTTGCCGAGCCTCCCTTTCCCTCTGCTCAGCTTCCAACTCCAGTCTTTCAGCTTCCTCTTCGGCTTCCTCAGCCTTAAGAATTTCAGCTTCAGCTGGAGTTGCATACTTCATGTGAGGGTCTTCGGGATTCTGGACCCACTCAGCACATTTAGACCAGTCCAGCTTCGGCTCAGCATGAAGGCAGAGTCTTCGGCATACTCGGAATCCGTTTCTGAAACCCATCTCATATTCCTCTTGGGTGTAAACACGGACTTTGAGTAAAGCCTCAGCATCAGCCAGCTTCTTCTGGGTCTCCTCCAAGTCCTCCTTGGATTTCTTCAGCTGTTCAGCGACTTTGGAGGAGGACCCCTTCAGCTCATTCAGCTCTTGCTGAATTTGGAAAGCCTTTGTCTGAGCTTGGGCCACTTCAACTTTCTGGATCAGCAGTTGATCCTCAGCCTCTTGGAATTTAGCTCTTTGAGCTTCAGCAGCAGCAGCAGCCTCTGAGAGTTGGACGTCTTTGGCCAAGAGCAACTCTTCAGCAGCCATTCGGCTGGCTTCAAGAACCTCTAGACGCTGCTGCACTTCAGCTTGTGCAGCAGTTCCTTCTTGAATTCGGCTCTCAATAGCAGCCTTGAATTTGGAGACGTCCACTCCCATATGCTCCTGGAGGAATTTTTCCCCTTCCATCAGTGGGGGAAAAACCTCCATCTCCATAGCATCACAGAAGGTTTTCAGAGCTTCGGCAGCTTTTTTACCGTACTCCTCAACCTCCTGCTGCTTCTCTTCAGCTGCTGCTTGCTTCAGCTTAGCAAGCTTAACTTCCTCTTCAGCCACCTTCCTTTCGTGCACAGCAGCGTCTACCCTATCTTGTAGGGTATCAATCAGCTCTACAGTGAGAGTCTGATTGTGCACGAACTGAAAACAGGGGCACAAGTTAAAAAAGTAAAAAATAATAGCTGAAAGGTTGAGTTCAGAAAGAAATCAAGGCAAGGAGAATTACCTGCATCATCAGCAGTTGGTTGGACCTGGCAGGGTCAGGAACTGATCTGCTGGATTCGCCCATCCCAGCAGTGGCCTTCAGCGACCAAATCCTTGCCCTATCTACTTCGGACAGGCCAGCAAAATCGCCGAAGTAGGCTGCAGCACCTTCTCGGTTCTGACCCCATATGAGGTCCCAGATGTGGTCTGGGACTGGAATTCGGGGGGCCGAGAAACCCATTTCTCCAGACTGCAGCGTCTGGAAGGAAGGGAAGGATGACGATGGAGCCTCTTTAGCTTTGGGTGGCTCAACGTCCTCCTCCTTCTCAGAAGAGTCAATTATTGTGACCTCTTCTTCTTCAGGTGTGAGGACGAAGGCCCCAACCTCTCTGGCAATGTCCGCCGTGAAACCCTCAGCACTGGGCATCACGGCGTCTCCATCCTTGTCCTCGGCGGCACTCTCTCGAGCTTCTTCCAGAACCTCTCCCTTAGGTTTGGGAGTTCTCTGATCCACCTCCATCTCGGGGGGTGGCGGAGAGGCCCTTGGGGGTGATTGAGGCGGTGGCCGGGGAACCCTCGGCGATCCATTGCCTTCCTCGGGTTCCCTTATTTCAACGCCGATGGTCATCGGCCTCCGCTGAAAGTCATGCGGGCCGATGATGGCCATTCTTCGGCGCCTCTTCTGAAGCGGCTGCTCGTCCATATCTGAGTCTGAAGACTCTTGTATTTGATCTTCGGGACGAACAGGAGCTTTGCCTTTTCTGTGTCTGTTACTCTCTTCAGACTGTAACAGACAGGGGGGAAGAAGAGTGTGAGTAAAAAAAAAAAAAAAAAAGAAGAAAAAGACAAAGTCTAAAGGCTCACCGAGGTCTTCAGCAAAGCCTCGTCTTCTTCAGCTGCCCTAGCCGCAGCTTCTTCAGCAACTCTGGAGGACCCTTCTCCACCTTCACAAGCTTCAATAACCCGTGCAACCTCTTCGGCTGTACGGGCAGCTTCAGCTTCTTCTTCCAGCAGCTGAAACAAGGGATCCCTCTTCTTCCACCAAGGCTTCTGCCTCTGATACAGAGCAACAGCCTCAATTTGGAAGTGGGAAGAGTCTAGGTGAACCTCTCGGCGCCTTGGTTCAGTGATAGGGGGAGCCCGATCAGTTACGACTCGTTCTCGGTTGACGCCAAGGCGAGCGTAATCAATGCCGACGTTGGTCTCGTCCCGTTCTGAAAAAGAAAAGGGGAGAAGTCAATTCAGTTAGTTCGGCACATCACAAGAAAGCAAAATGAAAGAAGAAAAGAGATAATTAAAAGGCCTCGGCCCCAGCCGAAGAAGATTACCATCCCTAAACTTTCGGCTGAGGCCGACAGCTGCCAGCATATTCTCTTGGAAAACATAGTGCGTATCGGGGAGCCAAGTCTCCGGGATATGCTGCATTCGGCCGCTGCCTCCCCGGTTCGGCAGCTTGCCGAAGATGTTCTGCTGATTAAGGTTCGGGTCTGGCCCGCTATCTTCGGGAGGACCTAAACTTCCCATATCAGGATCCGGCTCGGCAAGATACCGGGGAGCGCTGAAAACGTAAGGGTGGCTCGGCTCCGTGGGTGCCCTAACCCAAATCCATTGACCTCTCCAGTCCTTGTCTGAAGAGTCGTTCGGCCACATGGTTAGGAACGGGGGCCGAGACTCAATCCGATACCACCCAGAGCCATGGCATCCGTGCCCACTTTGAATGTTTGGCACTAGCCGATGGAGCCTTTTGAAGCAATGCAGGTTCGGCACGTACCTGAAGAATTTGCAGACCCATAAGTACGTCATTACCCTTCGGATGCTGGTGGGGGTCAGCTGGCACAGGGAAATGTTGTAATGGATCAGCAAGTCTCGGACGAAAACGTCCAAAGGGAACCTCAGCCCATACTGAAGCTGTCTCGTGTACACCCCCACATACCCCGGGGGTGGACGATGGATTCTATCGGATGCTGAGGGCATTCGGCACCAATATCCATCAGCTTCAAAAATGCCGTAGTGCAACTCAATTTGCTCGGCAAATCGATATTGATCGGCGTTCTCTACCCACCATGAGTAGGGGCGGTTCTTTATCATGGCCGAAGCGACTTCGGCATTCTCCCACTCTGAAAACCCAGGGAGGATATCCCAAAGGACAGCGGGAATTTCATCGTCCCGTCCAGAAGCACTCGGCTCATCCGTTCTCTGAGGAGGAGCCGAAGAAATGGGAGTCGCCCTAACCCCTTCAGCAGGGTCAGACTCTGTCCTTCGTCCATTCCAGGTCCCAATCCTGTCCCTGGGATCGGGGATTAGCCTTGCTCTTCTTGGAGCACGGGCTCCACCTCTAACTCCCCTCACCATTGACGAATTTCGAAAGAGTGCAAAGTCGAAGAAAGATGAAATAAAATCAAAGGAATTTACCTTGATCTGAAGCAAAAGCCGCCGATTTACGAATTGGTAGTGACAAGTCTCAGCTTCTAAGCTTAATGCTCGGGGAATTTGCGAAGTTTTGATGCGGGCTCTTGAGCGTTCTTGAGAATTCTGGGTTTGTGTTGATGAATGAGTGGGGAGAGAAGACGCGCCTCTATTTATATCTCCAGAAATGGGAATTCAAGGAGTCTGCGTTTCAATTTCTCTCAAGCACCCCACTAAGTAACCGTTAAACACACGACCTTGCAGTTAAGTCGCCCACTACCCGTCCAACTTCCGCAATTATCCACATTAACTGTTGTTATCTCATTAATCATGGGTTAATTACGGTTTAAATTCACATTTTTGGATTAACAAATCATTCACTTCCCTCCTTTTCTGATTAAATCAAACCCGACCCGTCATCCTTCCAAATCGGGTCTGGGGGGCAAGTTGTTTGGGTCCAATTTAGTCCAATTGGGCCTGGTCACTGAATGATCCAATTAAAAGCCCAAGGTTAAGGTTCAACTCTCCAAATGTGCTAAAGTCAAAAATCAAACATCCTCAAAGCCATGTCAAGGTCAGTCAACGGCCCAATCAGCTTGGCCCAGCCCAACTGACTTCCGGGCCCAATCCGCCTCCTTCATTAGCCAAGGTATAAAAGCCAACAATTTGGTCAATTCTTGGTAAGACAATAAAGCCTCAAGCAACTAAACTCTTGCACAGCTTTCTCTCTCTAATATACTGACTTAAGCATCGGAGGGGCCTTCCTCGGCGTCCCCCCCGAGGCTAGTTTACGTGTATTTGTTGTGCAGGAAACCCTCGGCTCCTGCGTTGTTCGGACCGAGACCAAGTTCCCTCAAGATAAAAGGATCTTCCGAGATTCGATTGTTTTCATCCGAAACAGTTTGCAAGTTGGAATTCATTTAAAGTTTGTCCTTTTGTTGTGGTCTCTTTGGTTGGGAATAATTTTGATTATGATATTATTTGAAGGTAAAGATGGCAGCTCAATCAATAATAAAGTTATTCCTTTTTCTCCCATTATTTTAGTAGCACACTATACATAAAAACGCCCAGTTCAGTTTTTCTAAATCACTAGAACTGTGTGGGACTTATAGCTTGTTTTATCTTCAACAGTTTCTGTGATTAAATATAGGCATCGTGTCTTTGCCATGAAACAACAAGATCAAGCCTTGCACCATGATTTGATTTCAATTGCAAATCTTCTTTGGCCAGAGAGATTATAGACTCCAAGTTTAGATGTCTTGTGCTTCTCTGAAACTTATGACTCAATAGTTTGTGTTTTACTTTATTCATTAAAATTCTTAGAGATGGGGGTATAAATTGTTGCTTCATCCTTTCTTTTAGAGTCCTGTTCTTTAATTAGAAAAATACCTTTTTATTTGATCTACAAAAGATTAACTTATTAATCTATAAAGTGAAAAATGCAATTAGCCTACCATTAATTATTGTAGACACCCATTTGTGTCTCCCCAAAACCAAACCCAGTGATGAGTGCCTTTCACGTCGAATCATAATCGAATGAAACGAAAGTGTGGAAAGGTCTAGTGTTGCGGAAAGTTTTATTTCTTTTCTCTTCTCCGTGATTTTGAAAACTTTATTTTGAGAAAACAGCCAATCCAGTTTTGTTGGTCCATGATATGGGTCCAATAGTGGTGTAGTTGGATGGGGCTTGCAAAGACCTTTCCAACGATATATTATAAGCCCAATTCCGATGAATATTGAGGAAGTTATGGTCAATTTACTAAACTGGGCCCGGTTTGAGCTTTAAGTACGACCCAATGATCTAGGGGAGGGCCTAATATGATTTATCATTCCTAATGCAATTAGGAATGATTTTAGTCTTCTAGAACATTCTAGAAGGTTTTTATCATTCTTAATTCAATTAGGATTCTTCAGAGTTTTAATTAGATCAAATAGCATTTTCGACTGAAATTATATTATTTTATCTTCCAGTACGGGAAATTTATCAGATTTTCGAAAACGCGTTGAAATCCAATTTGGCGTCCGACCCCAGAACTTGGCGCCTGAAATCAGGATTGGCGCCTGGCGCTAGCCACTGGTCCTGGCGCCAATGAGCCAGGGCTGGCGCCAAGGTGGTTTTGTGGTCTTCAGACTTTGTTTTGATAAATTATCTTTTTTTGGATGATTTTCTCTATAAATATCGTATCAAAAACTCCGTTTTCATTCACCAAGAGTCACCAATTCTCTTCATTCTTAAGTTTTAATAAACTCCGTTTTCATTCACCAAGAATCATCAATTCTCTTCTTCATTCATCAACTATTTTCATTAACAAATCGTTCATCAATTCTTTTCATCATCTTCATCTCTTTCATCAATAATTCTTAACATTCATGCATTCTTTCTTTCTTGCTTTTTGATACAAAATTCCGCATTCACAAGATTTAGAAACACCTAGCCATATTCGAAGTTGCCTTCGCCCTAGACGTGAAAGGTTTTAATTTCTGAGGGTTTGGTCCCAAATCTCTCTTTCAATTATTTTATTTAATTGTTTTGATTATTATTTTCCTTGAAGTTACTAACGTGTGTATTTTGTAATTAGAAAGAGGTACGAAGCATCCAAGTAAGTACTTTAAAGATTAATTGATTTATGATGTAGAAATCATGTTTAGATTGTTATTTTGATTCCTAGTATCATGTCTAGGGTAACTTTAATATCAAGTATGATTAAAAGTACGATGCTTCCTATGTTCTTCCTAATGTTAATTCATGTTAGTATCATGTAAGGGCTAAAGATTTGATTTTTATTGCTAGTGACATGCTAGGGTTTGTTATTAATCTTGTTAGTATCATTCCTAGGATCTTGCTATGCTTTAACATGATTATTGATTATGATTGATATTATTCTTATTAATGATATTGATTATTTATTATGTTGCTTGATTATTTTATTTTATTGCTTGATCACCTTTATTGCATGTTTAAAGGGAATTGGTATTTGCAATCACGCTTAATAAGATAATTAATAATCTTGTTAGGTTAATTGTGATTATAATTCAAGTGATCGCCAATAATAGTTTATTTGTGCATTTATATTCAACCAACATAGATTAAACAGGTTTAGGGTTAATCCTATTGATTGTATGTTAGTCAGAAAGCGCACATGAATACGATCAGAATAAAGTAGAGGCCTATTATTAGGGCAGGTTCAATCTCTTTTAGGTTGGATTTGTACCATCATCCCCGAACCCTTATTTGGTTCATGACCTTATGGAGTTGACGATCTCTTGGATCGTTAAGGGGTGTAACCTTCACCTCGTGAACGGTTTACAAGTTCCTTAAAAACTTGTTGGCGACTCTTTTGCTCTATCTTCTTCCCTTTTGGACGTCACCGTACTTTAGTGTATGATCACAGTGGGGTTCGAGCTAGTGGGATTTTAAAGGCTTGAAATTATTCCCTACAATTATATTTTTCTTTTTTTTGTACAGGGTTGCTTTTAAATTCGAGGCAACAGATGTGACAGGTTCAATAATATTGACATCATTCAACAATGACACAGAGAAATTGTTTGGCAAGACCACGGCTGAAATCAAAACTATGAAAGATCTGGTATGATTCCTTTGCATAATGATTCTTTAAATAAACACTTAACTTAAAAGAAATTGCAAATATTATATTTATAATGAATGTTGTTAATAATATATATATCCTTGTTAGTGCTCTATTTCCATTAGAACTATTAATACATATGCTAATTACAAATATATTGTGTAGGGTGATGTGGTTGCCTTCCAAGCGATTGAAGAAAGACTTAGGAAAAAGACAACTTTTTTTCAAACTCGGTTCATCTAATTCATTAGGTTCAAGCAGTGTTTTATAATGGTCACTCAAAACAATCGAGACTGTTGAAGATGCATCCAAAAAGGATTTAACAAAGTCAACTGTTACAAGAGACGGTGAAATTGAATATTTAGATTTAACTATGAATATGGATTATACATCAACCAAATCTCGTGGGAGTGCTTCAGTTGGTGTGGAACAAGATGCTACAGCTACAGGTAAAGATACACCTGATTCAAAAGCCAAAGACAAAGGGAAAGGGAAACTCTCACAAACAACTACCCTTAAATTCCCATTGTCCCTAAAAGGTAAGAATTCTAACATATATTTATAATAAACGAGTCTTCTAAATTATGAATAGTGCATTCATGAACATTGATACACCTATATGCCAATTTACAAAAATTGTTATAGCTGATGAAGGCCATGGAAAAATCACTCAGAGTCCCAAGAATGCAACTCCCAAAGACTTCAGTTTTGCTGCTGACAACAACTTGATAATCAAACCCCTTGAACATTCAACTGCTGAAACACCTGTAACTGTGAAATCTCAAAAGATTTCACCTGATGAATGGGCCCAAACTATGTCGCACACGCATGAGTGGAAACAAACAGTCTCTAGTCACTCCAGCACATAATGAAGATAAGCGAACTGACTTGGTTCGTGTAAAAACTGTTGCTCGAAAGAAGCTCCATTTCACAACATCACCTTCTGATGAAAATGCAGATCATGACTCCGCTAACAGAGAACCAACTACTTTAGCAACATCCGCTCTTGGAGAATCTGATACACCAGACAGTGATGCAAACACAGCTGCACCAAGAATGGAGATGATGTCACAGAGACCTCAACCGACTCTCTCGCCAAAGGAAATTAGCATTACGTCTTTCAACAATAATGCACATAATATAGCTAAGTGAACCAATTACTGTAACTCACATATAAGTGTGATATAGTCACGTCCTCTATTTTAAAATCTTTTGCTTGCATGGTAATTACATCAATGACATCTATTAAACATGGGGGTAATCACAAAACTTAATATTTTGATAAATTGAACGAGCGTGGTTCAGACTACGTATTTCGTTCAAAGCCCTTTTGTTTCTTTAGTATTGCTCAGTATTGCGTTAAAATAAGTTTAGATGAAGGTAGGAATGTAAATAGGGTTGCAATGATGTTGAGTTAAATCTTTTGAAGAGTTTTTTTAGGAACATGTACAATAATAGTTCATGTTCTTGGAAAACACTATGAAGGTCAGTATTCTATGTTGTTCAAAAAAAACTTGCACTGATGTAATGTTTATTTATAAAACATGATATATATAAGATCTATAAATTATGGTAAATCAAAATTGCTTTATTATAGATGTTGTTGTCACTAGAAAAATGTTTAAGGTACATTTTAGAGGCTGATCACTTAAGACTTATGAGTTTGATAAGGGATTGATGACAAATGGTTTTTCATACGTATTCTATTGCCTATAACTGCTTTTTGGGGGCTAAAATCTGCTACAATTAGCAAAGTTATATATTAGCAAAGTTATAACAAGTACATTAACATAGATAATGTCTCATATCATATGTACGCTACATTTTAGCCATCTTATAGAGATCTTTTTGGTGGATTAGTATTGTGTACTGATTTCCATATTGCTGTTGTAAAATGTTTACTTGGTGATCTACAAATGATGCAGATTGCACTTTTAGAAATTTCCTGTTCTCTATTTTTTCCCACAGACAATAACATGCGCTTCCAAACGTCGGTTGATGAATGCATAACTAAATAGTTTCGTTATTATTTATCTTTGGGATATTTTTTTTTCCTTTTTTTTGGGGTGGAACCAAACAGGTGTAAACTCACCTATCTATAGTAAAACCTTAGATTGGACCTCTATCTCATCAGATGGTCAATGTCCTACTAATTCATCATTTCATCAAAGTTCATTTTTTAGTTTTTATTTTTTATTTTCTATAATCATTTTTGGAAAGTAGTGGCAATATGAATAATGATTTAATCTTATTGGAGAGGTTGTGCTTTTATCTGTTGGATATTTTTAAAAAGTTATATTGGAGAGGTTGTGGATATATTTTTTATCTACCATAATATTTAACTTGTCAAAGTATTAAGTTCGTACATTTAGAAAATTGAACCTTAAAACAGTTCAATATATTAAAAAGAAAATAACATAAAATGGTAGAACAGTGGAGGATCTAGGGGGTACATAGAGTTGCAACTGTACCACCATTCTGCGAAAACAAAACTGATAAGAGACCGCCTGTATCTAATAGGCGGCCTCTTAGATACAGTTACCTACCATTCCTACCACAAGTCCACAGCAACATAATCAGCGCCTTTTATGTTGTACAAGTATTAAATTCTAAGAGACCGCCTATTTTAAAACTGATCTTAAGCGGTCTCTTAGATGATATATATTTAACAATAGTGCTATTGAACAAAGAGACATGTTGTTACAATAACAGGTCTCTTATGTGATATTGTTTATTTTTCCAATTTGTACTTTTGATCAAAGAGATCTATTGTTACCATAACAAGTTGCTTAGACAATCTCTTTTTAAAAAGATATTTCGTTACTCAATTATAAGCCTTGTTGTCGAAAGATAGGGTGCTAGTATAAGCAAATACTAATACAATAGTTATGGAGTAAATGGTTTAACTCAAAATTTAGTTAAGAAAAAATTATTACGCTCGCATATTACTTTGTTTTTGTACAAAAATTTTATTAAACTTAATTCCGTACCCCCATTACCCAATCCTGGATCCGCCACTGGGTAGAATCCATGGTCAAATTAGATCAAACTCAAAACTACTTTGATTACTCATTGTAAAAAATTAATGCAGGTATCAAGCATATTTTGGTTACAGTTTCTGTTAGTGTAATATCTAACAGAATACAAACCCTGTATGTCATTCATTTTCAACAATACAAGAAGGTCTTCACATTACAATCATCAGACCACCTTCAATATTGCAGCCCATGAGATCCTAAATCCTAGAAACATCTAATTATAATTATGTAATTGCAGTGAAACTCAAAATTTCAGTTTATATTTGACATATATAATCATGATAGTTTAATTTACATCCTTTCTAATGATATTATTTAATTTTCATCTTTCTCATATCAATAACTATATACTAAAAGACACACCAACCATGACATGTTTCATCTCCTGGTGTGTCTTTAGTATATTTTTATTTTTTAAAAAAAATAAAAATTTATATTAAATGTTAGGGTATGAGCACGCATCGAAAATGTAAAATAGAACGAGAAATTAAAGGTAAAATGTAAGATAAGCAATAAAAGGAGACACGATATTTAACGTGGGAAAGACCCTCTAAATAGAGGTAAAAAAAACCCACGACGACAAGCACCAAAAAATTCCACTACCAAAAAATTCCACTATAATAAAATGAGAGTACAAAGTTACCCCAATAATAGGGTATTGAGATATAACTCTTACAATTAAACTCTCAAAATAAAAGAAAAGAAAACAGTGGAATAAATTACAAGGAGGAGATTAACTAGGGAGACTAGTGTAAATGGATGAGTAATTTTGTGAGTGGGTATATTTGTATAATGGAGGTTGAATGTATATTGGTTGGATGCCTCAATATGATTCAAACTCCAACTATTTATAGTTGGTTAGGTATGTGAAAATGGATGCCCCAAGATGTATGAAGAATTCTCTAGATTCGCTTGCATGATAATATTGCTTCAAGAAAGTTGACCATTTTCTAGAATAATCAACATAATTGTAAAATATTTGACATACTCTAGAAGCAAGAAGAATTATATTAGGCTTCTTCAAAACTTGGTCCATATGAAATTTTAGGCCACATCTAACATTAAATACTCAAATATTTAGCATAAATATAAATCTTATGGTATATTACGAAATTCAAATTTATCACAAAGATACAATAATGTCAAAGATATGAATAAACATTTCCAAGATCAATTATTATCTCCTAGAATTAAGGAAACAAATCACCAAGAAAATATCTACTAAATATATCATGATTATCATAACATATACATTATGGTGATACATAATTATGCAATCTTAGACTTTACAAAGATACCCTTCAAAAAAGCATTCCTTAACTTCACAAAAATAAGGAAAATTCAATTTTAAATTTGCAATCGTAGACTTAACAAAGCTACCCTGCAAAAAAAAAAAAAAAAAAAAAAAAAAAAAAAAAAAAACCTTAACAAAGATAAGAAAAGGTCCGTTAATATAAATATAAATTATGCAATATTATACTTAACTTTACATTGACTCACTTTTGATAACAAACAATTAGTAGTTCAGTTATATACTATTATGGGTGTATTTTATTTTAATATAGATGAAGACTCTATATTTACCTTAAAGAAAGTGAAATACTATTATATTGTATTGATGTGGACATATAAATATCATATCAATCAATCAACAATCGATCAATAACTAAAAGACACATAAGTAATGAAACATTTCGTCTTTTGGTGTAACTTTCACCTTTTTTTTTTTGAATAAAATTCTGTTAAAACTAATCTTATTCAAACATAATTCTCTAATCTTATACAATACAATTACTTAAAATAAAAAAAGATTTGACATATTTATAACATACTAGTCGTTGGAGCACGCGCGATGCGCGTGCCCCCCCCCCCGATGGCAAGATAAGTAAAATTCGTGGTTATGTTTGGTTTTGTGATATTCGTGGTTGTGTTCGGGTTTTGCAGTAGCAATAATACATGAATATACAAGGAGTAGTGATAAAGTTTCTACGGGGAAATATTTATAGAACAACAATTTTAAAAGTAAAAAAGTTATCTAGAATTTGTTAGAATATATAGTTTTTTTTAAAAAACTATACTATTATTTTAGAATGCACTATGGGTTTTTTTTTTTATTGAGTAGCTCAATAATTTTCAAATATCTCCATCTTAAAATGATTATGATAATTAGGATGCACTATGGGTTTTTTTACCGAGTAGCTCAATAATTTTCAAATTATTTTGCTCAATAATTATTTCACTCATTTTTTTTTTTTTTTTGAAAATTATAAGCTGCATTTGTTCTCCCAATCCATATCCCCCGACTTTTTTACCTTTCCCATCTTTTCTTTATATTTCTCTCTTTCTTGCGGCCTCCTTATCTCTTTAATTTCTTTCCCAATCCCTTTTTGTGTCTCTAGGCCCCTTTATCTCTTATCGTTTCTTCTTTAAACCCTTCTCACCCTCTTCTGGTCCTCTTTCTCTTTCTTTCTTCCTCTTAGGCCCGCTTTCTTTTTCTTTCTCTTTTCTCTTAACTTCTCTCTCATGTCCTTTGTTTCTTTCACTCTCTCTGAGACCTCTTCTCTCGCTTCCTCCCTTTCTCTCTCTCTCTCTCTCTCAGCCCTCTTTGTCTCTTTTTCGGTCCGTGTTCTCTCTCGACCCTTTTATTTCCCTACTCCTTCCCTCTCTTATCCTCTCCCCCTCCCCACTGCCCCTTTCTGTTCTCTTATCCTCTCTTCACATAATGTCTTTATTTATGTATTTTTTGATATTATGTGGCTTATTTCTCCTTTGTATTGTGTGTTTTTATATATTATTAAGGTGATTTTGAAATATAAAAAGATGAACAAAATAAAGGATTTCAATGTCTATGGAAAGAAGCATGGTATATGCAAACTAAAGGAAATATTACGCAAGAATCCAACGGATTCTACCTTAAGGTTGAATATATTTTCTAAATATGTTATCAATCAGATTGACTTTGTAGACAAATTATCACATTAGTATTGGTTTTTTATCACATAAAATTGACAATTAATTGACCATCTTTTTCTCTTCCTCCCTCCCTCCCTCCTTTCCCTTCCTAGCTTGTGATTTTCAAAATTTATAACTCTTTATTTGCATTCCTGCCGTTCTCAATCATTCTCCTCTCTCTTTCCATGTTTTGTTACATTGTACCACTTAGGTTTTCCAAATTATAAAGTCTATTTGAAAAATATTGTTTTTTTTTTCAAATTCTAAATTCTTTTCAAGTGTTGTATATCTTTAATTTCTTTGGTTAAATAGAATATTGTGGCTGCACATAACATTTTTAAAAGTTTATACTTAACTTGATACGTAAGTATGTAACGTTCATGCAAATGAAGGAGCATAGAAAAAAAGTATGAGCTAGTAATCTAAAGTTCTCAGGTACATTAGAGCCATTACCGTCACGCTATTTCAACACGTAGTTGCAGTTTACATGGTGTGTCATAACAATTAGAATTTACGATCAAGTGCGGAGTATATATATTAAAACAAACATTAAATTAATAACCGGCAACAAGAAAGATCATCCAAAGATCATCATACACAACAATAACAATAACAATAACAATAATAATAATAAGATTTTACAATGTAAATTATCACTCTTACACATCAATAAGCAGAGAGTAGTACAATCTAATATATATATATATATATATATATATATATATATATATATAGGGGAGTTTTTCCCCGAGTTTTTAGAGAGCCAGATTTAATTTTCTTAGCGCGCCACGTAGGATTGTAAATTTAAGTTGTAACTAATTAAATAAGAGATTATTAATTTCTTTTACAATTAAAAAATTCAAGTGCCACGTAAGTAAAATTGACTAATGAGATTTTAAAGATTAAATTAATTAAATACAAAATATTATCTTTTGAGATTAGGAATTTTATTCTAATATTTTAAAACTAATATAATAACAATTTTAATAACATAAATATGAAAAATATTTTCTTAAAAAAAAAATACTAACAAACCGTGCATCGCACGGGCATCATCTAGTGACCTTTGATTATCTAAGGAAATTGAAGCTACATGGTTTGTATACATATACAGTATAAGTGTACATTGTTTCTACATAATACTATAGATGCATCTTACAATTAAACTACTGACTCACTTTAGTTAAAACACCCTCTTGTCCGTATATATGTTTCACATCACCTTTTGTCTGCTTTCCAGACCTAAAGCCCCAAAATGATTTCAACAAGGCTTCAAAGTCGGGTGTTCGGAGTTCATCTATTGATGTCATACTTGGTGGGTTAATTGATTTCTTCCTTGGTGTCGAGCGAGTTGGCTCATCCACCTGCTGAAGCAAGAAGAATTAAGGATAGTTATAGATTTATAGGTATAATACAGTTTAAATTATCTTATGACTTCTTCATAGTTTCGGATAATCAACAATCAACTGAGTACTTCTCATAGAAAGTAGTGACTTGATAACTAAAATTCCTTTAAGACATCGACTTTCAAGTCGGAAATTGCTACTCTAAAAATGTTGGACATGAAGTATAATAAATCTATTGAAGTTGTTAATTGTTATGGTAAATTCACAACTTAGGAATTGTACCAATATAATACAATTTGGTTTACAGTATATCAATGTCAAATCATTCAATAGGACAATGATCTTTTAGTAAGGCTACAAATAATTTACATTGCTGCAATCAATCCCATGACATGAACGTCAAACCGACATCACTTTCCTTTCTTAGCAGATTGCTGCAATCAATCCCATGACATGGACGTGTATACACTAATTTACTATCCTACGATGCCCAGATTATGGGAAGTAAACTCTCCACCACAAAAGTTCCAAAATCAAAATCATACATGCATCAACAGACAACATACCAATTAAGCAACGAACCTATTACAATGCAGAATGTAAAGGAAAAAAAACTCACAATTAAACTGAGCACTACAGGCAGACTGAACTGATGAAGCAACCGTAGATCCTCCGGTATATGCAGGGAGCACTCGGTACAGATTTACGTATCAAAAGATCAAAAATAAATCAACACCTTTGTACAAAAATGTTTGGTAAGTTCAATAGAAGTTGGGACCCAATAATTGCAACTTGCTTAACACTGCACAAAATTTAAGAGAAGATCAATAGCATGGACAAACATTACAAATATACAAGGAAGTTGAGAGGAGACACAAGATTAATCTTGACAACATAACTCTCACTGAATTTTGGTAAAAGTACATAATAATATCAATTAAGTTTGTTGCAATGTCATATACGAAGTATGTTAACAAGACCGCTATTCCCAAACTTATTCACAAAAAAATCTATCACCACCCTTATTTAACTCCAAGCACCAACAATTATATAACTCACAGCTGTACAGATCATTAAGAGCGCAATCATTGGAGCAAAAAAATCTAATGCAAATTAAGCTCCAATTCACTTCTTATACAATAACCATGAAATTCATATAACCCTATACCATCCATTAAAGAGGCTAAATAATATTACATTCAATAAAATAGCACCATGACATGTGAAATAGCCAAATCATAATGATAGCATAACCAAATTCCTCCACCTAACCAAAGAAACTACACAAGAGTAAATACTCCAGGTAGCTCAAATAGGATAATAAACAATATGGGAAGTTCAATAACTAAAAACACCCTGTCAAAAAAAGGAAAAAAAAAAAAACCTCTAAACAAGAATCAGTTTCTTTTATATTATTAAACCAATCCAAGTCCTCGATCTAAAGGCTAAAGCTATACAAGCATTTGAAGCAAAAACAGTATAAAAAATCTTCACAAGGACAACAATCAATTCAATTCTTTTTCTACCCTTACAAAGTGTCATGATGCAGCAGTTTGAGGTTAAGAAAATTCTTCAATACCTTTTATGTACCATCATGTCTATATTAAGTCACAAACAAATGCACACCAACAATCAAAATAGAGAATTGCTACTGAATTAATGTACAAATACAAAGCACTCATCAAAACTGAGAATGAAGGGAAATTTTAACCCAGCCAAAAAAGCAACCTACCCCATAAAATATAATTATCAATAATCTATTACATTACGGTCTATAGAACAATAGGATAAAACATACTGAATTTAAGAGAGCAAGTTGAATATACTGAGTTGCTGACTCAATAATTTTTAAAGATATATAAAACACATTACCTCGCTAGCTAATATATACGAATATAAGAGAGAAAATTGAAATTTGATGATATATATAAACACATTACCTTGCTAGCTCCATCAATGTAGGAAAAGCTCCGAAGGTCATTCGATGGAAGGAACTCAAACATATATCTGTAATTATAAGAGATAAAAGAACAAAATTTCAGGAAAAATCTAAAACCAAAAATAATTTTAAAGAAAAAAAAATTAAATATAATTAGCCACCCAAACCCCAACCTCCCACACACCCAAAGTCGCAACAATCAGCTACAGCCAATTCTCAACCACACTACCGCCATATGACCACTTTTGGATCAAAGTACACAAATAAATTCATTTATTCCCTCAACATAGAAATCCAACAATACTAAATAAAACTCCAAATCCCAGAATTCAAATTCAACAGACTAAACATCCCAAAAAACCTGAGAAATGACTAAACATAAATAAACAAAGAAAGATATCTGCCAAAGAATGAAAGGATACTGAAAATTGAAGGCATTGGAGGATTGAGGAACGCACTTTCCTGGAAGCAACAAAATCTATAAGAAAGCGGCGCTTAGAAGTAAACTTCGTAAGAAAGCAGGTTAGTAGACATTTAGCTTACCTCCCCCAGAGTGTTTCACAATGTCTTCTTCTCGTTAGGGAATTGGGTTGTTGTCATCATACTCAATCCACTTTCCTGGAAGCAACAAAATCTATAAGAATTGAAAAATCTAGAATAATACTTCGTATCAGAGATAGCTTAAACATATGTTTTTCCACCACTAACCATTATCTTGCTTCACCCAACCAACATAGTGCCCTGAATAAGCACTTCTATCCTTGTGAGTTAACACAGCAACTAAATCATAAACTCCAGTCAAGTGCATCTCCTTCTCAGATAAAATAGCTGCAAAGATAGATTAGCATACATTAAGCATGGTTTGATACCAACCTTTAGAGTAAAAAAAAAAAAAAAATCCCATACAAAAATGTAATTTACATTATGAAAATATTGGATCTCCTATTAAAACTACTCTATTTACATATGGTTTGAAATTTTAAGAAAGTTTAGATTGATTCCCCGCACTCCGCTTAAATTAACATTTATTATAATAGAATTTGTATTTACTCACATTTTTTGGCTTCAATTCAATCCAAAATCAATCTCAACATGCAATTAACAATCTTCCAAAAAAAAAAGAAAGATAACAAGTAAGCTATTCATATTAAAGGCTAGATGAAAACTGAACCAATTAGAACAAGAAAGAGTAAAGGGAGATAGAATTGTACATGTAGATCAACAATTTGTTACAAATCATACAATAATGCTACTAACAATATAAAAAATCAACCCAAAAAACGATAAATCACTCGAATTCAACCCGAAAAAACCACCAAACAATCAAAGAAGGCACTAAATTTCAACCCAGAAAACGAAAATAAATAGAACAAATAAACCCTTAAAAAATCGAGAAAAAAAAACGAACAAATAAACCCAAAAAAATGAAAACAAATTGATCAAATAAACCCCATTGAAAACAAAACGATTAATCAGAAATACACCCACAAAGATTCAACCCAAAAAATTCGAAAACATATCGAAAATAACAGGAATATATATGCAAAAAATCCACGACAATCGAATAAGTAAAGCCCAAAAATTTGAAACTAAATTGAGAAAGAGAAACGAGATCGAACTTGATGAATGTGACGAGATCGGAAAATCGAAGCACCCTCGTCGAAAGGACAATCGTTGGTCTTGAGTTGCAGAAGTTTCTCTCTCTAGGTTTCTCTCTCCTTGATTCCCCTAAATACTCTGACCCTTTTCCTTTAGACAGAGGGGGAAGATGGTGAGGAAGTCGGTGAGAAAGCAAGGCCAAGTAAGTCGGTGGGAAGAAGGGGCATAATTGGCAATTCCTGTTATTTTTGGCAAAGTCGGCAATTCCTTAAAATTAAGGGCAGCTATGTCATAACACCAAAAAATACTATTCATAAGGAATAGTAGCAAATTTTGCACTTTTATAATGGTTATGGAAATATTCTTATATAGCTTTAAAATAGCATTCTTAACATAAATTTGATAATTTCCTACATCATTTTTTATCTAACATATCTTTCGTAATCTTTTATTTTGATCAAAATTTGACAACTACATTTCTAGAGTTTAATTTGTCTATAAAAAACTATTTATAAAGGTAGTTTAATAATGGTTTATTGAAAATTATCGTGCATGGCACGGGAACTAACCTAGTAATAACTTAAAATGCAATATTTCTCTCTTAAATTGCCTCTAATATTTCGGATTCTTACAACATTCAAACACTACCCAAACATAACTGTCGTGTAACAAAACCACCGGATAATTATTTAACAATAATAATCACCGTCATTGGGGGATTGCGCGAAGTACGCTAGGCCGCAACTGGTAGATTTAAAAATAAATAAAATCCACACTTGCATAGAGAGCTAGTTAGAGTTAAGAGAATAGTGCCAATAACAAAAAATGACCATGGCAATATACGAAGTAGGCCATATTCTATTCATTTTACAATAATAATATGGTTTTTTTTTTTTTTTTTGAAGAATATAATAATAATATTCAATTAAAGCAATTTCAATTTAGTAAACATATGTAACTTTAATGAACAAATATAATGAAAAATTAGTAAAAAATAATTTTTAATTAGTAACAATACTTTCAGTTTATAAAAGATAATTTAAGTCTAGTAAAAAAAATTACAATTCAGCAAAAAAAAATTTCATTTAAGCGAAGATAAGACGAGTTCCTTCAAAAATAAAAAAAAAATAAAAAAATAACAAGAATTGGATTATAAAATGTGACAATTAGTCAATTACTATTAAGTGACAATCAATAAGAACTGAAGAAGTCAAGTAGGCTTAAATGGTAATTAAATCAAACTGTCAAATTTACAGATTTAACCATCACAAAGTTTATCCCATAGTTTACATCCCAAAGTTATGACATAGCCATAAGAGATTAATCTTAATTTTTAAGCATACAATTGAGGGTTAGAACCAATAACTCCAACTTTAACAAATAACAAGGTGCTTCAGATATAGCTCATAAACACAAGCAATAAAAATGAAATATGTAATGTATATCGATTTTCAAGCATAAACATCGAGTTTACCTGCTTCGGGTTTCACATTAAGCTTCCATGATCGATCATCATCAAAGCACCATTTTCGTAGAAGAAGATGAAAGGTTCACTATGCAAGAGAAATGATACCAAAGTTGAACTTATTATGGTTTCAAATTAGGCATCATCTCTCCTGCGAAGTAAATCTTTCATTTCTTCTTTACTGATGTTTCAAATACTTAACAAAATGATTTTTGGCACATTTGTAGTCAATGTTATCGTGACTTTCTTTGTGTGCCAATGATTCTTCAAGGTTTGTTTTTATGTGGCTAGCCAAGTGGGATAACAATAACCAATAATTGTGGGAGTTGCATGATTATCTTCTGCGCCACCTTAAAACTTTTATCTCCTTTTTCTATGGCGTGGGTTATTTATTATTTTATTCGACGTCAGCAGGAAGAAGACAAAGAACATGAATACATGATAAGTTCCATGGTTAATTGATAATGGTTATTTATCTGGATTTTATTTTCGAAAAGTAAACACCGGTTACATTATACACTCGAGTGTACCTATCTATGGGCACATCAATCTCTTGCTCGATGTCATAAAACAATTTCATATAAAATGATGAGCTAAAAGGATAGCTCAATGCACCCGCACAAATTACGGTTGTGTTTCAATTGTACTAGTGTTTCAATGATTGCATTTATATAACTAATACTTTGTATAATATTGCAGTTACCTACTTACGTTTCAGGTACGTGACTGCTTTCAGAAATGGCCATCGAAAACTTTAATTAATTGCATTGAAAAAATTGCATCCATAAGACCATAACAGTGACAACAGTGGAAAACGAAAATTCAGCCCGTATATAATAACTTTCCAGCACGCCAGACGCTGCAATATTCAGTACAATGTTAATTAATCTAATGTTACATGCGTTTTCTTTTTCATATCGACCCATCCTCTGTGGTATAATAGAATAAAGACTGCATAGCTAGCAGAAATCTCAAAGTTATGGGCTGATGAACGCCAATGTACATTCAATATCAAAAATTATTCATGATCACTACATTTTACGCTTGCCACATTTTGCACATTGATTCTGATGACAACCCTGGGATCAATCATATGATCGGTTTCTGAATTCTAGGCTTGCCACATTTTGCACATTGATTCTGATGATAACATACCATACCAGCTTCTGTAAAATCCTGCAATGAGACAAATAAACATGTAATTGAAATTCATAAACTATACAAACATAACTGGATAACCCTTTTTTGTTCACTCTACTTCCACATATTTTAGGATAATGAAGTTCAGTTCAGAGTTAATAAGCTCAAACTGTATAAAGTTACGTAAAAAACTAAGATTTGGAAAGTTTATAATAAAAAAGGAAATATAAGGACTACCAAGTTCATATAGACATATTAACTAAAATAAGTTAATTAGGCTGTCTTCTGCATACCAATATAAGCTATAATTCTCTGTCAATGTCATTTTCTGCTTTTGCTGCTGCTTTCTCTGTTTCTTCCAAAACAAATGCTTTAAGTGATTCTACATCTCGTTTCCCTAAAATAATAACAAGACCAAAGGGAGAAATAAAGCGTCAGAAAATCAAAATCTTATCAACTACAATTATTACAAACCTTTTAAAAGTAATTACTACCCAAAAACACTTGGAAAGCACTTTTTACAAAAATACTGTACTTCATAATCTAAAATAGCAAGATTTTCCAAATTTCATGTTTTGAATGTCTTTTCAGAGAAATGTTTTTTCATGAACACATTACTAGTGGTCATTACAAAATGCAAACAGAAAAACAAAATCAAGAACATTGAATTCTACACAGCTGAAGTACAAAACCATATTTTCAACCAGATACAAGAATGATGAGCACAACACAAATTCTTCATTTCACCTCCACGATGGTAGATTTCTCAACTCACTTACATGGTTATAAATAAACCCAACCCTAGGAATAGAAAGGTCATAGTACCTGGATGCACATGATCGGGGAAAAAAAAATAAGGGGTGGGGGGTGGGTTTGGCCTTCCACTTGATTGCTAGTTTAGGTGTTCTAAAATTCTAATACAAAGATGGGATTAGAAAAATAACTAGAGAAGGTTATCAAAAAGAAAAATAACTAGAGAAGACGCTTATAAAGAAAATTAACACTATTAAGTATAACAACTGGACACATACCTTTGTTTGACATATGTACAAGAATTTAGTTAATATTGTCAAACTGTAACTTCTGGTCATTAACAAGCAAATTCTAGCCTCTTCACATGCTAGAGTGCTAGACGATTCCCTACGTATCTTCCACCATCCCAGTGTAAAAGCTCACATTGAGTTCTTTTTTTTTAGATACCAATATTTTAGTCCTTTATGAGAAACCAAACTCATTGATGAATGCTGTAATGTGCAACTAAATTTTCAATATATTAAGGATGCTTAAGTTTGGAAAGTATGTTTTAGTTCTTTCCTTTCATTTTTATTTCTATATTCCTTTCCCTATCTCATGGATGAGCTGATAACCAAAAATATCAACTCTTTTTGCACAGTGAATGGCCAGGATGTTTGGAATTAGTTGCTAGCAATCATATATGTTCAGTGAGTCCGTCCAAAATGTGTTTTGGTGTACTTGCAGATCAATAATGTTACATATGGGAGAGATAGGGGAAGGTAGGCTTTATGAGGTTCATATATTTAGTTCTCTGCTTTTATGATAGAAAATTCTAAATAGGAGTATTGGGATTGAGGGTCATGCAATACAGTAGAAGCCTCGACCTCACTTTCATTTGTCTCCTGGTACTTGGGTAGTATAAACTAATAAAGCTTGTTTGACATGCTGTTTTCTTACATTCTTGAGCTTTACTTTAGCAAACAAAACCTGTCCACACACAGCACACACAAGCAAGCAGTGTTAATAGATTAAATTTATTCCTTCCCCCCCCCCCCCCACCCCACAAAAAAAAAAAAAAAAAAAAAAAAAAAAAAAAAAAAAACTAAACTTGCTCCATCACTAGGCCTTGGGGTAAAAAATTGTTTTAGAGAGAAGAGCTATGTGTCATGAACGACTTGAGTTTGGCCTCTCTACATCATAAATTAGGTTCCTGAATCTAAGTAGACACTCTCAGATAATCAGATTGCCCGACTGAGTTATCACTTTCGATTCTGATACCTATTTTGATCAGATTCAATCAATCAATCAATCACTTTAATCCCATAAGTGGGTCGGCTACATGAACCAAAAAATGATTATTCCATAGTCATCCACAAAAATCTCTCTCCTCCAACCTTACGATCATGCTCGTGCAAATCTATATACTTCATATCCTCCCTAACTCCTTCCAAACAAGTCATTTTCGGTCTCCCTCTCCGTCGTTTAACCCCTCCATAGTCCCACTCTTCCACTCTTCGTACCGATGCACCCTCAGGTCTCCGCCTTACATTCCCAAACCAACATAGGCGATTTTCCCTTAGTTTGTCCGCACTGCCACCCCCACTTTCTTGCGAATAACTCATTTCTGATTCCATCTCTTACAGTGTTCCCGCACATCCATCTTAACATACGCATTTCCATAACCTCCATCTTTTTAATGTGCTCCTTCTTAGAAGCCCAACATTCTGTACCATAGAGCAACACTAGTCTTATGGTAGTCTTGTAAAAATGTCATCCTATCTCTGCAAGGATGCTATCTAATGCTAGGTGAATCTCATTTATTAAACATGTTCTGTCATGGTTCTATATAGGTCCTGCTTGCATCGCAGGTGTTCAAAGTCCAGAAATCTTTTTCCCTTTACTTCAGAAATCCTCAAGTTGATTGAAGCTACTTATAGGACCCTTCTGTTCTTGGAGTGTTTGATTGTCAAGGATGAAAGAATGTTGTAGCACAGAGTAGACTCTATAGGGGTTCAGACTACTTCTTATAAATAGGCTGCTATCCTTATACTTCTTCAGGCTATGATGCAAAAAGGACAAATATGGCGAAGAGGCTATAAGCATAATATTCACAGAAATAAATTCAGGAAGCATCTTCAAAAGCGCAGTTGGATGGCCAGAGATTTTTGGCTCCCGTAAATACTTAATGCCGTTAGGGGTTTCAAGGAGATTGGTTTCTACTCTTACAAAAAATGAGTCCTCCATAAGAACTTGGTATAAGATTATTTGGTAAACAAAAAGGTTAAAAAAAAAAAAATAGTGTGCAGATATTTGCAAGCAAAGAATTATGCTCTGACTGGCTAAAGGGCAGTGCACTAAGATGAGCTTATTAAGTGGGGATGCAAGTCCATCCTCGACATTTTCTGGGTAGAACACGAGTTCATAAGGATTTAATCACCTACTCTTCAAATGTTAATTAGCAGCCTTAGTTTGGATTAAATAGCTTTTCTGGTGGGCTAAAGTTAGATAAGTTGGGTCTTGGCATTCGAGACTCAAAATAACAAAAAGGGTCTCCAAGACTAGTGGCTGTTACGAGTAATCTAAATATATGGTGTATGAAGGTAAAAAAGTTTGAGCTTATCATATAATCCAAGGCCTAAGGACGTACTTTCTTAGTAATTGGTACTTAAATTTCATTTCAGGCCACGATAAAGGGAAATATTATTCAATGGCAGTCCTTTTTAACTGGTTTATATCTAAAAATTTAGTAAAAAGTCAACTAAGAAAATCAGGCATAATAAGAGTTAATCATCTAACAACATTGTATTTGGTTTTCCGTTAAGCAGGAAATATGAATGTTGATCCGACGTAAAAAATTAGCCAAGCCATAGCAATGAAGCATAAACAGTTCCATATAAAAACAGACATATCATTCAGATGACCGAAATAATTACCCTGATATTTTGCAACTTCTTCACCATTGTAGAAGAGCTTGAATGTTGGATATGAATGAATATCAACTTCGGAACAAACGGGTTTACTAGTACTGCAGTCAACTTGTCTAACTTCAATCTCATCTTCCCCTTCCATGGCCTTCCCCAAGTCTTCCCACAATGATCCCAAATTCTTACTGAAATTACCCAGTATTAGAATTAATAGAAGCCAATACAAAATAACTAAAAATAAATAAAAAAAATTATAATTTATAGTTCACCATTCACTACTAAACCCAGCTATAAATTCTAAAGTAGAGATAATTTCTTACCAGTGCTTACACCATGGAACACAGAATTTCACGAACCAAGCAGTATCCTTCTCCTTTATCTACACAAAATTCAATTGTGCAATGAATACACCAGAGACATAGTTGTCAGCTTATAAAGAACTTTAGTCCATTGTTAATAAAAGTTAGACGATAGTAAATCAATCAGCTCTCCTAAAATGGACATATGCTGAATGTAAGGGTTTAGAACATCATTTTAGAGGGAAGGGGAGCAGAACACGACTTATACAAATAAATTCAGAGGTAGAAAGGCAATAATTTATGATTCGTTTCTTTGGAAGTATCAATTAAGAATTCAAAATATATCATTTAGTACATTGCAAACTCAACATAGGCTACTTTACAGCTTCAGCATTGAATAATTGCACTGCACAGCTGCAAATAATCAAGTATCAGAGTTTATTTGCTGCAATGCTGCCTTGTTTACAGGGTGATTAATAGGTCTCCCTTGGATCCGTTTTCACTGTTTAGTGGAAGGGTGGGTTTGAGGACTTCTTTTCTCCATCAGCAAGAGGTAAGAGCTTCCAAACTTGCATACTCTTGACTTCTAGAGAGATAATTTCCATTTCAGATGTAAGATTATGATCCAGGAGTAGGCCTCTAGCACACCAAATTGCTTCAATTCCCAAAGTATATCAATTCATATTCATTTTTGTTTATCTGCGATGCTATGACTTAAAAATGAGGGTCACATAGGCATGGATCACAGAATTGGACGTGGAATTCACCAAAAAAAATAATTCAAAGATAAAGAAACAATTTCCACTGTCCAATTCACTTAAAATATACTGATAAAGAATGCTAAAAAAAATTAAAAAAAAAAAAAAAAAAAAAACATGTTCAAAATTATTTTCATAATGTTAATTCCATGTTATTATGTATATTAATCCTTCAACTTCACAGAATTCGTGGTCATAATTATAAGTTAAAAACATAGGGGCCTTATGAGATGAAAGTGATAGTTTCCTTATATCCAAAAGAGGTTAAAGTCAGAATTTTAAGGAAGATAAAGGAGTAAGAAGAGTTTATCTTTTCTAATGGTGTTGCTTGAAAGAAGGGGTTTGCTGGGAAATGGAGATGCTGAAATGCTGGATATGGTGTAGTTTCTAATGCTTTAATTCTACAATTAAATTATGGGCTTTCACTAGGAGCATCTGTTTTCATCATGAGAATTTTTTAAAAAGAAAACAATTCATCATCTTTTCTCTTTACTTTATTGGTTAATGTTCTTTATAAATTGCTAGAGATAATTGTGCTTGGGGGAGGGGGGGGGGGGTTGAGAGGCTTAAGGCTGAGAGGCTTAAGGCAGAGAGGGAAGAAGCGATGGATTCTATTAATGGCTCTCTAATTGCTGATGAAATGAACTCTAATACTCAAGCTAATTCTTTCAAATTAGGGATTAGAAAATTTGTGGCAGGGAGGAAAGAAGTTATGGTGTTTCTTTGGCTGGCTAGCTGCCCTCAAATACACTCAACTAATCAACCAGGTTCTTACAGGTTAGCAAATTCAAAAATTAGTGTTCAGTATGAGGCTAATTTTTCCGAGAGTAATTTAGGAAGAATTAATCCTAATCATGGCTAAGGTGTCAAATTCAATGGTATCTAGAATCTAGTAGCTTATTTAGGGCTGCCATAGAGAAGCAATCCAGGATCAAGTCTTTTTGGGATTGACTAATTGCATGGGAATTGAAGACAGAAGAGACTACTCCCCAGATGTCAAGATTAAACTGTTACAGTCTAATTTGTCTAGTTTTCATCTCTGCACCCTCACTTATATAAAACCTGCTATTGCCACAATTAAGAAGTGCTTGTTTCACCTCAAAAATCTAAACTTTGAGTTATCCAACCTAATCCTATTAGCCCTAACCTGAGCATAATTTTGGTTGTGAATAAAAGATAAAATCCTAGTATAAGTTTACTAGAACCTTTCATGAATATTTAAACTTTCGAAGAAATTTGTACTTACAGACCTGAACTCATTACTTTAAGGATGGAAAAAAAAATAACTTAAGGTAGAATTTGATGATTAAATTCTTATGGTCGGTGGTTTATAATGCTAATAGGGGTCATTTGGCAAAAAGAACTCTAGTGTATCAGGCCAAAAGTAAAGGAACGCCAAAGGATAGTGAAGCTAATGTCCTAGAATGTTCCTTTGGCGTTGCAGTATCATTATAAGGACTGACGGACTGTGCCATAATGGTTGAAATGCCCATGAAGCTACAGGCCTACAGCCATAATGCTTGCATGCCTTTAGAAATTTATTCCTCAAACGGTCTCTACTTTTTCAATTCTAATTTTCAGGACGCTATTGTGGCTGGCGCTTGTGTTGGTACTTCTTTTTATTTTTATTTTTTTTTTGAGGAAATTGT
Source organism: Chenopodium quinoa (assembly GCF_001683475.1). NCBI lineage: Eukaryota > Viridiplantae > Streptophyta > Magnoliopsida > Caryophyllales > Amaranthaceae > Chenopodium > Chenopodium quinoa. The sequence continues at coordinate 2,114,966 of NW_018744633.1, read as the reverse complement.
GTTGGTACTTCTTGGTATCTGCATTCAATGACGGCAGCCCATGATGAATAAATAATCAAGGAGCTTATGATGATGGCGATTCTAGGCATTTTTACTTATGGAAGATTGTAAGGCTAGTCATTCCAATGAGTGGAAAAGTAATCCTTAGGGATTTTCACCAGGGAAAACTTTCCTTCATTTTCAAAGCCGGTACCACGATAGTTGCTACCTCATTTTATTGCCAAATTATTTGTAAACTAAGATTCCTCTTATTGTAGATATTTCAATACTACCGCCTGTAAGCAGGATTTATAAAAATGTTAAGCCCTAAATTAGCAAAAAATAGGTTGCTTATCTCATGGTTATATGTTTGCTTCATCATGCTAACCACGAATGTTCGATACTAATCTCTAATTCCAATAAAATCAATAGTTTCAGCAGTCCATCGATCGACTACGTCTAATGATTTATTAAGGATGAATGCACACACGTTTAACCTATTACTCCTGATACTTGAAGTCAACAACCCAATATATAATTTTACTAAAAGATTAATCATTGATCAAAGTATGTGGATCACAAATCTAGTTTAACATTCACCAATTTCTACCATTACAGATAATTTCACAAAAAATCACAATTTATAATCACAATTAAGAAAAAAAAAAATCAATAGCAACTGTCTTATAATGAATCAATCACAATAACCTGGATCTCAACTATACTAAAAAACATTAATCATTCTAATAAGCTAATAATTAACAAAATTACGATAATAATTGGGAAAAAATGTAAAAAGAAAATGACAGAAAATTCAAAAAATTGAAGAATCGATCGAGAAAAATAGAAAAGAAAATTGGTACCTTGTCGGAGAAAATATCTTCAGTTAGGGTAATAACATCAGCTCTGCATCGTGTATGAATGGTGAGAAGGAGAAGGAGGAGGAGAAGACATGGTGATACTTTGAATTGAAACCTCCTGCTGTCCGCCATTGCTATTCTCATGCTTCTCTCTTCGTGTTCGTGTTCGTGTTCGTTAATACTCTCCAAATACGGCTTATATATATATATTTTTTTTTAGTAAGGTAAGAAAAAGGAAAGAATTAGAACCCCTCCTCACAAAGGGCAATCCTAAATCATTTACGGCGAGAATAGGGTATAAAGCTGAAGAGGTACAAAATGGAATATCCAATTTGTCAGTGACAATATGCCTAACATTTGCTATCCAATCTGCTATTCTATTTGCTTCTCTGTAGACATGTCGGAGTTCCCAATGGGGGAATCTGCGAAGTAAGATCTTGATATCTTCTATAATGTGATCAATTTGTCATGGGGTCGACCAAATATTGTTTACTGCGTTGACAACTAGGAGGTTGTCCCCTTCATTGTGAAGATTTTGTATTCCTTGTTGGAGGGCGAGAATGATTCCCTTGTGGAGGCCAAAAGCTTCAGCGACGAAGACGTCAGTGGTTCCAAGGTTGAAAGCTTTGTGCTGCAATGGGTGTACCTTCACTGTCTCTGATGACTCCTGCTGCAGCTGAGTTGTTTTTTACCGAACCGTCGAAGTTGAGTTTGAAAGAATTGAGAGGAGGTGCCTCTCATGCAACCAACTGAGTGTTGGAGTGGTTTGGGTGAGGTAGATGATGGGTTTGGGATCTCTGCATTGGAGACCCCGAGCTTAAAGAGGTATCTATGAGAATGCGATAATTCCACTCTTAGAACGCAAATTGCGCTCGGTGGAAGGTTCTAGAGATGCTAAAACTCTCATTCTTGAAAATAATAGAGTTTCATTCTTTCCAGATACTCCATAAAAAGAAAATAAATCTTCGGAGGGCGGAGTTGTTTTTCCAAAGCGTAGGTAATGTCGTTATCAAGTCTATGGGTGGAAGAGTACCAGGAAACCAGTTTTGGGTTAAAGTGTTGTTCCAAATTTCTTTGGCCTTATCACAAGTAAGAAATAAGCGGTCATGAGATTCCGGATAGGCTGAACAAAAGGTGCCATGATTGAAAGGAATAATCTTTCTTTTATAAAGGATGTCTCTAACTCCAAGACTATTATGCATTGCATTATTTGCCATAAGAAGATTTGGAGTTTAGGTGGGATGTCCAATTTCCATATCCGACGATGGGGCCATTTTACAGAATTTGGCTCTAAATCATGTGTTATCCATGTAGCCGACTTCAATGAAAAAATTCCCGAAGGCGTAGGGCCCCATACTGGTGTGTCAGTCATTTGAGAGTTTGGTAAGGGGATGCAGATGATTAGCTGTACAATATAATTCGGTAATAAAGAACAAAGCTTGCATTTCCTCTAAGTTCGGTTGGGGAGAATAAAGTCTGCAACCTTTAAGTTAATATTGACTTGGTGGCCTTGTAACTCTAACGCTTTTAGGAGACTCTTGTTCATCACCCAGTTGTCTAGCAAAAAATAAATGTCATTGCCATTGCCAATTTTCCAACGAATGCCTTTGCGCAAGAATGGTTTTCCATATATGTAAGTCTTTAGGTTGAAGTTGATAGTAAAAAAAGAGGAGCTATGGAGATATTTCTCTTTTATAAGTTTAACCCAAAGATTAGTAGGGTCTGAAAGAATCTTCCAACCTAACTTAGCAAGGAATGCGTGATTTAAGGGAAGGGTTCGCCTTAAACCTAGGCCGCCATGGTTCTTGGGTTTGCAAACTTTATTCCATGCTATTAAAGGGGTACCATTTTTTTCTTTTTGCTACCTCCAAAAGAAATTTCTATGGAGGGAGTCTAGATTTTTCGCAATATTAGAGGGAAGAAGAGATGAAGAGCAAATGTAGGACGAAAGGGCTTCTAGATTACTTTGGATTAAAGTATGGCGACTTGCTTTAGAGAGGTAATTGGCTTCCCAAGAGCTTATTCGTTGTTTGGTACTATCAAGCACTCTCTAAAATCTTTTTTCATATGGTAATAAGAGCTAAAAAAGACCCCTAAATATCTTCTGAGAGAGGACTTAGGAGTCATGTTGATCTGAAATGGGCTGCATGGACAGTGCGACGACTATTTGTAATTTGACGTGAAAAAATGATTGACGATTTATGGAAATTAATTAGTTGACTAGAGGAGGAGCAAAATTCATCTAGTATTCTCTTTAAATTATTGCAAGCCGACGTTGTAGCTTTACATAAAACTAAGCTGCCATCTGCAAAAAGGAGGCATGGAATATTAAAATAGCGAGGAGCAATTTTGAACCCGATCCCTGATTTAATTTTTTGGCTTTCTTGGGATAATTTTCTAATTAGAACTTCCGTGCATAAGATAAACAGATATGGAGAGAGGGGGTCTCCTTGTCTTAGCCCTCTTGAAGGCTTGAACCATTCTGTAGTTTCTCCATTGATTTTGAGAGAATATGACACTTTGGTGACACATTCCTGGATCCAATAAATCCATTTCAAAAGGAATCCAAAACATTTAAGGGTTTCCCACAAAAAATCCCATTCAATCCTATCATATGTTTTTTCCATGTCCAGTTTTAGTGCACACCAACCCGTCTTATTTTTTGATTTATGGAAGGTGTTAAGTATTTCTTGCACTATAAGGATGTTGTCATGTATCGAGCGATCGGGGGTAAAAGCATTTTGTAAGAGGTTGACCGACTTTTTTAGGATCGGACATAGACGATTAACCATGATTTTTGATATGGCTTTGTAGATTGTATTTACCAGGCTAATCGGTCGTAAATGATTTGGGGTTTTTGGGATATCTACCTTCAATAATAGTGTGGTTCACAAAGGGAGGAAGCTGCCCATGCGAGAAAAAACTCTGAATCGCTATATTGATGTCGTTCTCAACTATTGGCTAGTAGGCTTGGAAAAACTTAGCCCCAAAGCCATCTGATCCGGGGGATTTATTTGGGTTCATATCAAAAAAGGCTCTTTTTATTTCTTCGTTAGAGATTGGGCTTAGGAGGGTGTTGCAATCGTTTGGTGTAACAATTGGTTCAATGAACGAAAGATCAATTTGTCGACTAGTTGCTGAATTAGAACTGAATCTATATTTGAAGGATTCTTAGAGAAGATTGTGGATTTCCTCCCTAGATTCTACCCAACTGTCATCTATATTTTTTAATCTATAAATTGTATTAAGAGCTATCCTTTTATGCATTTTATTATGAAAGAATCTTGTATTTCTATCACCTTGCGTAAGCCAATTTTTCCTAGAAAAGGCACCCCAATGTCGTTGGCAAAAAAGTAGAAGTTTCTCTCTTTGGCGTAACATTCTATTCATATGACTTACTAAGATCGGGTAAAAAGGTTGTATGTGTAACGCTTTTTCGAGATCCTTTATTTTTTCTGAATCAAGTATGAGCTTATTATTATTGTTCCCATATCTTTTTTGTGCCCATTGTTTTAAATTGACCTTTGTACGGGACAATTTTTGTTGAATTCTGTATAACCTTGATCCCTGAATTGGTGATGGACACGTTTTTTTTACTACTGCAAGAGCATCGGCCTCAAGAGTCCAATGGTTTTGGAATTGAAAGGGTCGACGATGCACAATTTGATCATTATAATGAGAATCATAAATTAGAGTAGCATGATATGATATTGTAAAGATCAAATTTTATTTGACTCCGTGGGAAAATTCGAAGGAAATCATTATTTCAGACTGCTCTATCAAGTTTTTCATATATAACTCTGTTATTAACACATTACTTCCATGAAAATGAATTTTGGGTACTAGGATTGTCTATTGCATGGGTATTTGCTATAAAATTAGGTAAACGTGGTAATTGGTGAGGAAGAAATGGCCTTCCACCAATTTTATCATTTACACACAACATTTCATTAAAGTTTTCTAGAATAATCCTAGGCACAGTAATATTTGAGCTAACAGAATTAAGGTTATCCCAAAAATCATTTTTATTAGACTCTTGAGTTGGACCGTAAATGCCACTTATTAACAATTCGCAATTTAGAGGTTTAAAAATAATATTTAAGTGGGCACACCTTTCTGTCAAGGTAGTTTGATCAATACTGATTTTATTAACATTCCAACACACCCAATGCCACCCGAATGACCATTTGGTTCAATAACAAACGTGTGATCAAAATGTAAAGATTTTAATATTCTCTTACTATTAGCAGTATTCGTCATTGTTTCCAAGACAAATATTATGTCTGGCTTATGTTTATTTTTTAAAAATATTAGTTCGGCCAAAGCCTCGGGTCTTTTCCCACCTCGTATATTCTAGCATAGAATTTTCATAATGATAATGTATGATCATGTAAGAGGGCCTTTGCCGTATTAGATTCATCACGAGTGTCAAGCACTCGATTCTATTGGGGGTTTCCAGCCCCGGTTATATAATATAAACTATTACAAAGATACATTTTCATGAGAAACATAAAATAAGACACAATAAAAATTTCCAGGAAGTGCGAAGAAAGAACAACATTAAGTCAAAAGCTTCTTTCCAGTAGAAATTTGCAGCAATCCACCTCTATATTTTGGCATGAGCTGTGCCAAAAAGAGAAAAATACATAAGTGCACCACTGTATACATAATTCATATAAAAAATTACTAGAATAATCATTATTAGTACAAGAGACACAACATAAAGACAAGCCCTCAGTCCCATGGAAAAAAATAGTCCATGGCTCATCCTTGGGACAAGGCATCCAAGGGTAACTACAAAGGGCCGCTCCCCTCAAAACTCGTACAATTAGTCTCATAACCAAGAGAATATGGTGTGACAATGAAGGGGAGTAAAGAGAAGAAGGGTCCTTTGCTTCTGCCAGCAAGGAAGCATAGCATAGCAACAATAAAACTTAATACAACCTGTAACCAAACCCAACATAGGAAGACCAGCTGAACATAGTGAAGCATGGTGCAAGGCTTGAGAATTATAAAACCACAAATACCAAGGGGGCAACTCATTATTATATAGAAGAAATAAGAGCAAAAATAATGCTGAATAAATAATATTCCAATGGAAAACACTTAGCAGTACCATAGTAGCAGTAAAAGTAAATTGCAAAGGACTGAACACATAAACCGATAATGCAAGAGAGGGTAAACTAAATAGAGACGTTGCATTAGATTAAAGATAATGAAATTAAAAATGGAAGGATCAGCATGATAGTTAGCAAGATATCATAGGTTGAACCTTATAAGGAAATAGATAATGAAAAGAAAATAAAAAGTACATACGAAATTAGTAAAATAAAGAGCTAGTAGCTGGAATCTCAAACCCAAAAAGCAGCACACGTATCCTAGAGACTTAATCATAATTCATAATAGAAGTAGGGGAACCCACATCCCCATCATCACGTTTCCTCCTTTTAAAATTTTCGGACTTGTTAGTGTCAGAGGAAGGAGAAACATTCATGTCAGCATTGAAATTTATCTCGGGGGATATGGTGGATAACCCCTAAAGCATTGAAGAAATCCTCATCTAGATCATCCTCATCATCAACAAAAGTCTCTTTTTCTGGAACAAGAGGATTAAGAGTGATTTTTTCCCCTGTGGAAACCTGAAACTCACCCAAAGAAGCAAAAGCATTGCTGATGGGAACAGTAGCTACCTCCCCATGATTTGAAGAAGAAGAAGGGGACTGATTGAAGTTGGTAGGGTTAGGATTAGGAGAGTAGACAGTGTTGTTGAACCTAGAGAAATGGCTAGTAAAAGCACCTCTCCCAATTTTCCCACCCCTATTGAAAAATCTAGGTCTAGCACGACGTTGTGGCTTGACATGTATCCAGTCAGAGTGAGGGAAAGGGGCTTGTTCACCCTGGTGGTCCAGATTGCTAGCCTCAAGCTGAGCCACTATGAGTTCAAGAGAAGGAGTAGGCTTTTTAGGACAAGCCTTCAAGGTGTGGTCTTTATTTCCACACAAGGGGCAGACTTCATGAACTCCCTCATAAGAAAGATAAAAAAAATTATTTCGCTCACCGATATGCATAGAGAGAGTACAAGGGACAAGTTTAGAAATATCTGTATTAAGACAGACCCTAGCAAACTGAGCTTTATCATCATTTCTTAAAGTATACTCATCAAGCTTGATTAGAGTACCTATGCTAGAATTCAGAGAAACACAATGATCCCAAGTCCAATACTCAGTGGGAAGAAAAGGGATTTTAACCCACTGATCAACATGAGTAATCTCATTATCAAAGGTGAAAAAGTTTGGCTCCCAAGGAATGAGTAACATATTAAGCCCCTGAGCAAACTAAGGTCTGTGGGACCAAACTTCATCTCTATCAATAGGGTTGGTGAATTTGATGATGTACCAACCATGGGCTAGGTACCTAATAGAGACTTCCCCATGAATGAATTTCCACTCTCTAACCAACCTAGAGGTGATAGTAGCATAAGGCACAAACTCTCCCCAAATTTTAGCATAAAAGATTCTTGATTTGTGATCAACTATGGTAGCTTCAGCAAGTGTAGGTGCATTGACAGTTATACTGGAGTGGACTGTATTTGAAATTGGCGGTGAAGGAGGACGTGCACAGTCTGAAGAAGAGGGAAGGGCAGGAATACTAGGACGATGACCTCCTAGAGAGTTGAGGGTGTCACTGGATGGGTGGGATTGACTAGTTTCACAATTAAGGCTATCCATACTATTAATTCCACATTCAGCAAGTTGAGATTTGGAAGGGCAAATGGCAGGAGAAGGATGTCGTGTTGTAAGAATAGAGGCATAACTAGGAGGAGGGGGGACGTCTGACATGAAATTTATAATGTAAGTAGTAGGAAGATGAAAGTGAAGAAAAAACAAAGCACAATGGAAACAATAAGCAAAGAGGATGAAAGAAACACTAAAGATAGATGTTGCAACTAAACATAAGCAAGGGTATAAATAGACAGGAAAAACTGTTCCCTTAGTAAAACCACCAGAGAAATGAAGGGACAATAAAAAACCATGATAAAAATAATAATTAAAACAGAACGAAGATCACACATATTTTTCGAAAAAGAGAGAAGACCAGAAACAAAAATTGGGAAGAGCAAAGGTCCGATTCAAAAATTCAGAAAATATAGAAAAAAGGCTAGTAATTTAAACATGCAAGTAAAGCCACAAAATTAAGTAAAAGAAGGTAGAGAGACTTCCCTGAGATCCAATTTTTTTTTATTCTTAATAGTATCGCTTGAGATTTCTTGTTGTATATTTGCGGATTTCCCCAGAAAAATAATCATCACATCTACTCCATAGACGGAGACGAGTAGCGTATAACCCAAGATCTGTAAGATCTTGATTCTTAGAGGCCTTTTGGGTTCACCGATATTGTAATTAAAAAGCTTAATATGGTAATTTATCTCATAAAGTAGATAATCTTTTGGAACAAGGATATAGGAGATCCATAGTTGACCAATTGAAGGGATAATAGCATAATAATTGCTAGTGCTAATTAGGAAAAGCAGGGGGGAAGATCGAGCATAAGTATGAGTCTTGGGGAAGTGAAACGGCAGCGAAAGGGGATTTTCTTTTTCGTGGCGTTTCTAGGGTTTTCTTTTGAGTGGGGTTGGGTGTTTCATTCTCTTTCTCTTTCTCTCTCTAGCTTTCTTTTTTGCATCTCATGTTTCGACCTGTATTAATTAATACTCCAAATACGGCTTATATACACTAAGGTATTTTGATAATTGTTTTTCAATTATCAAACTAGATTAGGCTCGTGCGATCCACGATTTTAACAATACTTTTTTAGCTTATTTGTGTGTAATATGTACATAGTACAAATAATTTAAGCAAAATCTAATAAATTGATAAATTAATAAAAAGTAGAAAACTCAATTCATATAATCTATTAATCGATATAAAATATACAAAGTAGGAGAAAATTATAATGTTTAAAGAAAATAAAATAGTTCGACATCATGTTGAACCAATTTCGCACCTGATTTTATTGCTGATGATAGCCTTCTTTTCATATGGGAAATGAGGAGGACTAATAGGGTTCTTGAAATTCTGGCGTCGGACCAGAATCTGGATATGGAGAAATCGGAGGTGTCTTTAGCCGAAACATTAATCATGAAAAGAAAATTTTGCTTTAGATGAAGTTATCTTTTAAGGTTGTCGATGGACATGATAAATACTTAGGGCTTCCAACGTACATTGGAGGGTCTAAAAAAGCCGTTTTTCAGAGTATTCATGATAGAGTCTGGAAGAAGCTCAAGGGGTGGAAAGAAATTTTTTTGTAGATAGCGGGAAGGGAGATCCTCATTAAATCGGTGGCCCAAGCAATTCCTACGTATGCAATGCAGTGTTTTGCTATACCGATGAGCATCCTTGATGTAGTGGAAAGATTGTGTAGGAACTTCTTTTGGGGGCAAAAGGGCGAGGAGAGGAAGGTTCGTTTTGTGGCTTGGAACAAGATGTGCCGGGCAAAAAAAAAAGGGGATTGGGATTCAGAAATATGCGCATTTTCAACTGGGCTATGTTAGCTAAACAAGCTTGGAGAGTTGTGACCAATGAGAAGTCCCTTATGTCTCGGGTCCTCAAGGCTAACTATTTTCCTCACTCATCTTATTTTGATGTGAAGCCGGCATCAAATATGAGCTTTACTTGGAGGTCAATTTTAAGTGTGCGTGATGTGATTGTGAAAGGAGCTAAGAAAAGGATCGGAAGGGGAGTTACTGTAAATATATGGGATGACCCTTGGGTCCCGAAGCTCCCTGATTTTCGTATTTTCTCGAGCAAAGGGGATGGTCTAAATCTGCCAAATTATGTGTTTGAGCTATTGGATGACAAGAGATGGAATGTTGAGTTATTGGGAGAATTTTTTCTCAGAGAGAGGTGGAAACGATATGTAGCATTCCTATATCTTTGTTTGATGAAGAGGATGGGTGGACCTGGAATTATTCGAAGGATGGTTTATATAGTGTTTGATGCACATATAACTTACTGGTGGAAGAGGAAGAAAAAAGTAAAGTGTCCTCATCAAATGTGATTAGTCAGTTCCCATACAAATCTATCTGGTGTGCTAAAGTTCTCCCAAAAGTGAGGTTGTTTGCTTGGAAATATATGAAAAATGGTGTCCCTGTTAGGAGTAATCTGGTAGCTAGGGGGATGGGAATGAACAATATATGCCTTATGTGTGGGGAGGGGGAGGAAAATCTAATGCATATGCTGCTTTTGTGCTCGTCTGTTGCACCTTTGTGGAGATAGTCTGCCCTCCGTTTGAAGTTGCATTATGAGAATGCCTTAGACTTGCGTGACTGGTGCTTGAAGATGAAAATATTTAAAGAAGATGCTTGGTGGGATATCTTTTGGAGCTTGGCGTGGGGGGTGTGGATAAGAAGGAATATATGGGTTTTTGAGGGGACAAGGAGTAACACCCTAGAAAATTCCTTCCTTTTAAAATACCAGTTTTGCCTTATTTAAAACTTTAAATAGGAATATCTAAGACATTACCACCACCGTGATAACGGTTAAGGCAAGTATCAAAGACACACATCGGAAGACTAATTTCAAAACATTTCAAACCAAGTCAACATTGAGAATAAAACAACGAAAGTAGAGTCAAACTAAAGTCAAATTAAGTAAAATTAAGTTAACCTACAACTTGGAACCATTGTAGGCCCTTATTAAAACAAAAACCAAAATTCAAAACCCTTTTCATTAGTCACATGTAATAAATAAAGTAATAAATAATAAGCAACAACACATTCATATACTTATAGAAACTAGCATGATTCGCTCTTCACTCATGCCCATTCATGAAAATGCTTCATCACCTGAAAAGCTTATCTTTACTTGTTTCCACTACTCTCCATTAAAAATGGGTCATTATAGGGCCAAGGTAAAGAGAAGGCCAATAAACACACAATCAGCAAAGCTGAGTACATAAGCGTAATTAACACACTAACATATAATTTCCTATCAACACACAACTTACCTCGTTGCACCTGTGTTTCAAGCATACAACATTTAATAACAGTTCTAACAAGACACTACATAATTTATTTAATGTTGACTATGCATCGAACGGGCTCCCCCCTCAACCTCCCCCAAATAAATTTGAGGTTACTGACACGGGAGTTAGCCGTGCCAGCATCAATAACCACTCGTAAATGGCGGAATTCCTGCGCATAATAATAATAAAAGGAATGTACAGCGTCCTGTACTCTAGTAGAAGTTATGGTTAAATATAAAACCTCATAACTCCCCCTATATGTTCATACTCAAGGTATATACGTTCCAAGAGTTGTGGTGCGTAATCTCTTTCACTTTACGTTATTTACAGATTATTATACTAGGTGATGACTCTCAAACCATAATCATTCAATCAACAATAATATTCAATCAATCAAATATACCAATTTAATTCTTGAATAATTAGTGACCACATAATATTTAATGTTGAAACCTTTTTAATTCTACCTCGGTGCCAATGACACCTTAAACGCATGAAGCACCACAAATCCTATCCCTCGGTGTTAAAAAAACCTTAAGTGCACTAAGGCACCAACATACAATTTATTCCCCATGTACATAGAAACTTATATAGCTCTTTCCTCATGCTTATAACATCAATAAAAATTATATGAACCATAATTAAATTCCTTTTCAATATTCCAAACCAAATTAAACATTTAGTTTAATTAAACATGCTCTATAACATGCCATAAATAAATATGTAGTTCATAAATAATATTCTAAACTATTAATTTCCATTCAATAATCCGTCACAAATAAATCATGCTTCATAATCCAATCGCCAATAGCATCCAGATCATAATTTCCAATCCAAACCTAGCATGATACTACTTGTAATCAATCAAACACATTTAGCATGCTATTTTATTAACATAATTATGCTAAGTACACGAAAGTAACTTGTACATGATCTTAGAATCGTCACGACTAATAAAAATCACTCACTTCAAAGTCTTCTACATTAAAATTATAGAAGAGTATTAAAATCCACTTTACACAAATTTCCAGCAATATATACTATTATAAAACCCCTCATAATTTAATTAAAACATGCTGAAATTATATTTAAAACATCATAATTTAATCCCAATTAATGGGTAATTAAAAATTCCTCAAAGAAACTTGATTTTAAGTGCTCTACTAAAAATTCCAGCACTATATTTTGATTAAAACTTGCTGTAATTAAGCCTTAAAACACCTTAATGAAAGGTCTAAATTATTATACATCATAACCCTTCAATAATTTACAAATCAAGAACCTAAGATTTCAAAAAATTAGGGCTTTTTAATTAAAAGCATAATCTGAAAATTAATTAACATAATACTTATAATCAAACATCAAAATCAAATCCCAAAATTCATAATTAACAATTAGATTTAAGCCTAAATTAGTTTCTAACAATAAAGATTAAATTTTTTTTAACATTCGAAAAAAGGGAGGGGGAGAGCAGCGGCAGCCAGCGCCGGTGGCGATTGATGCTACTGGCAGCGGCCACCTGCTGCCGATGGTTTGCAGTGGTGGGGGGGGGGGGGAGGAGCAGCCGAAAAAAAGAAAAGAGGAAAGGGAAAAAGAAGAAAGAAAAAGAAAGAAAATAAGGAGAAAGGAGAGAGAAGTTTACCTTGGGTTTTCTCCACTCTAGGCAAAGTTGATTTGCCTCATAAGTGGGATATTTATACCCCTTCTCTACAAACCCTTTTTCCCTAACTTTCCTCTTTTAATTTTCCTAATTCCGTCCCTATAAAACTTTACTAAATTAAAACTTTCCTTAAATTAAACCGCAACTTAATTAAATTAGTTAATTAAATAAACTTTCCTTTTATAATTCTTTTTAAACTTATTTAAAATAAATAATTAAAATGCTTTAAATAAAACAATTCAATTTAATTAAATACTTCTAAAAATACTTATTTTAATTAAAATACATATAAAAATACGAGATATTACACAAGGTTGCCTGATTAGGATTCTATCCACAAAGCTTTATGCTTTGTTGGTGAATATGAAAATGCAAATGGAGATTGATGCTCTACCAAAGCCGATGCAAAAGTTGGAGACTGTGTGGAAGCCCCTGCTGCTGGAACGTACAAATTAAACTCGGATGTGGCTTTTTCTAAACAGCAGCAAAGTGGTTTGGGAGGGGTTCTTAGGGACGCAGAGGGGGACATTGTGATGGCATGCTGTGCAGCGTGGTCAAGTGTGTGTGAGGTAGAGGTTGGTGAGGTAATGGCGATGAGGCAGAGTCTTCATTTTGCTAGAGAAGCAGGCTACAACAAGTTTATTCTTGAAACTGACAGCTTGAAGTTTTTCGCCACATGAAGAAAGGTATTACCCCATCGACTCCGTTTGGCAACATGGTGAAAGACATCATCAAGATCGTTTCGGGCTGCCAATTTGTGTCTTTCTCTTTTATTAGAAGATCGGGTAATGGTGTTGCGCATAGCTTAGCAAAGTTGAGTTTTAGTTATGATGAATGTCGTATTTGGTTAGAAGAGTACCCTCTTGAAATTCATGAGGCCGTTTGTAAAGACCTTGAATCTTTGATGGAGTAATAAAATGCTATGCTTTCGGTTTGTGTCAAAAAAAAAAGTTCGACCTTCCTTTAATTTCTCCAATGGAATTTGCATAATTAGTCAATTTAAATATTAAAATTGTTAGGATACAAAATAATTAATTCAGCATTTTCAAACTTTTATTTTTGTTGAAAAAAATGATGTCATTATTAGTTTTGGTGGGAAATTTTTTTATAAGAGCTTGACATGTGTATAGTAATGACATAAACGGTAACTATTTTAGTTATATTTATAGATGAAGAATAAAAACTAATCTTGAGTTAGTTTGTTATACGATATACCCGAGTATATAGAACAAATTCTACCTCTTATTTACTCAGTATTTATTTTTGAAAAATTTGATAATTACCACCCATTGTACTTCATGTTTTAGGAATTACTGCTAACAATTTTTTAATTTTTTTTAATCAATAATTGTTCAAAACTAGAGTTGTCAAAAACTGACCTGACCCGAGAACCCGACATGAACTGGCAATGATCTGAACCTGATCTGTCACGAACAATGGGGAGAAACTAATGACCTGTAACTCGACCTGAATCGACTTGATGATAACCGACAACCGATACAATACTTAATGACCTAAACCCGATCCTACACCCAATCTAATAGTAACCGTCAACCGATTTAATCCGACCCGTCAACAATCCTAACCCGAGTTAGTACCCAACTTGAAGACGGTTATAACCCAACACAACTTGTTATTGACCGAGTCATGAAAGGTTTAATAAAATTTTACACACCTTTCGTTTAGCTGGCCGGTACAATTCTGTAAACCCTCAATCCTTAACAAAATATTGGTACAATTTGTTTAGCTTGCATACCTTTTGTTTTCTATTACTTTGCATATAAGCTTAATAAAATCTTGATTATGTTTGATCAAATTATTAAAGGCGTAATTATATAGGTTCACCTTCAACACATCGATATTTATTCGAATTGAATTTGAACCAAAACCAAGAATGATTTAACTTTTATGATTATCTGACCAAATAATTATCTAGCACAACCCTAACCCGAACCCAAATGTACCATCTATTAACCGGACTCAACACAACCCAAAACTGAAATTGAACCCGACCTGAATTTAACTCGAATCAAACCCAACCTATGTACGAAAAGGTAAACGACCCGGAATAATCTAAACTGAAATTGACCCGACCTGAACCTGAACCTGATCTGAGGCTAGATTGACCCGACATAACCTGATCCTAATTCAACCCAAAACCTTATTAGACCCGACCCGAACCTGACTAGAATACCCAAATTGACAGCTCTATTCAAAACCTTAAATTTTACCACTTGTTTGCCTAAACACCCTTGCATGAGCCTTAAAAAAATGCACCCTTACATAACGTCATTCCATTCAATTTCCTTCTCTTTTCCTTTTTTTTGTGGGTCCTCTTTAATGACAACCACCCATTGTTAATTATCCCGAATGCCACAATATAATTAAATCCCTTATTTAATTCAAAACCCTATTTTTAATTCAAAACCCTATTTTCATTTCAAAACCCCCGATTTAAGTTTTCGAAAGTATGAAACAACAATACATACCTTTTTTTCCTCAATAGAATTCAAGTACTGAAGCTAAGAAAATGATTTTTGAAACCCTATTTATTGTTTTCTCATTTCGATTTTAGGTTTTTACCCAAATTTGAGAAAAAGTAATGAATAAAGAAGGAAATATTGTAGGAGAAGGAAAGAAATAGGAAAAAGTTAGGAATGGGCCCAAAGTGACATCATGCAAGAAAATTGGCCAAAAGGCGGTAAATTTTGATTTTAGAAAAATATTGGTGGTAAAATTAGGAAAAAAAAACTGTTGGTGGTAATTGCTAAACGTGAACTATAGTATTATCAAATTTTCCTTTATTTTTTAGGAAAAATTATCAAGAACTACATGCTTAATAAGGGTATTTGTGAACAACTACTCGCTAAAAAATTTTATCAAAAAAACTACCCTTAAATTTAAAAACTTATAGTAGCACTACCCATTTCAATTTTCCGGCAACAAACTCCGGCAAGTGGGCCCCACTTGTTCAATTTCTCTCTGAAAATCTCTAATTGAAGAAGCGAAAACAAGCTGGCTCTGCAATTCATGAGTAACTCTTCTCTTTTATTCCATTAATTATGAATTTTGATGTTAGGGTGTAACGATTAGCAAAATTAGGGTCCTTAGAAATTGGGGATGATTTGAAATTGGTTGAATTTGTTGCTTTTAATTCAAATTGGTTATCCTAGGGTTACAAATTAAAGTCGAATTTGTCATTGTGTCGTGTGTCTTTTTAGAGGGAATTGAACAAGTGATGCCCACACGTCGGAGTTTGTTGTCGAAAAGTTAAAATAGGTAGTGCTACTCTAAAATTTTCAATTTAGGATAGTTTGTATATATATATATATATATATATATATATATATATATATATATATATATATATATATATATATATATATATATATATATATATATATATATATATATATATATATATATATATATATATATATATAATTTTAACGAGTAGTTGTTCACAAATACCCCTATTTAGCGTGTAGTTCCTGATAATTTTTCCTATTTTTGGGAAATTATCATTGGTACATCCCAGGTTTGAGCTTTTATCAATGATACACCTACTTAAGTTTTATTAATTATCAGCGGTACACCTATACTTTCAACTAATTAACTACAATAAGCATTTCGTTAATTAAATGTTAGTACTCCCTCTGTCCCATAATACTTGGGACG
Source organism: Chenopodium quinoa (assembly GCF_001683475.1). Lineage (NCBI taxonomy): Eukaryota > Viridiplantae > Streptophyta > Magnoliopsida > Caryophyllales > Amaranthaceae > Chenopodium > Chenopodium quinoa. Next base: position 2,098,766 of record NW_018744633.1, on the reverse strand, counting down.
CTGAGGTAGACACATAGTATAAGAAAATTTCAAGTGAATCCATTTAAAACATTTGTTTATTGTATAAAAGATTTTCTTTAAAATTAAATTTTTATATTGCTAGAGATCAACAAGTGGGGTGAGTGTGGGGTAGGTGTGGAGAGAGAAAATGTGGCATTTTTTTTATAATTGGTGGTCCCATTCCATATATGGTAACGTGTCAAGTATTTTGAGACGGACGAAAATGGGAACTGTGTCAAGTATTATGAGACTTAGGGGGTAATAGGTTAAAAACTATTATTTTGACCAATTTTAATTCCCTCCTTTTTTTCCCTCCTTAATTTCTCTCCTATATTTAAAGTAACTCATCCACCTCTTACATTTTATAAACGAAGCACCCTCATTTGTTCTGATTTAGGCAACTTCTTTTTCTTCATTTGACTTCTTTTTTTTTTTTTTTTTTTTAATATTTAAAGTAACCCACCCACCTTTAGTTGCACCATCTCCTGATCCAAAGCCTTTAACGTATTATAAGGTTCGTTTTACTTTGTTAATAGGTCAAAGTCAAGAAAATTCACAATTTTAAAATTTAGGGTTATATTCAGCAAGTTTCATCGCTTAATTTTTGAATTTTATGGTCAGTTTACGATGTCATGGCATTATCTTTCTTTCCTTCGGGGTTATATTTAGCAAGGTTCATCGCTTAATACTCTAGCTCTGAATCCTTATTGCATTTGTTATGATTTTCTTATTTGGAAACCCCTTGAAAGAAAAACACTCATTAGTGGCATGAATATAATAGAGCTAAAGTGTCATCTACACATCATCATATATATCTTCACAGTCATCATCCTAATGCGGTGACAGAATTACTCCTTACTTGACTAGTTTTTCAGATAATGTGATTTCAATAGTAACTTCTTTCACTCCCTGTATGTTATCCTGCACAATATCCATGTTAGCACTCACCTTGAAACAATTCATTTCATAAACTTCATACTCAAAAGGAGACTCTAACTCTAAAAAATAAGAGCTGACTTTAAATTTAAATTTAAATTTTGGATGTAACAATCATCATCGTCATACCTATGAAATGTTATCGAATAATAAAACATGTTACTTCCTTGATATTAAATTAGTTACAAAACTTCATATACTTTTGGTGGTCTTCAAGAATACTCACTAATCATTGATCATATATATCAAAGTATTTAAAAGTTTTAACTTATATAAATTTACAGAACAAGTTTATAACTTACTGAAGAATATATTTTCAATGTTTTTACTTTTTATAAATGCTAACCTCACATATATAATTGCTAATAGTATTATTATTGTATGAAAAATGTCAAATATAAGGTCATGAGTAGTAATATGTATGTTACCTCTTGCCAAAAGCAATCCTGCATATTTTGGAACTTGCAAAACTCATTAGCACCTCGCTCAAGTTAACAATTTCTGAAGTAGAAGACAAGGCAGTAATCATGCTCAACACTTCTTCTTGTCGAATCTGAGTCAAAGCATTCACTTTCTTGGAACTAAAAACATGAGCAACACATACCTTCTTTATTTCTCTAAGATAATCAAGGCTATAAGCAAAAGCTAAATCTAACCCATTATAACTCAACTTTTGCGAGCCTAACTTTGGTGGCCTATAAGAGAAGTTTAGTTCTTGTGTGTGTAGGACCTCTTACGTCGTCTTAGCTGATTAAACCACCACAACCGTACCGGTACACTTCCTAATCTCAACGACAAAACCAGACCATTGATTTTGATTGTCAAATTGGTGTACATTTTCGAGTAGAGGAATCCCTTTAGGTCATTCATTATTGAAAGATAATAGAGGGAATTGCAAGAAAGACTAATAGTAGTATACCATGTTTTATTTATCTTTGAAGAAAGCCTATGATTATTAGAATAACTTCAAACTATGCAAATACTACAAGTTTGATTTATATACTCGTGGCAATAATTATATAACGCATTGATACATTTTTTTATTCATAGTCAAATTAATGAAGTGTAGGAAACTAGGATACGACTCTATCTCTATTTCACCATTAAACTTGATTGTAAATTTCTAATATTATGTGTGCTAGCAGCTAGTTGTGTACGTTTGGGAAAATTGTTAGTCTTATAATATAAGTGACGCGTCACACTTTTGGTACATGTAATCTTGTTATTAGTGATCTCATTGTAATATGTACTCCTTGTGAGAAAATCAACAAGATAATAGCTATGATTCTTTTTAATTTACGTAATTAGAAGATTTGTGTAATTGAACCTAGCTTCACGTATATAAATTAACCGAAAAAATTACTTTTATGTGGTGAGTGGTGATAAGATAAGATATGTTTTGAGCACGCAAGATCATTTACTACAAGAAAGAAGCTTATTTTTGATGGTTTTTTTTCCATCATAAATCCCTTAAAATCCATCGTAAACTTAATTTCTGACGATTTTCCATCGGAAAATGTCTATCGAAAAAATCCAACTTTTTTGATGGAAAAACCTTCAAAAATGAGGTTTTCTATGGATTTTAGGCCCATGGAGTTTGATTATTTCCTATGGCTTAAACAATCGGAAAAATTATTTTTCCGATGGTTTTTCAGCCATAGGAAAATTTCTATGGTTATGAAACCGTCGAAAATTATTCAAATTTCCTACAGGTTAAAACCATCAGAAATTTCCTATGGCCAAATTCCATAGAAAAATTCCTGTGATTCCAATAGCTTTAACATATGAATATCTTTTTGTTTCCTTTTATTATAACCTGCACAAAGTGACCTGTTTTTGGCAAACCTGGGTATATAAAATAATCATTTAATATAGAAATATGTAAATATGTATAATAGGTTCATATATTAGGTTAGATTAGAGTAGATTAGTTGTATACAAAGAACTAATACTAATGTTTCTCGATTAGTTATATATACAAACTGCAAATTTACGCACAGTTAAAAGTTAGATACAAGCTTCGGTAGCATGAGGCTGCAACGTAGAACAAGTGTTGTTGTTGAATCTAAATATACGGTTCATCATTTTGCCTATAATATCCTTGTTTCGTCTCTCCATTGTAGCAATCTGGGAAAAAACCTAGGCTAAGACCTGGGTCGCAACCTACTCTTGCACTTGAGATTCGACCCAAGACTTAACCTCGGCCTCCATTTTAATCCGCATGTTTTGCACCCTCTTTTTAATTGTTCCTACATCTGAATGACAAGGGACGATGTGTACTGCTAGGAAGAACTGATTCCTCAACCTTAAGGGGTGTCGTAGTAGAACTCTCCACTTCGACCAAGACCCTTAATAAGCCCTTCTTGTGCCCACCAGCAGTCTCCCAATACAGCTAATTAGGGCTCTTTTTAACCCATTGACTAGTTGCTTCCTCTTATTTCTTTTGGTAGGTCTCCTATAATTTGTTGTGATTGATAATTTGTATATAATAACGATACAAGAGAGAAACTATGTACAATTAAATCAAGATTAGCATATTATTATCAAATTAAAGGTTAGTTTGTAGCCATACATGCGTTACATTATTTCAAGCAATATTGAGTATTAACTATATATATGTCCCCGTCCAGCATACCATCGATACCTTGAAATGATTTCATGAAACTACTTCCTATCTTCCTAATTATGGACATAACCTATAGCATAGACATTCATTACTTATTCTACCATATTTAGTATGATTTTTTTCCCCAATTAAATTTTAAATAACCCAATCAGATCATATTCACTTTGACGCCCGAGATCATTAGACGGGTCGAGTTCATATTGTCCCCATCCAACAACCATAGATGCATGTATAACATCAAATTAAACTTCAGATTACCATACTAGTCCTACTCTCTACGTGCCTAAAATAGGCGGCAAAGAACGACTGAACTCGTTTATTGCCCCATAAAATGACCTATCCTTTTGAAGAATCTAACGCAACTCCTTAAATCTTGTTCTTTTACCCATGTCTCTCTCATCTCCTTGAAAATCTTCTAGAATCAAAGTGCATTCCTTGAATTTGTGAGCTAAACATCCCGTTATATCAGGTAAACCATACCCATATTAAAATTTTGTTCCTTTTTTTTGTTGCATACTTAAGACGAGTAGTTACAAGACTTGTCTTGAGGAGCCAAAAGAATATCGTACCTGTACGATGCTGATCATAATCACCAATTTCGTAAAGATGATTTGGCAATAAACCATCACCAACAACTCATTAATGTATTTCTTAATTGTTTGATGCGTTGGATTCAACAATTTGTTTTCAAGCTTATAACACATCGGTTGTTGCAAGTAGAGCACATTCTACAATAATAATATATGGATCAAGGGCAAATCTAAGATTAAAGTTATGAACCCCACTTAATTTTTTTTTTCTTTGAAATTTGTCAAAATATTTAAAATACGATTTATTTACATGTATTTATTTGTAAATTACCACCCAAAAAGCATACCTGTTTTGAAATTACCACCCCATAAATTAAAAAACGCATTTATTTTCCCACCTTTTTTAAAAAAATCTAGTGGCTTTTCCGTCAGTGGGCCCCACCTAACTTATTTTCCTCTTTTTTTTTCTTCTTTTCACTCGATTTCACCCTCTCACTATTCTATTACACTCAAATAAACCCTTCTCTCATTAAATTTCTTCAATAAATTTATGAAAAATCATCAGTCTTCTCCTTCTTTCTTCATTGGTTCTCTGTCAAGTGTTCAACCACCCTTAAAATTATTAAAGTAAAACCCTAATTTCATAGCAACAACTCAAAATTTCATAGAAAGCCTAATTCAAAAAAAAAAAAAACAAAAAAAAAAGGAAAATTCACTTTGGTAACACTACTTTTTAATTTTCTTAGTGGTGAATTGCAAAAATTCTTATTATATTTGGTAACACAATATTTTTTATTACCAGTAATAATAACTATTTTATAAAAAAAAATCCCTCTTCAACCCAGTCACCTCCTGTACTAGTGTTTTGGTGCATATTTAGGTATAAAGAAGGAACTTTGAAGCTTTTGGACAAATAAGAAAAGAAGTTGGAGGCAAGAGGAGTAAATAAGGGAGTTATGGAAGAATGAAAGAAACAAGGAAAAGAGTCCAAGAGTGAAATAAGAGTATTTGGAAGGATTTTTGCACTAAGGTCAATTTCAAATGACCATAACTTTTGTTCTACTTAACATTTTGAAGTGATTCAATTTGGAGATTAAAGTTTATCTCAAGAGCTTTCTAAAGACTGGTCACATTCCTTATTTTGTTGAGTAATGAAGACGTTATGACCTTTTGAAAAGAAGGTGTTTCGCTAGAAAAGGGTTGCACGTCCGTGCCAAATGAAGCACGTCCTTGCAGCCCCAGTTTAAGCTAGCAGTAGCACAGGTCAAATTCTAAACAAAAAAAAAAAAATTCTCACTTCCTCCTTCCTCACCCACGACTTTTCCTCCCTTTCTCTCTCTAAACTTCTTTCCTCCTCCTCCATACTCACTCAAATCAACCTTAAACACCCAAATTCTCACCCAAAATCAACATAATTTCACAAAATCTATACTCCTTTTCAACAATTTCCCAAACTACTACTCCTTTTTCCACATTCAATCCAAAAATCACCTAATTTCTCAAACCCTAACCCTTAAAAATCAATTTGGGGGGTTTTCTTGTGGGTTAAACTTTGAAGCAATTGGTTGAAGGAGAGCACTCAAGAAAGCATAAGGAAGGTTAGAAAGGTTCATTTGCGGGTTTTACACCCACGATGCATTCAGTATAATCGTTCCTTCCTTTCACTACTTTATTTCTTGCTTAAATTTTTTAGTATTGTGTATGAAATTGCTTGGAAATATTGTTTGAATTGGTTATGTGTAAATGATAGGTGATGATTGTTAAGCATTGTTGAAATTTGGATAGATTTGTGATTGTTGTGAAAATTGAGTTTTAGTGACTAAGTTTGAATAATTTGGAGTTGTTGAGTTGGTGAATGAATGACATGATAAGCATAAGCATGTTGTTGTGGTGAATTGTATGAGATGAAAACATGAATTTTCAATGTAATGATAAGCATATGCTTGTTGTCGAATTGTTGTGAATTAGAGTGGTAAAGTCCTTATTGCCTATTTTGAGACTTGCTTGAATATTGATTCTAGGTGGTGGACTTAGACCTTGACTTAATTTGTGTGGTGTTTGTTGGTGTTGTGTGAACCTTGATTTATTGGCTTAGTAGACCTAGTACTCTTTGTGTGGTTGTTGTGGTGATTTCCTTGTTTTGGTTTGTTTGATTGCTTTGCATAAAGACCAACCATGTCTTGAAGAAACCGACCTAAAAACACCGATGCTAGGTGCCGCAACCCATTGCCTCCTCCTCCCGTTGCTCCACCACAAGTGGTTACAATGGGGATTGTGTTTAATGACCTAGCCTTCTTGGCCAACAATGTTAGGAATAGTAGGAGATGAGGTGAGTTAGGCCAACCAAGTTTTACAATGATGACGTAGTCGACTCCTTAGGGGTAGGGGGAGATGTAAGAATTCTTTTTGAGGGTTCCGGCCTAGGACCGGGCTAGATTTTCTTGCCCTCACCTATAAGAGATTGACTTTTGAGTTCCTTTCTACCCTCTAAGTGCATCGAGACACGACATGGACCCCCTGGTACATAACTGTAGGGAATATTTCAAGCATTATCTCTACCTTGAACCCCACTGTGATCATAAACTTAAGTACGGTGGCGTCTAAAGGGAAAGAAGATAGAGCAAAAGAGTCGCCAACAAGTTTTAGGAACTTGTAAACCGTTCACAGGGTGAAGGTTACACCCCTTAACGATCCAGGAGATCGTTAACTCTAATAGGTCTGGAACCATGACTGGTAGTTCGGGGATGAAGGTACAAATCCAACCTAAAAGATATTGAACCTGCCCTAATAATAGGCCTCTACTTTATTCTGATCGTATTCATGTGCGCTTTATGACTAACATGCAATCAATAGGATTAACCCTAAACATGTTTAATCTATGTTGGTTGAATATTAATGCACAAATAAAACTATTATTGGCGATCACTTGAATTATAATCATATTAACCCTAAACAAGATTATTAATTATCTTATTAAGCGTGATTACAAGTACCAATTCCCTTTAAACATGCATAAAAGGCGTGATCAAGCAATAACAATAAATATCAAGCAACATAATAATAATCATAATAATTAATCATGATAATAATAATAATAATAATTATTATTATTATTATAATCAAAATAATTAAATTAATCATGTTAAAGCACAATATTAATAGCAAGATCCTAGACATGATACTAACAAGATTAATAACAAACCCTAGCATGTCACTAAACAATAAAAATCAAAGCTTTTAGCCCTAACATGATACTAACATGATATTAGGAAAGAAAATAGGAAGCATTCTTTTAATCATACTTGATTTAAGGAACTTATCCTTTACCCTAAACATGATAGTAGGAAGCAATAAAATATCCTAACATGATACTAGGAATCAAAATAATAACATAAGCATGATTTTAAATCATAATATCAATTAAACAATTAAAGTACTTACTTGGATGCCTCGTACCTCTTTCTAATAACAAAATACACGCGTTAGTAACTTCAAGGAAAATGATAAAACAAACAATTAAATTAAATAATTGAAAGAGATATTAGGGACCAAACCCTCAGAAATATCAAACCTTTCATGTCTAGGGCGAAGGCAACTTCGAACTTGGCTAGGTGTGTCTAGTGCTAATGTATGAGGAACTGTGTTTGTAAAAGGGTTGGTTTAGAAAGAGAGAGAATCAAGAAATTCTTGATGAGAGTTGATGATTGAAAAAGGGGAGATATGACCTCTATTTATAGAGAAAAAAGAGGTTCGAAGAATAAGAAGATAATCCGAATTCGAATCGAAATAGAACTCGATAGACAACAATTTTTTGCGGATTTTGTTTTTATCATATCTTTTGATACAGAAGTCCAAATAAGGCATATAATATGTCGTTGGAAAGCTCTTGAAGTCTAATTTCTAATGCAATTAAAATATGATAAAAATATTTTGTAAATAAAAAGATATGGCGGAAGTAGTAGGACGGTGTCAGTTTTGGATAAAGTTTCATATCTCATTCATACCTTTTTCGTTATAGCTCGGATTTAATATTATAATATATCATTGGAAAGATAATTTGACGATCTATCCAACCATAAAAGATTTGGATAAATATTATGAGGCACTAAAATAATATCTAACTGCCTTTGAATATCTTTAAATTCGAATAGAATTAGGATTTAAGAAAAAGGAAAGTTTTAAGAAAGAAAAGTTTTTATTTAACTCAAATTATTTAATCTTATCTTTTCAAAAAGGATAATTAAGATCTTTTAAAAAATTATTGAATCTTCTAATTAATCCTAATTATTTTAGGAATAGGATTAAACCTTTGGACCCTCCACATAATCATTGGGTCATAGGTAAAATCCGGTTTGGGCCTAGTTTAGTATGTTGGCCAAAACTTCCTTATTATTCATCGGAATTGGGCTTATAATATATCGTTAAAAAGGTCTTTTCAAGACCCATCCAACTACACCTTTATTAGACCCATATCATGGATTAAACTAAACTGGAATGCATGTTTTTAAAAAATAAGGTAAGAAAAGAAATATTTTCAAAAACAGAAAGAAGAGATATTTTAATAAAAACATCCTCATCACTAGACTTTTCACACTTTCGCTTTGTTCGATAATCAAATGACATGAAAGGTATTCATCACTGGGTTGGTTTTGGGGGGACACATTTGGGTGTCTACAATAACCATCCAGCTCATGAACGTCAACCATAAAATGACTATTAGGAGGGTTAACCAAGCATTTGGGTGGCCAACGACCAGAACCATAGGACCCAAGGATAGGCACCCCTGTAATGCGGGAGATTTTCAGCGAAAACTCATGAGCCTTTTCGAGCACAACCCTAGGTCCGATAAGGCCACAACCATTATCCACCCTGGTTTACCCTTACCAAGATAGCTTGAATTCAATAGGTTGTAATTTCTTTGTTTCATGCCGGAAATGAACTTGTGACCAGTCGTTGGAAAGATCTTGAGATTAACTTTAATTTCCATTTGAATCACTTTAAAAGGTTGAGTAGTTCAAAAGTTATGGTGAGTTGAAGTTGACACTTACACAAATAACTCTTGAAGTTGACACTCATCCTTCTTCCTCCATGGCTCTATCAACCAATATTGCCCATCTCCTTCCTCACTCATGCTTGATCACATCCATAGTGCTAAAAATAGCTACATTTCATCAAAAATACAAACAACCCGTGAAGCATGGATGGTACAAAATTTGTAGAAAAAAGGATAAATAATGAACTTTGATGTTGAATGATAACAAAAACAAGGTTCAAAAGTACCCTAAAATCATACCAAATAACATGTTATCAATTCCCCCCAAGCTAGATTTTGTTCGTCCTCGAGAAAAATAATAATTTCAAACCGAAGGAGGGAATAACTTAATAGAATCAGATCAAGGAGGGGCAACAAGGAGAATGTACATACACACTAATCCGCATGAGAGTGTAGTTAAAATCGAAATTGGGTGAATTCTGCAACATCTACCGGTGTTGGTACCCCGGGGGCTCAAGCTCCCAAGGAGGCCCGAGACAATGAGTTAGTATTATTCCTCCCCTTCTCTTTGTGCTTATACAGTTTTAACATTGGGGACAATGTTTATGATAGCTTGGGGGGAGTCTTTGTCATGAGTCATTGGTTCATGTGTGTTCTTGTGTTGGCATCGAATTTGCATGTTGTTTGTTCCCTTTCCCTAACCTATTTTTGGATATTTTTTTATTTTTTTTTAATTTTTTTGTATTTTTAATATATAAGAAAGCAATAGAACTAACCTAGAAAGCAATAAATCTAAACTAAGAAAACACACCAAAAACAAAAGAGAAGAGAAAAAGAAAGATACCAATTCCAAAATCTCCCCCAAGCCAGAATCAGACAATGTCCTCATTGGCTCGGGAACTAGCCCAACATAGCTAGTCCTCATCATCCTAATCCATGGAGCCGAAACCTCCACCTCCACTGCCACCTGCACCACCTGCACCAGAAGAACTACCACCAAAATAATCAGCATGAAAACTCCCCCCTGCCGGTCCCCCAAAAGGAATGTCCTGGTCGTACCCATGGAAGGCAGAATAGTCAGTATAAATTCCATGGACAGTGGGATCCCTATCGTATCCCTAGGGTGGAGGCTGAAACCAATCAGGGTAAATGGCATCATCAGGAATGTTGCCCCGACGAGCATAATCATCATACATAGGGTAGAAAGCTCTACCCTGGTTCCTCTCAAGGTACTCTAACCTATGGTCAATGGATCCTACCATCCTCCTAAGGTTAGTGTGGGAATGCTCGATACGGCCTAAAGCCTGACCTATACTCTGAAGGTCCTAAACTAGGTCAGAGTCAACATGGGGGACAGAATGAGACATGCGAGGTGGAGAAAATGCTACCTCAGGCTCATGCTGGGGTGGTGGAACTGGTGGTGGTATTGGTGGTGCTTGTCCCCTAGCGTTGGCAACTAAAAGGTCGTACGTGTAAGACGCTTTCCCAGGGGAAAGGCGGTCAAATTAGGACTAGGTAGGGAAAAGATGGGCAAACGCTGCTCGGTCCCAGTCCTAATACACCAGTGGGGTGTCTGCTCACTATCCAGTTGTACCCACCCCAACTCCTCAAAATACCTAGCAGTCATATAGGTGTCCGGTCCACATTAAGTCATATGAAGGGGTCCATTCTCAACAAAACCGGCCTTTTTAACTGCTATCTTAGTGATAAGGCCTCCTATACGAATAGGGGTACGAGACTGGGTACTGGTTGTGGCATGTCTACTCAGGTGGTGGATGATGTATCTGACAGGCTAAAGTCGTATCACCTTATCAAAAATAATTCCTAAATCTTCTTATGTAGATAGGGAAGTAGGGTCGAACCCACAAGGAAACAAGTCTTTCTATTCCTAATTAGTGACAGGGTAAAGTCGTATCCCTAAATCAAAAGTAATTCCTAAATCCTCTAACAAATGTAGATAGGGAAGTAGGGTCGAATCCACAGAGAAACGAATCTTTATATTCCTAATTAACTAATATAATCTAGATTATGAAGTAACCAATATATAAATTTGAATATGAAACTAAACTACGAAGATCAAGAGTAGGGGAAAACAGTGAATAAAAGGACCTAGGGCATAGGTTCACCAATAAATAATATTTCAGGGTTGAATATAATAATCATTCATCAATGCATAATTAATCAGATCATAAAGGGCTTTCGCTACGTATTGCAATCACACAATTAATTTACCGGTATTAAATCTCATCTTTCGAATCTCGACTTAACCATTTATAAATAAACCTGCCTATTGAAACTAGACCTAAACATCAATTCTCATCTGTCGAATCTCGAATCAATATTGTCAAACTCATGCATAAAAGATCAGGCCTAATATAGTCACAGAGCATTAAATCAATCAATAGGAAATTAATCTAGCATTAACAATCAGCAACAATAAATTACCCCTTCATATTATTTATGGATCCCCATAAACCCTAGAAATAAAATTACTCACACATAATAGAAACTAAACTAATCAAAGCAATAAAGCAAGACATGATCAAAGGAATGAAATAAACAACTAAGATTAAGAGAAGAGAAATAGTTACCAAATAAATCTGGAATTAAGAGTAGATTAAGAACAAAGGTATAATAGAGAGAAAATCTCATAAAACAATTAAGAGAGTAAAGAAAGAGTAAGAAAGTGATAGATGCTAAAATCGTATTACGGAGGAGTATTTATACTCCGTACAAATCCTAAACTAAACAAACTTAAACGACGAAATTAACCCCTAATAATTACACGCGCCCGATTGGGTGAGGCACCGCCCGATAGGGCGCGCCTTTTTGCTCTTCAATACAAATCTCACGCCCGGCCGGGCGCGTCACCGGGCGCCGACCTTTGCTTCTCCCGCCCGGCCGGGCGCGCCTCTGGGCGCCAGCCTCTTTGGCCGGGCGGCTCTCTTGAGCCACTAATTGGACTACGATTGGGCTCCAATTCTTCGGGCCAATCTGGGTTTCCTCTTCGGGTCTTGAATACTCGGTCCAAATGCCCCGATATCACACATAGTGAGCCCTTAATCACCGGTTTGATGACTCTAACTGGCCCTGGGCTATAAACTCTGGTCGTGCTTCTCCAGTGCTCGTGATTGCTCCAAAATATCTAGGGAAAATACTCCAAAAGTGTAAATCCCTGCAAAAGTCAACAAAATCTACGAAAACACTAGAAAACACCAATTAGTAATAAAAGTGGCTCTAAAGAGCCAAAAACACTACTAATTATGACCAAGGGACGGGGTTAAAATACTATATAAAATAGACACATCAAACTCCCCCAAGCCTGCTTGTCCCTAAGCAAAGATCTCATCAATGAATCAATAAATATTCTTCACCCCAAAAAGTAAAAATCAAGCACAAACGATTCAGGGTAAATCAAATAAATATGCTTCAAAATCAACCAATCAAATCCATCCAATTACCTTTCCTCCCTAACAATTGTCAAATAGAGCAAACCACAAGAGCATATAGAATTCAAGATTAGTGCTCACACACTCAACTCTCATTTATGTGGCGAGTAAAAGATGTATTCGATCGCTCTCCAACCAACCTTTTTATGTGAACAATGCCCTCCAACTCACACTCTCGTGTGTATAAAACAATGAACTCTCAACCTACTAGTCGACTCGAAATATGTCAAATCATAACTTGCATTGATAAACAACACTTTCACATCCATATAATTCTATGCACAAGGTCGGAAGGTCTTTAAAGCTTGTAATGTAAGGCTAGGGTAAAGTAGAAATCATTTGGGAACAAGTGAGAGAAAAGCTATGCTTAAGGGAGCAAATCCTAATAAAACCCACGATCAAAATAAATAATGATCAACATCTCCTACATAACCAACTCCAACATCAATCACCAAATATACTCCAAACATAATAAACAATCCCAACTTTTACAATTTCACTCATAAAAATATAATAATGAAGAAGTGGAGTGAATAAACAAACTTTATTTCTAAACTTGAATTTTTCATTTAAGCTCTATTTTTTTTTTCTTTTGATCAACCTCCAACTAGAAAATTTGAACATTTAACATTTTTTCTCTTTTTGCCTTTTTCTTTCCTCTTGAAGTTCACTTATTTTTTCACTTTTTTTCTTGAACTTCTCTTTTTTTTCATAACATCATGCTTTATTTTTTTTCAAGAAAATATAACTCTCAAACTCATCAAAAATAAACATGATAAAAAACAAAACAACTTCTCAAAACCCACCCAAATTGTGCAGATAATAAGCGCACTACAAACTCCCTCACCTCATTCACTAATAGCTCCCCCAAACCAAGCTTGAGACTAGTAACCAATGGGGAAAAGTAGGCTTGTAATGTGGCTCATAAAACAACAAAAAGTCAAGGCAACAACATGGGTAGCAAGAAGGGAACAAATGTATCTACAATCATCTAGAGGCTACCTAAAAGAACAAATGCCTTCATCCTCCTCAATGTGTATAATAATGAATTATATAAACATTACTTATAGTTGCAAACCAATACTCAAATTCATTGACATACCAGGAACTAACACACAATCCTAATCAAATCAACTAGTCAAGCACTATATTCACAAGTAGTTGGGAAAAATTGACGCATGTTAAGGTTTCAAGGCAATCAAACATGAAATCATGATCAACTAATCCACAATGCTTATTATCATATACCAAGAATCAAAACAATTTTCTCAAGTGAGGGGCACAGGGAAGCATGATTTACAATTCATTAGAACGTATTTTTGGATTTTTTATTTTTTTAATTTTTTTATTTTTCATAAATAAGAAAGCAATAAAACTAACCTAGAAAGAAATAAATCTAACCTAAGGAAACACACCAAAAATAAAAGAAAAGAGTAAAAGAAAGATACTAAATCCAAAATCTCCCCCAAGCCAGAACCCTGCACCTCCACTGCCACCTGCACCTGAAGAGCTACCACCAAAATAATCAGCATGAAAACTCCGCCCCGCCGGTCCCCCAAAAGGAATGTCCTGGCCGTATCCATGGAAGGCAGAATAGTCAGTGTAAATGCCATGGGCAGTGGGATCCCTATCGTATCCCTGGGGTGGGGGCTGTAACCAGTCAGGGTAAATAGCATCGTCGGGAATGTTGCCCCGACAAGCATAATCATTGTACATAGGGTAGAGCGAAAGCTCTACCTTGGTTCCTCTCCAGGTACCCTAACCTCTGGTCTATAGAGCCTACCATCCTCCTAAGGTCAGTGTAGGAATGCTCGATACGTCCTAAGTCCTAACCTATATTCTGAAGGTCCCAAACTAGGTCAGAGTTAACATGGAGGACAGAGTGAGACATGCGAGGTGGAGAAAACGCCACCTCGGGCTGAGGCTGGGGTGGTGGAACTGGTGGTGGTGGTGCTTGCCCCCTAGCATTGGAAACTATAAGATCATATGTGTAGGATGGTTGCCTTGGGGGAAAGGCGGTCAAGTCAGGACTAGGTAGGGGAAAGATGGGCAAAGGCTGCTCGCTCCCAATCCTAGTACACCAAAAGGGTGTCTGCTCGCTATCCGGTCGTACCCACCCCAACTCCTCAAAATACCTAGCAGTCGTATAGGTATCTGGTCCACAGTTGGTCAGTTGGTGGGGTCCATCCTTTACAAAACCGACCCTTTTCACCGCTATTCGAGTGATAAGGCCTCCTATACAGATGGGGGTGCGAGATGTGGTACTGGCTGTGGCGTGTCTGCTCAGATGGTGAATAATATACCTACCTATGTTCAATTTCCCGAACCCATACATATAGTGTCCTATGACAGCTAGTTCGTTAGTTTGGGCGTTATGGGGCTTGTTCCTACCTAAAAAACACAAACCCGCAAATCTTTGCCAGATTTTTGGGACAGGGTGATGAATAGGTTTGGTACTAGCATGTTGGGGGTCGGGAGTAGGCAAACCAGTCAGAGCAAAATAAATGTCACCCATTTTATAGTCCGCATGCCTTTGGTGAGGTAACTTAGAATTTAATTCAAATAATTTACAAAATTCTACATTAGTTAAACTAATATTCTTATTGTTCAACCTAAAAATTAAATTCGGCCCATTCCTACTATTTACAACTTTTAAAGAAGACAAGAATTCACAAGTTAATTCTCGGTAAGTAGGATAATGCATATCAACTAATTTTCTCATGCCAATGTCATTTAAAAACCGTTTTACAGAATCATACAAACCAAACAATTCTAAAGTAGGGCAGTGTAACCACCGTGAAGGAATTACCTCTCGCCCGATTAGGTTTTCTAGCCGCTCCTTTTGCTCTTGGCTAGCAATACGGATCGTCGGCCAGTACGGGAGTTGCAAATCCGGGTCGTATTCCTCCCTCGAACTAGAGCTCCTACCGAAAATAGACCGAGCCTTCTTGGAAGCCATGGTAGAAATGGGTATGAAATTAATTTGAAAGAAATTCGAAAATTTTTATATAGAAATGTAGAGGATGAAGAGAGGAGTAATAATATGTAAAAAGTTTTTGATTTGGGTAAGAATTGGAGAAGAAATCTTAGAGAGAAGGTAGAGAGAATTTGAGTTGTAGAGAGAGAAAGTTATGAAGGTAAGAAGAAAAGAAGGAATAAAGAAGAAAAGAGAGAAGAAAAAGAGGAGGACGCCCCTCGCGCCCAGTCGGGCGGTATGTCGCCCGTTCGGGCGATCTAAGCCCGAATTTCCTTCAGATCTCGTGCCCGGTTGGGCGCCCTTCGCCCAGTAGGGCGATCTAACGTTCAAATTTTCGACACTTCTCGCGCCCGGTCAGGCGAGGCTTGCCCGATCGGGCGGACAAATTTGTCCGTATACGACGAGTTTCGCGCCCGGTCGGGCGCCCATCACTTGATATTTGGACCTAGCTCTCGCGCCCGGTCGGGCAAGCTTTGCCAGATCGGGCCCGAGGCTTATTGACGATTTCACTGGTTTTCTTCTTTTCTTCAATTTTTGGCTAACTCTTTTCCTTCAAAACTGTGCAAAAACTCATAAAACTCGTTAAATTCCCTCATCTCTCCTCTCATAAGAAAAAAGAGAAAAAACTAGTCTGAAAAGCATCAAAAATACGGGTTGCCTCCCGCAAAGCGCTGTTTTATCTAGGTCCCGCACGACCTTTTTACCAAGTACAAGAACTAGGACCCTTGGCCTAACGCTTGATCGGGCGGTTTCTCACCCGGTCTAGCGGTGTTTTGGCTACGACGCGGCTTCCTGACATGCCCTGTGGGATGCCAATTCACTTTATCTGGTGGATCCTCCTTGACTTGGGTAGGGAGTTCTTAATGCTACGCACCAAAGATCCTTCTTTGATCGAGGGTTGCTTCAAATTGTCATTGCATTCAACACTTGCAACTCGATCTGGCGGAACACTTACTGTTGGCTCAAATCGCACAACTTGCTTGATTGAGTCCACCTTTTCGTCCTCAAAACCAAGACCAACAGTGTAGAGGGCTCTTTCTATTGCATCGACTTCCTTCTACCATTTGTCTATCTCATCTGAAAGGGATGCAACACAAGATACCGCCTCCAAGGGATCTTTTTCAAGAGCTTGGGGCTTATTAGAATAATTCTCAACCACATTCACACTGAAACACTTCTCCTCTGTCATGGGGCTTTTAGGGGTATTATTAAGATTAAAAATAATTTTATCATCCCCTACTGATAGTGTTAACTTCCCACTTCTCACATCTATAATTTCTCTTGCAGTGTTGAGGAATGGTCTACCCAAAATAATCGGGGTTTGCATATCCTCAGCCATATCAAGAACAACAAAATCAACGGGTATATAAAATTTACCTACTCTAACGGGGACATCCTCTAAGATATCTAAGGGATATTTGAAAGAATGGTTGGTGTAGGGAATAATTCAAGCCTTAATCCCACTAGCTTTTATTTTTGCAAGTGTGGGCAATCCCGATCATGTGGTCTATCACTCACTTGGCATTCATGTTTCTCAGGCACGGTACCGAGCACTCGATAAGGGACGCAATCTGAGACGTGCTCATATCAAAGATATTTTCATATCAAAGACATTGGAACACTTGCCCTTTTGTACACTTTTATTTATTATTTTTTTTACTTATTTTTGCTATTTTGATTTTCTGAAATCACTCAAGCTTTGTTCTTTGAAAATTGCATAAGTTGTACACCATCCATCCCAAGGTTAGATAGATGTAGGTTGAAAAAAGAAAGGTCTATCGTTAGACGAGGCTCAAAGTGGTTTATGAAGAAAGGATTTGTAAATTAGAAAGGCGAAAGGAGATATGATGTGGCTACAAGGGGTGCCTCAAATCATTGGTATACCTTGTGCTTAATTTGACATGGATTTTTTTTCTTTTTTTATTTTTTATTTTTTCTTTTATTATTTTTTTAATTATATTTGATGCAATATAATGAAATGATCATATATAAGGAAATAAATGCTCATTTTATTAAAAAGGGAAAAGAAAAGAAAAACTACAAAAAATAATCTAAAGGAAAAGAAAAGGTGCCTATGCTAGACTTATTGGGGAAAGGAAAAAATGAAAAAGAAATAGAAAAAGAGGTCATGAAATCTTGTCATTGAAGTTCGCCTCTTGTCTTGTGTTGTTTGCGTCATCATCACCCAGTCTTCTCGTTAGCTAGAGGCAATGGATCTTGTTTGCCTCTATGAGGTCTTGAATGAGATTTTGAAACCTGTAGCATTCATCGGTAGTATGACCGCGCCCTCGATGGTACTTGCAATAGGAGTTTGGATTCCATCTCGAAGATCGATTTTCTGGTGTTGGATCCTCGGTAGGGCCAATAGGTTTGATTAATCCTTGATCATAGAGACGATCGAAAGCAGCATCGTAGGTCATTCCAATGGGTGTGAACTCTCGCCTGGGTTTCCTTTTAGATCCTTGATTTTCTGCGGCTAAGACATCATTATGGTCAAAGGTACTAACATTATTACTAGAGTGGGCGTTTTCGGAAGAAGAAGGATTGTCGCTCTTCTTTCCTTTCCAGCCACCGTGGTTACTATTGTTAGTAGCTTTTTGCTTTGCGAGGTCGTCTTCGATTTCAATTTCGATGTCATGAACGGCCTTGAAAGTATTCAAGTTGTGTTGATATTTTAAGTGCTTTGAATACTTTTCTTGGAGATTCTTGATAAACATCCTCACAGATTTCTTTTCGGTGGGGACCTCAATCATCTTAGCGGAAGTTTCCCTCCATTTATTAAAGAAAGAAGTAAAGCCTTCATTCTCTTTTTGTCTTAGCATCTCAAGTTGTCTATGGTCGGTTTCAACTTGGATATTGCACTTGTACCTATCAATGAAAGCGTTTACTATTGATTCCCAGGTAGAGGTTTTCTCTTTGTCAAGGGAGAAGTACCATTGTTGGCAAACGGTTTTAAGAGATATTGAGAATAGAGAGGAAAAAACCTTCTTATCGATACCCTTAATACTCATTATGGTTTCAAAAGCTCTTAGATGAAAATAAGGATTATCTGTTGCCTTGAACTTAGGGATGTCAGTGGCGTTGAACTTATGTGGAAGAAGTTCCTTGTCCAGCGAGACCCCTTGTGTACTCATACCCTGAAATTTATAGTCACTAGATAGCTTTCTTAGACTCTCTTGCATGAGGCTCATCTGTTGTTGCTTCACGGGGTCATCGACCCTAAGTGCGAGAAGTTTCAGTGTCTCAGTCACAGTAGCCAGTTGGTTCTTAAGATCATTGACTTCTTCCTGAGTAGCCATTATCTTCTTAGCCTTCCTCTTTTGACGAATCGGTTTATCGAAAAGCGAGACTTGAATAAAGAGGTTGTCTTTGATTAATCGCCCTTCTCTCCTTGACCAAGTACTGTGGAAAAGGAATTTGGGGGTACTTATTGTTAATTATTTGACTCAAACTCTATTCAACATGCAATGGATGGAGGAGGTGAAGAAAGATGGAGGAATGTGAAGAAAGATTTAGATGAAGGGATATGAAGAATTAGGAATAGAATGTACCCTCTAACTCAAATGACGGAAAAGACCGACTCATGCATGAACCTAAGACATGGTCATGGCGATGTACTCAAAGTGTGTGCTAAGACTAGTGAGTGTATGTGACATGTTAAGACTCGTGTCATGACCATGTGGCTAGACTACGTGACCAAGACTCGATTAATGACTTGACAAGGTGTTATTGACAGTGAAAATTAACCGAATTAATTAGCAAACTGGTTAATTAGACCCTAGGTGATGACTCGACCAATAATCCGAACTGTCGGCCAAGCGACAGGACTGGCGTCACACATTGGAGCTTGGCGCCAGGCGATAGAACTGTCGTCTGGCGCTACACTCTATAGTGTGGCGCTACAGCTCAGACCTTGGCGCCAATATTGGAGCTTCGGTCTGGGACTGTTATCGGTGTTATTAATCAACTTAGGTATGCCTAAAGTCGTACTAGGTCAATTCCGATTAAAATATTAGACTTTATTGACTCAAATTAAATAATTAATTAATTAGGCAAAGTTTTTGAAGTCATTAATTTATGTAATCTCAACACAAATCAACAAACGGTTAAGAGAAACATAGGATATATATGCACAACAAATAATGCACAATTAGTCAAGTAGGCACAATATGATGCAATGCATTCGCAACCTAACCATGGCTCTAGTTCTCTAAAGTTCGGGATATAGTTTAGTCAAAGAGGGTCCATGTTTAATTGTCCGGATGCACCGCGCGGAAGCCTAATCGTGAAGGGTTGGCGCGAGTGGATGGGACACCGCGAGTTTTAGAAAAACTCGCTTCCATGGTTTGGTGAATTCAACATCTCGGATGTACCTTTTGTTGCACGGAGCGTTCAATCGGGTAGATGGAGCATGAATTCCCAGAGGGTTATGTCCATATGTAGAACACATATGGGTTTCAGAAAAGTGAGAAAAAATTCAATCAGGAAGTAGGATCGAGCAAACAATACGAAAAACCGGTCGAAATTAGAACGCATATTTCTGGCTCGGTATTGGGGGAAATTGGCGCCAGCAATTAGAGACTGGCGCCAGATTTTAACTGTAGCGCCTCGTGCCAATGCTGGTGTCTGGCGCTACGGCTAAAAGTCTGGCGCCAAGCTCTAGACCCTGATGCTACTTCCCACATGCCTCAGCAGCTTTCGGTGCTCGAGTAAATCTTCCAGTTTTGCGCGGTGTTATTTCAGTCCTAGTTGTGAAAGACAATCCTCAAATTTCCTACGTGTAAAATCCTATGTTTTTGACTCATTACGGATGATATTTCCAATGAGATCCTTTTTATGCATATGACGATAATGTTAATCAAAATTACGCACATGAAATACTTAGAACTTTTCGAGTCTCATCCACTCATTCTAAATCATTGCCGAAACAAATTCAGGAATTAAAATAGAAATCCTCCCCAGTGGAGTCGCCAAAAACTGTAGGGAATCATTCAAGCCTTAATCCCACTAGCTTGAACCCCACTATGATCATACACTAAAGTACGGTGGCGTCCAAAAGTGAAGAAGATAGAGCAAAAGAGTCGCCAGCAAGTTTTTTAGGAACTTGTAAACCGTTCATAGGATGAAGGTTACACCCCTTAACGATCCAAGAGATCGTCAACTCCATAAGGTCTAGAACCAAATAAGGGTTCAGGGATGAAGGTACAAATCCAACCTAAAAGAGATTGAACCTGCCCTAATAATAGGCCTCTACTTTATTCTGATCGTATTCATGTGCGCTTTTTGACTAACATACAATCAATAAGATTTACCCTAAACCTCTTTATCTATGTTGGTTGAATATAATGCACAAACAAATATAATATTGGCGATCACTTGAACTTATAATCACATTAACCTAAACAAGATTATTAATATCTTATTAAGCGTGATTACAAGTACAAAATTCACTTTAAACATGCAATAAAAGGTGATCAAGCAATAAATATCAAGCAACATAATAATAATCGTAACAATAATTATAATCATAAATAAAATAATCATCATCAAAATAATAATAATAATAATATTCATAATCATCATAAATTATAACAATTATAGTCATAATCATGTTCATGTTAATATTAAAGCATAATAAAAATAGCAAGATCCTAGGCATGATACTAACAAGATTAATAACAAACCCTAGCATGTCACTAAGCAATAAAAATCAAATCTTTAGCCCTAACATGATACTAACAATCATAAATATTAGGAAGAACATAGGAAGCATCGTACTAATCATATTTAATATTAAAATTACCCTAGACATGATACTAGGAATATCATAACAATATAAACATGAATTCTACATCATAACATCAATTAATCAATTAAAGTACTTACTTTGATGCTTCGTACCTCTTTCTAATAACAAAATACACATGTTAGTAACTTAAAGGAAAATAATAAACAAACAATTAAATTAAATAATTGAAAGAGAGATTTGGGATCAAACCCTTAGAAATTAAACCTTTCACGTCTAGAGCGAAGGCAACTTCGAATATGGCTAAGTGTTTCTTGATCTTGTGAATGCAGAATTTTGTATGAAAACAAAGTAAGAAAGAAAGATGAATGTAGAATGCTAATTAAAGCTTGTGAATGAGGAGAATTGGTGAATGTAGATGATGATGATGAATGAAAACGGGATTTTGGATACGATATTTATAGAGAAAATCAGCCAAAAAAGATAATTTAACAAAACAAAGTCTGACGCTCAAGAAACAGAGCAGGCGCCAACCCTGGCTAGCTGGCGCCAGGCACCAACGGCTAGCGCCAGGCACCAATGGCTAGCGTCTGGCGCCAAGCCTGGTTCCAGGCGCCAAGGCCTGGGGTTGAATGCCAGTCTTGATTTTAACACGTTTTCGAAAATCTGATAAGTTTATCGTACTGGAGGATAAAATAATATAATTTCTTCGAAAATGCTATTTGATTTTGATTAAAACTCTGAAAAGTCAACAAAGTCAACTTATCAATGCTAATTGAATTAGGAATGAAAAGAACCTTCTAGAAGATTCTAGAAAACTAAAACCATTCCTAATTGCATTAGGAATGATAAATCATATTAGGCCCTCCCCTAGATCATTGGGCCGTACATAAAGCTCAAACCGGGCCCAGTTTGGTAAATTGGCCATAACTTCCTCAATATTCATCGGAATTGGGCTTATAATATATCGTTGGAAAGGTATTTGCAAGCCCCATCCAACTACACCACTATTGGACCCATATCATGGACCAATCAAACTGGATTGGCTGTTTTCTTAAAATAAAGTTTTCAAAAACAGAAAGAAGAGAAAAGAAATTAAAACTTTCCGCAACACTAGACCTTTCCACACTTTCGTTTCATTCGATTATGATTCGACGTGAAAGGTACTCATCACTAGGTTTGGTTTTGGGGAGACACAAATGGGTGTCTACAGTCGGCCATTTGTAGAGTAATATTAGTAGCTTTTAATTTACCTATATTCAGTTTGGAACACACAGATAATGGCATAACACTAACGCTAGCACCCAAATCACACAATGCATTATCAATCATTAGATTGCCTATATGACAAGGGATAGAAAAGCTACCCGTATCTTTTAATTTAGGTGGAGATTTATTTAGAAGTACGGCACTACACTCTGCAGTGAAAGCTACTGTCTCTACCTCACTAATAGACCTTTTTCTTGTCAATATTTCTTTAATAAATTTTTCATATGAAGGAATTTGTGTGATTAATTTAGTGAAGGGAACTCTTACCTTCAAATCTTTTACCATCTCCAGGAACTTACCAAACTGCTTATCCAAGTTTGTCTTCAAGTGACGATTGGGGAATGGAAGTTTGATAACTGGCTTTGGAGCATTATTTATCTTATTTGGAGTAGCCACCTTCTCTGGAGTCGTATCTTGCAATGTAGAATTAGATATATTAGTACTATGCTTTAGCCCTGCAGGACTAGTAGCTACATTGTCAGGTTTAACGGAATCAAGATTAACATTATTTAATAAAACAGGTTCATCAACTCTGGGCATAGAGGGCCCTTCATAGTTTGAACCACTCCTTAGTGTAATTGCATAGGCTTGATCCGTAGGCCTGGTCGGCTGTGCCGGCAGAGCTCCCTGTTGGCGGGCTTGTAGAGTGGCGGAAAGTTGCGCAATATGATTATCTACAATTTTATTGTGCGCTAGGATTGAATCAATTTGCGCATCTCTACTCTCCATATGCTTCTGCATATTAACCAACATCGCTCTAATTTCCACCAAAAAAGGGTCGAAAGATGAGGAGGATTGTTGTGGTTGGTTTTTCTGGCCAGCATTGGGATGGTAATATTTCTGCTGCTGTTGCTGCGACGCCTGTGGTTCTTGTGGCGGTGGATTTTGAACATTGGTACTCCGGTAGGAAAGGTACGGATGATTCCGATACCCAGGATTGTAGGTGTTGGAGTATGGGTTATTTTGCCTATAAGCTTGAAAGGCATTAACTTGCTCCACGGAACTCCTGCAATCTTGTTCCCAATGACCTGAAATTCCACAATTTTCACAGAAAGCCTCATTAGAATTATTATTAATTGCAGAAACATTAGCTACATTAGCAGTGCTAAGTTTATCTAATTTTTGGCAGATAGAGGTCAATTGAGCTTGCAAAAAGGATACAAAGTCAACACTATGCTTCCCTTTGTTAGAAAAGCCTCTAGGATTCCCATATTGGGAATTATGTATCGCCATATCTTCAATAACCTGACCTGCATCATCAACATTGAGATTCATAAATCTCCCACTGGCTGCAGAATTTAAAATTATTCTAGAAGAATTTCCAATGCCATTATAAAAGGCTTGGATTAACTGCCATTGTGCTAAATTATGATGGGGGCATTCTCTTTGTAGGTCCTTGAACCTCTCCCAAGCCTCATACAAAGATTCATCGGCTTCTTGGGCAAAGTTCTGAATCGCACTCCGTAGTACGGTTGTTCTCTCTGCAGGATAATACTTGTTATAAAAATTCAAAACAAGAGTTTCCTAGTCAGTTATACCAAGTGCAGTTCTATTTAAGCCCTTAAACCACAATTTAGCTTTTCCAGTTAAAGAGAAGGGGAAGAGAATCTCCCTGATTTGGTCTTGTGTGACCCCGGCTTGCCTTATGGTATTACAATATTGACAATAGTCGACAATGTGAAGATTTAGGTCTTCACCCTTGGCTCCACTGAATTGCTTCCTCTCTATCATCGTTATAAATTCGGGTTTGATTTCAAATTGTACCCCATCAAGAGCCGGAGTGGGAATGAGATGTGGAAAATCTGCAAGCTTTGGTTGTGAGTAATCACTAAGCTTCTTTGGAGCCGTCATCTATGATTTTGTATCTGATGATACCTCTGAATCGCTAGAACCAGTTGGAGGATCTCGGTGATAATTATTATCACCAGAATCCGCCAAGATTCACTTGTAAAGGTTTTTCTGCCTATGGAAGGAACGTTCGATCTCAGGAACGAATGGGATGTACCCTGATCCGGAACACCTGGGCATAAACAAAAAAACTAAAAGCAAATATGAGATTTGCCTCAAAGAACTAACGTTATCTGAGACAAAAAGAAATAACCTAGACTACCAAAATAATCAGAAATAAAAATAAAACCGTTTCCCCGGCAACGGTGCCAAATTTTGACAGGGTAAAGTCATATCCCCAAATAAAAGTAATTCCTAAATCCTCTAACTAATGTAGATAGGGAAGTAGGGTCGAATCCACAGAGAAACAGATCTTTCTATTCCTAATTAACTAATATAATCTGGATTATGAAGTAACTAATATATAAATTTGAATATGAAACTAAACTGCGAAGATCAAGAGTAGGGGGAAAACAGTGAACAAAAGGATCTAGGGCATAGGTTCACCTATAAATAATATTCCAGGGTTGAATATAATAATCATTCATCAATGCATAATTAATCAGATCATAAAGGGCTTTCGCTACGTATTACAATCACACAATTAATTTACCGGTATTAAATCTCATCTTTCGAATCTCGACTTAACCATTTATAAATCCTGCCTATTGAAACTAGACCTAAACATCAATTCTCATCTGTCGAATCTCAAATCAATATTTTCAAACTCATGCATAAAAGATCAGGCCTAATCTAGTCACAGAGCATTAAATCAATCAATAGGAAATTAATCTAGCATTGACAATCAGCAACAATAAATTAACCCTTCATATTATTTATGGATCCCCATAAACCCTAGAAATAATACTACTCACACATAATAGAAACTAAACTAATCAAAGCAATAAAGCAAGACATGATCAAAGGAATGAAATAAACAACTAAGATTAAGAGAAGAGAAATAGTTACCAAATAAATCTGGAACTAAGAGTAGATTAAGAACAAAGGTATAAGAAAGAGAAAATCTCATAAAACAATTAAGAGAGTAAAGAAAGAGTAAAAAAAGTGATAGATGCTAAAATCGTATTACGGAGGAATATTTATACTCCGTACAAATCCTAAACTAAACAAACTTAAATGACGAAATTAACCCCTAATAATTACACGCGCCCGATCGGGCGCGCCTTTTTGCTCTTCAATACAAATCTCGCGCCCGGCCAGGCGCGTCACCGGGCGCCGACCTTTGCTTCTCTTGCCCGGCCAGGCGCGCCTCCGGGCGCCAGCCTCTTTGGCCGGGTGGCTCTCTTGGGCCACTAATTGGACTACGATTGGGCTCCAATTCTTCGGGCCAATCTGGGATTCCTCTTCGGGTCTTGAATACTCGGTCCAAATGCCTCGGTATCACACGTACCGAGCCCTTAATCATTGGTTCGATGACT
This sequence comes from Chenopodium quinoa, assembly GCF_001683475.1. Lineage (NCBI taxonomy): Eukaryota > Viridiplantae > Streptophyta > Magnoliopsida > Caryophyllales > Amaranthaceae > Chenopodium > Chenopodium quinoa. The sequence goes on along the minus strand of NW_018744633.1, from coordinate 2,072,914 downwards.
CTAACCGGCCCTGGGGTATAAACTCTGGTCGTGCTTCTCCAGTGCTCGTGATTGCTCCAAAATATCTCGGGAAAATACTCCAAAAGTGTAAATCCCTGCAAAAGTCAACCAAATCTACGAAAACACTAGAAAACACTAATTAGTAATAAAAGTGGCTCTAAAGAGCCAAAAAACACTACTAATTATGACCAAGGGACGGGGGTAAAATACTATATAAAATAGACAAATCAATTAGTTATTATAATCTAAATTATTAAGTAACCAAAATATTGTAATCGAAGGATAACTAAACTACTAAGTGTAAAAGTAGGGAAGAATAAGAATAGACAAAATCAATGAATAAAATACCTAGGGCATTGGTTCACCAATTAATAGGAAAAATTGCTCCCATTAATCTGAACTTTGCCTCATCCGCCGAAATTAATCCCAATTTCAATTTATTATCTATCACTCCCAACTTTGGGGGGTATTAATTTTCGTTGCACCCAACAGGTCCTCTAACCTGATGTAGTAGGTTACCTAGACACGTGTCAACACGTGATAGGTCCATAAAAACAAAAATTAAAATTAAAAAAACGAAAAATACTCAGCCCCCCACCCTATCCCGGAAAACACCACACCCCCACCCCTTACCCCGCCGGAAAAAACCGCCCCTTCCCTGGAAACCTCCCCCGCTACCGGAAACCGCCGCCCAGCCACCCCTTCCCTTCCCCCACCCCCGATAACCCCTCCCCAGCCCTTGATTACCCCTCCCGAGCCTCGATAACACCCCTCCCCAGCCTCGATAACCCCTCCCCAACCCCGATAACCCCTCCCCACCCCCCGATAACCCCTCCCCAGCCCCGATAACCCCTCCCCACCCTCAAAATCGGCGAACCCAGCCACGAAATCGGCGATGCCTATGCACGAAATCGGCCCAAACGGCCGAAATCGGCTGGTTTAGGGTTTTCAGCCCCAACATCGGCCATTTGTGGCCAATATCGGCCAATTTTGGCCAACGGTGGTGGTGGTTTGATGTGCGGAAGTGGTGTTCGTGTGGTGGTGGGTGCTGTCGGGTTGTTCTATTTATTTATTTATTTTTATATTTTTCTTTATTTTTTTTTTAATTTTCTTTATTTTTCTCAACCAATTACATATTGACACGTGTGCAAAAAAAATCACAAAGGTTTACCTGCTTTACCGATTGCAAGTCATTTGGGTGCAAGTAAAATTAATACCCCCCAAAGTTGGGAGTGATAGATAATAAACTGAAGTTGGGATTAATTTCGGCGGATGAGGCAAAGTTCAGTTTAATGGGAGCAATTTTTCCTAAATAATATTCTAGGGTAAAACATAACAATCAATCATCAATGCATAAATTAATCAGATCATAAAGGGCTTTTGCTACGTATTACAATCACATAATTAATCTACCGGTATTAAATCTCATCTCTCAAATCTCGACTTAACCATTTATAAATTAACCTACCTATTGAAACTAGACCTAAACATTAATTCTTATCTCTCGAATCTCGAATCAATATTGTCAAACTCATGCATTAAAGATCAGGCCTAATCTAGTCACAGAGCATTAAATCAATCAATAGGAAATTAATTAAGCATTGACAATCAATAACAATAAATTACCCCTTCATATTATTTATAGATCCCCATAAACCGTAGAAAGAAAACTACTCACACATAATTAAATCTAAACAAAACAAAACAATTAAAGGATACATGATCAAAGAAAGAGAATAAATTAATGAAATTAAATCAAAAATTGTAGAGAGAGAAGTAAGAGAGAAAGTAAGATTAAGAGTTTTAATTAAAAGGAGAGAGAGAGAGAAAAGTTGGAGAGAGAAAGAGAAAAGAAGACTAAACCAAAACTAATAACAAATTAATAAAACTAAAACTAAACTAATGAAACACAAAACAAATAAAACTAACTAAAACTAATCTAAAACTAAACAATGAAAAAGCTAACCTCCCATCCTACATAACTACTATTCCTTTATATAGGAAAATAACCCCAAAGACCCCATTAACCAACAAAGAATAAATCCCCAAATACAAAAGCCACGTGAATTTGGAGCAAATACGGGGTCAGCTGGAGTAGGGCCCAAGGAGATCAAACCCATCTATTTACCAGGCCTTGTAGGTTTTGACTTGGGCTTTTAGAGTTTATTAGCCTTAGTTTCTTCACTTGGTTGGTCCGTAATAATAACTTGTATATTCTTGTAAAATCCTGGACCTCCTCATATATCGAGCCCTGAATCACCGAACTAAATTTCTTTATCTCGGTCCTGGGCTTTAAATATACAATCATAAAATACGATCTGGCTCCAATGTCTTCGTAGTGGCTCAATAAGCTCGGGAATTATCATAAATCTGCAAATTCCTACAAAATAATACCAACTCTAAAAAAACACTACAAAACGTATATTAGTAATAAAAATAGCTCCGTAGAGCTCAATTAAGCACAAATACGACCGTGGGACGGGAATAAAAATATATATAAAATAGACTCATCAAACTCCCCCAAGCCAAACCTTTACTTGTCCCTAAGCAAAGCAATGAATAAATAAATCAATACTTCACCCCAAAAATAATTTAAATCGATTAATACAATTCAAGGTAAAGTTGACAAACATGTATCAAAGTCAATCAATTAAATCCATCCAACTACCAATCTTCCCTAACAATTGTCAAATAGAGCAAACCATAAGAGCATATAGAATTCAAGACTAGTGCTCACACACTCAACTCTCATTTATGTGGCGAGTAAAAGATGTACTCGATCGCTCTCCAACCACCCCTTTAATGTGAAAAATGCCCTCCCAAACTTACGCTCTCGTGTGTTTAAAAAGATGTACACTCAACCTACTAGTCGACTCGAAATATGTCAAATCATAACTTGCATTGATAAACAACACTTTCACATTCATACAACTCTATGCACAATGGTCGGAAGGTATTTAAATCTTGTAATGTAAGGCTAGGGTAAAAGGTAGGAATCATTTGGAAACAAGTGATAGAAAAGCAATGCTTAAGGGAGCAAATCTTAGTAAAACCCATGATCAAAACAAATAATGATCAACATCTCCTACATAACCAACTCTAACAAAAATCCACCAAATATACTCCAATCATAAACAACAATCCCAACACTTACATATTCACTCACAAAAAATATAACAATAAAGAACTTGAGTGAATAAACAAACTTTATTTTCCAAACTTGAATTTTATTCATTGAAACTCGATTTTTTTCTTTCCTTTGATTAACCTCTAACTAGAACATTTGAACATTAAATAATTTTTTTCCTTTTGCTCTTTTTTTCTATTGAAGTTCACTTTTTTTTTCTTGAACTTCTTTTTTTTTTTTTCATAACATCATACTTTATTTTTCTCAAGAAGATTAAACATTCAAGCTCATCAAAAATAAACTACGATCAAGAACAAAATAACTCCTCAAAACCCACCCAAATTGTGCAAATAATAAGCACACTACAAACTCCCTCACCTCACTTACTAATAGCTCCCCCAAGCCAAGCTTGGGACTAGTAACCAATGAGGAAAATCGGCTTGTAATATGGCTAATAAACAACAAAAAGTCAAGGCAAAAACATGGGTAGCAAGAAGGGAACAAATGTATCTACAATCATCTGAAGGCCACCTAAAAGAACAAATGCCTTCGTCCTCCACAATGTGCATAATAATGAGTCATACAAACATTACTTATAGTTGCAAATCAATACTCAAATTCATTGACATACCAGGAACTAACACACATTCCTAACCAAATCAACTAGTGAAGCACTATATTCACAAGTAGTTGGACAAAATTGACTCATGTTAAGGTTTCAAGGCAATCAAACATCAAATCATGATCAACAAATCCACAATTCTTATCATCATATACCAAGAATCAAAACAATTTTCTCAAGTATGGGGCATAGGGAAGCATGATTTACAAATCATTGGAACGTATTTTTGAATTTTTTATTTTTGAATTTTTGAACTTTTTATTTTTCATATAAAAGAAAGCAATAAAACTAACCTAGAAAGCAATAAATCTAAACTAAGCAAACACACCAAAACAAAAGAAAAGAGAAAAAGAAAGATACCAAATCCAAAATCCCCCCCAAGCCAGAATCAGACAATGTCCTCATTGGCTCGGGAACTAGTCCAACATAGCTAGTCATGACATCCTCATCCATGGAGCCGAAACCACCACCTCCACTGCCACCTCGCGTCCGGCTAGGTGTTCTAGCCTTTCCTTTTGTTCTTGGCTAGCAATACGGATCGTTGGCCAGTAGGGGAGTTGTAAATCTGGATCATACTCCTCCCTCGAGCTAGAGCTCCTACCGAAAATAGATCGAGCCCTCTTTGAAGCCATAGTATAAAATGGGTATCAAAAATGATTTGAATGGAATTTGAAAATTTTTATATAAGATTGTAGAGGATGAAGAGAGGATTAAGAATATGTAAAAATATTTAGATTTGGGTGAGAAATGAAGAGAGCATCTTAGAGAGAAGGTAGAGGTTTTAAGGTTTTAGAGACAGAAAATTATGAAGGAAAAGAGAAATGTAGAAAGAAAGAAGAAGGAAGAAGAAGAAAAGGAAGCAGGGTGGCTCGCGCCTGGTCGGGCGGACCTGTCGCCTTATCGGGAGATCTGGATTTTTAAAATTGTTGTTCTCGCGCCCGGTCGGGCGGGCTTCGCCTGATCGGGCGATCTAACGCCCAGATTTCTTCTTCTCTTGCGCCCGATCGGGCGATCTAACGCCCAAAAATTGTTTATCTCTTGCTCCCGGTCGGGCGCCCTTCGCCCGGTCGAACAGATGAATATGTCCGTATACGTAAAATCTCGCGCCCGATCGGGCAAAAATTAAACCTTTTTGACAATTGCTCTCGCGCCCGGTCGGGCGAGTTTCGCCCGATAAGGCCCGAGGATAATTAGACGAATTTTATTTATTTTCTTCTTTTCTTCAATTTTTTTTCCTAACTCTTTTCCTTCAAACCTGTATAAAAAATCATAAAACTCATTAAATTCCCTCATCTCTCCTCTCATAAAAAAAAATAAAGAAAAACTGGTCTAAAAAGCATTAAAATACAGGTTGCCTCCCGCAAACCGCTGGTTTATCTAGGTCCCGCATAACCTTCTTACCAAGTACAAGAACTAGGACCCTTGGCCTAACGCTTGGTCGGGTGGTTCCTCACCCGGTCGAGCGTTGTTTAGGCTACGACGCGGCTTCCTGACATACCCTGTGGGAGGCCAATTCACTTTATCTGGTGGATCCTCCTTGACTTGGATTGGGGGCTCTTCAATGTTACGCAATAAAGATCCTTCTTTGATCGAGGGTTGCTTCAAATTGTCATTGCATTTAGCACTTGCAACTCGATCTGGCAGAACACTCACCGTAAGCTCAATTTCCACAACTTGCTTGATTGATTCCACCTTTTCGTCCTCAAAACCAAGACCGACAGTTTAGAGGGCTCTTTCTATCGCATCAACTTTCTTCTGCCATTTGTCTATCTCATCTGAAAGGGATGTAACACAAGATACCGCCTCCAAGGGATCTTTTACAAGAGTTTGGGGCTTGTTAGAGTTTGGGGCTTGTCATGGAGCATTTAGGGGTATTATTTAGATTAAAAATAATTTTATCGTCCCCTACTGATAGTGTTAATTTGCCACTTCTCACATCTATAATTGCTCCTGCAGTGTTAAAGAATGGTCTACCCAAAATGATTGGAGTTTGCATATCCTCAGCCATATCAAGAACAACAAAATCAACAGGTATATAAAATTTACCTACTCTAACAGGAACATCCTCTAAAACACCTAAGGGGTATTTGAAAGAACGGTCGGCCATTTGTAGAGTAATATTAGTAGCTTTTAATTTACCCATATTTAACTTGCAACACACAGATAATGGCAAGACACTAACGCTAGCACCCAAATCACACAATGCATTTTCAATCATTAGATTGCCAATATGACAAGGGATAGAAAAGCTACCCGTATCTTTTAATTTAGGTGGAGATTTATTTAGAAGTACGGCACTACACTCTGCAGTGAAAGCTATTGTCTCTACCTCACTAATAGACCTTTTTCTTGTCAATATTTCTTTAATAAATTTTTCATATGAAGGAATTTGTGTGATTAATTTAGTGAAGGGAACTCTTACCTTCAAATCTTTTACCATCTCCAGGAACTTACCAAACTGCTTATCCAAGTTTGTCTTCAAGTGACGATTGAGGAATGGAAGTTTGATAACTGGCTTTGGAGCATTATTGCTCTTATCTGGATTGGCCACCTACCCTGGAGTCGTACCTTGCAATGTAGAATTAGATATATTAGTACTACTCTTTAGCCCTACGAGACTATTAGCTACATTGTCTGGTTTAACGGAATCAAGATTAGCATTATTTATTAAAACAAGTTCATCATCTCTGGGCATAAGGGGCCCTTCGTAGTTTGAACCACTCCTTAGAGTAATTGCATAGGCTTGATCCGTAGGCCTGGTCGGCTGTGCTGGCAGAGCTCCCTATTGGCGGGCTTGTAGAGTAGCAGAAAGTTGTGCAATTTGATTATCTACAATTTTATTGTGTGCTAGAATTGAATCAATCTGTGCATCTCTACTCTTCATGTGCTTCTACATGTTAACCAACATCGCTCTAATTTCTCCTAAAGAAGGGTCGGAAGATGAGGAGGGTTGTAGTGGTTGGTTCTTCTAGCCAGCATTGGGGTGGTAATATTTCTGCTGTTGTTGTTGTGGCGCCTGTGGTTCTTGTGGTGGTGGTGGATTTTGAATATTGGTACTCCGGTAGGAAAGGTATGGATGGTTCCGGTACCTAGGATTGTAGGTATTGGAGTATGGTTAATTCTGCCTATAAGCCTGAAAGGCATTAACTTGCTCCACGGCACTCCTGCAATCTTGCTCCCAATGACCTAAAATTCCACAATTTTCACAGAAAGCCTCGTTAGCATTATTATTCATAGCAGAAACATTAGCTACATTAGCAGTGCTAAGATTATCTAATTTCTGGCAGATACAGGTTAATTGAGCTTGCAAAAAGGATACATAGTCAACACTATGATTCCCCTTGTTAGCAAAGCCTCTGGGATTCCCATATTGGGAATTATGTATCGCTATATCTTCAATAATCTGACCTGCATCATCAACATTAAGATTGATAAACCTCCCACTAGCTGCGGAATCTAAGATTATTCTAGATGAATTTCCAATGCCATTGTAAAAGGCTTGGATTAACTGCCATTATGCCAAATTATGGTGGGGGCATTCTCTTTGTAGGTCCTTGAACATCTCCCAAGCCTCATATAAAGTTTCATCGGCTTCTTGGGCAAAGTTCTGAATTGCACTCCGTAGTACAGCTGTTCTCTCTACAGGATAATATTTGTTATAAAAATTCAAAACAAGAGTTGCCCAGTCAGTTATACCAAGTGCAGTTCTATTTAAACCATTAAACCATAATTTGGCTTTTTCAGTTAAAGAAAAAGGAAACATAATCTCCCTGATTTGGTCTTGTGTGACCCTAGCTTGCTTAATGGTATTACAGTACTGACAGTAGTCTTCAATATGAAGATTAGGGTCTTCACCCTTAGCTCCACTAAATTGTTTCCTTTCTATCATCGTTATAAATTGGGGTTTAATCTCAAACTGTACCCCATCAAGAGCTGGAGTGGGAGTAAGGTGTGGAAAATCTGTAAGCTTTGGTTGTGAATAATCACTAAGCTTCTTTGGAGCCGTCATCTCTGATTCTGGATCTGAAGATACCTCTAAATCACTAGAATCAGTTGGAGGGTCTCGGTGATTATTATTATCACCAGAACCAGCCAGAATTTGCTTGTAAAGATTCTTCTTCCTATGGAAGGATCGTTCGATCTCAGGATCGAATGGGATGTAACCTGATCTGGAACACCTGGGCATAAACAAAGAACTTGAAGAAAATATGAGACTTGCCTCAAAGAACTAAAGTTCTCTGAGACAAAAAGAAATAACCCAGACTTCAAAAATAATCAGAAATAAAAATAAAACTGTTTCCCCGGCAACGACGCCAAATTTTGACAGGCTAAAGTCGTATCACCTAATCAAAAGTAATTCCTAAAATCACTAACTAAAATAGATAGGGAAGTAGGGTCGAATCCCCATGGAAACAAGTCTTTTTATTCCTAATTAATTAAAGCAATCTAAATTATTAAGTAATAATTTAATAATATGGATATAAGACTAAACTACGGGGATTAAGAATAAGGAGAAAACAATGAATAAAAGGCCTAGGGCATAGGTTCACCAATAAATAATATTCCAAGGTAAAACATAATAATCAATCATCAATGCATAAATTAATCAAATCATAAAGGGCTTTCGCTACGTATTACAATCACACAATTAATTTACCGGTATTAAATCTCATCTCTCGAATCTCGACTTAACCATTTATAAATTAACCTGCCTATTGAAACTAGACCTAAACATCAATTCTCATTTCTCGAATCTCGAATCAATATTGTCAAACTCATGCGTAAAAGATCAGGCCTAATCTAGTCACAGAGCATTAAATCAATCAATAGGAATTTAATCTAGCATTGATAATCAACAACGATAAATTACCCCTTCATATTATTTATGGATCCCCACAGACCCTAGAAATAAAACAACTCACACATAATTAAATCTAAACTAATCAAAGTAATAAAACAAGACATGAATTAAAATAAATAACTGAGATTAAAATCGAAGAAATCATTACCGAAATAATCTAGAATTAAGAGTAAAGTTAAGAACAAAGTATATGAGAGTGAAACTAATCTAAAAGCTAAGTAGAGAGAGAAAATCTAAGAAAGAATTAAGAAAGATTAAAAGAAGATCCTAAACTTGCTTAACGGAAAAGTATTTATACTGAGCAAGAATCCTAAACTAAAACAAACTTAAACGTCGATAATTAACTCCTAAAAATAACACGCGCCCGATCGGGTGAGGCATCGCCTGATCGGGCGCGCCTTTTTCCTCATCAGGTACGTTTCTCGCGCTCGGCCGGGCGCGCCTTCGGGCGGCAGCTCCTTTGGCCGGGCGGCACTCTTGGGCCATCATTTGGACTTCGATTGGACTCCAATTCTTCGGGCCAATCTGGATTTCCTCTTCGGGTCTTGAATACTTGGTCTAAATGCCCCGGTATTGCATATACCGAGCCCTTAATCACCGGTTCGATGGCTCTAACCGACCCTGGGCTACAGAAACTGGTCGTGCTTTTCCAATGCTCGTAGTTGCTACATAGTATCTCGGGAAAATTCTCCAAAAGTGCAAATCCCTACAAAACTCAACCAAAACTACGAAAACACTAGAAAACACCAATTAGTAATAAAAGTGGCAAAAGAGCCAAAAACACTACAAATTATAACCAAGGGACTGGGGTAAAATACTATATAAAATAGACATATCAACATGCAATCGTTAAGGACGATGAAATGGGTCATGGACGTAAAAGGGTCCCATCCTTACTTGGGGTTTGTGAGTGGGCGGCCCTATGCCTACCTCCTCGACCTGGAGAGAAGTGTTATTTACGACGAAAGCAGTTGGGTCTTTGAGAGAGACCTTTATTGTCTTTCTAGTGAAGAGGAAGAAGAGCAAGAGCAACAACAACAAAAATAAGAACAACAAGATCAACAACAACAATTTCAAGAACAACAACAACAACATAAACAAAAACAACAATTTCAACAACAACAATTCCATCAAGGTCGAGTTGTAGGTGAATACAACCCACACCTATCATTCGAGCAGCAAATCCAACTCATGAATGTGGGTTTCACCCGCATGACCACCGAGTTTGACACTTTGAGAAAGTCTTATGAAGACATGAGGTCCTCCTACGACAATATGAGGACAAACTTTGAGTATTTAAAATCGGAATTAAGTGAATTCTGCAACATATACTGACATTGATACCTTAGGGGCTCAAGCTCCCAAGGAAGCCCGAGCCAATGAGTTAGTATTCTTCCTTCCCTTCTCTTTGTGCTTATATTGTTTTAACATTGGGGACAATTTTTATGATAGCTTGGGGGGAGTCTTTCTCATGAGTCATTGGTTCATATTTTGGTTCATGTGTGTTCTTGTGTAGGCATTGAATTTGCATGTTGTTTGTTCCCTTTCCCTAACATCCAAATCCCTTTAATCCAATATTGCTCCCTTTGAAATCCAAATTTCTTAACTTGTGCATACTTCTCTTTTTTCCTTGTTTAAAGATAAAACTGCCAACATTTGATAGGTCGTCGGCAAACCTACCAAAGATAAAAATCTATCTTGGTCTCACTAGCTAATAGCAAGGGTAAGAAAGGGTTGAACCCAAGAAAGGCGTTGAATCAACCACCGAGATATTATCGTTTAAATAAGCCAAATGAAGTCGAAAATGGGTTGGTTTAGGTAACTTCTACTAGTTCAATCAACTAACACTAAGAGGAGATTAACAATAATTAGAGGATTCTAGGGCTCAGGTTATACCACTCAACTTCATCACAAATCACAATTAGCATGTAATAATCAAGGTAAAATAATGGGATAGTATAGGGGAATTAATCTAAAGCACCCAACTACTCTCTCAAGCTGGAGGGATTACTTGAATCATGAATACAACCTACTCTCGTGGTTACAAAGCATAAAACAAGTATTAAAGCATAATCACGATAACAAAAACATTCTCTTGACTTAAAATTCCTATTCTCATGGTATCTCAAGTCAATTTAGCATAAGGGAGCTAACTGAAGTTCATCTCTCGATCATTCGTTGAGAAAGCTTGGATAAATAGTTCTAGCAATGACCATATGTACAAGAACTAAGCAATTAAACCACTTAATCACAATTAATTAACACTCAATAATTACCAAATTATCACATGCAACAAGTAATTAGTGACTACATTGAGGCTTTTACCCAAACCCTAGAAAATTAGACTACTCACACTCCATGGAAATGAAAGCAATCAAGAATTTCAAGTAACTCATGAACAAGATTCAAACTAAGGATTAAGCTAAATAACAATCTAAGAATTCAATAATTAAGGAAACAATAAGCAATTCAAGTAGAGAAAATAGAAGAGAAGAGTGAGAAATAGTTACTAGAAGCTTCAAACTTCAATAACAATGGTTGTCTTCTACAATGATTAAGATATAACTAGTGATTTGAGAGTAATTGTGTTTCCAAGATTAAAAACTAAGAGAAAAGCTCTAAAAAGTGTGATATCCGTACAAATGAGTTAAGGGGGTATTTATATGACCCTAAAATAAACAGTACGGAGAAAACAAGAGTCGGGCTCGTCTGCAGGTCTACACAGACGTGCCAAGCTTGTCACGGGCGTGCAACCTATACTGCACGGATGTGTCACCTTATGCACGGTCATGCAGAGGAAGATAGACAGTTACATCAGACTCTATTTTGGCCTAAGAATCTTGCACGGACGTGTAGGCTTTTGCACGGTCGTGTAGGGCTTCTTCACGGTCGTGCATGGGGTCTTTCACGGGCGTGCTGAACTCTTGCACGGCCGTGCATGCTCTGAAACACATTGGCAAAAGGTTCAGATCTTGCTGGAACACTCCTGCATGGACGTGCAGGACATGGCACGACCGTACAGGGTCTGTAAGGCTCTTTTCATCAACTTTTCTTCACTTTTTCTCCTTTGTCTTAGCTTCTAACCTCGGGTAATCATTCATATGATTAAAATGTTCGTCTTTGACCTAAAAACTCAACAAAAATAGTAACAACCCGTGAAGCATAGGATACACAAAAATAGCATAATAATAGAGTAAAGAATGAACCAAAAAACCAATTTATCAAGTAAATAAGATTGAAAATCACCCTAAAATCATATCGAATAAAAAGTTATCAAATCCTCCCAAGCTAAGCTTTTGCTAGTCCTCGAGCAAAACAAATATGTCAAATCAAGAAGGAAAGTAACTTGCAAATGATCAAACCAAGAAAAGGTAACAAAGAGGAAGCACAAAAACACAAATTTGCATGGTAACAACCATAATCACTTTTAGCACATGTGAAAAGAAATTTAAACTCCTAAGTCGCCTCAGAGGCTGAGTTTTTGTCTTGTGAGGGTTTCCAATGAGTTTAACCCACGACTCACACAAACCACACCAAAACTATTAAACCACACCATTACTATCAAAGTAATTAAACGACACCATTTCCAATGTTTTTATCACCAAGGTCAACTCATCGGGATATAAATCACAAGCGAGACAAGTGAGAGACTTTCAAGAATTACCAATCATATAAATGTGCACATGAGTTAGGGGTAAATAAGAGAACTAAGCAAGATTTTTCACTAGGATACTTCTTTAGAAATTTTAGTAGTTTATTAGAGCACATCTAGATATTCCAAAGTTGTAACAAGCCCTCTTTCGGTTATAAAATCTCAAAATAATAGTCCACCTCCAAAAGTGCACACCCAAGCCCCTATAACTACACTCTAACTCGAGAATTTCACAAGAAACATCAAAATAAACAATGTGTGGCAGGCATCGACAAGTTAACATCTAAATAAGATAAAGTGAAATTTTTTGAGAATTTTGGGGGGTTTTTTTTCCTTTTCTTTTTCAATATTTTTTTTCAACATTCATTGCCCTCGACTCTTTTAATTGTGAGCGACTCATTCTTTTATTCAAAACATGTGGCTTATTATGCCACTTATTACACAAGATACAAATATAACCAATTCCATAATAGAGTTTCATTTCGAGGAGGAAAAGGGGGCACATCAAGGGCACAACGGACCGCAATTCGATTCAAACATATCCTACTTTGGGTAAATTTGACAATATCCTATGCTAACCGTGCAGTTGAGCATTCATTGGTTTTCATTTTATATGTTCTAATGCAATTAAGATTAATCGACCTCTAAATAACCCCAACTCTTGCATACACCCTTCTTAAAGAACTTTTACTCATCACTAAAGAGTCAAGCAAGCAAAACACATAAGCATCATCATTTGAGTCTCATCCTTAGGATTATTTTTTTTTTTTTTTTTTTTTTGAGAAAGCATGCTAGAAAGCAAGAATAATTACAATGCTAAGTTAATCTAAGAATAAAATAAAGCATAGTTATACATCTAGATAAGGAGAGAAGAAAAGTATTCACAAGTTAATAAATTTGGATTTTAAAGGGAGCAAGTTTGTAATAAAAGGATTTGGATGCTAGGGAAAGGGAACAAACAACATGCAAATTTAATGCCATCACAAGAACACACATGAACTAACATATGAACCAATGACTCATGAGAAAGACTCCCGCAAAGTTATCATAAACATTTTCCCCAATGTTAAAACAATATAAGCACAAAGAGAAGGGGAGGAAGAATACTAACTCATTGGCTTGGGCCTCCTTGGGAGCTTGAGCCCCTGGGGTACCAATGCCGGTGCATGTTGCGGAATTCACCTAATTCCGATCTTAAATCCTCGAAGCTAGTCCTCATATTGGCATAGGAGGACCTCATGTCTTTGTGAGACTTTCTCATAGTCTCAAACTCAGTGGTCATGCGAGTGAAACCCGCATTCATGAGTTGGATTTGCTGCTCGAATGATAGGTGTGGGTTGTCTTCACCCACACCTTGACCTTATGGAATTGTTGTTTAAATTGTTGTTGTTGTTGAAATTGTTGTTGTTGTTGTTAATCTTGTTGTTCTTTTGATCTTATTGTTTTTGCTCTTGCATTTCTTCCTCTTCACCAGGAATCCAAGGAAGGTCTCTCTCAAAGACCCAACAACTTTTGTCGTAAATGACCGTTCTCTCTATAACGGGAAGGTAGGAATAGGGTCGCCCACTCACAAACCACAAGTAAGGATGGGACCCTTTTACGTCCATGACCCATTTCATCATCCTCAACGATTGCATGACTAATTGTGTCGACCCTGGAAAAACCTCCTCATCTGCAAAATTAAGATTAAGAGAAGCAGAATAATGGTGATCATGCTACCTATGGTGATGTTACCAGATCCCGTGACAATATTCTTAAGGTGGTCATGTAACACCCAAATAATTCTCTCTTTAATCCTGTGAGTACCCTGAACAATATTCAAGAGAATTACTGGCGTTCTACCGCCACGTGTTCAAACGTTAAGGCTATATCAGAAATTAGCAGCGGAAAAACTAAATCAGTTATTTTAGGGAATATTTCAAGCATTACCCCAAACTTGAACCCCACTGTGATCATACACTTAAGCATGGTGGCGTCCAAAGGGAAGGAAGCTAGAGCAAAAGAGTCGCCAACAAGTTTTAGGAACTTGTAAACCGTTCACAGGGTGAAGGTTACACCCCTTAATGATCCAAGAGATCGTCAACTCCAATAGGTCAGGAACCATGACTGGAAGTTCGGGGATGAAGGTACAAATCCAACCTAAAAGAGATTGAACCTGCCCTAATAATAGGCCTCTACTTTATTCTGATCGTATTCATGTGCGCTTTCTGACTAATATGCAATCATTAAGTTTACCCTAAACCTGTTTAATCTATGTTAGTTGAATATTAATGCACAAATAAAACTACTATTAATAGCAAGATCATAGGCATGAGACTAAGAAACATAATAATCATTATAACAACAATCATAATAATTATAAAAATAACAATCATAATTAAAATAATCATGTTTATAATAAAGCATAATATTAATAGCAAGATCCTAGGCATGAGACTAACAAGATTAATAACAAACCCTAGCATGTCACTAAACATCAAAAATCAAAGCTTTAAATCCTAACATGATACTAACATGCTATTAGGAAAGACAATAGGAATCATTCTTTTAATCATACTTGATATTAGAAATTACCCTAAACATGATACTAGGAAGCAATAAAACATTCTAACATGATACTAGGAATCAAAACCTAAGCATGAGTTCTATATCAAAATATCAATAAAGCAATTAAAATACTTACTTGGATGCCTCGTATCTCTTTCTAATAACAAAATACACACGTTAGTAACTTCAAGGAAATTATAAAATTAAAGAATTAAATTAAATGATTGAAATAGAGATTTGGGACCAAACCCTCATAAATATCAAACCTTTCACGTCTAAGGCGAAGGCAACTTCGAACTTGGCTAGGTATGTCTAGATCTTGTGAATGCGGAATTGTTTGAGAAAAGCTAGTTTAGAAAATAGAGAGAGAGTATCAAGAATTTCTTGATGATATTTGGTAGTTGTTGATGGAAATTGATTATATGAATTGATGGAAATTAATAGATGAAATCAGAGTTTCGAAAAGAATAAAACACGACGCTGTCGCCAAACACGCGCCTGTCGCCAGACGCTAGGTCTGTTACCAGGCGATAGACGTGTCGTATGGCGTTGCAATCAGTTTTCCATGCGTTTTCTTATTTTGATAAAATTTAAGCGTACGAGAGGGAAAAACTGTAACTTCCTTAAAAACACTTCTTTTATTCTAATTAAAACTCTAAAAAGTCAACTAAAGTCAATTTATCAATGACATTCTAGAAGATTCTAGAAGACTATAATCAATCCTAATCGCATTAGGAATGATAAATCAATAATAGGCCCTCCTCTAGATCATTGGGCCGCATATAAATATCAAACCGGACCCAGCTTAGTAATTTGGCCATAACTTCCTCATTATTCATCGGAATTAGGCTTATAATATATCGTTGGAAAGCTCTTCTCGAACCCGAACCAACTACACCATTATTGGACCCTTGCCATGGACCAAAACAAACTGGATTGGTTGTTTTCTCAAAATAGGTTTTCAAAAACAGAGAGAAAGAAAAGCATTAAAACTAACCGCAACACTAGACTTTTCTCACTTTTACTTCATTCGATTATGATTCGACGTGAAAGGTACTCATCACTAGGTTTGGTTTTTTGGGGAGACACAAATGGGTGCCCACAGTTATAAATAAGTTTCAAAACCAACGAACAAAATCAAATTAAGTCATACAACTTGGAACCATTAAGGCCCTTATTCAAAACTCAAACCATTAGAAGTAGTATAAAAGTGAAATCGAATTTAAGTAAATTCAAAAGTAAATAGCAATAAAAATGAGAAAATCAACCAACACTCCACTCAAGATCCCACCACCTAGATTGGAATGTTGCATGTGTAAGAACCTGTGGCTGATGTACTCCCCGATATTACAAGTGTAAAAAATGAATCATCACAGGGTCATAGAAAGGCGAAGGCTATGACCAAAGAAAGACACACAAAGCACGTAATCAGCAAAGCTGAGTACATACAAGCTGCAAAACATAATAATAAATCCCTAGCATGCTACTGATAATCAATCATCACACATTATTAAATTGTAGACTCAACACATGACTCAACTATCAATTTACTAAGATTTAATCATCATTTTTATTCATTGGATTAAGCAATAGACAAGGTTGTCCAACCCATGCTCTATTTGGAACATTAATAAAAGAAAAACCCCACACCTCCTTTCGAAAACATAAATAAAACATCCAACGACCACGGGCACGAATCCGTAACCGTAGCTAGTATGAGTTCTCATCTAACTCCTAGTTTTGAAAAATATTTGAAATAAGAGACTCGTAGATCAGACGGCCTCAAGAAAAGTGCACGACTAATACCCCATGTACCCCAGCCCCTGATTGTCATTACTCCAGATGTGCACAAATCCAGAGTTTTATTGCTCATCCATCTTGAACTTTATGTGATTTTCAAGTTTAGACTTGGTGATGACTCATATGCAAAACAATACCACCAAATCCAATATCAATTCGATCAAGCAAAGCAAGTTTCCAATTTCAATCTTGATTTATTAGTGACAAGCAATATTTATTATTGGTTCCTTTAACAACCTCGGTGTATAAACACCTTGAGTGCATAAGGCACCCCAAAACTTTAACCTCGTCTTGTAAGACTTAAATTCTTCCTTTACTCATTCTATTTCAATAATTATGAATGAGTAATAAATAATTCATTCCACATATTCACATACCTTTATCTCTAAGCGCATCTTGCAAAATTAATGCATAAATATTATTTGCAAAGTAAAATAGTGCACAACATATGGAAATCACAATTTATAACCAAACAATTATGCCCAATCTTTTCTGTACATGATACCAAGTTCTCGATACATCCCTAAACATTCTTATAAAGGCAAGGTTTCGTAACTCGTACGTACCTTGAGAAATGAATTGGTATGTGTAGACACCTAAAAATGTCTCCCCAAAACCAAACCCGATGATGAACAACCTTTCACCGCCATTATTGGTCGGGTTGAGTATTTAATTTTTGGAGTGCTTAAATCCATATTTCCATTTCATAAAACAACCCAATTCCTAGCCCATTTCCCCAAACCATAACTTATTTTACTCTTTTCGTGCCTTTAAACCCAAAATAATTCATTCCGTGTCCTTTAAAATCATTCATTTCGTGTCCTTTTAATAAAAACGTTTAATCCAGTTTATTGTGGTCCATAATATGGGTCTAATGATTGAATAGTTGGATGGGGCTTGAAAAACGATATATTATAAGCCCAAATCCGAGATATAACGAATAAGTTATTGCCAAAATATTAAACTAGCCCAAACCGAACCTAAGCCCACCTTACCTACGACCCAATGATCATGAGGAGGGTCCAAATGATTTAATCCAATTCCTAACCTATTAGAATTAATTGGAAGCTTCTATAAATTTCTAAAAGATCTTAATTATCCTTTTTGAAAAGATAAGATTAAAGAGTTTGAAATTGAATAAAACTCCTTTTTTTGAAAGTCCTAATTTTATCCGAATTGAAAGACATTCAAAGATAGACAAATATTATTTTTGTGACTCATATTTTTTATCTGAATTTTATATGCTTGGATAGCCCTTGATATTATCTTTCCAATGATATATTATAATATCAATTCCGAGCTATAACGGAAAAGATATAAATAAAATTTCAAACTCTATCCAAAACTGATACCGTCTCACTATTTCGGCTATATCTTTTGTTCTACAAAATATTTTAATCTGATTCTAATTGGGTTAGAAAGTAGACTTCAAGATCTTTCCAAGGATATCATATTAATCTTATTCCAATTTCTGGATCAAAAGATATGATAAAAACAAAAACTGCAAAAAACTGCTGTCTATCGCAAGAGTTTTAATCCGATTCGAACTCGATCTTTTCTTGATTCTTCGACCCTCTTTTTTCCTATAAATAGAGGTCATATCACCCCTTTTTCAATCATCAACAAGCTTGATCACAAAATAATTCTCTTCTCCCTCTTTAGCCTAAATACTAGCCACCCTATTCTCTCAAAATACTTCTCCTAAGCACTCTAAGGAGTCTATACTAAACCCGAGGTTCCGTCCTTAAACCAAGGCGTGAAAGGTATAAATAACTGAGGGTTTGGACCAAATCAAATCTATATTAATTTTAATTTTATTTATATTTTTATTGAAGTTATTAACAATTTATTCATGATGTAGCAATTCAAGGAAACGCGGAAAGTGAGTAATTAATTCACTTAATTACTCTTATTATTTTATATTGCTAGTATCATGATTAGGTTAATTTCTATTTGATTTGACTAACGCTATTATTGTTGAATTACTTCCAATATTAATGTTTATTCTATTGTTATTATTGATCACAGTATTGCATGTTTAAATGGAATATGTAATTGAAGATCACGCCTAATAAGATAATTTGGACAACCGGTTTAGGTTCCTTTTTAATCTTGTTATTAATTAAAGTGATCACTAATATTTTAGAATAATATGATGCATTAATATTAAACCAATTTAGCATAATAATAGTTTGGAGCGAATTGAATATTTTGTTTGTATGCCTTTGAGATCGCATGAATCACTTTTCACTATAAGAATCGAGTAGAGGCCAATACTGGCGAATGTGACTCCATGACTCACTTCGTACTATCATCCCCGATCCTCCTTTCGTGGTTCCGAACCATATGGTGTTAGTAATCTCATGTATTATGAATGGGGTGTAACCTTCACGGGTCAATCGTTGTTGCTTATCGTTGTCCCTTAATCGTGGTTGCCTTTTATGATCCGTGAACGGTTTACAAGTTCCTTAAAAACTTGTTGGCGGCTCCCTACTTTCCTTGTCCCTAATCGTATATGCCAATTCCCACTTCCTATGAGTGTCAAGCATATTCATCATATGCTTTAATGTAGGCGCACTTCGAGCGACGCCTACAGTATGCCACTTTACTAACTAGAAATCAATTTCAATAAACTCCTCTCCTAAACCAAACAATAAAACATCAATCAATACCCAAACAATCAAATTTAAAGCAATACTAAATTACTTTAAGACCTTTAAAATCCAATAAATAAACAACATTAAACCTTCCCTTTAATTAAAATCAAAAGTTTATATATAGTTCTTTAAATTTCCTTGATGAAAACCTTAAAATACACCTTTTTCATGGACTTACAACAAGTTTAACACTTTATAAAAATCTGAAAATTATTTTAAAACCCCTTAATTAATCTCTCTTTTAATGGGTAATCAAACCCCTTTCATTAAAATCACAACACTACTTCTTTAAATAAAGTTATGGCAATATAAATTTGATTAAAACTCCTTAATATTTCCTTTAAAACATGTAATTATGCTCAATTAATCAATAGAAATTCAATAGGAACAAAAGCCCCAATTAAACTGATCATAAGAACCCTAAAATCCTAATTTAAATAAATTGAAACCGTAGTTTTTATAATTACAAAATCTGAAAAATTAAAACCCTTATATAATTTGAAATTATAACTTTAAATCACCAAAATATAGTTTTTCATACTGAATAAATTAATTTCAAACAATAAAACCAAAACTCAAAGCAATGAATTCAATTATGAAAAGTAAACAAAACAAAGGGAATGAAGAGTGGGCCACGGATGGGCCACGACCGGGTGGTTGCCGCCGGTCTGGCGACGGCGGCAGGTGAGTACGCCGGAGGTGGTTGGCGGCAGGGGTTTTGGCAGTGAGTTTGGGGAACTCACGTAGTAAAGGAAAAAGAAAGAAAGAAAAAGGAAAAAGAAAATAAGGAAAATAAGGAAAAAGAAAAGAAAAATAAAAATAATGAAGAAAAAAAATAAGACTTACCTTTTGTGTGGGGAAAACTTTTAGGGATTTATGGGGTATTTATAGAAGAGAGAGTTGTAGAGTAAGTAGGAAGATTGGGCCAAAAATAATGGGTTAGGCTTGTTTGTTTGGACATATATTGTAGAATGAAGGTATATAAAATAATTTGTTCATATAATTTTCGACCCACATTAATAATTTGAAACTTTTGAAATTAAATTCCGGAAAATAACAAATAAAAATTATAAATAAAATAAAATTTCAATTATAAAATATTTTAAAAAAATACGGGGGATTACATGTCAACAAGCCAAGACCCTACATCTAAGGTCGTGCTCCACTCACTCAATGCCAAAGGAAGTAAAGCTCCCTTGTGGACACCACCCTCGAGCTATCACCGCTAGAAAATGTCGTGTTTGCTATAATCCTCTGAGAAAGCCGAAAATCGGGGTGGATAATGGTTGTGTCCTTATCGGACCTAGAGTTGTACTCGAAAAGGCCCGTGAGTTTTCTCCAAAACTCTCGCACATTATAATTACAAGGGTACCTATCCTTGGGTCCTATGAATATGGTCGTTGGCCACTAACGTGGGGAAATCTAGGTCGTTGAACTAATCCTCCTTACGGTCAAACAAATTTATAATCACTCAACTAACCTAAATACAAGTATAAAGGTAAGTCAAGGGTCGAACCACTAGGAACGGTTATGTTCAAGTGCTCTCAATTATGTGCCTAAGCTAGGTCGAAGTCTAAGGGTAAAATGTAAACACTAACCAACTAACTAAGCAAAGAACCAAACAAATAAAGCACTAGGGAATAGGGATCAACATGCATTCATGATAACCAAGCTAATTAGGGAATCAACCCATCCAAGCAATGCAAAGACAAATAGTAGGAGCAATTAGGAGCATTCAACTAATCATCCTCATACTCTCTAACATAAATTTCTCTAGTGCTAAACAATAAGAAGAAATATAATCAAATACTCAAACAATTATGATCAAATTGATATCAAGTGGTCATGTCAATCAATTCAATCATGCAATCAATGCTGACAATCATGGTTAACTATTCCAATTAACTAAGCAACATGCAAACCTCTATAAATCAATTTAATCACAACACAAGAACTACTCAAATTCCCAAATCAATATCAATTCATCAATCACACATGTCTACCCAAACCCTAGCAAGTAAACTACTCAAGAAACATCATCATCAATTCAAGTAACAACTATGGAAATCGAGAATCAACAATATATCAAGAATAACTACACTAATCAAGCATCAAACAACAAAATCAATTCAAACAAACATGAAATTAAACAAAGCAATAAGGTGAGATAGAGTAAAGAATGTTCATTGATAATAGAGAAGATTTTGAACACAATTGTCACCCTTGTATCTTCAATCTCTCAATCACCATTGAAATCCTTCACTTTCTCTCTCTAAAACTACTCCTAATCTAGAGAGAGGAACTCCTAATCTAAGCTAATCCTCCTTAGAGGAAAGAGAAACTATCTTAAACTAAAGTATTTCATGTCTGAAGAATAAAGAAGGTCGTACACTATGTATACAAAAGGAGGAAATAAATGAAATCGCAAGTAAAACCCAGAAAGCCGTGCCCGTGGGGCTAGGCCCGCGCCAGAAGGGTGCCTGCGGCTAGCCCTCTCCAATTTCTCGGTCAAAAATGGGCAGAAATAGGTTGCGGCAGCCCCGCACCCGCGGGTACTGTAGCCCGCGGCAGATTTGCAGGGCCAACTTTGGAAGGCTGTAACTCAAAATATAGGAATTGTATGAAGGGGTGCGACCTAATATTGGAAAGCTATTCAAGTCTAGTTTCTAACCCAACTTGAATCACATCAATCGGATTTATAGAACTCGAGATATGGCTGAAACAATGCACAAAGGTCCTTTTTGATACTTTGCAAGCCTTCATTTTCCTTTGTTTCTTGGATTGGCTTGACTTAAGTGCTTGGCTTCCCTAACTTGGCTCCGTTGAATTCCTTGAATGCACTTGAGCTCCCTCCTTGATTATTAAATTCGCGGTAACTCGACTTACCTACAAAACAAGACAAAGAAACGGAGAATCGAGAGAAATAGCCGAGAAATGAATAAAATGATAAGAAAACCATTAAAAACACGCATTTCTCTAAACTAACACAAAAACACGCAAATCGAGCATTATTCTATAAAAACACGATATAAAAGACTAAAAAAGAGCATAGAAATATAAAGAAAACATAGCCTAAAGGTGCCATAAATGGCACGGATCAGCCACCCAAATGCTTGGTTAAACCTCCTAATAGTCATCTTATGGCTTGCGTTCTTGAGCTGGAAGGTTATGTATCAGGGGGTATGGGTCATGTCTTAGTGCACGTAGAGGGTAGAAAGGAACTCAAGAGTCAATCTCTTGTAGGTGAGGGCGTGCAAATCGAGTCAAGGTCCTAGGTCGAAACCTTAAAAAAGCATTCTTACATCTCCCCCCTACCCCTAAGGAGTCGGATACGTCATCATTGTAAAACTTGGCTGCCTAACTCGCCTCCAACTATTCCTGTAACACCCTAGAAATTCCTTTCTTTTAAATACCCATTCTACTCTTTTAAAAACACGATTTAGGAATAACTAAAACATTACCGCCACCGTGAAAACGGCTAAGGCAATTATCAAAGATACATAGCGGAAGACTCAAAATTAAAAACCTATTAAGCAAGTCAACTCAAAAGTCAACCAAACGAAAATAAAATTTAAAACCAAACAAACAAAGTCAAATAAAATCAAACTACAACTTGGAACCATTAAAGGCCCTTATTCAAAAACCGTTCCAAAACCAAACCTTTGTGTTAGTCCACATAAAATATGTCATAAATAAATAAAGCATAAAACACCTTGTAACCTAATGAAAACTAGTAAGATTCACTCTTCTCTCATGCCCCATCATGATCATGCTTCAATACCTGAAAAGTTTATCTCTACTTGTTTCCACTACTCTCCATTAGAAATGGGTCATCATAGGGCCAAGGTAAAGACATGGCCAAATACACAAACACACACAATCAGCAAAGCTGAGTACATAAGCGTAATTAAACACACTATCATGCTTTCACTTATCAACACACACTTACCTCATTGCACCCGTTCACAAGCGCACACACCAATCAACAAGACACAATGACTAGACACTAATTAATTCATTTAGCGTTGATTACGCATCGAATGGGTTTCCACCTCCTAACATCCCCCAAATAAATTTGAGGTTAACTGACACGGGAGCTAACCATGTCAGCGACAAAACCACTCAAAGGTGGCGGAATTCCTGTGCATAATAATAAATAAAAAAGGAATATACAGCGTCCTGTAGGGAATAGTTCAAGCCTTTAAAATCCCACTGCTTGAACCCCACTGTGATCATACACTAAAGTACGGTGGCGTCCAAAAAGGAAGAAGATAGAGCATAAGAGTCGCCAACAAGTTTTTAAGGAACTTGTAAACCGTTCACGAGGTGAAGGTTACACCCCTTAACGATCCAAGAGATCGTCAACTCCATAAGGTCATGAACCAAATAAGGGTTCGGGGATGATGGTACAAATCCAACCTAAAAGAGATTGAACCTGCCCTAATAATAGGTCTCTACTTTATTCTGCTCGTATTCATGCGCGCTTTCTGATTAACATGCAATCAATAGATTTAACCCTAAACCTGTTTAATCTATGTTGGTTGAACATTAATGCACAAATAAATCTATTATTGACGATCACTTGAAATTATAATCACAATTAACCCTAAACAAGATTATTAATATCTTATTAAGCGTGATTACAAGTACAAATTCCCTTTAAGCATGCATAAAAAGGTGTGATCAAGCAATAAATAAATAAATCATCAAGCAACATAATAAATAATCATCATCATAAAAATAAATTATAATTGAAATAATCATGATAATAATCATAAAAGAAAATAATCATCATATTAATATTAATTGAAATAATTATCATAAATAAATAAAATAATCTATGTTGGTTGAATATTAATGCACAAATAAACTATTATTGGTGATCACTTGAATTATAATCACATTAACCTAACAAGATTATTAATTATCTTATTAAGCGCGATTACAAATACAAGTTCCCTTTAACATGCATAAAAGGTGATCAAGCAATAAAGAATAACTATCAAGCAACATAATAAATAATCAACATCATTAATAACAATAATATCAATCATAATCATAAATTATCATGATCATGTTAAAGCATAGCAAGATCCTAGACATGATACTAACAAGATTAATAACAAACCCTAGCATGTCACTAAGCAATAAAAATCAAATCTTTAACCCTAACATGATACTAACATGAATAAATATTAGGAAGAAAATAAGAAGCATCGCAGGAATCATATTTAATATTAAAGTTACCCTAGACATGATAATAGGAATATCATAATAACGATATAAACATGATTTCTACATCATAATATCAATAAAATCAATTAAAGTACTTACTTGGATGTCTCGTACCTCTTTCTAATAACAAAATACACACGTTAGTAACTTCAAGGAAAATAATAATAAAAAAAAATTAAATTAAATAATTGAAATAGAGATTAGGGACCAAACCCTCAGAAATTAAAACCTTTCACGTCTAGGGCGAAGGCAACTTCGAATATGGCTAGGTGTTTCTAGATCTTGTGAATGCGGAATTTTGTATGAAAATCAAAGTTTAGAAAAAGAAAGAGAATAATCAAAAAAATCTTGATGAGAGTTGGTGAATGATGAAGAGGAGATATGAGCTCTATATATAGGAAAAAAGAGAGTCGAGGAATTAAGAAAAGAATCCAAATTCGAATCGAAATAAAACTCGTAGACAGCAGTTTTTGCGGATTTTGTTTTTATCATATCTTTTGATCCAGAAATCGGAATAAGATGAATAAGATGTCATTGGAAAGATCTTGAAGTCTACTTTCTAACCCAATTAGAATCAGATTAAAATATGTTGTAGAATAAAAGATATGAACGAAATAGTGAGACGGTGTCAGTTTTGGATAGAGTTTGATATCTTATTCATATCTTTTTCGTTATAGCTCGGAATTATTATTATAATATATCATTGGAAAGATAATTTCAAGATCTATCCAACCATATAAAATTAGGATAAAAATATGAGGCACGAAAATAATATCTGACTGTCTTTGAACATGTTTAAATCCGAATAGAATTAGGACTTTAAAAAGGAAAGTTTTATAAAAAAGGAAAGTGTTATAAAAAAGGAAAGTTTATATTTAAATCAAATTCCTTAATATTATCTTTTCAAAAAAGGATAATTAAGATATATTAGAAACTTATAGAAGATTCTAATCAATCCTAATTAGTTTAGGAATAGGATTAAACCTTTGGACCCTCCTCATGATCATTGGGTCGTAGGTAAATTCCGGTTTGGGCCAAGTTTAGTATTTTGGCCATAACTTCCTCGATATTCATCGGAATTTGGCTTATAATATATCGTTGGAAAGGTCTTTTCAAACCCCATCCAACTACACCAATATTGGACCCTTATCATGATCCAAAATAAACTGGAATGGACGTTTTCATAAAATAGAGTGGGTTTTCGAAAACAGAAAGAAAGAATTTTAACAAAAACTAACTGCAACACTAGACTTTTCACACTTTCACCTCATTCGATTATGGTTCGACGTGAAAGGTATTCATCACTGGTTTTGGTTTTGGGGAGACACAAATGGGTGTCTACACGTCCCGTACTCCATTAGAAGTTATGGTTAAATGTAAAACCCCATAACTCCCCCCATTGTTCATACTCAAGGTATATACGTTCCAAGAGTTTTGGTGTGTAATCTCTTTCACTTTACGTTATTTACGTATTATTAGACTTGGTGATGACTCTCAAAGCATAATAAGTCAATCAACAATAATTATTCAATCAAACAAACATACCAATTTAATTCTTGAATAATTAGTGACCATATATTTTTTAATGTTGAACCCTTTTTAATTCTACCTCAGTGTCAAAGACACCTTAAACGCATAATGCGCCAAAAATCCTATCCCTCGGTGTTAAAAACACCTTAAGTGCACAAAGGCACCAACATACAATTTATTCCTTGTGTACATAGACACTTATATAGCTCCTTCCTCATGCTTAAAGCATCAATAAAAATTATTTGAATCATAATAAAATTCCTTTTCAATATTCCAAACATAATTAAACATGTAGTTTAATTAATCATGCCTAGTAACATGCCATAAATAAAAATGTGGTTCAAACACAACATGCCCAAAATATAAAAATCCTATCCATAACCATCACAAATAATTCATGCTTCACAATTCAATCACAAACACCATAAATTCACAATTCTATACATAAACCTTAGCATGATTACAAATAATTCCTTCCTCATGCTTGTAATTGATTGAAATCAAACCTAGCTTGATTCTACATCATCAAAATATGCTAAGTACGCATACGTACCTCAATTAAGCTCTTAAAATGGTCAATTACACTACAACACCTCTAGAACCAAGTCTCCTACATAAAGGGATAACAAACCTATATTAATTACCTTAGTATACACAAATTTCCAGCAACTTTTAAACATTTTAAAACCTCACTAGCAAGCTAACATTTTGGTTTAAAACCTTTAAAACTCTCTCTTTAAGAGAGTAATTAAAACCAAAAAGTGAAAACTCAATTATAGTGTTCATATAAAAATTCCAGCATACTTTTTTAAGGCTTAAACCCTTTAAAAAAAATCTGAAAATTATATTAAAACCACTTAGAATATTCTCTACTTGTGGGTAATCAACTCCCTTTAATTAATACACAAAAGTAGTATGTAAATAAAAATTCCAGCATTATTCTATTAACAAAAACCCATTAAAATTTCATTAAAACTCCATAAAGATACAATCCTTAAGCTTTATTACCACTTACAATCAATGGGTATATAAAACCCCCAAATCAATTGTGAGTTAGAACCCTAAAAATCAACACTTTAATAATTAAAAACTCTAACTTATAATTTTATGAAATCTGAAAATAAAACACTTTATTATTTAAAATTTACAATCTTTAATCATCAAAACATAATTATGATACTAATCAAACATACTTTGAATAATTAAAACCAAAACCCATAAATAAAATCATCAAAATAGCTAGAATGAAAGAGGAGAGAAAAGGGAAAAAGGAGGTGACCCGTGGTGGTGGTGGTCGGCTGGTCGTCGGCGGCTACTGGGCAGCCGGAGGTGGCTGGTGACGTGGCAGGTGTGAGGTGGCGGGTGACGTGGAGGAGCAAAGCTTCCAACTTCTCCTTGAATTGTGAGCAGTTCACGTGAAGCAGGGGAAAAGAAAAGTAAGAACAAGAGAAAGAAAATGAGGAAGAAGGAAAAGAAAAAAAAAGGCTTACCCCTTTGACTTTTGTGTGGCAAATTTGGGGGTCAAAGGGATATTTATAGAATAGGGTAAATTATATTTATTTGGGCCTCATAAGAAATGGTATGATGGGAAGAATAATTGGCCCAAATAAATAAGTAATTAAAATGATTAGCCTTATAGTGAAAATGGGCTACATTTAGATTAATTAGTTATTGACCCAAAACTTGTTTTATTTATATATTCCAATAATTAAAATAGTTTGACCCAAAATATATTTTATTATTAAATAAATAATATATATATAATACATTAAAATACGGGGTATTACAATTCCTAACAAAGTTAGCCAAGAAGGTCGAGTCATTAAACACAATCCCCATTGTATCTACTTGTGGTGGAGCAACGGGAGGAGGAGGCGATGGGTTGCAATCTAGCATCGGTGTTTAATTTCTAGGTCGGTTTCTTCGAGACATGGTCGGTATTTATGCAAAGTAATCAAATAAACCAAAACAAAGAAATCACCACAACAAACACACAAAGAGTACTAGGTCTACTAATCTAACAAATCAAGGTTCACACAACACCAACAAGCACCACACCAATTCATCAAGTAAACAAGGATCAAAATCACCCTAAAACCAAATTGAATAACAAGTTATCAAATCCCCCCAAGCTAAGCTTTTGCTAGTCCTCAGGCAAAAAAATGCCAAATCAAGAAGGAAAATAAGTTTCTAATGATCAAAGCAAGGAAAGGTAACAAGGAGGAAGCACAAAAACACAAATCCGCATGGTAACAATCATAATCACTTTTAGCACAAGTGAAAAAAGCAATTTAAACTTCATAGTCGCCTAAGAGGACATGTTTTTATCTCGTGAGGGTTTCCATTGAGATTAACCCACAAATCACACAAACCACACCAAAACTATCAAACCACACCATTACTATCAAAGTAATCAAACCACACCATTTCCAATGCTTTTATCACCCAAGTCAACTCATCGGGATATAAATCACAAGCGAGCGAAACAAGTGTGCGACTTTTAAGAATTACCAATCATATAAATGTGCATATGAGTTAGGGGTAAAGAGGAGAACTAAGAAAGATTGCACTGGGATATTTCTTTAGACCTTTTACTAGCTCATTAGAGAACATCTAGATATTCCAAACTTGTAACAAGCCCTCTTTCGATTACAAAATCTCAAAATGCTAGTCCACCTCTCGAAATGCACATCCAAGCCCCTTAACTACACTCTAACTCGGAAATTTCACAAGAAACATTAAAATAAACATTGTGTGGGAGGCATCCACAAGTTGACCTCTAAATAAGATAAAGTGAAAATTTTGAGAATTTTGGGGGAGTTTTTGTTCTCCCTTTTTTTAGTCATTGCCCTCACCTTTTTTAACTGTGAACGCCTCTTTATTTTATACCAAACATGTGGCTTATTATTCCATTTATTACACAAGATACAAATAGAACCAATTTCCTAATAGAGTTTCATTTTGGGGAAGAAAAGGGGCATATCAAGGGCACAAGGGACTGCATTTCAATTTAAACATGTCATACTTTGGGAAAATTTGACAATATCCTATGCTAGACATGCAATTGAGCATTCATCGTTTTAATTTCATATGCTCTGATGCAATCAAGTTTAATAGACCTCTAAATGACTCCAACTCTTGCACACGCCCTTTTAAAAGAACTTTTACTCATCACTTAAAAATCAAGCATGCAAAACACATAACCATCGTCATTTGAGTCTCATCCTTGGGCTATTTTTTTCTGTTTTTTTTATTATTTTTATACTAGAAAGCATACTAGAAAGTAAGAATAATTACAATGTTAAGTTAAGCTAAGAATAAAGATAAAGCATATCTATACATCTAGATAAGGAGATAAGAGAAGTGTTCACAAGTTAAGAAATTTGGATTTAAAATGGATCAAGTTTGGATTAAAGGGATTTGGATGCTAAGGAAAGGGAACAAACAACATGCAAATTCAATGACAACACAACAACACACATGAACCAACATATGAGCCAATGACTCAAGAAAAAGACTCCCCCCCAAGCTATCATAAACATTTTCCTCAATGTTAAAACAATATAAGCATAAAGAGAAGAGGAGGAAGAATACTAACTCATTAGCTCGGGCCTCCTTGAGAGCTTGAGCCCCTAGGGTACCAATGCCGGTACATGTTGCGGAATTCACCCAATTCCGATTTTAACTACACTCTAATGAGGATTAGTGTGTATGTACATTCTCGTTGTTGCCCCTCCTTGTTATGATTCTAGCAAGTTATTTCCCTACTTTGGTTTGACATTATTGTTTTGCTCGAGGTCGAGCAAAAGCTTTCTTAGGGGGATTTGATAGCATGTTATTTGGTATGATTTTAGCGTACTTATGAACCTTAATTTCGTTATCATTCGGCATCAAAGTTCATTATTTATCCTATTTTTATGCAAATTTTGTACCATCCATGCTTCTCGGGTTGTTTTTGTTTTTGTTTAATGTAGCTATTTTTAGCACTATATATGTGATCAAGAATGAGTGAGAAAGGATAAAGGGAAATCTTTGTTGATAGAGACATGGAGGAAAAAGGATGAGTGCCTTAAAGAGAAATAAAAAGCTTTTGGAGAGCCATGAAGGGTTGTTTGCGTAAGTGTCAACTTCAATTGACTATAAATTTTGAAATACTCAACCTTTTAAAGTGATTCAAATTGAAGATTAAATTTCATCTCAAGATCTTTCCAAAGACTGGTCATAAGTCTATTTTTGGCAAGAAACAAAGAAGTTACGGCCTCCTAAAGTCAAGTTGTCCAGGCAGGGTTAAATCGAGGTGGATATTGGTTGTGGCCTTATCGGACCTAGGGTTGTACTCGAAAAGGCCCATAATTTTTCTCCAAACCTCCCCCGCATTATAATTATGGGGGTACCTATCCTTGGGTCTTCTGGTTACGGTCGTTGGCCACCCAAATGCTTGGTTAACCCTTCTAATAGTCATTTTATGGTTGGCATTCATGAGCTGGAAGGTTATGTATCGGGGGGTCCGGGTCGTGTCTCGGTGCACATAGAGGGTAGAAAGGAACTCAAGAATCAATATCTTGTAGGTGAGGGCATGAAATATAGCCAAGGTCCTAGGCTGGAAACCTCAAAAAGCATTCTTACATCTCCCCCTACCCCTAAGGAGTCGGATACGTCATCATTGTAAAACTTGATTGGCCTAACTTGCCTCCTACTATTCCTAACATAGTTGGATAAGAAGGTTGGATCATTAAACAAAATCCCCATTGAATCCACTTGTGGTGGAGCAACGGGAGGAGGAGGTGATGGGTTGCGGTACCTAGCATCGGTGTTTCTAGGTCATTTTCTTCAAGACATTGTCGGTCTTTATGCAAAGTAATCAAACAAACCAAAACAAGGAAATCACCACAACAACCACACAAAGAGTACTAGGTCTACTAAGCCAACAAATGAAGGTTCAATTCACACAACACCAACAAGCACCACACAAATTAAGTCACGTTCTAAGTCCGCCATCTAGAATCAATATTCAAGCAAGTCTCAAAATAGGCAATAAGGACTTTACCACTCCAATTCAACAACAAGCTTAGTCACAGCAACATGAATATGATTATCATGTCATTCATTCACCAACTCAACTCCAAATCATTCAAACTTAGTCACAAAAACCCAATTTTATCAACAATCACAAATTTCTCCAAATTTCAAAAATGCTTAACAATCATCACCTATCATTTACACATAACCAATTCAAACAACCTTTCCAAGAAATTTAATACACAATACTCAAGAATTTAAGCAAGAAAGTAATGAAAGGAAGGAACGATTATACCGAACGTATTGTGGGTGTCACTACAAGAAAAATATTTATTTGTAGCGGTTAAAAATAATTAATTTGTTGCGTTTTTGAAGGGGCAGCAAACACCAGGGTAGCAAATCAATTATTGATTTGCTGCGGTTAACAACTGCTGCAAATTAATTGATTCATTTGCAGCGGTTAATGCTATTAACCCCTGCAAATAAATATGTTTTACAATTTATAAAAAATTATAATTGTTGGGTTTTTATTTGTCTAACCTACTCTATTCAACTACCAACAAAAAAAAAATTGTACCTGAAATTGATACTCAAAGACCTATATATTTTATATATAAACTTAAATATTTCCATAAGTTCCTGTAAAATTACACCTCTAAAAAAAATAAAATAAAAAAATGGACAACATTAGACATTGCAGCAGCATAACATAAAGCCGCTGTTAATATTACAAACTCTAAAATCTGATGATCAAAGGAGTAACAGAAGACAACAGCAACACTGGTGTTAATCTGGCGCAGCAACAGTTGTGGCGTTAATCGGGCAGCAATAGTAGGTAGCAACAACACAAGCAGCACCAACACCTATGTTAAAATTTGCTTCATCATTTGACATTATCAATTTGTAGCTTTTATCCTACATATGATTAGCAAATATCCCAAGTTAAATTTGTTTTTAAAAAGAAGTCTTAAATTTACCATATGCAACAAATATTATCCATATATCTTGGGAAAACAAAAAAAGATGAAGGCGAGAAGAACAAATGATTAGCTTAATGTTCCTTCATTGGTGGAGTAGCATCTATCTTGAGGAAAGATAAGAAAAAACTACACAATCAGCATATGTGTATGCAGAAAGATTAAAAATATACAAATTCTAGAGGACTACATTGGACAGTTTTTAAGATATATTACCTGCATGGATCATATCTATCTAGATCGGTTTTATTATTCATTATCTCTAAATCTCAGTTTTCCATTATCCTTCCATCCCACAAGTCCAATGCTCTCAAATCCTACTCATCTGGTTCCCTTAAAAACATTCTATGTCCTCCATTTCTCCTCCCCCACAAACATAAAGCCATTTCAGCTATCTGCAACAAATCAAGCATAAATTCTGTTATACAAAGTAATTTATACCATTGAAAAAAGAGGGTGACAAATACACCATATAATCATCAATTAATCACATGTATCAGTTAGTTTTGTCAACTCAGCTTACTTAAACTAGGCACCACAACAACAAAGGTAGCAAGTGCTCTATGACATTCCGAGTTAGTTTTGCGTGAAAATTCAGATAATGGCACTAAAAAATCTCAAATTATTATTTCTACAAGATTTAGCCAAATTCAAGACTAACAATCAACAACACTAAGATCAAATCAACAAAAAAAAAAAAAAAAAAAAAAAAAAAAAAGAGCTTAATAATCAAATCACATACACGGTCAGATCTAACATTGATGATGAACAATCAACTTTAAAATCAATTAAAAATAATAAATAACACAATTGTATTCATCAAATTAACCCAAGAATTTCAAACATGCTCAAATCAAATTTCTTCACAAACTCAAACCCATTTCAACTTAGTTTGCAAAAAATCAACCTTTAATATCTTTAATCTTCTGCAACAAATTAACATTCACTTCCTCAATTATCACAGTTTGCAACCTATTTCGTTCTCAATTAGATACCTTAGCTTTGGGAATAATATACAAGGTTGAGATGAGCGTAAGATTTTGATTGAACCTAGACCCCAACGCCAACAAGGGTGAGTGAGATAGTTGAAGTTGTGCAGTTAGAAACTAGAATCGTCGGTGAGGTCAGTGAGCAATCATAACCGTCGGTGAGGATACCAGTGAGAGAGAGAGGGTCGGTAGAGGTGAGTGAGAAAAGATGAATGTGGGAAGAGAGAGAGAGAAATAAATGACTTGGGGCGGCTAAGGAAATAGGGCTTAGAGTAAATGTAAAATGCGAAGTAATTGATTTGCAGCGGATCTCAGGAAAAACCACTATTTAATTAATACTTTTAATGTTAGGTGTATGTAAAACCCGCTTTAATTTGCAGCGAAATGTAAAAAATGCAGCAAATTAATAGCAGTAAATTAATTTTTTTCTTGTAGTGTGTAAAACCCGCAAATGAACCGTTCAAACCTTCTTTATGCTTGCTTGAGTTCTCTCTTTCAACCAATTGCTTCAAAAATTAACCCACAAGAAAACCCCCAAATTGATTTTTAAGGGTTAGGGTTTGAGAAATTGCGTGATATTTGGGTTTTAATGTGGAAAAAGGAGTAGTAGTTTGGGAAATTTTTGAAAAGGAGTGTAGATTTTGTGAAAATATGTTGATTTTGGGTGAGAATTTGGGTGTTTAAGGTAGATTTGAGTGAGTACGGAGGAGGAGGAAAGGAGTTTTAGAGAGAGAGAGAGATAGTGGGGATTTCCGGTGCGAGAAAGAGTGAAAGAATGAATTTTTTTATTTTGTTTACATAAATCCGTGTTGTTGCCTCGGTTTTATGGGGCTGCACAGACGTGCAACAATCGGCACGGATGTGCAGCCTCAGTTAGCAGGTTGCACGGACATGCAACTTATTCTTGCACTGACGTGCTTAGTTTGGCACGGCCATGCCAAACTTGAAAATTTCATAATGCTCAAGGTTCTGCCTGCTGTTGACTGCTTTTGCACAAACGTGCGATGCTCTACACATCCTGAAGACCTGATGTTGTACGACTTTAGTCTTTTTTCGTATAATTATAACAATAAGGCATAATAATAATAGATTATTATTATCACTATTATTATTATAATTATTATTAAGCCCACTACTTCACTTCCAAATACTCCCTCTGTCCTTTTTTATTTGCATCACTTTGGTTTGCACAAAGTTTTAGGAGAGTAATATAATATTGTGAGTGGGTGAATAAATTATTATAATAAAAGTAAGATGGGGAGTATGAAAGAGAAAGTATGTGAAAGAGGATAGATATTTTTATTATTTTAGTGAGGACCATGGAAGATAGAGATATGATAAAATAATTTGAGTGGGGTTTAAAGTAAGAGAGAGAAATAATAATTTATAGTATAAAGTTACTAAATATAGAAGTGATGCATTAAAAAAAAACACCCCAAAAAGGAAAGTGATGTAAATAAAAAAAACGGAGGGAGTATATTTTTCTTACTTCTCTTTTCATCAATACCTACAAAAGATATTAAGAGAAAAGTTAGTAATAATATAATTAATGGAAATGGAATGATGATTAAAGAAAGAGAGGTCGAGAAACTCGAGTTGTCTCCCGAAAGCGCTCTTTTAACGTCACTAGCTTGACGACATTGCAGGATCAACGCGAATAAGGGACATCAAACTCATTAAGGTGAACAACCTTGGCTTCCTCATGAACAAAACCGTCAAAGTATGCCTTAAGCCTTTGGCCATTCACTTTGAACGGTTCACCATTGTCATTGGAGATTTAAATTGCCACTCCATCTTCACTTAAGCTTACCCGGAAACAACTTTAACAAGGAATTGAATAGCAAGACCTTGTCACCTTCCTTGAACTCTCTCTTGTTGATATGCTTGTCATGCTAAGCCTTGGTCTTCTCTTTGTACATCCGTGCACTCTCATATGCATCCAATCTTAATTCTTCCAAGGCATGAAGGTCAAGCAACCTCTTCTCACCGGCACTTTAAAGGTCGAAATTCAATGTTTTGATAGCCCAATAAGCACGATGCTCAAGTTCTATCAGCAAATGACATGAATTTCCTTATGAAACAAGCTTGTATGGTGTGGTGCCAATTTTTGAGAAATTTATGGTATTAATTTCTAATTTATCCTTAAATTTATATTGACAATTTTTCTTAGTAAGAATATTATTATTTTTAATTTCGAACTTTGTGATTATTTTAGAAATCAAGATCATAGGAAAAAATAACAGCATAATTATAAATAAATATTTACCAAAATAAAGAGCTAGTCAGATGATCCCAATCAATTACAGAAAAACAAAAGTAAAATCATCTTGCATTTTTATTTTACAACTCATAGACAAAAGGTAAATCTGTGAAGAAACACAAAATTTACTGACATGCCAAAAACTACAAATTAGACACAAATTATAATTTAACTACTCTGATACAAGAAGCATTACTACAAATTACTCAAAACCTATGATCATTTCACTGCCTAGGCTTCTCATAAACTTTGGCACCTTCTCAATCCCCACTTTCTTCTCCTCTCCCTTGGACTCGTCCGCCTTCTTACCCTGTCCCTCGGACTCTGACCTCTCGTCGGGTTTTGTTTCCTTTTCCTTCGAATCTGGCCTGTCACCGGGTGGAGCAGCAGACGGTGAAGGGAGAATGACAGCCTCCCTCTGTGCATCTATTATATCATAGAACCTGTCTTCTGTCAAACCAAAAGCAGTAGCAAATTCTGGGCCGCGCATGCTTCTTAAGATGGAAGAAGCGCCAACTAAGAACTGAGGCCGATTTTCATGGGCAGAGGTGGTGAACCCAAAGAATTCAAACGAGCCAGACCGAGAAGCAATCTGGCAGAATGGGAAGTACCTTGGTATCCAAAACACATCACCTTCTTTCACCTCCGCATTCATTGCTGATGTGCCATTAGGGAAGACGACTTGGATGGTGCCAACCCCAGATAGCACGACGCCATATTCTGTTGCCATGGGGTTTACATGAGGTGCCATCATGGAGCCCTTGCAGGATAAACAAAAGGGACACAATGATCTCAATAGAAAAGAACAAACTAATCTAAGCAAATTTTTAATACATGCAAGTACATAACTATAAACTCAAAACAAAACGTACCGCTGCCAAGTTAACCAAGTAGAGTCCAATGCCGGATTTCTTAAGTGGCTTATACTCGTGCTTATCAACAGCAATACTCCAGCCATAGTCGTTTTTGAAACTAGGTGTTTGATCGCGAAGATTGTAAGAGTCCTAGAACCTGTTCGCGAATCATTCTTCTTTTCCCCTTTCTTGTTTTCGGTAGAATAAAAAAAGTTCCACCAAGAACTCTTGGGTTGTTCTATTTTAGGCTCATCAGTACCAGCATTTGGTGCCACCATCTTTAGACGTTCTAGTCTCTCTTCGCCCTTTAGTTTGAGGAAGTTCGCCCACAAACTAGGAGCATGGGTTGTATCGGCATATACGATTGGCCCTGCATCTTGACCTGTCATGAATTCCCTCAACTGTCCTGTGGAGACCTACAAAATCACAATTTTCATTTTGAGAATTAATAGTTACATGTTACACACACTTCCTTTATAACTTGGACGATAATAATTAACATTTAAGCAAGTTTCTAACTAGATTAACCAAACCATTTCCTATGTATTAAACAATAATCACCACTTGATAAGAAATAATTCATAATCTTTACATCTTTATATTCATTTCATATATAGTCATTAAAGAGAGAGTAAGCTTCTCGTAAAGTCTAATTCACTATCTCAAAGCGCAGTATGCTATGTTGTTTGGACTCTTCATATCACTTAAAATACCGTGTTGAATCCTCGACACTACTCCAACATCACTATAGACCCTTGATGCTTGATTTTGGAACGAAATCACAGATATAATACATAAGAAAGCTTAGTCTTACACTAGGATGCATACATTGGAAACTTTCATATTCATACAAATCAATTAGTTAGGAAAATGTGTGACTATTGTGCATAAAATCGCATAGTAAGGTAAAAACCTTTGAATTTCACTTAGATGACCAAAAATAAACTAAAGAAGAAACCGAGAAAATGTAAGGGAAGATTTGCTCACATTAAACGCAGTGGAAAGAGTTTGAGGATCAAATCCAGCCAACACCGAAACAGGATCTCTTCCTCCTCCGATGAAGAAAGACTAAAGAAAAGAATATAATCAAACAAGAAATCTAGTAAAATAAACTGATACACTAAACGGTTTAACACATAAAAACTCTTCATTTGAAAGTAGAGTTTGCGAACCTGGAAGGTACCGAAGCCCAAGCCTTCCGAGGGATCGATGCTACAAATGATAGTAAGCCGTTCAGTCTCCCCAGTGTTAACAATATAGAAAGTTGAACCAGCTGGAATTCTGTAGACATCTCCATTCTTTAGTTTCCTTTCTGATAGCTTATCATCATAGATGAATCCAAGTTTTGCTTCACCTAAAGAATTTAAACCGAAATATATAAATATTAATTATAAACCACCTACATTGTCAGAATTGTAATCGTCTAATAATTTAAATTTCTTTCACACATACAGTCTTTCAAGTATAGCACAATCGTTCGAATTCAGAATTTCATGCAAGTCCATTTCAAATATGTAAGCACGCGATATCTAATTAAGGATCGGAGCATTAGAAGATCAAATCCTCTATCGCACTTTTTATGTACCATGTGTGTGCTACTAATTTTGATTGTTGCATACTTGCATAGTGCAATCGGATCAAGATGATTAGATAAATGGAACACAAAAGGAAAAAAAATCAATAAATTATCTCTAGCTATAACAAATTGTTCTTACTAGCTATGGATTGGTAAGCAAAAACTTCTTAGTAGCTATCAATAATTTAGACTAAGGGCTGATCTAAGCTCGAAAACATACATAAAATTTGACGAGGGTAGCCATGAAAATCAAAGAGATAGAACTCCTTTAAACTTTGACAAGGGTACCTCTTCTTTATTGTAGGGGTGACAATCAATCTCTTTTAAGGTAGTTTCAATAGCTCGATCGGAATAAATTTAAACTAATCTAAACTTATTAGTCCTCAATTATATAAATCCAAGCTTATTAGCTTGAAATTAAACTTATCCGAACTTATAAAATCATCACTATAAGATTTTTAATGAAGAGATTACATATTTATGAAAACAATAATTCACGAGACACATGCACATCAAGAATTCATATTAACGACGACTATCCGCTAGAATACTAAGAAATTACTTATTGTTAAGATACATGATTGTAATGAAATCTAGGGTCATGTAATCATATATGAAACTGTACATATATACATAAACAAATAATTCTTGTGATAAAGTTGACATATGCACCATACAAACAATTGTTACCTACGTCATGTTTCATTTTAATCAATACAAATAGTCACCATGCTAGTGTCTGTTCTGTTTACTTTATTTTCACTTATTTCATGTAATAAGTTCTGATAAGGGTTACCCAACAACAAATTACAACTAAAATAAATTTTAATAAGATCTAATTAAGATCACTGAAAATCAGGTAAATAAAACAGACCATTACCTACACCATGTAACAAAAAAGATAGGAAATGAGAGAATAATACCTCTACGTATGTAAAGAATCAAGGAAGAATCCATGTACTGAGGAACAAAAAGTGAACGTGGTTCCATAGTAATAAAACCAATATGAAGTGGACTCTCCACAATTTTCCCTCCATACCCTTTAACCACCCTCATTTCCCCTGCTTGTGTACTCACCACCTTCTTTGAATCCTTCAACAAAAACATCTCTCCCTTCCCCCCTCCTCCTGGTCCATACGGCTCCGGCCTCAGCTTTGGCCTCGGCTCCCTCC
The DNA here is from genome assembly GCF_001683475.1 of Chenopodium quinoa. Classification (NCBI taxonomy): domain Eukaryota; kingdom Viridiplantae; phylum Streptophyta; class Magnoliopsida; order Caryophyllales; family Amaranthaceae; genus Chenopodium; species Chenopodium quinoa. Next base: position 2,034,036 of record NW_018744633.1, on the reverse strand, counting down.
CCCCTTCTTCATCCTCGTCCTCGTCCTCATCCTCATCCCAACTCCGATGTCGGTGTCGCCTTTCTTCCTCCGCCGTCCTCTCCCTCCTTTTCCAATCCTCCTCCTTAGCCCTCCTCTCTTCTTCATGATCATATTGACTTACCACAACTTGCATGGAGTAGCACACTATAAGTGCAACCAACAATATACCCTTTAAACTTCCCATGATTTTGTTTTTGGTTTATGATGATTTGTTAATTAGTTCAAGGAAAATTGGATTGTCATAGTTGTGGTTTAAGTAGCAAAATATGGGAGTGAATTGAGGTGACACGTGTTTTTCATGCAGGATTTTACAGAGTTTGGTGTCAAGGTTTTATGAAGGACACTGGTTGAGTAGAGAATCAAAGTCTAAAATAATTTTAAACATCTGCTTCAATTCTCAGCTTCGTTATTTAGATTGTTTGGAAATTGAATTTTGTGTAAAAAATAAACGACGATAATTAAAACTAATGGAGCCCCGATTCATCTGTATGATAAACAAAAAAATATTTATTTAGTGGTAAATTTATAAATAAATTAAATTTCAATCAGCATAATATTTTTTAAATAAATTAACATTTGACAAAAGTTTTTGATTTATTTAAAAAAGTCACTAAATAAACGTTCTTTTATTTATTGTGAAAATAAATGGATACACTCTATTTGTATGAAAATAGTATTTCTTAGCCAGTTTTTAATGAGAATATAAATTGTGGGATAGATGGTTGTGATTATATTTGCATTCTTTAAATTATTGTCAAATTATTCCGACCCCTTATAATTAAGTTTTTATAATTTTTTATTATCTAGGGAGTAAGCTAATGTTCGACATTGCTCAATTTCTATATTAAAAACATAATGAATTTAATCTCCAAAATCACAATTTATCATATACTCTCTAAATAAATTACAATCTCCCTTGTGAATTTTGACTAGTATAAAGAGATTTTAAGCAAAATGGTGTCTTATCTTAAAAATTAATTTCAGACAAAGGGAGTATAGTGGAGGAAAAATTTGAAAACTATCAAATTTCATTCTTTTATCTTGGCCTGTTTGCAGTATTTGATTAGCTATAATCAATGTGAGCGCAAGAGCACCAATTTTAAAGATACAAGATTAAATTACATAATTGTGCTTTACAAAGAATGAATCACCTAGCTAATTAATAACAATAATTATGATTAAGTACAACATTTGCTTGATATCCTAGCAGATTTCAAAGTACTACTTCCTTAGCACATGTATTTTTGCCTATATTTGCACCCAAGAAATAACTCTGAGCTGAAATTTTTTTCATTTGCATTCATGATATTAATATGAATTTCAACTACGAGCAAATAAGAACGCGAAAAATAAACTAAAGATCACCACCTTTTAGCTGTTCTGTGAGCTAGATTGAGAATTTGATTCAGTTTCGAGTTGAGTTTGAGTTTGTGGACAGACAGTTGCGTATTGGCAAAATCGACACTTCCACTTCTCCATCTCTGGAACATATTTGGCTTCTCGCTCACCCCTCCAGAACTCAAGGCTGCTGTGCAATTGAGCCTTAAGCCAGTCCTCATCGTAACTGAACTTAACCTCGCCGATCAATGAGTTATCCTCTTGAAGTTCATATCTGCAAAGCCACCAGACAAACAAGCCATTGGAATATAATTAACAACTTCATGTTTTAAGGCTGTGTTTGGTTGGGAATAACCATTTTCCAAAAAAAACTGGTTCTCCTAATTTCTTTCATTTTGTTTGTCAAGAGTGAAATTAGTAACCCCACATTTCTTTTGTAAGAAATAATTGCCACATTTTTCTCCCTAATTTCTGTCTTACTTTCCCATCTATTGAAAACAAAATTCAGTTCAAAACATTTTCCTTTCAACAAAACATAACCTTAGTTAATATATTTTTACTTGAACACAAGGATACATCAGGAAGAAAAGAGGTTATCTAAAAAGAAGTCAATATCGTCATAACCGTATGAATTGAAGAAGACTGATATACACTTATTCTCTTAACATCCAGCAACAGAGTATTTTCGGTTTATGAGAGCTTAGAATCAGAAAGTAGAGAGAATGATTTATATTTCGATAAGAAATTTTTTAACAATTTTAGGATCATAACAAGCAATACCTCAAGAGAAGCTGATCGTGAGCAGGCGGTAGTGCAGAACAAACATTATTGAGGTATCCTACAACTTCTCCAAGTGTCTGCCCATACGAGACATTATAACTTTATAAGTCAACAACTTTAGTTATCATCATAACAAAAAAGAAAGAATCCTACATACAACATACCAGTTAAGAAATATCAGCTATGATCTATGAAACATATTTCCATACATTCTAAATCCCTATCTATATCTTGGTATGAAAAAGGTGGTCCTAAAGAGAGTATTGAAAAAAACAGAATTTTTTGATTATAAACCACCAGCAGAAGAATTAAGGTTGAAACATCGGTACATGCCAATACGCCATACCCTTTACTCCCACCTTAAAATGTCTCCAGGGCACCCAACTATAGCTTTGGGATGGATTACTCATTTACTCCAATCAAAAACACCATTCCCCCCCCCCCCTCCCCCAACAAATGAACAAATACATTCTGCTGACCTATTAATGATCCAACTTAAAACAGCAAAATCCCATCATACCTCAGCAGGGAAACCTGAATCAGCGGCATTCATCTTCACTTCATCAGATAATTTGTGTTCAGGATCCATGGAAAAATGTTCATAAAATTGTTTAGAAGGAAAGTTATTAGAGACCATATTGTCCCACAAACGCTTATAGAACTTCAATTGTAGCCTGAAAGAATTAAAATTTAAAAGTAAATATAAGAAGAGTATTGTCAAACTAACAAGCAAAAATAAGTATGGCCTTGTGTCATATGTTAAAAAATACCTTCCATTTCTGCATTGTGGTTCAGCAGGAAGCCTTGGCTGACCACGCGTCTTTGTATCAACTAATGTTAACTTCCTTTTTTCCCCATCATCAGGCATCCGGAGTTCATCAATCACTCCCACCATCCATACACCTTGAACAAGGCCAACTCTGATGGTATAACAAATGTGATCAAAATCAGAAACTTTCTTCTTCTTACTGTTCCCAAACAAGCCCGTGCTAGAAAAAAGCCAAGGCCAGGGGCTGGTTTATAGAGATCAATTGAAGTAAAGGACAGTTAAAGAGAATTTAATCTAAACGGAAATATACTCTCTTGTTCTTTGATAAATGCTTGTAATTTAACACATACATGTATTAATTTGATTCTTGCATTAGATACACAACTGACATGATATATCAACGTAACATCTGTATGTATAACCGAATAAGAAAATTTAAAAAACAGAGTATTGCTCAACAGACATTTCAAAACAGTACCTCATAACAATTGGAAGCTAAAATAAAATAAAGGAAACAAAAGAAATCGTGAACAGCCAATACCATAAGCTATTCCAGTTTGCCAAAACGACAACAAAATATAAGAGCAAGATATTATATACAAAAATATAGCCAAATCTACTTTGACTTGCAAATTTACTTCCATGAACATGCTCAGTACAGTTACCAGTCACCACAGAGGTGCCTAAACAACCGAGCCACCTTCCAAGCTACATACAGTGATAAAAGTATAAACTAAGGTTTATTATGCAACTCGTTAATGAATATCACCAAATAGAGGGCTGCCAATCTGTTTTAAAGACCTTTTATCAGATACTCTACGAGTAATAGCTTACAAAACTTTTGCAGACTGTACAATCAGATACTCTACTATGTTGCTTGCGTAGTTGCACTTAGATATCTTATTTGCCAAAGACCATGATTTTTTTTGGGGGGCAGGGTGGGGGGGGGGATTCGAATGAACTGTAATGTTGCTAAAACATGATTGAGCTGGAATTAACTTGTTTGTCGTAGCCCATAAGTCAAGCTGAGGAGGCTGGAGAAAAATGAAGTTGTTCCGCTAACAGAGGACGATCTAGTCGTCTAGAAGCAAGTTATGGTTCTGGCTTAAGAGGGACAACAAGCACAATTAGTAAATCTCTCTGTACTTCTCACTGCATCGTATCCTCCCCCAAAACAAACGATAACCAGAGACGGGCAAGTAAAAATTCTCCAATGAAGTTGCCTCTTCTCAAAGCCAGAAACCCAAAGCTTGTGTTCTTTCCGTTGATAATATGATCCTCTAGTTTATTGGTCTTCTGTTTTCTTATTGGGATTTGATTCTATAGTCTTAATCACAAAATTTTATCTTAGATTTGGTTTCTCCACATGGAATGCCTGTTAGGATTGTGCTTCTCTTCCATCAATTTCATTTCAACAGCTAAGTACATCCCATTTGTCTACTTTTTTGCCTGACTCAAACCCATATCCCTTGTTCATACCCGGATTAATATTAGTGCAGGTACAAAATGGGCAAGTTCCAAGCCCAACTATTAAGGTAAAATTTGTCAAAATTGAGTGATATAAAAGAAAACACAACTAATTCTTAATTAATGATTTGTACATGTCAAGTGCTTAGTTACTCTTCTTGTGGAATCAGGCTTTAATGTTCCAAGTGGTGTAACATAGATCTAAGAGGGAGATCAGGATATTACAAACGTAGTTGAAAGCAGCTAAATGGTGCTAGCGTATCCAATTAGTGCAAAATCCTATTTCTTAACCACCCTAGGTAAAATCTAATTGACCTAGGAAGATTAAGTCCATAGCCAGATTGTATGCTTTGTCGTGTTCCATTTTAATTTGATTTACTTCTCAAAGTTCAGAGTAAGTATCATTTTCTTGAGCTTTGGAACATTGGAGGATTATGGTTTGTATCCAAAAACATGACAAACCTAACATAAATCAAATTTCTGACAAAAACTCACAAAAAAGGCTACACATTAGTGTTTTGCTAGAGGTATCAGGTCATCAATGTAAAAGCATCAAAACCAAGGCACAAGTATAACCAATCACTACATCATAGATTCTCATCAAAACCAAGACACAAGTATAACCAATTACTACATAATAGATTCTCACATCAAAACAAAACACTAAGTGTTCTTAATCTGTGATTGACGGATTTATGTGTGTGTGTAGGTATTCAATAGTCACACAAATGACAAGCGTCATTGCAAAAGTCAGAATAAGATACATAATATAGCCACTTACACAGGGATTTCTCGTGTTAAACCGTCAAACAATAGTTGGTTTGCACAGATGATAAAATTTATAAACTTCAAAGCCCATATATCTTCAAGTGTCTCAACACGTACTTCTACTTTTTTTGATACCTGCCATACATCACACAGTGCAACTGTCATAAAATGATAAGAAAGGTAAGTATCTTAACAACCAGTATGCAAAGATATCACACCTTTCTCTTACATAGAAATGATAAAAGACTTCAAACATCAAATAACAAGGAAATAAAAATCCGATTGAAGATTTGAAATCAAACACAATTAACATTACGAAAACATTCCCTTTGCTAGCTTTACAGAGTTTCGAGTAAGTAACAAATTACACAGAACAACACAGTGAAAACTGCCAAGGGTATAAAAAAAGATGTATATAGCCTTACCTCAGTAACCACAGAATTTAGGATAATTATATGCGATATGCTTATAAAAAAGTAGATCCATGAAGAGGAAAGCCACTCAAAGCTTAAACAATCGATGCCTTTAGATTAATTCTACAAATCTTGCCAATCTGATAAAGGCAATGTCTTTCTTACCTTAATACAGTGTATTTCCTATCATTATCACTTTATAGAGTATTCTCAAAAACAAAAATTTTCTCAAAAATATAATTGATAGACACATGAGGTAACTGTGAAATATTCTAATGGAATGTAGCTTCAAGAGCATATAACCTATCGGTCTGATTCTTTCCAGCGGCTGTTCATACTAATTCTGTCTGCACCTAATATTCAGATGCTCAATACAATCAGGCAACTAGGAAATCAAAACTCAATAATTAAGTCTAATTTTATCTTCATTTGCTAGTTGCTACAAGTCACTCCTCGGTCCTAAGACTAGAGATGTTAGTTGGAGATAGCTTATGCAGCCACTGAGCCCATATCCGCAATGCGAAAGCACAACAAATTACACACCTGGACCTGAGTAAAGTACCCCTAGTTTAACAGGACCTCAACTAATGCAGCTATGTAAGAACCAAGAATAGGCTAAGAAAGATGATGATATAAACCATGAGTTGCTTGATAATCACCAGGAAGATCATGTTTAGCAACCAGTTTGAAACAAAAATTACCTCTTCCTCTAACTTGGCATGCCGAGCAATCCCAGCTTTCATAGCTTTTGTCTTTTCTGGCCTACCATAAGTGAGAAGGAACTCCATTTGTTTTTCACACCATTCCTACAAGTTTTAAACAAAATAAGTACTAGCTGATTAAGTTCGTGGTCATTGACAGTTAAAACCAAATGGAGGCCAATCCAAACCACTGGTAACAATCAACAAACAAAAATATAACACACCCAAGTTAGAAGAAGATGTTTACTACAATTAATTAGATTGCATATATTACATAAAACTTATATAGATATGATAAAGAATCATAATAAAGAGCGAATAACTTGCTCAAGTAGCAATAACACTAGATTTCTTATTATTATATTAAAAAGGAGTAGAAACTTGAACAATGTAAGTAGACCAATAAGTTAACAGATTCAAAAGCCAGAACCACCAAATACTTCTGAGACCCTTTTGTAAAGAGGGGTCTCATATTTACAAAGTCTTTCTTGCAACATGGTTCTAGCCTAATTCCCCACCATTGCAAAAAGCTTAGGCCATTGATTAAAAAGGTAGCTGACTGAACTTATTACTTCACAAATACATAAGAAAACAACAATTCATTAAAATTATTGGATATGAATGGTTTCTTTCTTTATCTTTGTTCCCTTATTTGTTAATGCAGGGGCGGAATAGGGGAGGTGGGAGGGGTCAAGGAGACATTGTCTATATAGTTTTAATAATTAAAAAAAATTTTAAAAAAAAAATCAACTGAACATAAGCAGCATAAAGATTAAGAAAGCTTCTCTGATTTAAGCAGCAAAAAAGCTACAATGCCAAAGCTTGCCTATACATGTTCATAAGTTAGGCAAGCTATTTAAAATCTTTTTATTCACCTTCTGTCAACTAAGGTCCTGTTCACATTTACTAAACTGAGCTGAGCTGAACTGATTGGATCTGAGTTGAACTGAACTAAATTGAACTGAACAGAGCTGAAATGAATATTTTATGACAGAAAGAAATTAGGAGCTGAACTGAACTGATTGGAGATGAACTTAACTGAAATTAGGCTGAAGTGAACGTGCCCTAAGTATGTGCATTGCTTTCATCCAATCCCATCAATCAGTCACTCGATAAAGCAATTTACATTTACTTAAAGCACAAACTAAGATTATCAGCCTATCAACCAATCAGTTCCTGATTCTCGGTGTGCAAAGGTAAATTGTATGGATATGTTCATTTATGTATCCCATTAGCTTAATTTTCAAAACCCAATTACTCCAGCCCTTAAAGAGTTGACATCCTTTTTTTTAAAGGGCAAAATTGGACCATTGATTTTAGTCATTTTACTCAAAGTATATTATTACACATTTTTCTAACTGATCCAAAATAAAATTTGCTTTATTCAATATTGTTTGATCAAAAATACAGGTCGTCCTACAAGATTCAACTTCAACGCAAAACAAGTCATTTGAACATATGTACGTTTCACATTATTAATAATTGCATACATATTAATTTCTCCAAAAATGAAGGTAGACACTCTCTTAGCAACTGACTTAGTATTACTCAGGATTACAATAGATAGAGATATATACATCTAGAAGACTAGAATAAAGTAGGAATGAAAATTCCAGACAAAATCAAAGATTTTGACTTTATATCCATTCACCAAATCCCACAAATGCCTTAAATTCTTGATCAAACCCAAAAAATGATAGAATCCCTTCTTAAAGCTTCCAATTTCAATAATTTCATCGTAATAAAATCAATATTGGTTTCGGCTATGAACCTGTGCCACTCACACAAAGAAGCATTGATAACTCCAACTGCCAATTCAAAATCTTTCTTACACTACACTCAAAACTTCTACAGCAAGCTAATAAATTGATCAATGCTACATTCATAAACAATCACCAATTCCCAAAAGGCAGCCAACTTCAACAACATCTCAATACATATGCTATCGGCCACGAATTGGGCTAATATCACAGGCCATTCATACATAGAAGCATAAAAAAATGATCAATTTCATTGCTAAATCTAAAACTTAACTACATTACACTTAGAAATCCTAAACCAATCAAAAGTTTCCAACTTCAATCACAACATTACAATATCATTTCTTGACATAAACCAATACTACATTACTATGAAAAAAAAAAAAAAAAAAAAAAAAAAAAAAAAACATTCAAAATTAACAAAGTTAATCATCAAATAATGCAAAAACAAATCAAACCCATTTTGATAAACACAAAACTTAAATCAAATCAACAAATAAAAACCCAATTACCGTAGATGTCAAATCAGTGACAGACAATCCCCTATTCTTCCTATATTTATTCAAAAGGGATTCAGAAACTTTGTTCTTCTTTTTCTTGGGACTTTGAGTTTTACCCAAATCTTCGAAATCATTACATACAATTGAAGTGGAGAATCTTTTATTAGAAGCAATGGAAATAGATTGTGTTTCGGTTGAAAACAATGGGACCTTGCCGAAGGTCCACTAAAATGGAGAAGACTGGATTCGATCCAAGCTGTGTTGGGCCGAAGGTTTCCTGCACAGTGAACACACGTAAACTAGCCTCGGGGGTGTTTCCGAGGAAGGCCCCTCCGATGCTAAAGTCAGTACAATGTGTAAAAAGGAAGACACTATGCAAGAGAGTTTGTAGCTTGAGGCTTTTGTGGAGTATTTCTCAATGCAAGAATGAGCATATGAATTGCAATAATCCGTGTATGAGATAATGCATGTGATGTTGTGCCTGTTGTTGTGTCTGATCTCGTTGATCTTGTATGTGATGTTATGAGATGTGTTAATATGAGGGCTTTTATACCTCATCATACTTGGAGAGGTTGGGCTTTAGCCCAATTGGCTTACTTTGTGGGCTGACTTTTGACTTTTGAGCAATTGGAGAGTTGAACCTTGACCTTGGGCTTTTAATTGGATCATTTAGTGCCCAGGCCCAATTTTGACTAAATTGGACCCAAACAGATTGAAAAGAGGTGGAACAGAAAAGAGAGAGTGAAGAACGGCGAGAAGCTAAGGAAAAGGCAGCTTCAATGAAAGCCATTTCTTCCTCACTTACAATTTCAACTGGGATTTTGATTTGAGAGTCGTTTATTTCATGGATTTTGTTTTGGTGATCGTGGGAATCAAATGTGGGATTAGTGGGTGACTCTGTCATCTGGGTTTTGCTCAGAAGAATTTGATTTAAAAATGGTTGGTTGATCCGAAGAAGTAGGAGATTTGAAATTGCACGTTAACCGCTTTTGCACGATTGTACCAAATTGTTGCACAAAGATGGAGGGAGTGGTCTTTACGGTTCTCACTCACTTGCCCTGTCAGATTTCGTATACCAGAGCGTATCCGTGTTAATACATGAAAAAAATATACTAGTTGGTAGTTATTGGAGTCTCTTGAAATAAATTAGGAAAATAGTGAAATAGGTAGTTTTCGGTTTATTTGAATGACATAAAATGAGAGCATATCCGTGTTAATACACGAAAAAAATATACTAGCTGGTAGTTATTGGAGTCTCTTTAAATAAACTAGGAAAATAGTGAAATAGGTAGTTTTCGGTTTATTTGAATGACATAAAATGAGAGCGTATCCGTGTTAATACACGAAAAAAATATACTAGTTGGTAGTTATTAGAGTCTCTTTAAATAAATTAGGAAAATAGTGAAATATGTAGTTTTCAGTTTATTTGAATGACATAAAATGAGTTGAGAAATAAATTAGGAAAATAGTGAAAAAGGTAGTTTTTGGTTTATTTGAATAACATAAAATGAGTTAAGCACAATACTTCTAAACTATCAAGAAAATTGCAAATAAGGTACTCACCTTTCAGTTATTGCAAAGTGAGTACTCAAATTTGATAGAGTACTTGCTTTAAGAAAAGGAAAAATTGCCCGAAATAATCCGACCTTTAGCTCATCCGCCAAAAATAATCCCACCTTTCGATTATTTTTAAATAATCCGACCTTTATACCTCTTCCGCTTTAAATGGTCCCAACCGGTCATCCAACCTGTTATTACAAGTTGCTAGACACGTGTCGGCCTATAATTGGTCTAAAATTTTTTAAAAAAAAAACTTAAAAAAATAGAAAAAAAATTAAAAACCCACAAACCCTCTGGCAGTTCAGCCACCGTCCTCTACCCATTCCGACCACCATATCCCTTCCCCTCCCTGTTTCCGGCCACCAAATCCCCTCTCCTTCCCCTCCCAGTTTCCGGCCGACACCAATCCCAGCACTAGCCTGCAACACCACTAAAACAGCAACGATACTCCTGCTGTTACTCCTTCGCAAACGCACCACCCAATCAGCCCCAAAATCGCTAACACCAAACGAACCACCCAAAATCAGCCCTTAATCGCAAACACCCAATCAGCCCCAAAAACGCACCATCCAATCAGCCCCAAAATCGCAAACACCAAACGCACCACCCAAAATTGCAAACACACCGCATCACCCAAATCGCAAACAGAAACGGTTTCGGTGGTTGGGATGGGTAGAGGAGGAGATTTCGGCGCTTGGGCTGTGTAGAGGAGGAGATTTTGGTTGTTGGGCTTTGTAGAGGAGGAGATTCCGGTGGCCGGGCTGTGTAGGGGAGGTGGTTTCGTTGGGGTCTGCCTGGCCGTGGTTTTTTTTTTTTAACTTTTCAATATTTTTTAATTAATTTTTTATTTCTCTTTTGTCCAATCACGTGACACATGTGCAAACAATCTAAAGTTACAAATTGTAACCTCTTTAGCCGGTTTCAAGTCATTTGGGACCATTGGAAGCATATTGGGTATAAAAGTCGGATTATTAAAAAATAATCGAAAGGTGGGATTATTTTGGGCGGATGAGGCAAAGATCGGATTATTCCGAGCAAGCAATTTTTCCTTAAAAAAATTCTGCTGAGTTAAATCGGTTACAATCGGTTATGCTTTAAAAAAAATTGATTTTCTAATATTAGGGCAATGATGACATTATATAAGTATTACATTTTTATTATAACTATTCAACATCCCTGCATGGTTTGGGATTGAACCTAGTTGTTTGAAAAATGACTTTTTTTTTTGTTAGCTAAATAGCCACTTTCCACCAAATTTATCTTTATTTTTTTTTTTAAAAAAAAAAAAAAAAAAAAAAAAACTCTAGTATGTCCTCCGTTCTATAATATACTTCCTGTTTTCCTATTTTGGAGACCTAAAATGTTGTTTTCTGTTTCCATTTATGAATAGTAGGTAAAGACTATTATATTCATTGCACTTCCTAATTTACACTTGAATTTTGCACATGCCTGATATTTTTTTCACTTTATCTCTCTAAATTTTGTCTACGATCGTACTTTTTACTTTTATTATGTACTTTATCCACTTTCTCCTCTTACGAGTATTTTTTAAATACCATGAAAAAACACAAACAAGAACTATATTATGGGACGGAGGAAGTACCAGAGTTTTTTAAATACCATGAAAAAAACACAAGCAAGTTTCATTTGGACCTGGTTTTGCTCAAACTCGAGAGCAGTAGCCCCGCCTTTTTTGTCTTTTTAGCTTTCAAGCGCTTCTCTAGATTGGCAATTTTGGCTGCTAGCTTGTTATAGTCTAAAAGCTTCTTCTTAACAACTTGCTTCTCTAGAAGTTTCATTTGGACCTAGCTTTGCTCGAGCTCGAGAGCAGTATCCTTACGTCCTTCGTCAGCCTTCTTCACATTTATCTCAGCTTGGTTTGCATATCTTTGATGATACTTTTACATATGCACGACCTCCACATCCGAGTTCACAGTCTGCATGCTTTATCAATTGTGTTCATTTGACTTGAGGCTTCCTAGGCCAACAGGTTATCTCCATTATATAGGCTAACAGGTTGTTCAATAGCTTGATGCTGCTCCTCTAGATGATTGTGTTGTAGATGTTAAAAACTATCCTCAATCTCTGGAATTAGTACATGATTATCATTATCTCCAATATTTATTTGGGCAATAGGTTGTTCATTAATAGTGTTGAAGCATAATGGTTTGATGATGAGGAACTTGAACTAAAGCAAACTCAACTAATAAATGTTCTCTAGTGTGTGATTAGTTTAGGTGAAGATTGATCTTGGTGATTGAAGAAGTATCTGAAACTAAGAAGACTTGAAGAGATCTTTATTGAAGAAGTCAAACAAATCAGAGGAAGAGTTCTCTAACAAGAACTAAGTTCCCTAACAGGATCGTTCCCTAACAGGAACTTGAAGACAAGCAAGTTTAAGTTCTTTGGTGGAACTTATTACGCTTGGAGCCCAAGTAATCTACCTGTTCAAAGTGCGGCGCAGCAATAATATTTAGTTAAGGTTTTTATTTTATAAATTATTGTTAATATGTTAAGTAGGTTAGTGCACGAAATTTATTAGAAGCGTGATAAGTTTGCTTGGTAAATAAAATAAATATGGAAAATAATAAAAGATAGATTTTAGAAAAAGATTTTTTTTAAATGATTATTTTCTTTAAATCGGTTTGTTAAAAAGATAAATCTCTTTAATAAATATCTTTTTAATCTTATTTTTCGGAAAAGATTTAATCCCACTTAATTTACATAAAACCGTGTTTAAAGATAAGTTAACTTATTTATCTTTTAGAAAACCTACTTTCTATACGAGTGTTACTTGTATAAATAGTAGAGAGCAAAATGGTTTTAGGTTTTTGTAAGTTTATGTGTGGAGAAATCACAGTGCTATAATTGAGTAAGTTTACCAAGCTTCTAACTTGTCATATTAGTTTCGGATTTTGTGCATTGCTTACCTATCATACTAGGTGTCATACACTTGTATTGGGGTTGGTTTATTTGGGTGAGTTTATTGTTTGTTTTACATACAGTTTTGTAAGCTTCTAGGTGAGGCTGTGAGTTTTGTACTTAGGTGGTACAAGTATTTTGTACTTTGGAAGTACGTGTAGTATTTTGGTGGTACGAGTGAATCTAAGTGTGGTACTTAAATTGGGTAGGATAGGGTCCTATCAAGTAGCAAGTCCAGTGAGGAACTTGTGAAATAAAGGTCCGTGTCTAATAGGTTGTAACTTGGTGTTTGCCCTATTATAGTGAAGTGTTTTGTGTTTGAAATCCCTAAGGTAGGGTCGAGGTTTTACTTCCAATTGGGCCCTGGAAGGTTTCCTCGTAAAATCTGTGTGTTTTAGCAAGTTCCTACATGCATTGTTTATTCATCCGCAAAAAGTAGTCATTAGAAACTTATTACAATTCCCCCCCCCTCTTGTATTAAACGTCTCAACCAACAATTGGTATCAGAGCAAGGTTCTCACGTGTAAGCAAATAACTTTGCTGAGTAAGTTCCTGGAGAGATGAATTACAAGGAGAAACTTGAAGAAGGGTATTCTACCCAACGTCCACCCATGTGCAATGGTAAGTTCTACACATACTGGAAGAACAGGATGGAGATCTTTATCAAGGCAGAAAATTACCAGGTTTGGCGTGTCATTAAAACCGGTGATTTTGAAATAACTGCAACCAATGAAAAGAAAGAGGTAGTTCCTAAACCTATTTCTGATTATGATAAAGAAGATTATCAGAAACTTGAACTAAATGCTTTAGCTATAAAGTATTTGCACTGTGGACTTGGACCTCATGAACATAATCGTATCATGGGATGCAAGTCTGCTAAACAGATTTGGGATCTACTAGAAGTAACTCATGAAGGTACAAATGAGGTAAAACGTTCTAAGATTGATTTATTGATATCTAGATATGAAAGGTTTGAAATGCAATCAAAGGAAACTATAGAGGAAATGTTTACTAGGTTCAATGATATTATTAATGAATTGAATTCCCTTGGCAGACACATTCCTATTGATGAACAGGCTAGGAAGATCTTAAGAAGTCTACCACAAGATGAACGATGGAGATCCAAGGTTACTTCCATGTAGAAAGCCAAGGACTTCACAAAGTTTAACATGGGACAACTAGCTGGATCATTGATAACTCATGACCTACATCTGAGTTCCAACTCTGAAAGTTCCAGGAACAAGAGTCTTGCTCTTAAGGCCCAAGACTCTGAGGAATCAGAAGCCTATGAGGAAGAAATGGCAATGCTAGTTAGAAAGTTCAAAAGGGTGATGAACTACAAGAAGTTTGATAGGAACAAGAAATATGCAAGTTCCAGAAACACAACTTGTTTCAAGTGTGGTTCGAAAGATCACTTCATTAAAGATTGTCCATTACCAGATGGTGTAAAAGGAAAGATAAAGGGAGGAAAAATCTAAAGAGTCAAGAGTCTATAAACCTTACTTCACCAAGGACAACGTGAAGAAAGCCATGTTGGCTGCTTGGGGAGATTCAGATTCAGAGGAAGAACAACCATCAGAGGAAACTTCCCATCTATGTTTGATGGCAAAAACTGATGAAAAGGAAAAACTGAAGGAGCTAGAATCTGAGGTATGGTTTTCTCAAAAAGAACTTAGACATTTCACTAAAGAAAACCTAATATTAGTTGTTTTAGAAATTCAAGAAGAATTGAAAGAATTGCATAAAGCTAAACAGAAAAGTGATGAAGCTTTGGTTACTTTTAAAGAAAACAGTGAGTGGGTTGATAATATGAAATTAGATATTCAATATAGATTATTTAGTCTGTTTGATGATAATAACTATTTAAAAGAAACTATAAACAGGTTGAAACATGATAACATCATATTAAATGTGGAACTATCCTTGATGAAACTCTGTCTTATTGCACCTGATTCTGAAGTTCCTCCACTTGCTCAATATCCGAATTTTGAAAAACTAAAATCCGATTTGGAAGATATAAGAGCAAATAAGGCAAGACTTGAGGGGGGACTTGAGAAAGCCAGGAAAGGCAAACAACCTGTAGATTACAGAGTTCCAGATTGGATCACCAAAGCTGAAACCAAAAGAACAGAAGGTTTGGGTTTCAAAAGGAAGTTCCAAAAGGAAAAGAAGTATGTTGACCTGCCCAATAGTATAGTTTGTTATTTTTGTGGCAATACAGGACACAAACAGGTTAAGTGTCCTAAGAAAAAAAAGAGCACACAGAAAAATGAAAAACATGTAGAACAGATTTGGATAAAAAAGAATAAACCTATTGTTTGTACACAGGAACCCAAGGAAACTTGGGTTCCTGATACTAATGTTTGATTTCTCATGCAGGTTCCAGTGAGGGGGAACAATACTTGGTACCTTGACAGTGGTTGTTCTAAGCACATGACTGGAGACAAATCTAGATTTCTCTCACTGGATGCCTACTATGGGGGAACTGTGACCTTTGGTGATAACATGATAGAAGATATAGTTGTTGTTGGCAAAGTAGGAAGGTCAAGTTCCCATGCTATTGATAATGTATTTTTGGTCGAGGGCCTCAAACACAACTTATTAAGTATTTCACAATTTTGTGACAAAGGTAACTCTGTAAGCTTTACTTCTAATAAGTGCAGAATTATTCACAATGACACTGGGAACATTATCTTAGAAGGAACTCGTAAAGGAAACACATATGTTGTTGATCTTAACGAAGTTCCTAATAGCAGTTTAACATGTCTTAGTGTCATTGAGAATGATCCTTTATTGTGGCACAAGAGATTTGGACATGCAAGCTTCACTTTACTAGATAAATTGAGATCTAAGGAACTAGTGGAAGGACTTCCATGCATTAAGTTCCTGTATGACAAAGTGTGTGACGCTTTTGTTAGAGGAAAATAGACTCGAGTTTCTTTTAAGTCTAAGAAAATGGTAAGTACCAAAAGACCTTTGGAACTTGTTCATATGGATCTATGTGGTCCTATGAGAATCCAAAGTAGAAGTGGTAAGAGATATGTTATGGTTATTGTTGATGATTTTTCAAGGTTTACCTGGGTTTTCTTTCTTGTTAGTAAAGATGAAACGTTTGATGAATTTGTAGCTTTTTTAAAGAAAAAACTGAGAAGAACACGTAATCCATTAATTCACCTCAGATCAGACCATGGAACTGAATTTGAAAATTCAAAATTTGATGAATTTTGCACTGAGCATGGAATGGATCACAACTTCTCTGCCCCAAGGACCCCACACACAAAATGGAGTGGTGGAACGCAAGAACAGAAGCCTTGAAGATATGACTAGAAATGCTGATCTCAAGTGGTCTGCCTAGGAACTTCTGGGCAGAAGCAGTGAATACAGCGTGCTACATTCTAAACAGAGTATCAGTTAGAGCCATCACCAACAAAACTCCTTATGAGTTAATCAAAGGGAGAAAACCTAATATTTCTTACTTTAGATCTTTTGGTTGTAAATGCTTTGTTCATAACAATGGTAAAAGGATCTTGGTGAAGTTTGATGAACGTAGTGATGAGGTAGTGTTCTTAGGATATGCCTCTAATAGTAAAGAATATAGAGTTTATAATAAAAGGACAATGTGTGTTGAGGAATCTGTACATATTATATTTGATGAAACTGAACAATCTCAAAATGATGTACAGGAATGTGATAATGATTTTGAAATTGGAATTGTACGCGAGACAGATCTAGATGAAAAATCAACATCATTTCAGAAGCAGCAAGTTGAAATTACTGAGCAAACGAATCCAGAAGCAAATGAAGAACCAGAAACGGAGAATGCACCAGGAACTCCTTCTCAAGAACAGATTCAAGATCAGAATGAGGAAAATCCTGTTGAAGTTCCAACTGAGATTCAAGAACAAGTTCCTACAGAAGAACCAGTCAACAGTGATCGGGAAAGACTATATCCAGTCAAGGACTTTACACCTAAGAGATGGAAACATCAGAAGTCACATCCTGTAGATGCAATCATGAGTGATATTACAAAAGGAACTCAGACCAGATCTCAGCTTAGAAACTTCTGTGCATTCTATGCATTCCTTTCTTCTATGGAACCTAAGAACTATGGTGAAGCTTTAACTGATGCAGACTGGATTAATGCTATGCAAGCTGAACTAAATGAGTTTGAAAGAAATAAAGTCTGGCATCTGGAACCTAGACCCAAGGATAAGAAGACGATAGGCTTAAAGTGGGTGTTTAGGAACAAGCTGGATGAGCATGGTATTATTGTCAGAAATAAAGCAAGACTTGTTGTACAAGGTTTCAATCAACAAGAAGGGATAGACTATGAAGAAACATTTGCTCCAATAGCCAGGTTAAAGGTTGTTCGTTTACTTATTGCTTTTGCTACTTATATGGGATTCACGTTGTTCCAGATGGATGTTAAATGTGACTTTCTAAATGGTTTCCTAAATGAAGAGGTCTATGTGGAACAACCTCCTGGATTTGAAAATCCAGAGTTCCCAAACCATGTCTACAAGCTTGATAAAGCTCTTTATGGGTGTAGAAAGTGTGTTCACATTGCGTGTAGAAAGCGTGTTCCAATTGCGTGTTTTATTTTCAGTAAGTTTTTTTTCAAAAATCAAATGAATTTGGAAAGAAAATAATTTTGGTAAATTCATCCTGCATATTTTCGGAAAAATTAGTTGAACTTGTTTAATTAATGACTGCACAATAAAACCCCTTAAATTCCTCACACCGCTTCATTTAATATAAAAGGCCCCTTTCAACCACCTTACATCATCACTGTCAAATCAAATTTACACCACTGTGAAAAAGCTTTACACCCTTCTAAAACCCTCTAAAAGAAAACAATGGCCATAATTACCACTCTTAGCTCCTCCGAAAACTCACAAAACAATCATCCCACTGAGCAAGAAGAAGTTTCATCGCTTCCAATTGTCTCCTTCACCGAAACACAATCAGTCCCCCCCTCTTCTGAAAACTTGCAAAATCCAAAACCCGCTGAAACCGAAAACCTAACCTATGAGAAACTCATTAAAACATTAAAAGAATGGAAAGAAAAGAAAGAACAAAGGAAGACGGTTGAAGAGCACATTAAGGAAGTTGAGGATTTCGCTGAAGAGATAGGGAACAAAGAAGAATCGGAGAAGGAGGAAGAAGAGGAGATCGCTGATCAAGCTGAACTTGAGTCACAAGCAGGGAGGTATGTAGCTGGTCATAGAATTGACTTGAATTGGGTTAAACAAGCTAAGTTCCTAGAATTTCTTGATTTAATTAAGTTCTAGGGGTGGGAGTATTTGTTGACAAAAGCATTAGATAATTTCATATATCCAATTGCAATGACTGAATTTTGTCAAAATTTTGAAGCAAAATTGGGGGTAATTACTAGTGAAGTTGATGGTATTAAAATCGAACTTAATGTTGAAACCCTAGGCAAAATCTTGAAAACTCCTACTGAAGGATATGAAACTTACATCAAAGGAAAAGCGAGTGTAAAAGTGGGAAATTATATGAGTGGGGATATAGTTGAAGCTTTAGGAGGAAAAAGGGGGAAGAACATTATGAGTAACAATGATCTAAGTCCCATGAACAAATTGTTGTTTAACCTTGTTAAGAAAACAATTCTGCCTAGAACTGCTAAGAAAGGGGAAGCATGTTTGATGGATATGGCAGTAATTTTCTGCATTTCTAAGAAAATCAAGGTTAATTTTCCTTCTTTAATGTATCAACATTTAGCACACTATATTCCTGGAAAGACCAAAGTAAGGTATTGTGGGGAATAAATTCAAGCGTTAAACCCCTAGCTTGAACCCCACTATTATCATACACTAAAGTATGGTGGCGTCCAAAGGGAAAGAAGATAGAGCAAAAGAGTCGCCAACAAGTTTTTTTAGGAACTTGTAAACCGTTCACGAGGTGAAGTTTACACCCCTTAACGATCCAAGAGATCGTCAACTCCATAAGGTCTAGAACCAAATAAGGGTTCGGGGATGAAGGTACAAATCCAACCTAAAAGAGATTGAACCTGCCCTAATAATAGGCCTCTACTTTATTCAGATCGTATTCATGTGCGCTTTTTGACTAACATGCAATCAATAGGATTAACCCTAAACCTGTTTATCTATGTTGGTGTAATTTAATGCACAAACAAAACTATTATTGGCGATCACTTGAAATTATAATCATATTAACCCTAAACAAGATTATTAATTATCTTATTAAGCATGATTACAAGTACCAATTCCCTTTAAACATGCATTAAAGGTGTGATCAAGCAATAACAATAAATATAATCAAGCAACATAATAATAATCACAATAATCAAAATAATCATGTTAACAATAAAGCATAATAAAAATAGCAAGATCCTAGACATGATACTAACAAGATTAATAACAAACCCTAGCATGTCACTAAGCAATAAAAATCAAATCTTTAACCCTAACCTGATACTAACAATCATAAATATTAGGAAGAGAATAAAAGGCATCGTAACAATCATATTTAATATTAAAATTACCCTAGACATGATACTAGGAATATCATAATAACAATTTAAACATGATTTCTACATCATAACATCAATAAAAAAAACCATTAAAGTACTTACTTTGATGCCTCGTACCTCTTTCTAATAACAAAATACACACGTTAGTAATTTCAAGGAAAATAATAAACAAACAATTAAATTAAATAATTGAAATAGAGATTTGGGACCAAACCCTCATAAATTAAACCTTTCACGTCTAGGGCGAAGGCAACTTCGAATATGGCTAGGTGTTTCTAGATCTTGCGAATGCGGAACTTTGTATATAAAAGACTAGTTTAGAAAAGAGAAAGAGAGATGGATATGATGAATGATTAAAGAATGAGAGAATGAAAAATGGTTGTAGGTGAATGTATTCGTTAAAACTGTTTTTTAGATGAAATCTCGTTATCAAAAACGGAGTTTTTAATACGTTATTTATAGAGAAAATCAGCCAAAAATATACAATTAACAAAACAAAGCATTGGCGCACAGAAACAGAGCTGGCGCCAACGCCAGCTTATCGGCGTCAGGCTTAGCGCCAGGCGCCAGGCTTAGCGTTTGGCGCTAAACCTGTTTTTGACGCGTTTTCTCAAATCAGATAAATTTTTCCGTACAGGAGGATAAAATCGTATCTTTTCCTCAAAAATGCTCTTTGATTTTAATTAAAACTCAGAAAAGTCAATTTATCAATGCTAATTGAATTAGGAATGAAAAAAACCTTCTAGAAGAATCTAGAAGACTAAAACCATTCCTAATTGCATTAGGAATGATAAATCATATTAGGCCCTCCCCTAGATCATTAGGCCGCATATAAGGCTCAAACCGGGCCCAGTTTAGTAAATTGGCCATAACTTCCTCAATATTCATCGGAATTGGGCTTATAATATATCGTTGGAAAGCTCTTGTCAAGCCCCATCCAACTAAACTACTATTGGACCTATATCATGGACCAACCAAACTAGATTGGCTGTTTTCTTAAAATAAGTTTTTAAAAACAGAGAGAAGAGAAAAGAAATTAAAACTATCCGCAACACTAGACTTTCCACACTTTCACTTCATTCGATTATGATTCGACGTGAAAGGTACTCATCACTGGGTTTGTTTTGGGGAGACACAAATGGGTGTCTACAGAATCCCCCACTTTGACTGAGTTTGGAGAAACGCAAGTTTCGAAAAGAAAAGTCAAAGTATCGATAGGGACGGAGAATGATTCAGAACGTTCTGCAATCCTAAATCACTCTTGTAACACCGATACCTGCAAAACTAGCGTTAGTTAAACAGATAAAAGAGTTAAGAAATGCGTATATTTCACCGTCGAGCACACGTCTCTGAAAGTAACCGATTGTTTTGATGACCTCCTGCAAGCTAAAGAATGCCATCCCCCTTGAAAACTGCTACGCCTGTAACTGCTTCCAATATAAAAGATTGCTTCGCCTGAAACGATCCTCCTCCGCTATGATAATATTCCACGTCCAAGGGAATACCATCGAAGATTGCTTCTCTTGAAACAATCCTCAGTTGCATTGATAATATTCCACGTCCAAGGGAATACTATCGAAGATTGTTTCTCTCGAAACAATCCTCATCTACATTGATAACATTCCACGTCCAAGGGAATACTATCGAAGATTATTTCTCAAAACAATCCTCATCCGCATTAATAATATTCCACGTCCAAGGGAATACTATCGAAGATTATTTCTCTTGAAACAATCCCCATCCGCATTGATAATATTCCACGTCCAAGGGAATACTATCGAAGATTATTTCTCTTGAAACAATCCCCATTCGCATTATGACCATCTTTCACGTCTAAGGGAACATAGTCGAAGACAACTTCACTTGAAATTACCTACAGTTGTTTGTGACAATTCTCCACAAGCTAGGGAATGCCGTCGAAGATATCCTCGCTTGAAGCTATCCTCATTTGATGCTAATTTCCCGAAGGAAATTACCGAAGACCTCCGCTTGTCGATCTTTAAAAGCTCGCCTGAACTTTGCTCCTGCTATGCCTGTACGTCGGCGCTTCCGTTGCTTTGAACCAGTATGTCGACAATCCTCTTTTATTTGGGAATAGTTTCCAACACAACTCTTGTATGATGTATGACAATCCGATTTAGGGAAAGTTGTCAATGCTTCGTAACAATCCATCCTTGGAAATGTTGCCACGATGAAGAGACAATCCGTATCTCAGAAAATTTGCCAAAATTCAATTTTTGGGAAAAGTTGCCAATGTTATGCGACAATCCTTTTAGGAAAATATTGCCACAATTAACAATCCGTGTCTTGGATCATTTGCCAAAAAAGAGTCGATCGACAATCCACTTCGGGAAAATTTGCCACTTACTGAAATGAATGACAATCCACGTTGAGGAACTTTACCGAAATGTATGATGAATAGAGACCTACAACAATCCTTTGGGAAATTTTGCCATAGGGAACTGGGTGTATGACAATCCAATCTTGGAAAACTTGCCAGTGATGACAATCCAAACTTGGAAAAAATTGCCAAACAGAGAAGGAGCACGACAATCCATGCTTGGAAACCTTGCCAGAGATGACAATCCAATCTTGGAAAAATTGTCGTTTGAAGAAGATGCACGACAATCCATTTTGGAAATATTGTCAGTTGGGGATGACAATCCAATTTTTGGAAAAATTGTCGTTTAAGAAGAATGCGAGACAATCCATATTTGGAAATATTGTCGTTTAAGTGCTTGCTTTTGAACCGATTGTAATGAGCCAGTGTTTAGGCGCTTAAGTTAAGTGAGACGATCTTTCGTCAGGTCGATCACTTATTGCAATTGTAATCAAACCGACTACTTAATCATGTCAAATTACTTATAGGGGCTAACTGGCATACCAAGGAACCCGAAATTGCTGTATGAGGTCGAAATCACCTTTCTGAGAGACTTCGATCTCTGTCGCTGCTGAAATATCTCTGGCGCCAAGAATTGGAGTAGGGTCTTCCCTATTCTGCAGCACCTGTATTTATTTTTTACTATAGAACTTTACCAATTTCTTTAACCATCTTAGGGTTGACCTAAGGCTTAATTATCTTAGGGTTGACCTAAGGTTTAATGTTGCTTGACTCATTGACTTGACATGACTCAAGGCATAAACTTGACTCGCTGTGATTGACTCGAGGTTAACTCGACTCAAAGAGTTTGACACATGTATTAGACTCAAATCAAAGTGATATGACACGACATGACTCAATGTGTACATGACTCGTGTGTGTATTGTAATGTGATCGTGCGACTCGAAAAAAATGCAAAAAAGCAAAAATTTTCCGTCATCTTTGTGGAGGGTACCGACTTTCTCGCGAAAAAGAAACGAAAGTTTTGAAGGTTCATGTTGAATGAGCTTAGTCAAATGTTGTTTGATACTATATCTCAAGGTGCAAGGATTAACCCATCCTAGGCTATCTCAACTGTTGACTCCATGATGAAAGTATTTGGGTAACTTAGGCACGGAGGCTAAGTACTTCATACTTCGTGATGCAACGATGATTGACAAGTGATGAGCGATGTGGCAAGGCATGCTTTATGTTAAGATTCCATGACAAAGGGTTCCTAAGGGAAGTAAATTTGGTCATGTATCTGTGCAGTATGTGAAAGTGACACTAAAGCTAAGCCACAAGAGCTAAGTGTGTGGAAAAATATTATTTGTTAAAATAGTCAAATGGTGGTGACTCTTAGGCTAGGTAAGCTAATGATGTAGGGATCAAACCCCCAAGTCTAGCTCTACATGGATATGGATGATCATAGGAGATCCCTTGATATGATCACGGTGTATGAATGTGTGAATGTGAATATGAATGCATTTTTATTACGGCCGCACCTCGATATGAGGCTGCCTACGGATCCGTTAGGAATCAGGCCAAACGTAGCTCTAGCCGAACCTCGCACAAGTATGTGTATACCTCAAAAAGGTCTTTTTAAAGGTTGTAACGTGGTTAGGCTATAGGTTATAGAAGAAGGGGATAAAGGCTCAAAACCCTAGATAAGCCCCCAAGGTGTGCAACCTTGCTTTTGAATCTTTGTATTTTTATGCCTGTTTAGCTCTTTTTTTTTTTGTTATTGCATTTATTTTATATTAATAAGTGTGGGCAATCCCGATCATGCGGTCTATCACTCACTTGGCATTCATTCTTCTCAGGCACGGTACCGAGCACTCGATAAGAGACGCAATCTGAGACGTGTTCTTATCAAAGATATTTTCATATCAAAGACATTGGAACACTTTCCCTTTTGTACACTTTTATTTACTTATTGCTTTTGCTTATTTTTGCTATTTTAATCTTTTGAATTACTCAAGCTCTTTTTTAGAATTGCATAAGTTACACACCATCCCATCCCAAGGTTAGGTAAATGTAGGTTGAAAAAAGAAAGGTGTATCGTTAGACGAGGCTCAAAGTGGTTTATGAAGAAAGGATTGTAAATTTGAAGGGTGAAATGCAATATGATGTGGCTACAAGGGTGCCTAAATCATTGGTATACCTTGTGCTTAGATCGACATGGAATTTTTTTTTAACGCAATATAATGAAATGATCATATGCAAGAAAATAAATGCTCATTTTATTAAAAAAAAGGGAAAAGAAAGAATCTACAAAATTAATCTAAGGGAAAAGAAAAGGTGCCTATGCTAGACTTATTGGGGAAAGAGTAAATAAAAAAGAAATAGAAAAAAGAGGTCACGAAATCTTGTCGTTGAAGCTCGCCTCTTGTCTGGTGTCATTCGCTTCATCATCACCCAGTCTTCTCCCTAGCTAGAGGCAATGGAATCTTGTTTGCTTCTATGAGATCTTGAATGAGATTTTGAAACCTGTAGCATTCATCAGTAGTATGACCGTTTCCTCGATGGTACTTGCAATAGGAGTTTGGATTCCATCTCGAAGACCGATTTTCTGGTGTTGGATCCTCGGTAGGGCCAATAGGTTTGTTTAATCCTCGATCATAAAGACGATCGAAAGCAGCATCGTAGGTCATTCCAATGGGTGTGAACTCTTGCCTGGGTTTCCTTTTAGATCCTTGATTGTCCATGGCTAAGACACCATTATGGTCAAAGGTACTAACATTATTACTAGAGTGGGCGTTTTCGGAAGAAGAAGGATTGTCGTTCTTCTTTCCTTTCCAGCCACCGTGGTTACTATTGTTAGTAGCTTTTTGCTTTGCGAGGTCTTCTTTGATCTCGATACCTATGTCAGAGACGGCTCTGAAAGTATTCAAGTTGTGTTGATATTTTAAGTGCTTTGAATACTTTTCTTGGAGATTCTTGATAAACATCCTCACAGACTCCTTTTCGGTGGGGACCTCAATCATCTTAGCGAAAGTTTCCCTCCATCTATTAAAGAAAGAAGTAAGGCCTTCATTCTCTTTTGTCTTAGCATCTCAAGTTGTCTATGGTCGGTTTCAACTTGAATATTGCACTTGTACCTATCAACAAAAGCGTTTACTATCGATTCCTAGGTAGAGATTTTCTCCTTGTCAAGGGAGAAGAACCATTGTTGGCAAACGGTTTCAAGAGATAGTGGGAACAGAGAGGGGAAAACCTTCTTATCGATACCCCTAATGCTCATTATGGTTTCGAAAGCTCTTAGATGAAAATAAGGATTATTTGTTGCCTTGAATTTAGGGATGTCAGTGGCGTTGAACTTATGCGGAAGAAGTTCCTTGTCCAACGAGACCCCTTGTGAACTAAAGCCCTGAAATTTATAGTCATTAGATAGCTTGCTCAAGCTTTCTTGCATGAGGTTCATTTGTTGTTGCTTCACAGGGTCATCGATCTTGAGTGTGAGTAGCTTCAGTGTTTCAGTCATGGTAACCAGTTGATTCCTGAGCTCATTGACTTCTTCTTGAGTTGCCATTATCCTTTTAGCCTTCCTCTTTTGACGAATTGGTTTATCGAAAAGTGAGACTTGAATAAAGAGGTTGTCCTTGATTAATCGCCCTTCTCTCCTCGACCAAGTACTGTGGAAAAGGAAATTAGGGATATTTATTGTTAATTATTTGACTCAAACTTTATTCAACATGCCATGGATGGAGGAAGTGAAGAAAGATTGGAATGGAATGTGAAGAAAGAAAAAATGATGGAGGTAGAGGGATATGAAGAATTAGGAAAAGGATGTACCCCCCAACTCAAATGACGGAAAAAACCGACTCATGCATGAACCTAAGACATGGTCATGGTGATGTACTCAAAGTGTGTGCTAAGACTAGTGAGTGTAGGTGTCATGTTAAGACTCGTGTCATGACCATGTGGCTAGACTATGTGACTAGACTCAATTAACGACTCGACAAGGTGTTATTAAAGTGAAAAATTAACTGAATTGATTAGCAAGGTGGTTAATTAGACACTAGGTGATGACTCTATCAATAATCCGAACTGTCGGCCAAACGACAGGACTGGCGTCACACTGTGTAGTGTAGCGCTAGACGACAGAGTTGTCGCCAGGCGCCACACTCCACAGAGTGGCGCTACAGTCTAGACTTTGGCGCCAATGTTGGAGCTTCAATCTTGGACTGTTTTCGGTGATATTAATCAACAGGGGTATGCCTAAAGTCGTACTAGGTCAATTCTGATTATAATATTAGACTTTATTGATTTGAATTAATTAATTAATTAATTAGGCAAAGTTTTTTAAGTCATTAATTTATTTAATTTCAACACAAGTCAAACAAACGGTTAAGAAAATATAGAATATATGCACAACAAATAATGCACAATTAGTCAAGTAGGCACAATATGATGCAATGAGTTTGCAACCTAACCATGGCTCTAGTTCTCTAAAGTTTGGGATATGGTTTAGTCAATAGAGGGTTCATGGTTAATTGTCCGGATGCACCGCGCGGAAGCCTAACCATGAAGGGTTGGCGCGAGTGGATAGGACACCGCGAATTTTAGAAAAAACTCGCTTCCATGGTTTGGTAAATTCAACATTCTCGGATGTACCCTTTGTTGCACGGAGCGTTCAATCAGGTAGATGGAGCATGAATTCCCAGAGGGTTATGTCCATATGTAGAACACATATGGGTTTTAGAAAAGGGAGAAAAAATTCAATCAGGAAGTAGGATCGAGCAAACAATACGAAAAACTGGTCGAAATTAGAATGCATGTTTCTGGCTCGGTATTGGGGGAGGTTGGCGCCAGCAAACAGAGACTGACGCCAGCTTTTAGCTGTAGCGCTTGGCGCCAATGCTGGCGTCTGGCGCTACGGCTAAAAGTCTGGCGCCAATGCTTTGGCCCCTGGCGCTACTTCCCACATGCCTCAACAGCTTTCTGTGCTCGATAAAATTTTCCAGTTTCGCGCGGTGTTATTTCGATCCTTCTTGTGAAAGATATTTCTCAAATTTCTTACGTGTAAATTCCTATGTTTTTAACTCATTACGGATGGTCTTTCCAATGAGATCTTTTTTATGCATATGACAATAATGTTAATCAAAATTACGCACATGAAATACTTAGAACGTTTCGAGTCTCATCCACTCATTCTAAATCATTGCCGAAACGAATTCAGGAATTAAAATAGAAATCCTCTCCAGTGGAGTCGCCAAAAACTGTGGGGAATAAATTCAAGCGTTAAACCCCTAGCTTGAACCCTAATGTGATCATACACTAAAGTATGGTGGCGTCCAAAGGGAAAGAAGATATAGCAAAAGAGTCGCCAACAAGTTTTCTTAGGAACTTGTAAACCGTTCACGAGGTGAAGTTTACACCCCTTAACGATCCAAGAGATCGTCAACTCCATAAGGTCTAGAACCAAATAAGGATTCGGGGATGAAGGTACAAATCCAACCTAAAAGAGATTGAACCTGCCCTAATAATAGGCCTTTACTTTATTCAGATCGTATTCATGTGCGCTTTTTGAATAACATGCAATCAATAGGATTAACCCTAAACCTGTTTATCTATGTTGGTTGAATTTAATGCACAAACAAAACTATTATTGGCGATCACTTGAAATTATAATCATATTAACCCTAAACAAGATTATTAATTATCTTATTAAGCATGATTACAAGTACCAATTCCCTTTAAACATGCATTAAAGGTGTGATCAAGCAATAACAATAAATATAATCAAGCAACATAATAATAATCACAATAATCAAAATAATCATGTTAACAATAAAGCATAATAAAAATAGCAAGATCCTAGACATGATACTAACAAGATTAATAACAAACCCTAGCATGTCACTAAGCAATAAAAATCAAATCTTTAACCCTAACCTGATACTAACAATCATAAATATTAGGAAGAGAATAAAAGGCATCGTAACAATCATATTTAATATTAAAATTACCCTAGACATGATACTAGGAATATCATAATAACAATTTAAACATGATTTCTACATCATAACATCAATAAAAAAAAACCATTAAAGTACTTACTTTGATGCCTCGTACCTCTTTCTAATAACAAAATACACACGTTAGTAATTTCAAGGAAAATAATAAACAAACAATTAAATTAAATAATTGAAATAGTATTATAAAATAAGGGGAAAAGGGAGAAGATTAGAGAGAGATGTAGATGGTAATTGTATTGTCTATATTCATCCATTTAATGACCATCTATATATATATATATACAAGATGTGAACATTGTAACTTATATGGACAATGAAGAGTCCATTCATGAGAGGGTTAATGTGGACTAATGACAAAGGAGGGTTTCAAGGATGCTATTAAGACCATACTTAAGGTGGCCATAAAAGAGATAATTACAAGCTATAATGGGCATACATTATTATTTTGTAACACTCCCCCTTGGATGCCCATTATCTAAGAGAGATTTAATGCGCTTATATGTTGCCTCATTAAAAACCTTTCCAGGAAAAACCGAGTGGGAAAAAACCATGGATAAGGGAAAAAGAGTGCAGCGCGCAATTACTCCCCCTCATTATTATATCACTGAAGATCTTTGAGACGGCGCAATCCAATACGATAAACTAACTTTTTAAATGTTGCGGTCGGAAGAGCCTTAGTGAATAAGTCTGCTAAATTTTCACTTGAATGAATCTGCAATACTTTTATATCTCCATTCTTCTGAAGATCATGAGTGAAGAAAAATTTGGGTAAGATGTGCTTTGTTCTATCACCTTTGATTTATCCTTCCTTAAGTTGAGCAATACAAGCTGCATTATCCTCATATAAAGTTGTCGGTGCCTCTTTCCTAGATGATAAACCACAAACTTATTTTATACGTTGAACAACCGACCTTAACCATACACATTCACGACTAGCCTCGTAAATTGCTAAAATATCGGAATGATTGGAAGAAGTAGCTGCAATGGTTTGTTTCATGGAACGCCAAGAAATGGCAGTACCACCATACGTGAACACATATCCAGTTTGTGATCGACCATTATGAGGATCAGATAAATAACCTGCATCTGCAAAACCAATCAAATTTTCTTTGGACAACTTTGGGAAAAATAAACCTATATCCTTCGTACCTTGAAGATAACGAAGTAAATGTTTGATCCCATTACAATGCCTCCGAGTTTGACATGAACTAAACCTTGCTAATAAATTAACTGAAAATGATATGTCGGGTCGTGTATGACTTGCAAGGTACATTAGTGCTCCAATTGCACTAAGATATGGTACTTCAGGACCAAGAATTTCTTCATCATTTTCTCGAGGTCGGAATGGATCTTTCTCTACTTCAAGTGATCTTACAGCCATATGGCTGCTCAATGGATGTGTTGTATCCATAGAAAATCTTTTAAGAACCTTTTCTATGTATGTTGATTGATGTACAAGGATTCCATTCTCTAGGTGCTTTATTTGTAACCCTAAGCAGAATTTTGTCTTTCCAAGATCTTTCGTTTCGAACTCTTTCTTTTATTAATTGACAGTCTCTGAAATCTCTTCAGGAGTTCCAATGATATTCAAATCATCAACATACACCGCAATTATAACAAATCCTGATCCAAATTTCTTTATAATAATACATGGACTGATAGGATCATTCTTATAACCTTCTTTTAACAAATACTCACTTAGATGGTTATACCACAAATTGTTTCAATCCATAAAGAGATTTGTTCAATTTAATACAAAAATGTTCTTGAGAACTAGATTTTCTCGAGAACTAGATTTTGCTGCTTCCGGCAGCTTGAATCCTTCTGGGAGCTT
This sequence comes from Chenopodium quinoa, assembly GCF_001683475.1. Classification (NCBI taxonomy): domain Eukaryota; kingdom Viridiplantae; phylum Streptophyta; class Magnoliopsida; order Caryophyllales; family Amaranthaceae; genus Chenopodium; species Chenopodium quinoa. The sequence continues at coordinate 2,004,349 of NW_018744633.1, read as the reverse complement.
CGTGTAAATGTCATTATCCAGTGGGCCATATAAATAAGTTGTGAGTACATCCATTAAACGTAAGTAAAGTCCTTCTCTTATTGCCAGACTAATCAGAAATCTAAAAGTAGTTGTATCCACCACAGGAGAGTATGTCTCCTCATAATCAATACCAGGTCTTTGTGAGAATCCTTGTGCAACTAAGCGTGCCTTATATCTTATAACTTCACCCTTTTCATTTCTCTTTCGCACAAAGACCCATTTATATCCCAGTGGCTTTACACATTCAGGTGTACGGACTACAGGTTCGAATACTTCTCTTTTTCCAAGAGATTTTAATTCTGATTCAATTGCTTCTTTCCATTTTGGCCAATCATTTCTTTGTCTACATTCTTCAATGGATTTTGGTTCATGATCCATAACATCTAATGTTATATTTCATGCAAAAACATCATCAACGTCGATTTGATTTTGGTTCCACGTAATTCCAGACATGATATAATTTGTTGAAATTTCTTCATTATCAGGTACTTGAATTTCTTCTTGTATCATGTCTAAAGTCTCTTCTGGAGATCCTTCGGAAACTGTTTCTTCAATTTGACCATCATCAATCAATGCTTCTTTTCTTTTCCGAGGATTCTTATCTTTGGAACCTATTGGTCTTCCACGTTTCTAATGTGGTTTAGACTCATTAGCAAATTTATTTTGTCCTTCCGGGACATCTATTTTAAATGGAGCATTTACAGCTGGAATATGTGACTGACAGGCGGTATTTTAGGTCGTCACTAAGACACCTCTATCAAATGATATTTGTAGTCCTAAACATGCAACTAAAAGAGTATAGAGGCAAGTTAAGGGTCGAACACAGGGAAACGATTAAGCACCGCTATTTATCTCCTAATGTTAATCTAATTCGATCAAGAAGTGTGGTGGGTAAAGTAATGACTAAAGGGGATAGAACAACAATTAAAATAGGTACTAGGGGGAAGGATCAAACATGCTTTGATTTCAACGAAGTTAGGCATCGGAAAATAGGTTTACATGTAACCCAAGCGACTCATACAAGGCAATATCAAGAATACTCTCCAATCACCTATCGGGATTAAGAGCCTTCCTAGCTAACATACGCTCACACTATCGTCGTAAGGCATACAAGCTAAGGTCATGCAATAATCAATCACCTAATGACTATTCCTAAATCGCACTATCGTCACGATTTAGTTCACGTCATTCAACCACAACATGCATATGGCCATAAACATGGAGTGACTAATAAGTATAAGCACAAGGAAGATTTAATCACAAATATTCCAAATTAACCTAGCCTAACATACATCAAACTCAAAGTATATCTTCACCAAACCCCTAGCAACAAGAAACTACTCACTAGTCATAACTACAACTACAATCATGCTAAGCAACATTATAACCAATGAAATGGTAAGAAAGACAAAGTTTTTATCAACTAAATTAACAAGAGTAGAAGCTTTAATCATAAAAGCAAGAGACAATAGAGAAATATACCAAAACCTTCATTGAAATCCAAATAAAGAGCCACACATCATTCAATCTTCAATCTCCAAGCTTGACCATACATCAATGTTGCAAAATTACTTCTTCAAAAACTAAAAGTAAAACTAATGTTGATAGACAATGAGAATTACACTAAAAGCTATATGATTGTTCAATACAAAATTTCTCTATCAAAGACCTAGGAATTGATATTTTTGAGCTCTCCCCTTGGGTTTCTATGCTAGCTTTTTTTATCTTTTCTCCCCCCTTTTAACTTGGGCTGAAATCGGGATTTGAATCAGCAGCAGAGAGGCGCGCCCGCGCCCAACAGTGGCGCGCCCGCGCGTTAAATGATGGCGCGGCCGCTCCTAGAAATGCGCGCCCGCTCCAAAGAGGGTATTTAATGGTTGATCCCGCTCATCAGCGCGCCCGCGCTCTATAGATGCGCGCCCGCTCCTTTGGTTGCGCGCCCGCGCCATTCGTCTGGTTTGGACTTCTTCCTGTTTTGCCCTTATCCCTTCCATCTCTGAATCAACAGCATACGCCTGCAATCATGGAACAGGAAGGCAAGGCGTGATACAACGAAAGGGGAGGGGAGTATAGACTACCTAAACCACATGAATACACATTACGCGCCACAAAGGTAGAATACTCGAAATAGGAGGATCATAGCAAAAACATACTAAAATGAACTGAATTATTACTAAAACTACTAGAAAAGACTATCCTAAGAGCGACATAAATGTCACTCATCAAATTCCCCCAAGCTAGACCTTTGCTCGTCCTCGAGCAAAGCTAAAGGCAAAGAAGATTGAGAAACGATTATCCAAACACAAGCAATATAAATAAAAATAAAATAAAATAAAATAAAATAGAATAAAATAAAAAGAGGGGGGGAAGGAATTTACACTAACTCACTTTCGTAGGAATCACGGTTGTTTTTAACATAAACAACAAGCCATTTAAACCTCAAAGTCGCCAATGAGGACGAGTATGCTCTCGTGGGGGTTTCCAAAGAGTTTAACCCACAACTCTTGGCGACATGCTCAAGACAAACCAAAACAAAGGAGCAAATAAAGAAGAAAATCAACTACAAACAAGCATAGATGGATGACAATCTTTCTAGGTACTAAGAGTAAACACATTTTTGGATGCCAATGGTTGATTGAAAGATAAGTTATTCTAAGCATAGAGAACTCTAATATGCTCCACTCCACCCGCATTCCATACATTCTTACCGCGTTCCCTCATCTGGATTCAAATCCACCCTTCAAGGTAGTATCTCATAACTCCACGAAGGAGCCGGAACAAATGAAACAAGGGTGACCCGACATCTTACCAAGTCATGCTCTCTCCATATGCTTGAAATCTAGCTCCCTCCACCGACTAGTGACTCAACCAATCCAAGTTAAAAGGACTTAGGGTTGTAATGCAGGCTAGGAGGTAAGGGTGAGGAAAGAAATAAATAAATAAATAAAATAAAATAAGTATAAATGAAAATTTGGTGGTAAATCCTAATTGTGAAGCAGAAGATGTCGCCAATTCTCATAACAAAGTAGAATATCACCAATTTCCAAACAAAATACATCTTCCCCCAAGCTTATTCAGCACAAACTCACAAAAGTATATACAAAATGCGTAGAACCTCTCCCCCAAGCTTGAAATGAGCAGTGCCCTCAATGCTCAAACTATATACCTTTTTTTTTTTTTTCTTTTTTTTTTTTTTTTTTTTTGTTTTTTTTTTTTAGAGGAACTTCCATTGTCCTTGCTTGTTATTTCAAATTCCACACCATCACCTTGCAACTTTCCGATTTTAAATCATTACAAACTATCATGTCTCAAACTTCACAAGTCATAGGGCGAAAAGTGAAACAAAAGGTCATGGGGTTTGAATGTGTTTATGAACAAAGAGGTGCAGGCTCAATCATGGCTAGCAAGGGGCAAACGCAAAAAGAAAAAAAAAAAAATATAATTTATCAAGAAGCAACAAAAGGAAAGATAAACCTAGAAAAGCAAAATAGTCACCGAAGAAAATGCTTTTATCGTCCTTAGATATAGTTCGGTCGCGATCTCGGGTAGCTAGACAACAAGTTCTCGATCGAAGCATGCCTTGGTAAGGATCCTAAGCCGCTCATACAATAAGTGGTGGAGGCTTGAACAATAAATCTGACATGGGTTACAAAAACTACCTTTAGGGCTTTAAATCCCCCAAAGAGGGCAACGCCATCTTACCACAAACAAGTGAATTTGGGTTCGGTGGGCCTTACGAGTTCTAGCAACTACCTTAGCATAGACATATCTTAGAGTCAACCAATGGCAATCCAAGAACGCGGAAACTCTTAATCCTTAGGAATAAAGACATTCAAGAACGCAAGTCAAATAAATTTTTTTTTTTTTTTTTTTTTATTTTTTTTTTTTTTTCGCTATAAACTAATCTACCCTTGACAAAATTTCTAGATCTTCACCAAAATCAACATTACCTCAAAAATCATCAAGCCGTAAATACATACCTGCACTGGTGAATCGCCATGTTGGCGAATACCAGTAATCATCATTATCGACAGGGAAAACGGGGGGCGGACTCAGCGGTATCCATCAAACCGAGAGAAGCGTCCCCAAAGCAGCATCATCATCAAAATCATATCAAAAACTCATCAACAGGATTAGTGAACAGGGGCAAAGTCAACCAAAGAAAACAGTCATGTAACTCAGTAGAATCAGCAGCATGAAGGTACAGGGAAAACAATGAAAGACCGGCAGGCGAGCAAGTAAGAATCCCAACCAAGTCACTCCCTACCAAGAGTATATCTCCAACTCATCAAAATAAGCGTACAAAAACAAGGGAGAGAGATATACTCAAGGACGCAGCCTACTGGCCACTAGAGCCGGGCTCACTAGGTGAGCCAGACCGACGTGGCGGCTCGTCATAAGTGAAGCCACTAGGGGGGCCGAAAAGGCCCCAACCACCGTCAAAGCCCGGCGGCCAACCGTAGTGACCTCTGTAAAGATCCTCTTGCCAACTAGGCAAAGGATCAGAGGGAGTGTCCTCGGATTGAGAGTACAGAGGGGCGGGGTGATCAGGATGTGCATAGGGGTACGCAGGGTCCCCTCTAAAGTCACACCCGCCGGGCACACGATAATCGTACTGCCCGTCCTCTGGGAAGCTGCGGAGCTCCCTACTAGGCTCGGAAGGACCTTGCCAGTAGGGGTAAGTGGGGAGATTGTCCCCCCCCCAAGAAGGAACAGGGCCGTGCTGAGGCGGCCAATTGGGGTAGTTCACGGGGGGGGGCAATCTCTCCTCTATCCACAGCGGAGTCATAGAGGGCCTGCTGCTGCAGATGGTGGCCTTGCTGTGACTCATAAATTGCCTGCAACTGCCTAGCTATATCAGATAGCTGAAATGTACCTGTACCTGCGGGTTGCTGGGTAAACGGCTGCTGCTGCTGCTCCTCCTGAACCTCCTCCTCATTACCCATTTCAACCTCATCGTCCCCATCGACATCGGGCACTCGCCCGCTATCTCTCAAAACTCTCCACACATTAGGGGACTGACGCGTGAGAGAAGTGAAGTGAGGCTTGGGGAGGAAACAATGGTGGGCTCCTCTAACTAGCCACCTAAAAGCATTGGGGTTCGCCGTGGGGGTAATAAAATCAGAACGGCGAAGCTGGTCCAAATCAAGGTAAATATCCCCACTACTACCTACGGCCGTGCATAGAGGTAGAAGGTCAGTGTAACCTAATTTGGTGGCCAGTCTAGTGACCATCGCCCCGCAGTGTATGTCCCCTGGCTTTTTCCCCTTTGCTATGGCTTGGGAGGTTTGCATGAAGAGGAAACCCAAATTCAACCTCCGAGCATGCTCTGCCTTTGTGGCTATCCATAGGCAAAGGACCTCTTCCTTAGTCAGCTTCCCTAGGTCCTGCTTAGGAATGATAGAATACCCTAATAAACGGTGTAGGATCCTAAGGGCAGGGTGCCAAATCTCACTGGCTAAGGAAGTCCGGGTGTAAAACTCATTTTTGCCTGAAATGGAACGCCACCAAGCGTACTCACTATACTCCCCAAAGCTCTCATATAGAGGGTAGTGAATGTCGGCATCGGGGTGAAGGTCAAGGGCTCGGTTGAACTCTGCCAATGACATGGTGTGGGGGTTGTTGAAGAGTTGGAAAGAAATTCGAAAGTCGTCATTTTCTAGACTATCCACTTGAAAAGACGAGAAAAACTCTAATGTGGGTTCTTTGTAGGTCATGAATGAGGAGTTTATGAATGACCCTAATCAAAGGTTGTCAAAAAGAATCCACAAATCATCATTAATACCGAGTTTTATCATGTCTCCACGATGGTAGTGTCTAGAAGGTCGCAACTTACGTTTTTGCATTTCCGAGTGTATGGAGGAGTGGCTTTTGTGTAAAAATTTTAGGGTGGGTAAGGCATTGGGTTGGTCTGACTCTTGGTTTTGGGACGATTGTCCCGACTTTGCAGTTTTTCTCTTCTTCCCAATTCTTAGACTCATGACTGCCCACCTCTTTTTTTTTTTTTTTTTTTTTTTTTTTCACTCCTTTTCAAAGCCAACTCCGGCTATTTCCACCCTTAACCTCCACAAAACTACAATGTACCTGTTCACAAGCAATAATAATCCAACCACGCAACGAATATAGCCTAAGATACTAATCAACAACAACAAGTTCAACAGAATCCAGCAATAATTTCAACAATAATCAACCAAATTTCGCTAATAACCTAAGATAATCAAAATCCTTACTTAAAATTAATCCAAGAGAATAATTAACTAAGGAGATCGAATACCTTTACCTTTATGCGGAAGATTGCTGTTTTGGTGTCGATTTGGTGAAGGATTTGAGTAGGAAGGGGGGGGGTTCGTTGCGGTTGTGCCCTTGATGCCCAATTGCTACCTTTGAAGATGAACAAACGGAGAGGATGATTGATTGAAGCTTGAGGATGATTGATGTGGTATATATTTTGAGAATGATTGATTTATGAAGGTGGAAGAAGATGATCTTGGCTATGGTGGTGAGGAGCGGCCGCGAAGAGAGAGAAAGGCAAAGAGGGTTTGGTTTATGTTTGTGAGGATTTGGAAATTGTGGGAATATAAGAAGCCACCGTATTTTTTTTTTCTGATATCCAGAAAGGCGCGCCCGCTCCTTAAAGAAAACGCGAGCCGCTCCTATATCGCGCCTAAATCGCTCCAACTTCCTGGAAATCAGTAAAACTACAGCGCGCCCGCGCTAATAATAGACACGCCCGCGCCTTCTTTAAAACGCGAGCCGCTCTGCAATCGCGGCCAAATCGCTCCTGCCTCCTGGAATGGAAGTAATTTTCAAGCGTATACCAGGCGCGCCCGCGAAGAAACCAGGCGCGCCCGCACCTTACTGCTCATGCGGGCCGCGCTTCAGCCGCGATAAAATCGCTCCAACTCCCTGGAATTGGAGAATTTACATTCACAAAAACGGTGCGCCCGTGACGAAACCAGGCGCGCCCGCGCTTTAATGCTGCTGCGGATCGCGCTACAACCGCGTTCAAATCGCGCTGAGGTTCTGTTTCTTTAGAATTCATCCGAGCACAAATTTCAAAATTCCTCTCTTTTTTAATTTTTCTGCTTTGCTCTTGCCTTTCTTTCCTCGTGGACACACGCAATCACGCCTGCATCAGAATTGGTTGGGGAGAGCGTTAGGTGGATTAGTTCAAGCGATTTGAAAGAAAATAAAATCAAAGAGGTTAGAAACCGGGTTGCCTCCCGTAAGCGCTTCTTTAACGTCACTAGCTTGACGTACTTCACACGGAATCATGGTGATTTGGAAACATCAATGAGAGATAAATTTTCTGGCTTCTCAATTAGCTGACCCTCATAGTATGGCTTGAGACGCTGCCCATTCACTTTGAATGGAGGGTACTTGTCATTGAAAATCTCAACCGAGCCATAAGGAAAGGTTTTGGACACTTGAAATGGACCGCTCCATCTAGATCTCAATTTCCCGGGGAAGAGCTTGAGTCTTGAATTGTAAAGCAGGACCTTTTGTCCTTCCACAAATTCCTTCTTGGAAATTCGAGCATCGTGCCATGCCTTGGTTCTTGCTTTGTAGAGGCTTGCACTGTCATATGCATTCATTCTCAGCTCTTCCAACTCATGAAGCTCTAGAAGCCTTTGCTCACCCGCACTGTGGAGATCAAAGTTGATTTGCTTGATTGCCCAATGCGTTCGGTGCTCCATCTCTACGGGTAAATGGCAATTCTTCCCATAAACAAGCTTATAGGGGGTAGTCCCTATAGGAGTCTTGAAGGCGGTCCTATATGCCCACAATGAATCAATGAGCTTACTGGACCAATCCTTCCTTGTTCTAGCAACAGTCTTCTCTAAGATGACTTTTAACTCCCTATTTGTGACCTCCGCTTGACCACTTGTTTGGGGGTGGTAAGCAAGGCCTCGCTTGTGAGATACACCGTACTTTGAAAGAAGCTTGTTGAATGCATGGTGCTTGAAGTGTGAGCCTCCATCACTTATGATTGCCTTAGGAACACCGAATCTTGGGAAGATGACTTTCTTGAACAAATTGATGACCACCCTTGAGTCGTTGGTGGGAGATGCCACGGCTTCCGCCCATTTGGAGACATAATCAACGGCAACTAGAATGTGCCGGTTTCCTTGGGATGAGATGAAAGGGCCCATGAAGTCAATTGCCCAAACATCAAAGATTTCAAGTTCAAGAATAGGATTTTGGGGCATCTCATCGCGCCGTGATATGTTCCCTGTCCTTTGGCACCTATCACAAGTCTTAACAAATTGCCAAGCATCTTTGAATAGAGACGGCCAAAAGAGCATACATTGCAAAACCTTGGAAGCGGTCTTTTGAGCACTCATATGACCACCACAAGGGGATGAGTGGCACATTGAGAGCACATCTTGGAATTCTTCATTAGGAACACATCTTCTCAAGAGTCCATCCACCCCTCTCTTCAACAACATGGGGTCATCCCATATATACTTCTTTGCTTCATGCTTGAGCTTTCTATGTTGTTGAGGAGTGAAATCCGGAGGTATGGCACTACAAGCCAAGTAGTTCACAATATCCGCATACCAAGGCTCCGATTTTGCCTCAAGAGCATATAAGACATCATCCATTAGGGCATCTTCAATTGGCAAATCGTCTTCATGTATTCTTGCAGCTCCTAACCTAGAGAGGTGGTCCGCCACCACGTTCTCGGCTCCCTTCTTATCTCTCATTTCGTAATCAAAATCTTGAAGGACCAACACCCATCTCAACAACCTCGGTTTGGCCTCCTTCTTACTTATCAAATATTTGAGAGCCGAGTGATCGGTATACACTATTGTCCTAGAACCAATGAGGTAGGTTCTAAACTTCTCAAATGAGTGGATAACCGCCAAAAACTCTTTTTCGGTAGTTGTATAATTTCGTTGGGCATCGTTGAGAGTCTTGGACAAATAGTATATAACGTGAAGTTTCCCATCCTTTCTTTGTCCCAGAACCGATCCAATGGCCCCGTCGCTTGCATCGCACATTAGCTCGAATGGTAGAGACCAATCCGGTCCTCGGACTACGGGGGCGGTGCAAAGGGCCTTTTTCAACCTGCAAAATGACTCATGACAAGCTTCATCAAATACAAATTCTTTATCCTGTTGCAAGAGAGATGTGAGAGGCTTAGCAATCAAAGAGAAATCTTTGATGAAGCGGCGGTAAAAGCCGGCATGACCAAGGAAGGACCTCACTTCTCTCACATTTGTGGGAGGAGGAAGCTTCTCGATCACATCAACCTTCGCACCATCGACTTCGATGCCCGCTTGGGAGATTTTATGGCCAAGAACAATGCCGTTTTCCACCATGAAGTGGCATTTCTCCCAATTGAGCACCAAGTTGGCACTCTCACATCTTTCTAAACAACGAGATAAATTCATTAGGCACTGCTCATACGTGCCTCCACCAACGGAAAAATCATCCATAAAAACTTCCATTTCTTCCTCGATCATTTCACTAAAAATTGACATCATGCATCTTTGGAAGGTGGCCGGGGCATTACAAAGACCAAAAGGCATCCTACGGTAAGCAAAAGTTCCGTAGGGACAAGTGAAAGTGGTCTTTTCTTGATCTTTTGGGTCAATTGGGATTTGGAAGAATCCCGAATAACCATCAAGAAAGCAATAAAAAGCATGCTTTGTAAGCCTCTCAAGAATTTGATCGATGAACGGTAATGGAAAATGGTCTTTGGAAGTGTTGGCATTTAATTGGCGGTAATCAATACACATGCGCCAACCCGTAACAAGCCGAGTTGGGACCAATTGTTGCTTATCATTGATCATTACCGTCATACCTCCCTTTTTCGGCACTACTTGAACCGGGGATACCCAATCACTATGAGCGATTGGATAGATGATCCCTGCTTCAAGTAGCTTGGAAACTTCCTTTCTCACAACCTCTTGCATGGAAGGATTAAGTTTCCTTTGCCGTTGCCTACACGGCTTAGCACCCTCCTCTAAATCGATCTTATGCATGCATAGGGAGGGGCTTATACCTTTGAGATCATCAAGAGTATAACCCAAAGCCTTCCTATGCATTTTCAAAACATTAAGCAATGAGGAGGTTTGCTCTTCCGTGAGGTTAGCATTGATAATGACCGGAAAAGTATCATTAACATCCAAAAAGACATACCTCAAGCCCAAAGGTAGAGGTTTCAATTCTACTTTCGGAGCTACCTTACCATTGGAGATTTCCTCCTCTTCTACTTGGAAGACTTCATACGGTTGGGGCATCTCTTGGTCGGGGGTTGTCTCTTCTTTCTCATCAAGCATTTCCTCATATAATTGCATCTCCTTTTGATCACCTACCTCATTCTCATTCAACAAGACATTCTCAAGTAGATCATTAGAAGCATGCATATAAGGGTATCTAAACTCATTCATCAAGTTTTCAATTGTATCTATTCTAAAACATTCATTGTCAGAGGAAGGTTGTCTCATCACCTTATTCAAATCAAATTCGATAGAATCATTGTCAACCTTCAAGGTCATCTTGCCTTCTTTGACATCAATAATTGCTTTAGAGGTAGCTAGGAATGGCCTACCCAAGATTATAGGAATTCTTTCATCTTCATCCATTTCAAGAACATAAAAGTCCACCGGAAAAGTGAACTTACCGACTCTAAGGGGTATGTCCTCTACTTTCCCTATAGGCAATTTTGTGGACCTATCTGCTAATTGGAGGGTGATGTTTGTAGGTGAAAGGTTTCCCACATTAAGCTTTTGGTAGACCGAGAAAGGCATTAAACTCACACTAGCACCTAGGTCACACAAAGCTTTCCCCAAATGAACTTCATTGATAGAACAAGGGATGGAAAAACTACCGGGATCTTGCAATTTAGTTGGTAGCTTACTGGAGAGAATAGCACTACAATTTGCGGTTAAGCTAACGGTTTCAACTTCTCTCCTTCCATTCAGGAGGTATTTTAGGAATTTAGAGTAGTGTGGCATCTCTTTCATAGCATCCACAAAGGGTATAGAAACATGCAAGCTCTTTACTACATCTAAAAATTTTCCAAATTGGACATCAAGCCTAGACCTAGCAAATCTTTGGGGAAAAGGCAACCTCTCATTCCTAGGTTGGAGATTAAGGGGTAAAGATGTTTGATCTTTGGTGCTCTCCTTTTCGAGTTCCTTCTCTTTCTCTTTCTCACCCCTCTCATTCTTTCCGGCACTTCCCTCTAGAATCTCATTCTCTCTTGATGATTCATCCTCAACCTCAAGTCCTATCCTCACATCGGGACTCTTCTCAACATTTAGTTCACTCTCAAGGATCTTCCCACTTCTAGTAGTAATGGCATACATAGACTTGGGGTTGACACCTTGACTAGGTAAAGAAGAAGATGAAGAAGGGGAGGATGAAGAACTTGGTTGGGCAATTTGAGAGATTTGGGTCTCAAGCATTTTCATGTGTGCCTTGATTTGTTTCTTTTCTTCCTCTTGACTCTTATTATGGTTTTCTTGATTTTTAATGAAATTTTGAAGCATAGCCATCATAGGATCAGGAGGGGCTTCTATTTGGAGGGGTTGAGTAGGGGGAATTTGAGAATGGGGCCTTACTTGGTCAAAACCGGGGGGTCTACTATTTTGTGAGAAAGTAGAAGCATTTTGAGGTCTATTACCCCCGGAACCCTGATTGGAATTAAAACGTTGTTGGTTGTTGGAATAGTGTTGTTGGTTTTGATTCCAATTGGGTCTTTGGTTTGAGTAACTTCTTCCATTGTAATTGGAAGAGTTTCCCCTACCTTGGCCTTGGTTATCATAACCACCACCACTTTGATTCCAACCTTGGTTTTGATTCCAACTACGGTTTGGGTTTTGATTCCAATTTGGTCGCATTCCATTATTTCCCTCACGGGGCACAAAATTCATGGCATTAACATCTTCAACATTATCATCATTTTCATGGGGAGGGGGACCTTCACTTATGGACATACATTGTTGAGAATTATGATCATAGCCTCCACATATATCACAAAACATACAACCAGGAGGCATGGCATTGTAATTAGAGGGAGAAGAAGTAGAAGGATTCATACCATGGCCTCCCTTGGGAGAAGGGGAGGAAGCATTTTGGGAACTTGATTTCATGAACTCCTCCATTTGTTTCGCCATCTTTGCCATTTGGTTGGAAAGATTTGTGATGGCATTGGTTTGCTCGACGGAATGTACCGTTCCTTTGCTAGAAGTGGCTTCCCTCTCACCTTCGTACCAATCCTCATAATTGCGCACAACTTCTTCTATGATACTCTCCACTTCATCTTCCCTTTTGTTCATGATTGGGCCTCCGGCTCCGGCATCAAGGCTAGTCTTACTTTGAGGGGAGAGTCCTCCGTAGAATGTTTGGAGAACTTGCCAATTAGGAATCCCATGGTGTGGGCATTGCCTTTGTAATTCTTTGAATCTCTCCCATGCCTCACAAAGAGACTCTCCACCTCTTTGGCGGAAACTTTGAATCTTTGAGCGAGCCTCGGCGGTTTTCTTGTGATTGTAAAACCTTCCTAGGAACGCCGTAGTTACCTCATTCCAAGTCGTGAGGGAACCGGGAGGAACATCCTTGTTCAACCAATGTTCCGCCGCTCCCATGAGTGAGAACGGAAACATCTTCAATCTTATGTACTCTTGGGACACCCCGTTGATCTTGATAGTGTCACAATACTTGAGAAATTCTTTGAGATGCTCATGGGGATTCTCAAATTTCCCACCGGTAAATTGCCTCTTCTCTATCATTGAAATGAAATTAGGCTTTATCTCGAAATTGTTCGCTTGAGTGGTGGGGGCTAAGATCCCACTTTGTGAGGCATAAGGTTCGGGTGCTCCAAGTTGCTTTAGTGACCTTTGATCACCCATGCTTTGTTGATTATGGTATTGGGCAAATGGGTTGGGAGTTAAACCTGCAAATGATTCACAATCCTCACTAGAAGAGGGTGAAGGAGTAGGAGAGCTACTAACTTCCTCTTGGAAAGGGTTTTCCACACTATCCCTAATTTCCCTCCTCAATTGAGCAAGGGTGCGCTCCAGCTCTGGGTCTATGGGCGCCAAAGGACTAGAACTTCGTTGCCTCCTGCGCATATACAAAGCTAAGTAGAAAGTGAGCACTGACAAGCAAGGAGTAGTAGGAAAATTAAACAAGTGAACTAGTCTCAACGAAGGGATAAACGTACAATGGAAACCGTTTCCCCGGCAACGGCGCCAATTTGACAGGCGGTATTTTAGGTCGTCACTAAGACACCTCTATCAAATGATATTTGTAGTCCTAAACATGCAACTAAAAGAGTATAGAGGCAAGTTAAGGGTCGAACACAGGGAAACGATTAAGCACCGCTATTTATCTCCTAATGTTAATCTAATTCGATCAAGAAGTGTGGTGGGTAAAGTAATGACTAAAGGGGATAGAACAACAATTAAAATAGGTACTAGGGGGAAGGATCAAACATGCTTTGATTTCAACGAAGTTAGGCATCGGAAAATAGGTTTACATGTAACCCAAGCGACTCATACAAGGCAATATCAAGAATACTCTCCAATCACCTATCGGGATTAAGAGCCTTCCTAGCTAACATACGCTCACACTATCGTCGTAAGGCATACAAGCTAAGGTCATGCAATAATCAATCACCTAATGACTATTCCTAAATCGCACTATCGTCACGATTTAGTTCACGTCATTCAACCACAACATGCATATGGCCATAAACATGGAGTGACTAATAAGTATAAGCACAAGGAAGATTTAATCACAAATATTCCAAATTAACCTAGCCTAACATACATCAAACTCAAAGTATATCTTCACCAAACCCCTAGCAACAAGAAACTACTCACTAGTCATAACTACAACTACAATCATGCTAAGCAACATTATAACCAATGAAATGGTAAGAAAGACAAAGTTTTTATCAACTAAATTAACAAGAGTAGAAGCTTTAATCATAAAAGCAAGAGACAATAGAGAAATATACCAAAACCTTCATTGAAATCCAAATAAAGAGCCACACATCATTCAATCTTCAATCTCCAAGCTTGACCATACATCAATGTTGCAAAATTACTTCTTCAAAAACTAAAAGTAAAACTAATGTTGATAGACAATGAGAATTACACTAAAAGCTATATGATTGTTCAATACAAAATTTCTCTATCAAAGACCTAGGAATTGATATTTTTGAGCTCTCCCCTTGGGTTTCTATGCTAGCTTTTTTTATCTTTTCTCCCCCCTTTTAACTTGGGCTGAAATCGGGATTTGAATTAGCAGCAGAGAGGCGCGCCCGCGCGTTAAATGATGGCGCGGCCGCTCCTAGAAATGCGCGCCCGCTCCAAAGAGGGTATTTAATGGTTGATCCCGCTCATCAGCGCGCCCGCGCTCTATAGATGCGCGCCCGCTCCTTTGGTTGCGCGCCCGCGCCATTCGTCTGGTTTGGACTTCTTCCTGTTTTGCCCTTATCCCTTCCATCTCTGAATCAACAGCATACGCCTGCAATCATGGAACAGGAAGGCAAGGCGTGATACAACGAAAGGGGAGGGGAGTATAGACTACCTAAACCACATGAATACACATTACGCGCCACAAAGGTAGAATACTCGAAATAGGAGGATCATAGCAAAAACATACTAAAATGAACTGAATTATTACTAAAACTACTAGAAAAGACTATCCTAAGAGCGACATAAATGTCACTCATCAGTGACTTGGTCACTCTTTTTGGGTCAGCAAACGAGTCTGGAAATTGATTTGCTAAACTTTGTAAATGAATTATCTTTTGAACTTCCAGTTCACATTGTTTAGTTCGAGGATCAAGATAAGATAATGATAATTCATTCCATTTAATTTCTTTTTTCAGCTCTCTCTTTTATCCCCCTAATGTTGGGAAAAGTGACTCGTTAAAATGACAATCTGCAAAACGAGCCGTAAATAAATCCCCTGTTGTAGGCTCAAAATATTTAATTATTGACGGGGATTCAAACCCAACATATATTCCCAACCTCCTTTGAGGACCCATCTTAGAGCGTTGTGGTGGAGCTATTGGAACATAAACCGCACATCCAAAAATTCTTAGATGGGAAATATTTGGTTCCTGACCATAAACTAATTGTGATGGGGAGAACTTATGATAACTTGTTGGCCTAATGCGAATTAGTGCTGCTGCCTGTAATATAGCATGTCCCCAAGTAGAAATTGGGAGATTGGATTTCATAAGCAATGGTCTAGCAATTAACTGAAGACGTTTAATTAATGACTCAGCCAGACCATTTTGTGTATGAACATGTGCTACAGGATGTTCAACATTTATCCCAATGGACATGCAATAATCATTGAAAGCTTGAGATGTAAATTCACCAGCATTATCAATCCGAATAGTCTTAATAGGAGTATCTGGAAAATGTGCCCGTAACTTAATCAATTGGGCAAGTAATCTCGCAAACGCTAGGTTGCGAGTTGATAACAAGGACACATGTGACCATCTAGTTGATGCATCAATTAAAACCATAAAATATCTAAATGGTCCACATAGGGGATGTATGAGCCCACAAATATCTCCTTGTATACGTTCCAGAAAACTAATTGATTCAAAATTAATTTTAGCTGGTGATGGGCGAATTATTAACTTGCCTTCTGAGCAAGCAGCACATGAAAAATTATTATGAAGAATCTGTTGGCTCTTCAAAGAATGTCCACATGGATTCGTAATTATTTTTCGCATCATTATTGAACCGGGATGGCCTAACCGGTCATGCCAAACAACAAAATTATCAGTAAACTTTTGGTTTACTATAGCATGAGCTTCAATAGCATTAATTTTTGTGTAGTACAAACCACTGGAGAATGTAGGTAGTTTCTCCAAAACATGTTTTGAGCCTTGATTTATATTTGTGATTTGAAGGAATTCGTTATCATCTTCATTGATTGTCTCAATATAATAACCATTGTTGCGAATATCTTTAAAACTTAATAAATTTCTTTGAGACAATGGGGAGTATAAAGCATCAATTATTTTAATTTCAATTCCCCAAGGCAATTTTATAGTGGCTCCTCCGGAGCCCTCAATAATATTTGTACAACCCGATATGGTACTCTCATTATTAATCCTTTTCATCATTAATGTAGAGAAGTATTTTTTATTTCTAAGTATTGTATGAGTAGTTGCACTGTCAGCAAGACACAATTCTTCACCATTCATAGCAAACTAAACTTGAGTAATATCCATGTTCTCCATTAAATAAAATATATGTCAAAATATTAAGCATAAAAATAAAGATGATAGAATAAATAATTCAATAAAAACACCCAAATAGTTCATAAATTCATAAAGCATATAAAGTCCTTATTACAACCATTGGAAAATAACATAAGTAAATAACTAGATAAAGTCTAATACTTAAAGTTGACATAAAATAATATAAATTTAATTATTCCCTTCCGAAGCATTGAAGAAATCACCAACTTCTAAATGAGTTGTACTGCCAAAATCAAAATTATTCCCTTCCGGGGATGACCTCCACGACCTTTACCATATCCACTAGCTAAAACCACGACCTCTACCTCGACCACTACTACTGGAATGGTCTTTGTTTTTAGTTTCTTTCCCGTTATGGGTTGTCACATTCGCTTCAGGGAATGGAGTAGAGCCAGTAGGACGTGATTCATGATTTTTCATTAACAGCTCGTTATTTTGCTCAGCCACAAGAAGACAAGATATTAATTCAGAATATTTTTTAAAACATTTTTCTCTATATTGTGTCTGCAGGACAATATTATTTGCATGGAAAGTAAAGTATGTCTTTTCAAGCATTTCTGTATCAGTAATATTTTCTCCACATAATTTCAATTGAGAAGTTATTTCAAACATAGATGAGTTATATTCACTAACAGATTTAAAATCTTGCAATCTCAAATTCAACCAATCATAATGAGCTCTAGGTAGTATCACTGTTTTTTGGTGGTCATACCTTTCCTTTAGATTACTCCAAAGGATTTGTGGATCTTTCACAGTTAAATATTCACTTTTGAGTCCTTCATGGAGGTGATGGCGAAGGAATATCATGGCCTTTGCCTTATCTTGGAGTGTTGCTTTATTACCCTCCTTAATTGTTTCATCAAGGCCTTTAGCATCTAGGTGTATTTCAGCATCTAACACCCATGATAGATAATTCTTTCCGGTAATATCAAGGGCCACAAATTCAAGCTTGGTAAGATTCGACATTTTCACTATAAAATAACAATAAAAGATTAAATAGCATACAATAAACATATACTATATAAAAATAATAATACTTACTACTGTTAATGATTTAATCACATATGAAGGGGATATCATGAGTTATACTACTAAAATGTCTCGTAAAATATGTTAAGAAGCAAAATTAATATCACGACCTCTACGTAATGAAGCAGAAATAATATCATCATGATATCTAATAATCATAAACTAATAATCATAAACTAACATAATTCGAAAGCATATAAGGTGAAGATGAAAAAATTCTATGAAAGTGGCCGCATATTCTAACATCATGATATAATCATAAACTAAGAACTTTAGTATGTCAGAACCGCATATAATCATAAACTAACATCATGATATAGAACAATTCCTAACATCAATACTTGATACGTGTTAACTAATGTTATAAAATGAATACCTTTGGACTTTTTTTTTCTTGGCTAGTATACTTACGGAGTGATCAGTGTAATAGTTTCGTTTAGAGTGTAGTGCTGATAACGTATTATAAAATAAGGGGAAAAGGAAGAAGATTAGAGAGAGATGTAGTTGGTAATTGTATTGTCTATATTCATCCATTTCATGACCATCTATATATATACAAGATGTGAACATTGTAACTTATATGGAGGGTTAATGTGGACTAATGACAAAGGAGGGTTACAAGGATGCTATTAAGACCATACTTAAGGTGGTCATAAAAGAGATAATTACAAGCTATAATGGGCATACATTATTATTTTGTAACAAATAGAGATTTGGGACCAAACCCTCAGAAATTAAACCTTTCACGTCTAGGGCTGTAGACACCCATTTGTGTCTCCCCAAAACCAAACCCAGTGATGAGTACCTTTCACGTCGAATCATAATCAAATGAAGTGAAAGTGTGGAAAGTCTAGTGTTGCGGATAGTTTTATTTATTTTCTCTCTGTTTTTGAAAACTTATTTTAAGAAAACAGTCAATCCAGTTTGGTTGGTCCATGATATGGGTCCAATAGTAGTGTAGTTAGATGGGGCTTGACAAGGGCTTTCCAACGATATATTATAAGCCCAATTCCGATGAATATTGAGGAAGTTATGGCCAATTTACTGAACTGGGCCCGGTTTGAGCCTTGTATGAGGCCCAATGATCTAGGGGAGGGCCTGATATGATTTATCATTCCTAATGCAATTAGGAATGGTTTTAGTCTTCTAGATTCTTCTAGAAGGTTTTTTTCATTCCCAATTCAATTAGCATTGATAAATTGACTTTTGTGGACTTTTCAGAGTTTTAATTAAAATCAAAGAACATTTTTGAGGAAAAGATACGATTTTATCCTCCTGTACGGCAAAATTTATCTGATTTTAGAAAACCCATCAAAAACAGGATTAGCGCCTAACGCTAGACATTGGCGCCTATCGCTAAGCCTGGCGCCTGGCGCTTGGCGCTAGCATTGGCGTCTGGCGCTAATGTTGGCGCCTGGCGCCAATAAGTCAGCGTTGGTGCCAGTTATGTTTTCAAGTGTGCCAATGCTCTGTTTTGTTAATTTTATCTTTTTGGCTGATTTTCTCTGTAAATAACGTATTAAAAACTCCGTTTTCATTCACCTACAATCAGTTTTTCATTCTCTCATCAATTTTCTTGATTACTCTCTCTCTCTCTCTCTCTCCCTTTTTCTAAACTTGCTTTTCAAATACAAAATTCCGCATTCATTAGATCTAGAAACACCTAGCCATATTTGAAGTTGCCTTCGCTCTAGACGTGAAAGGTTTTAATTTCTGAGGGTTTGGTCCCAAATCCCTATTTCAATTATTTAATTTAATTGTTGTTTTATTATTTTCCTTGAAGTTACTAACGCGTGTATTTTGTTATTAGAAAGAGATACGAGGCATCCAAGTAAGTGCTTTAATTGTTTTATTGATTTTATGATACAGAAATCATGCTTAGATTGTTTTATTGATTCCTAGTATCATGTTTAGGATGTTCCTAGTATCATGTTAGGATGCTTTCTTTAGTATGATATTTAGGGTGATTTGCTTATATCAATCATGATTCCTGCGATGCCTTTTATTTTCTCTTCCTAATATTTATGATTGTTAGTATCATGTTAGGGTTAAAGATTTGATTTTTATTGCTTAGTGACATGCTAGGGTTTGTTATTTAATCTTGTTAGCATCGTGCCTAGGATCTTGCTATTAATATTATTCTTTAACATGATTATTATAATGATTGTTATTATAATTATTATTCATTATATTGATTGTTTATTATGTTGCTTGATATTTATTGTTATTGCTTGATCACACCTTTTTATGCATGTTTAAAGGGAATTTGTAATTGTAATCACGCTTAATAAGATATTTAATAGTCTTGTTTAGGGTTAATTTTATCATAATGTCAAGTGATCGCCAATAATAGATTTATTTGTGCATTAATATGCAACCAACATAGATAAACAGGTTTAGGGTTAATCCTATTGATTGCATGTTAATCAGAAAATGCAAATGAATACGATCTGAATAAAGTAGAGGCCTATTATTAGGGAAGGTTCAATCTCTTTTAGGTTTGATTTGTACCTTCATCCACGAACCCTTATTTGGTTCAAGACCTTATGGAGTTGACGATCTCTTGGATCGTTAAGGGGTGTAACCTTCACCTCGTGAACGGTTTACAAGTTTCTAAAACTTATTGGCGACTCTTTTGCTCTATCTTCTTCCCTTTTGGACGCCACCGTACTTTAATGTATGATCTTAGTGGGGTTCAAGCTAGGGGTTAATGCTTGAAATTTATTCCCCACAGTTTTTGGAGACTCCACTGGGGAGGATTTCTATTTTAATTGCTCAATTTGTTTCGGCGATGATTTAGAATGAGTGGATGAGACTCGAAACGTTCTAAGTATTTCATGTGCGTAATTTTGATTAACATTATTGTCATATGCATAAAAAAAATCTCATTGGAAAGACCATCCGTAATGAGTTAAAAATATAGGATTTTACACGTAAGAAATTTGAGAAATATCTTTCACAACTAGAACCGAAATAACACCGCGCGAAACTGGAAAATTTTATCGAGCACAGAAAGCTGCTGAGGCATGTGGGAAGTAGCGCCAGGTGCCAGAGCATTGGCGCCAGACTTTTAGCCGTAGCGCCAGACGCCAACATTGGCGCCAGGCGCTACAGTTAAAAATTGGCGCCCGTCTCTATTTGCTGGCGCCAACCTCCCCCAATACCGATCCAGAAATATGCGTTCTAATTTCGACCGGTTTTCCGTATTGTTTGCTCGATCCTACTTCCTGATTGAATTTTTTCTCACTTTTCTGAAACCCATATGTGTTCTACATATGGACATAACCCTCTGGGAATTCATGCTCCATCTACCCGATTGAACGCTCTGTGAAACAAAGGGTACATCCGAGAATGTTGAATTCACCAAACCATGGAAGCGAGTTTTTTCTAAAACTCGCGGTGTCCCATCCACTCGCGCCAACCTTTCACGGTTAGGCTTCCGCGCGGCGCATCTGGACAATTAACCATGGACCCTCTATTGACTAAACCATATCCCGAACTTTAGAGAACTAGAGCCATGGTTAGGTTGCAAACTCATTGCATCATATTGTGCCTACTTGACTAATTGTGCATTATTTGTTGTGCATATATTCTATGTTTCTCTTAACCGTCTGTTTGACTTGTGTTGAGATTAAATAAATTAATGACTTAAAGAACTTTGCCTAATTAATTAATTAATTAATTTGAGTCAATAAAGTCTAATATTTTAATCAGAATTGACCTAGTACGACTTTAGGCATACCCCAGCTGATTAATAACACCGAAAACAGTCCCAGATTGAAGCTCCAGTATTAGCGCCAAAATCTGGACTGTAGCGCCACCCTGTGGAGTGTGGCGCCTGACGACAGCTCTGTCGTCTGGCGCCAAGCTACACAGTGCGACGCCAGTCCTGTCGTTTGGCCGACGGTTCGGATTATTGGTCGAGTCATCACCTAGAGTCTAATTAACCAGTTTGCTAATTAATTCGGTTAATTTTCGTTGTCAATCACACCTTGTCAAGTCGTTAATTGAGTCTAGTCACATATTCTAGCCACATGTTCATGACACGAGTCTTAACGTACCGGCTACACTCACTAGTCTTAGCACACACTTTGAGTATATGTCACCATGTCCATGTCTTAGGTTCATGCATGAGTCAGTCTTTTCCGTCATTTGAGTTGGGGGTACATTCTATTCCTAATTCTTCATATCCCTCCATTTATATCATTCTCCTTCACATTCTATTCTATCTTTCTTCACTTCCTCCATCCATTGCATGTTGAATAAAGTTTGAGTCAAATAATTAACAATAAATATCCCCAAATTCCTTTTCCACAGTACTTGGTCAAGGACAGAAGGGCAATTAATCAAGGACAACCTCTTTATTCAAGTTTCACTTTTCGATAAACCGATTCGTCAAAAGAGGAAGGCTAAAAAGATAATGGCAACTCAAGAAGAAGTTAATGAGCTTAGGAACCAACTGGTTACCATGACTGAAACACTGAAGCTTCTCACACTTAAGGTCGATGATCCCGTGAAGCAACAACAATTGAACCTCGTGCAAGAAAATTTGAGCAAGCTATCTAATGACTATAAATTTCAGGGCATGAGTTCACAAGGGGTCTCTCTGGACAAGGAACTTCTTCCACATAAGTTCAACGCCACTAACATCCCTAAATTTAAGGCAACAGATAACCCTTACTTCCATCTAATAGCTTTCGAAACCATAATGAACATTAAGAGTATCGATAAGAAGGTTTTCCCCTCTCTGATCTCACTATCTCTTGAAACTGTTTGCCAACAATAGTACTTCTCCCTTGACAAAGAGAAAACATATACCTGGGAATCGGTAGTAAACGCTTTCGTTGATAGATACAAGTGCAATGTTCAAGTTGAAACCGATCATAGACAACTTGAGATGCTAAGACAAAAGGAGAATGAAGGCTTTACTTCTTTCTTTAATAAATGGAGAGAAATTTCCGCTAAGATGATTGAGGTCCCCACCGAAAAAGAATCTGTGAGGATGTTTATCAAGAATCTCCAAGAAAAGTATTCGAAGCATCTAAAGTATCAACACAATCTGAATACTTTCAAGGTCGTTTATGACATCGGAATTGAAATCGAAGATGACCTCGCAAAACAAAAAGCTACTAACAATAGTAGCCACGGTGGCTGGAAAGGAAAGAAGAACGACAATCCTTCTTCTTCCGAAAACGCCTACTCTAGTAACAATATTAGTACCTTTGATCTCAGTGAAGTTTTAGCCATGAATAACCAAGGATCTAAGAAGCAACTAAGGAAAGACTTCACCCCCATTGGGATGAGCTACGATATTGCCTTCGATCGACTCCATGCCAAAGGACTCATTACTCCCATTGGACCTATTCAAGATCCCATACCTGAAAAGAGATTGCCTAGTTGGAATCCAGACGAACACTGCAAGTACCATCAAGGTAGGGATCATACTACTGAGAGCTGTTGGAAGCTAAAGGAGGCTATCCAACATTTGATTGATAATAACAAGCTTCCCATGCCTCCAGTTAACAAGAAGAGCGAGTGATGATAAAGGAAACAACACAAGACAAGAGGCGAGCTTCAACGACAAGATTTCGTGACCTCTTTTTTCTATTTCTTTTTTTATTTACTCTTTCCCCAATAAGTCTAGCATAAGCACTTTTTTTTATTCTCCTTAGATTTATTTTGTAGGATCATTATATATTTTCTTTTAATAAAATGAGCATTTGTTTCCTTATATATGATCAGATTCAAAAAAAAAATCACTGTCGAATTAAGCACAAGGTACACCAATGATTTGAGGCACCCCTTGTAGCCACATCATATCTCCTTTCACCTTTCAAATTTACAATCCTTTCTTCATAAACCACTTTGAGCCTCGTCTAACTATAGACCTTTCTTTTTTCAACCCATATCTACCTAATCTTGGGATGGTGTGTAACTTATGCAAAAAGGCTTGAGTGATTTCAAAAGATCATAATAAAAATAAAAGCAAAAAATATAATAAAAGTGTACAAAAGGGCAAGTGTTCCAATGTCTTTGATATGAAAATATCTTCGATAAGAACACATCTCAGATTGCTTCTCTTATCGAGTGCTCGGTATCGTGCCTGAGAAACATGAATAACAAGTGAGTGATAGACTGCATGTTCGGGATTGTCCACACTTATAAAATAAATAAATGCTAAAGCAAAAGAGAAAAGAAAGAGCTAAAAAAGAATAGAAACTCAAGCATAAAAATATAAAGATTCAAAAGCAAGGTTGCACACCTTGGGGGCTTATCGAGGGTCTTGAGCCTTTATCCCCTTCTTCTATAACCTTTAGCCTTACCACGTTACAACCCTTAAAAAGACCTTTTTGAGGTATACATACACTTGTGCGAGGTTCGGCTAGAGCTACGTTCGGCCTGATTCCTAACGGATACGTAGGCAACCTCACATCGAGGTGCGACCGTAATAAAAATGCATTCATATTCACGATCACACACTTACACCATGATCATATCAAGGGATCTCCTATGCTCATCCCTATCCATGTAGAGCTAGACTTGGGGGCTTGATCCCTACATCATTAGCTTACCTAGCCTATGAGTCACCACCATTTGACTCTTTTAACAAATAATATCTTTCCACACACTTAGCTCTTGTGGCTTAGCTTTAGTGTCACTTTCACACACTGCACAGATACATGACCAAATTTACTCCCCTTAGGAACCCTTTGTCATGGAATCTTAACATAAAGCATGCCTTGTCATATCGCTCATCACTTATCAATCATCGTTGCATCACGAAGTATGAAGTACTTAGCCTCCGTGCCTAAGTTACCCTATAGCCTAGGATGGGTTAATCCTTGCACCTTGAGAAATAGTATCAAACAACATTTGACTAAGCTCGTTCAACATGCACCTTCAAAACTTCGATTCTTTTTCGCATCTTTCTTTTTCGGGAGAAAGTCGGTACCCTCCACAAAAATGACGAAATTTTTTTGCTTTTTTGCATTTTCGAGTCGCATAATCAACACTATGCATACACGGGTCATGAGTCACACGTGTCATTTCACTTCGAGTCGAGTCAACCTCGAGTCAGTCGATCACATCGAGTCAAGTTTATACCTTGAGTCGTGTCAAGTCAATGAGTCAAGCAAGATTAAACATTAGGTCAACCCTAAGATAATTAAAGAGATTGACAAAGTTCTATAGTCAAAAATAAATACAGGTGCAGCAGAATAGGGAAGAACCTACTCCAATTCTTGGCGCTAGAGATATTTCAGCAGCGACAGAGCTCGAAGCCTCTCAGAAAGGTGATTTCGACCTCATACAGCAATTTCGGGTTCCTTGGTACGCCAGTTAGCCCCTATAAGCAATTTGACATGATTAAGTAGTCAGTTTGATTACAATCACAATAAGTGGTCGACCTGATGAAAGATCGTCTCACTTAGCTTAAAGCGCCTAAGAATTGGCTCATCACGGAAACACCGACATACTGGTTTTAGCGGAAGCTAAGTTCAGGCGAGCTTTAGAGATCGACAAACGTTGGTCTTCGGAAATTTTTCTTCAGCATATTATCGCAACAAACGTTCAAGTACCGAAGCTCTATTATTCAGAGATGCGTGAACATTTCCATCAAGCTCTTTTGCTTCAGAGACGCGTGGGCATATCATCAAAGCTCTTTTGTTCAGAGACGCGTGGACAATCCTTTTCAAGCTCTTTTGTTTAGAGACGCGTGGACATTTCCTACAAGCTCTTTTGCTCAGAGACGCGTGGGCATCCTATTATCAAGCTCTTCGTTCAGAGACGCGTGGACACATCATTCAAGATCATATCAAAAAGAAGCTCCTTGTTCAGAGGCGCGTGAACATATCCAAAAAAAATAAAAGAAAAGAAGCTCTTTGTTCAGAGGCGCGTGAACATATCAAAAAGAAGCTCTTTGTTCAGAGACGAGTGAACATCGAAACAACAAGGTGGCATTCCCTAGATTGTGGAGAGTTGTCACAAACAACTGAGGATTGTTTCAAGAGGAGCAATCTTCGATAGTATTCCCTTGGACGTGGAATATTATCAATGCGTAGGAGGATCGTTTCAGGCGAAGCAATCTTCTAAGTTGGAAGCAGTTACGGGCGTAGCGGTTTTCAAGCGGGATGGCATTCTCTAGCTTGCAGGAGGTCATCAAATCAAATCGGTTACTTTCAGAGACGTGTGCTCGACGGTGCAAGATACGCGTTTCTTAACTCTTTTATCTGTTTAACTAACGCTAGTTTGCAGGTATCGGCGTTACAAGAGTGATTTAGGATCGCAGAACGTTCGGAATCATTCTCCGTCCCTATCGATACTTTGACTTTTCTTTTCGAAACTTGCGTTTCTCCAAACTCAGTCAAAGTGGGGGCTTCTATAGACACCCATTTGTGTCTCCCCAAAACCAAACCCAGTGATGAGTACCTTTCACGTCGAATCATAATCGAATGAAGTGAAAGTGTGGAAAGTCTAGTGTTGCGGATAATTTTATTTCTTTTCTCTCTGTTTTTGAAAACTTATTTAAGAAAACAGCCAATATAGTTTGGTTGGTCCATGATATGGGTCCAATAGTAGTTTAGTTGTATGGGGCTTGACAAGGGCTTTCCAACGATATATTATAAGCCCAATTCCGATGAATATTGAGGAAGTTATGGCCAATTTACTGAACTGGGCCCGGTTTGAGCCTTGTATGAGGCCCAATGATCTAGGGGAGGGCCTGATATGATTTATCATTCCTAATGCAATTAGGAATGGTTTTAGTCTTCTAGATTCTTCTAGAAGGTTTTTTTCATTCCTAATTCAATTAGCATTGATAAATTGACTTTTGTGGACTTTTCAGAGTTTTAATTAAAATCAAAGAACATTTTTGAGGAAAAGATACGATTTTATCCTCCTGTACGGCAAAATTTATCTGATTTTAGAAAACCCATCAAAAACAGGATTAGCGCCTAACGCTAGACATTGGCGCCTGTCGCTAAGCCTGGCGCTTGGCGCTAGCATTGGCGTCTGGCGCTAATGTTGGCGCCTGGCGCCAATAAGTCAGCGTTGGTGCCAGTTATGTTTTCAAGTGCGCCAATGCTCTGTTTTGTTAATTTTATCTTTTTGGCTGATTTTCTCTGTAAATAACGTATTAAAAACTCCGTTTTCATTCACCTACAATCAGTTTTTCATTCTCTCATCAATTTTCTTGATTACTCTCTCTCTCTCTCTCTCTCCCTTTTTCTAAACTTGCTTTTCAAATACAAAATTCCACATTCATTAGATCTAGAAACACCTAGCCATATTTGAAGTTGTCTTTGCTCTAGACGTGAAAGGTTTTAATTTCTGAGGGTTTGGTCCCAAATCCCTATTTCAATTATTTAATTTAATTGTTGTTTTATTATTTTCCTTGAAGTTACTAACGCGTGTATTTTGTTATTAGAAAGAGATACGAGGCATCCAAGTAAGTGCTTTAATTGTTTTATTGATTTTATGATACAGAAATCATGCTTAGATTGATTTATTGATTCCTAGTATCATGTTTAGGATGTTCCTAGTATCATGTTAGGATGCTTTCTTTAGTATGATATTTAGGGTGATTTGCTTATATCAATCATGATTCATGCGATGCCTTTTATTTTCTCTTCCTAATATTTATGATTGTTAGTATCATGTTAGGGTTAAAGATTTGATTTTTATTGCTTAGTGACATGCTAGGGTTTGTTATTTAATCTTGTTAGCATCGTGCCTAGGATCTTGCTATTAATATTATGCTTTAACATGATTATTATAATGATTGTTATTATAATTATTATTCATTATATTGATTGTTTATTATGTTGCTCGATATTTATTGTTATTGCTTGATCACACCTTTTTATGCATGTTTAAAGGGAATTTGTAATTGTAATCACGCTTAATAAGATATTTAATAGTCTTGTTTAGGGTTAATTTTATTATAATTTCAAGTGATCGCCAATAATAGTTTATTTGTGCATTAATATTCAACCAACATAGATAAACAGGTTTAGGGTTAATCCTATTGATTGCATGTTAATCAGAAAGCGCAAATGAATACGATCTGAATAAAGTAGAGGCCTATTATTAGGGCAGGTTCAATCTCTTTTAGGTTGGATTTGTACCTTCATCCCCGAACCCTTATTTGGTTCAAGACCTTATGGAGTTGACGATCTCTTGGATCGTTAAGGGGTGTAACCTTCACCTCATGAGCGGTTTACAAGTTTCTAAAACTTATTGGCGACTCTTTTGCTCTATCTTCTTCCCTTTTGGCACTAGACGAAAATATAAATTGGCCACCGGTTCAAAACCCCCCTATGCCACCGGTTTTGAACCGCTGGGCATTTGGGGGGTGGCAATAATCGTATAAAAAGCCACCGGTTCAAAACCAGTGGCAATAACCCTTCCCGCTTTTTTTAAAGAGGTTATTGGCACCGGTTCCTGGTCAAAACCGGTGGCAATAATGGCCAAAAAAAAAAAAAAATTTGCATTTTTTTCACTTAAAATGATATATAAACACTTACATATATTTTAACTTACATTGTTTTTCATAAAAAAGCTGTAAAATTACAATATTCCTCGAAAAACATAGTGGCATGAACAACATGAATTTTTAGGCAAATTCTCAACCAGCATTAAGCCCGTTATCAGGTTGTCTAGTACCTTCTTCACTGTGAGCCCTTACAGTAGTATTTGGTGAATTCTTTGCTTGGTTATTTGCCACTTCCTCCAACTTCATCATCCTCATCCCGAAGCAACTGATCTAATTCTGGCCAGACTAATTCTTCCTGAAATTGACAGACTTCAGTATATTTTCACCAAATTACAAGTTCATTATTACGGAAGAAGTAAAATTCCAGACAATACAATCAATCAATCAACTTATAGCGTTTTGAACAAGAACCTACACAAATCAGAGTAAACAAATCATAAATCAGATAAACAAATCAAACCAGCATTTGGAATAAACAATTTACAACAGCCTCGGTAGGGCAGAGCAGAAGTGACAAGTGACAATAGCTCTAGCACAGCATATAGTGCAGCATCTCAGTCGGCAGGACCAAGTTGCTATGCTGATTTTCAGAAATGTAGCACAGGACAAGTGCCAAGAGTCTCTCAGGCAGGACCAGGCCACATGCACAGGCCACTTCCAGCCAACTTAGAACAAAGGAAAACTCAAAGATGGGTTTTGTACATATGTTCACTAGATCTTCACCAAAAAAATAATAAAGAGGGGGGGGGGGGGGGGGGGGGGGGGGGGGGGGGGGGGGGGGGGGCTTAATAAATTTTGCAAAGAGAGATACCAGTTGTCACAAGCAACATAAGAAAGAAAAGAACTGCACTCAGAATTCACAATATATGCACATGCCTCAGGAATTAAAAATGTATGGTAACTCAGAAACTTATAGTCTAATTTATGTGAGGAGTCCAAGTAACATTCTATGTTCATTTGATGACTAGATACCTGATCAAATTTAGTGTATACTTATACACTCTATAGAACTACTGCTCTGATCAAATTTAGTGTATACATTCTTTAGAATCTTTCATGATACTTACGCAGGGTGAGCACCAATAAGAGCTACAACCATCATCGTACAGTTATAAGCAGCTTTTGATTGCAAGTTGTCAAAAGGGGAGCTTCACCATCTTTTAATTTCTCAATAGGGGCCCGATTATCAGCATAGATATGTGATGCAACTACCTGAGAGAATTATAAAATGTAAATAATAAGTCATGATATGCAAAATGGAGCTTTTCTAATTGTATATTGAAAACGGGCTTATATAACATAGAATAAAGAAAAAAATCGAAGTCATATATTAACTGTGCCTCATATTTACATATACACATTCTCTCATGTAAATAGACTAGCAAAGATTTTCTTTGTTTCCACTAAATACATTACATAAAAAATGCAGAGAGCCATGCACAAAGATTATCTTCTTTTTCTATGCAAATGAATAAATGAATGTCTATTATTTCTAGTCATATTAAAAATAGACTACAAAACACTAGTCCTTTGTATCAACACCTGGAAATGTCATTTAAATTCAGCAAACCTACTGCTAAACTCGGTTATAACCAACATACAAAATCTGAGTACTTTACTTCAATTAATGCATTAATATGCAGATATAGCATTTCCCAACTGATCATTCCTACTAATATATTATCCATATATGATAGATCTTGGTGTTTCTAATACAAAGATTCATCAAAGGTTGCATAAATATCATCTATCTCATTAAAACTTTGCACTAAACATATCCTTGCTTAAACAAATACTATGAAAAACTATCAAGAGTCTTTCACTTAAATGATCTCATATCCTTCATCATAAGTGATTCAGAAATCCGACAGCGTGAGTATTGAGTATGATCACACTGTACAAGGAGACCACCAAACGACAACTATGCTAGCTAAATCCAAGATAATCATAATGTTTTGACATATTCAAATTAAAGCAGAAAGGACTGCCTTACCCATTGATGCGAGGGGATCATTGAGCCTTTGACTTTGACGCTATGCTTCCATTTCTTGGCTCTACAACCAGTGTGCTTTTCCCATTCACTTAATGACTACTTCCTTGTCCCACATTTACCACACTTACACACAACCCTAAAAAGAAGAGCACAGGTAATCAAATTAATAGCAGATTGTTTGCAAAATGTAAAAAAAGAATTTAAAAGAGCATAATATATAATTTTTGTAACCTTTAGAACTTACAAGTGAAGGCTTGGGATATATGATGCCTCCATACCATTGCACGCAACAGTTACCTCATCGGATGGCACAGGTTGTCTGTATCATACAATAGTAACTCTTACTAAATTGTTTGAGCTCAAAATCGGTTGTATAAATGCCAGAAACAACAATAATAGTAATAATAATAAAAGTATTTGCTGTAAATCTATAATAAATTATCCATAACAATATTAATAATGATGATAACAATGAAAGTAAAGCAACAGTAACAACAAACAGAAGTAAACACGTACTTTGGGTTGACTTCAGGTAGAGCTACAGAGTATGATGGCTCAAATGCAAACTTTGGCTTGCAATCAGGGCAGTAATATTCCGCATCTTCCAAATCCTTAGATAGAAACAGAATGTACAAATAAATCCTCTAAAAACAGTCTTTACAAGCACCAGGTCTTGTCAATAAAACAAAAACAAAGAGTGAACCAACCTTGAGATTTTTGCCACAGATTTCAGCACACTCAACATGCTCCCAAACATCACAGCCATCACAACAAACCTATGTGAGAAACAATTACTATACACACAAAATATTGACAAATCTCACGAGCAAAAAGCAGTACTTCAAAATTAAATTGTTCGACCAAAATTGAGTTCCTACATACCTATTTCTTAAGAATTAAGTGATTTATAGACAAAACCAAAATTCAACATTGATCACAAATATAAATCAAATCTCAACATAACAAACCTACGTGGATATACATATCAAAGACAACATTGATAAGCCCTATATCAAGTTCAATTTTTTCTGTAATTAGGGTCAGATTATCACGAAAATGCAGAAAAATTATCAAGAGACATCCTTTACCTCATCATCATCAAACTCATCACCATACCCAACCTTCACATGGCCACAATACCCGGGTTAAATCCCGTACCCAAGTTCGCTCCACTACACATTAGTAATTTGAAAGCTCAAAAACACAGATCTATATGATTTCAAGAAATCTGACAATGAAATGTTGTCAAAATTCAGTAATTGCGGTGCTGCATGTAATTGAGAAAGGAACAATTTCTATGGAGTAATATATAATTAAAATCGAAAATCAGAAAACCCTTGGTTTCCGAAAACATGAAATTGTAAATTTGAGAAAAATAAAAACTCAAAAATCACGAAATAAAGAAATTAATTAAAGAGAAAAGAAGAAAAAAGAACGAACCTTCAGGGAAAATCATTTCGCGAGGGGGAAACGACGAGAGGTGGGTTTGTATTAGCTCCTTGCGCCACTGCCGCCGTTGCTAGGACCGTCCGACTGACGCACCGTGAACATGAACAGAGGGAAGCGGGAGGAATGGACGGCGGCACGGTGGAGAGAGGAAAGAGAGAGAGAAGAGGGAGATCTAGTTGAGGAGTGAGGAGAGAGAACACGAGATGGAGGAAAGAGAGAGAGAACGCGCAAAGTGAAAGAAAATATAGGGGCGATTTTTTTTTAATTATATTGCCACCGGTTTGAACCGATGGCCTTTAAAACATATGCCAACGTTTGGTTTAAACCGATGGCAATTAAAAAAAGCCTAATCCCGCCCATTTTTTCCCCACCGGTTTTTAAAAATCGGTGGGCATGGCTCGGTGCCTTTTTATATTTTTCTATTAGTGTGGACGCCACCGTACTTTAGTGTATGATCACAGTGGGGTTCAAGCTAGGGGTTAATGTTTGAAATTTATTCCCCACAAGGGCGAAGGCAACTTCGAATATGGCTAGGTGTTTCTAGATCTTGCGAATGCGGAATTTTGTATATAAAAGACTAGTTTAGAAAAGAGAAAGAAAGATGGATATGATGAATGATTAAAGAATGAGAGAATGAAAACTGGTTGTAGGTGAATGTATTCGTTAAAACTGTTTTTTAGATGAAATCTCGTTATCGAAAACGGAGTTTTTAATACGTTATTTATAGAGAAAATCAGCCAAAAAGATAAAATTAACAAAACAAAGCATTGGCGCACAGAAATAGAGCTGGCGCCAACGCCAGCTTATTGGCGCCAGACGCCAATGCCAGCGCCAGGCGTCAATGCCTGGCGTTTGGCGCTAACCCTGTTTTTGACGCGTTTTCTCAAATCAGATAAATTTTGCCGTACAGGATGATAAAATTGTATCTTTTCCTCAAAAATGCTCTTTGATTTTAATTAAAACTCTGAAAAGTCAACAAAAGTCAATTTATCAATGCTAATTGAATTAGAAATAAAAAGAACCTTCTAGAAGAATCTAGAAGATTAAAACCATTCCTAATTGCATTAGGAGTGATAAATCTATATTAGGCCCTCCCCTAGATCATTAGGCCGCATATAAGGCTCAAACCGGGCCCAATTTAGTAAATTGGCCATAACTTCCTCAATGTTCATCGGAATTGGGCTTATAATATATCGTTGGAAAGCTCTTGTCAAGCCCCATCCAACTACACTACTATTAGACCTATATCATGGACCAACCAAACTGGATTGGCTGTTTTCTTAAAATAAGTTTTCAAAAATAGAGAGAAGAGAAAATAAATTAAAACTATCCGCAACACTAGACTTTCCACACTTTCACTTCATTCGATTATGATTTGACGGGAAAGGTACTCATCACCGGGTTTGGTTTTGGGGAGACACAAATGGGTGTCTACAGGTATGGAGTCATTTTGTCTACTATTTTTGAAAATCTGGGTGTGGTGTTAAAAGGAAAGTATGGTGGCTTGGATGAAAAGCCAGAAAATGTGATCAATGAAGAAACACTGGCTGGGATTAGTCTGGAGGTGGTTCAAGGGAAAATACAGAAGTTGGAGAAGGGTAAGGAGAAGAAAGAAAAAGGAATAGGAAAAAGAAAAGAAAAAGCTGTGGTGGAGCAACCTGTTAGGAAAAGCAGGAGGCTATCAACAAGTACTATCCCTCAAACCAGTCTAGAGAAGCCCTTAGAATTGGATATTGATGAGAAAGTGCTTGATGGGAAAGTTGCAAAGCTGATGGACAGAATGGAGAGAGTTGAAACTCAAGTGAAGGAATAAGTTGGAAAGGTTCAAATTCAAAAGCTGGAAAAACTTGTACAAGAGCAAGGGAAAGCATTGAAAGACCAAAAGAAGCTTGTGCAGGAACAGGAAAACTCTTTGAAGGAACAAAAGGAGGAGTTTCATCAGCGGATACAGAGTCTTGAGCACAAGCTGGAAGCTCTCATTGCACAACAAAAGGAAGACAACAAACAGATTCTGAGCCTCTTGCAAACTTAGCCATTCACCTTTCAGCTTACTTATATTAGCCTATCCTTACTCCCTTTTGCAGTCATGAACATTTTCAACATTTGTTTTTAATGCTTGAACAATTTATTTTTGGTTTGTAAGGATTTGTTTAGCATGATGTTTATCTTTGGTTTTTAATGAATACCTTTTGGAACTGTCTATGCATGTGTGTATTTGTATGTTATGAATGCTTATGCAAGAGAGTGGAACTAACTTAAGGAAAGTTAATAGCGCTGCCTTTAGTTTCCCACACTCGATGAATTGCTTGTGGGGCTGTGGTTAGATGCTTAATAACTTGAAAAACATGACTTTTTGATAATGCCAAAAGGGGGAAAAGAAGAAGCAAACCTGGAGGCTAAAGTTGTTCTGGGTTCTAGTTAAGAAAGTATCAGAAATTTCTCTGATAAGATGCTATAGTAGTTTAGTTTATTTCTGTTTTGTTTATTTTTGCCTTTATTGCTTTTTATTTTTGTTTGTTTTTGTGAGTGTTTACTTTTTGTCAATAAATAAAAAACTCAAAAATACGACCTTCTATTTTGTTTAACTTGTTTTAGAGTTTGCTTAAGTTTGTCATCATCAAAAAGGGGGAAATTGTTGAAGCATAATGGTTTTGATGATGAGGAACTTGAACTAAAGCAAACTTAACTAATAAAGGTTCTCTAGTGTGTGATTAGTTTAGGTGAAGATTGATCTTGGTGATTGAAGAAGTATCTGAAACTAAGAAGACATGAAGAGATCTTTATTGAAGAAGTCAAACAAATCAGAGGAAGAGTTCTCTAACAAGAACTAAGTTCCCTAACAGGAACATTCCCTAACAGGAACTTGAAGACAAGCAAGTTTAAGTTCTTTGGTGGAACTTATTACGCTTGGAGCCCAAGTAATCTACCTGATCAAAGTGCGGCGCAACAATAATATTTAGTTAAGGTTTTTATTTTATAAATTATTGTTAATATGTTAAGTAGGTTAGTGCATGAAATTTATTAGAAGCGTGATAAGTTTTCTTGGTAAATTAAATAAAATAAATATGGAAAATAATAAAAGATAGATTTTAGGAAAAGATTTTTTTAAAATGATTATTTTCTTTAAATCGGTTTGTTAAAAAGATAACTCTCTTTAATAAATATCTTTTTAATCTTATTTTTTGGAAAAGATTTTATCCCACTTAATTTACATAAAACCGTGTTTAAAGATAAGTTAACTAATTTATCTTTTAGAAAACCTACTTTTCTATATGAGTGTTACTTGTATAAATAGTAGAGAGCAAAATGGTTTTAGGTTTTTGTAAGTTTATGCGTGGAGAAATCACAGTGCTATAATTGAGTAAGTTTACCAAGCTTCTAACTTGTCATATTAGTTTTGGATTTTGTGCATTGCTTACCTATCATACTAGGTGTCGTACACTTGCATGTAGGAACTTGTGAAATAAAGGTCTGTGTCTAATAGGTTGTAACTTGGTGTTTGCCCTATTATAGTGAAGTGTTTTGTGTTTGAAATCCCTAAGGTAGGGTCGAGGTTTTACTTCCAGTTGGGCCCTGGAAGGTTTCCTCGTAAAATCTGTGTGTTTTAGCAAGTTCCTACATGCATTGTTTATTCATCCGCAAAAAGTAGTCATTAGGAACTTAATACAATTCACCCCCCCTCTTGTATTAATCGTCTCAACCAACAAATAGCTTGATGTTGCTCCTCCTATTGATGAAGATGTTGTTCCTCTTGATGACTCGGGTTTAGAGCTCCAACCTTGACATTTCTAGCAAGTCTATAAACTTTGCATAACGTCCAACCATCCAACTCCAAATAAATAAAAACTTGTTAAAATCCATTTAAAAACGTACAGAAACATTATTTACAAATAAATTGCTTCAAAGTTATACTCTATAAATTGCTTACCATATTTTTTGGTTTGGAGCCTTGGGATTGTGATGTACCATGATGAACATTTGTTTTACGTCTTTTGGGTTTAGGCTCGGAGGTTGAAGGATGATTAGCAAGCCGAAATTCGTGCACAAGCCATGGTGTTTTAATTCCCTTGGGTTCGTTTTTATCCGAGTTCAAATAGAGAGGTCATTGTTTGACTTTTTATGTTCCTTTTGGTGTTCATTTGACTTGAGGCTTTATGAGTAATTCCTTAAACTATTTGTGTAGTCAAGATTTCAATATATTTTTCAATTGTGCAAGTATTTAGTAGCTGTCCTGAAGTTTCTGCAAAGATTTAAACTGCTTGTGATAACTGTTGTTGTTCACGGGTTAGTGACAACCAAGTGAATACTCACCGCCTCTTCCCCCACTCCCTAGACCCTCTCAGAAACTCAATTTTTTTAACTGTGACCAAGGAAAAAATTATTCTTTCCTGTCGAACTCCCTATTTCTCTTCACACTACATCTAAAGTAGCAGCCAAAGAAAATCTGAGGTTGTCTACCATTGTCGAAGCTTAATAAAGCTCAAATTTTCACCATGCTAAAAATTCGAAGCAAATAGCTTGGATAAGCAAAAGGAATTCAAAGCCCAAGACTATCCGAAGGTGTTTCAGCCCAGGCTGAAGGTGTTTTGGGCAAACCGAAAGTTTGTCAGCCCAGACCGAAGGTATTTTAGGCAAGCCAAAGGTTTTTCAGCCAAGGGCCGAAGGTGTTTTAGGCAAGCCGTAGGTAATTCAGCCCAAGGCGAAGTGTTTTAGGCAATCCGAAGGTTTTTCAGCCAATACCGAAGGTAATTCAGCCAAGGCCGAAGGTGTTTTGGGCAAGCCGAAGGTTTTTTGGCCGAGACTAAAGGTAATTCAGCCCAGACCGAAGGTGTTCTGGGCTAGTTGAAGGTGTTTCAGCAGGTACTAAGATGGTTCATCCGAACCAAAGCTCACCCAAGCATGTACCATGTTTGAGAGCCAAAGCTCATCCCTTTGCAAGCTTTGCTGAGGTTCAAGCTCCTGACCATTGCCGAACGTAACCCGAGCCAAAGGTGGTTCATCCGAGCTGAACCTTATCCGAGCCGAACCTCATCCGAGCCGAAAGTGATTCATCCGAGCCGAAAATGATTCATCCGAGACGAAAATGGTTCATCCGAACCGAGGCTCATCCAAGCCGAAGAACCAAAGCTCATTTGAGCTGAAGATGGTTCGTCTAAACCCAAGCTCTAAACCAAGTGCCAAAGCTAGAGTTACTAAGCAAAATGGTTCGGCAGGTTGAAGTAACCATTGCTGAAGCCAAAGAAACAAGGCGTAAGCAAAAATAAATGAGTAATTCAAACAATTGAAGTGACAACTCATAAAATTACTTTATCAAAAAGTAATATTCAAGTCATGTGAGTTCATGACAACTCAAGCAGTCATTTCTCATGTGCCCAACTACAGAATTACCTTACTTGCCTATAATTTATTACAAAATTGAAACAACTTTGTTTTTTTTTTTTTTCTTTTAATCCTTTGTATTTTGTAGGAGTGTGACAATATGGATTTCTATGAATATTATATATTACACATGCTACAATAATAATAATAATAATAATAATAATAATAATAATAATAATAATAATAATAATAAACACTTATTATGTGTAATTTTGGGTTAGTATTTCTAAAAAAAAAACAATATAATAATAATAATTAAGAAACATAGTATATTTGGTTCACTTTCATGTTTATGGAACAACTACATGTAATAGTATTATTGTAATTAAATTAAAATTATTTTTTATTGGAAATTATTTTTTAACAACGTTTTATTAGAATAAATAAAACTCTAATACGTATATATTTGCATACGTTTTACTACTACGAAACTTATACATAGCTCTTGAAATTAACATTTGATAATACAAAAATGATATCTGTTGAAACACGAATAAACAAAAATGAACATTGGATGATGCAATAATTCTTATAATAAAAATTATTCGAATGTGTAAACTTTATAAATAAATTTTCTCTCATTTTTATTTTTAAAAAATTCTTAATATCCAATTCTAAAAATATTTTAATTTGAACAAAAGACTCCTTGTTATAAAAATAAACATCTAATGATACATAAATGAAAATTTGTCAATTTAGAAATGAACATTTCTATAAATTTCCATCAAATCTATACTATTATTTTAAAATATGAAGTTAGAAGGACACGTGTCCACTTCCTTTTTTATTTATTTATTTATTATTATTAAAACAAAAAATACCAAAAAAAAATCTCAAGAGTTGTGACCTTTTCTGACTTTTTTTTGTTAAATATAAATTTTGTTATTTTGGTTTTACAAAAATTTAAGCCCTATTTATCTATCTTACTGAAGTGTCCTTTCCAAAAAAAAAAAAAAAAAAAACATCATAGTGAAGCGTTTCAATTTTTTTTTTCTCTTTTATACTTGTTTATTTCTTTTCCTCTTATCATTGTTCATCATCTGTTTATAAAATTTGTTTCTTTAATAGTCTGTTCCATATTCCCTCTCCTATTTATATCACAATACACATGCAATTGATCTCTCCAACCAAATTTTGAGTTTTTTGCTTAAAAAATTGGGTTTTCGTGATCGATTTTGTCAGATACTTCCTCAATTTCTTTTTAGTTGAGACATTTCTTTAGCATCTTTAATTTCCGATAAGCAAAAATTATAAAAATTTCCGATAAGTAAAAATTATAAAAACTTGATATTATAATAATTTCCAATAAGTAAAAATTATAAAAATTTAATATCATGATTTTTATAAAAAGATCTCACATCACTATATTTTTCATTATATATCAATCACAGAACAAAGTCAAAGGAAAGTGTGTGAATAGTGCTAAAGTCAAAACATGTCAATTAATAAAAACTGGAGGTAGTATGTTACAACAAGGTTTGTATTTTTGCAAGTTTAAGTTTGGGGTTTCATATTTGAAATCAGGTTGTAGTGGTGAATTTATTGGTATAGATTTGTGATGCTAGGAATTATTTCTTTTATTTTTTTTTCATAATTTATATTTTCTTTCTCATTTACCTATATTGTTAATTGATGCTTCTTTTTACTATGTTTTCATAACTTCTGGGTCGTCAAGTTTGTGTGATTGCTTAGACTGATTTAGTTAGATTTTAGTTTATTTGCATGACCAAAATTGGGTTTATGGTATCTAACGACTAATATGTTTGTGGGACGTTGAGAAGAAGTTAATTTATTTTCCATCTCCAATTGTCACAAGTTTCGTATCCAATTGTCATAAATTCCATAAAAAATTGCGAGTATTAGGCAAGATTGTTGTGTTCATTTGATTATCCTTTTTTTTTTTGCAATGTTTATTTGGTAAGAATGTACATCTTTTCTGGTTAGAAATTCACTTAAATATATTAATATTTTTGGGTAAAAATTTACATCTTTTCTGATTAATAAAATTCGATTTCATGTATTAATATTTTTGGGGATGAGTGTTTAAATGTTATTGTTAAATTTCTAAAAATTCATAAGAGTTTTTAGATCAATAAATAACTATACGTTCAAATACCAAAAAAAAGTATTGTATAATACATTAGACAGCTGTGCATCGCATGATTTTAAGACTAGTTCATAAATGAAAAGGGGCGGGAGTAGGGGCGGGACACGCGCGAAGGATGGGGGTGCAGGCAGTGTTCTTTTTCATGGGATGTAGGACAATTGTAAGACTAGTTCATAAACAATTGTATTTTCCCAATACAAAATTCCAAATAACGGCCCGCTATAGCACAACCATTATAAACCAAAGACCCTGTTCTTTTGAGCTTCTGGGCAGAACAGAGCAGAGTAGGGGTCAGCAGAGCAGAGCAGATTAAATGTCAGCAGAGCAGATCTCAAGATAGCAGAGCAGAGCAGAACAAATTTCAACATTATTATTATTATTATTATTATTATTGATGCTGCTGTTGTTGCTGCTGCTGCTGCTGTTATTATTATTATTATTATTATTATTATTACTAATTATTATTATTATTATTATTATTATTATTATTATTTTATTTTATTTTATTTTTATTTCTTTTAGGTGAGTGAAAACATAAATATACGTGTACCACATTTAACATATGTTAATAGTAGAAAGATAAAAGACAACGGTTTACTTATATTTATTTCACAAAAATTTTAAAATAAAATGATTTAATGAGTAATAATGATTTTACTTATAAATTTTTCTTAATCATATATTTTTACCCTAAAAATAATAATAATAATATACAAAGTACTACTTGAAAACAACTTTTTTTTTTTTTTAATCTTAAAATGTATGGAAAGATTTGAAAAATAATTCAACTCAATGAACTAACAATCAATACCCACATAAAATGTTTTTACACATTATGATTCTAATATCAAATGTTTATAAAAGAAATTGTTATTAATTGTTATTATTATTTATTTATTTTGAAAGAATTGTTATAATTATTAGAAATTATTAATTAATAATATTATTAAATATTAATTTTTTATAGTTTGAATTATTAAATATTATTATTGATAATAATTATTATTATGATTAATAAATATTAATTATTATTAATATTAATAATTATTAAAATTATTTTTAATATTAATAATAATTATAATTATTCAAAATAATAAATTATTATCATCAATACAATATTAATACTTTTTTTATTGAATATTAATTATTATTGTTGTTATTATTAATTATTATTTAAAAACAGAGCAGAGCAGAACATATTTGATTTGAGCAGAGCAGGATTCAACAGAGCAGCTCTAAAAAACGGGGTCTTATGGAGTTAATCTATTTGGGTCAGTTAAGTTATCGAATGGGTCAAAATTCCACTATATCATAGTCAATTTTAACGGGCCGAGCCTGGCCGGTAATTACAATGGTGATATCCAAAGCGCATTTCCACTATATAAAAGCCCAAAAAATGGCCCACTTTACGAAACAGAAGGCCATTATCATAAAAACCGAAGTATGAGAAGAAACCCTAACCCTCCAAGCCCCTATTTCAATTATTAGTCGAAACCAAAACCCTAATTTCAGCATTTCTCTGCTGCAGCAGCCATGGGTAACTCCATCTCTCTCTTTCTTCTTCTTCTTGTTCGAATTTGCGCAACAATTTTATGTAATTTTGATCATTGTTCAATATGATAACTGTGAATGTTGATTGCAGTTTCAGGCTCAGGAGTAATGGCGAAGAGAGTGGTCGTGGACGCCCGACACCACATGTTGGGGCGTCTAGCCTCCATTGTTGCAAAGGAGCTTCTTACTGGGCAGCGTGTTGTTGTGGTTCGTTGCGAAGAGATCGCACTTTCTGGTGGTCTTGTTCGGCAGAAGATGAAGTACCTTCGATTTCTTCGTAAGAGGATGAACACTAAGCCTTCTCATGGTCCTATTCATTTCCGTGCTCCTTCTAAGATCTTCTGGCGTACTGTTCGAGGGTATTTCCTGATTTTCTCTGTATTTTGGATTCTGTATTTTTTGTTTTATTTGCTATTTTTTTATGTTTGATTGATACATGATGATATAGGATTGCTTCTATGTTTGAGAAATGTAGTTTGTTCATGAATTTTTTTTTGCGATTTTTCACTTAATTTATTATTTATGCTTGAAAATTGGATTTAGCTAACTGTGATATTTAGAGGATAGAGTACTTATTTCTGCCTGTTTTTGATTTAAATACTAAATCCTATTCTTTATTTTAATTTAAACATAACGCATTTTGTTGAATCAAGTTAATAGGTTTATAATTCTGATTGTTGTAGATTAAAGTTTGCCTCCAAGATTAACATTCATGTTTATCTCCTATCACAAATTGCTACATTTGTTTTTCTGCCACTTTATTAAAAAGCTTTTATTACTTGAAAAATACAGAGTAGAAGAAAAAGATTTAATTGTGAGATAAAATATGGTTGGATCCTCTCGTAGATTAATACACTCTTATGGTTTTAGAGGTTCTGGTCTCCTTGTGATTAGAGTTTGATTTTTTGTTGAGTGATCATCGTTTGTGGTAAATGGTATTGATTGTGAAATTGCTTGTTTAGTATGATTCCTCACAAGACAAAGAGGGGAGCCGCTGCATTGGCAAGGTTGAAGGTGTATGAGGGAGTTCCCCCACCTTATGACAAAATCAAGAGGGTGGTTGTTCCCGACGCTCTCAAGTGAGTTGGATCATTCTTAATTTTGTTGATTACAGTTTCGAATTTGATTTTGCTGTGACATTTTGCCTCTAAGTATTGACAGTGTCACATGTTGGGTTAATTCAGGGTGTTGAGGCTTCAAAAGGGTCACAAATACTGCTTGCTTGGCCGTCTATCAAAGGAAGTCGGCTGGAACCACTACGACACCATCAGGGTACGCATATTTTTTAGTAGCTTTTGTCGTCGTTTATCTCTACTTATTTGCTTGTTGAACCTCGTTTAAATTGTTTTTTTGCTCATGTTTAGTTACTTATCATGTTATAATTGTGGTGCTTTATTATACTTGGTTGATACATAGACTTCAATTAGTTTCTATTGTGGACTACATTCATTAGTCCTATTATGATCTGAAAATTGTAGTTTTCTCAGCATGTGTATGTTCTGGTTTAAATAAATTAGTCTTGTCATTGTTGTTTGACCATATTTCATTATAATTATAATAAATGTTAGCTGATGCTTAAAATTCTATTGTCTGCAACCTTTTGCATTTGCTCAAGCAATATGTTTTCATCAGATGAAGTATGTATTTGAATTGATTTTTTTGCTCCCATTCAATCTGCTGGTGCTACTAATGAGGCATTGTTTTAATATACACATTCTCTAATGTAGGAACTTGTTTGCTTGAAGTTTAGAATTTTATGTGTGCATGACTTGTTTGCTATGATGGAAACCTGGTTGTGATATTTGATCTCATCTGTTCTTGAATCCTGGAACTATGAACTAAATCTGTCTTAACTTGCTGTGTTGGTATTTTTCTGCTGACTGTTGTTTTGACTTGCAGGAGCTTGAGGAGAAAAGAAAGGAGAGGTCCAAAGTTGTTTACGAAAGGAAGAAGCAGCTCAACAAATTGAGGGTGAAGGCTGAGAAGGCAACTGAGGAGAAGCTTGGTTCCCAACTAGAAATTCTTGCACCAGTCAAGTATTGAGGATAGAAGTTGATTGCTTCCAGTTTTGTTAAACTAGACAAATTGAGTTGTTTTATACTTTTTATGTATTGCCATTTAGTCTTAAATCATTTGTGTCATACATCCATCATCTTTGTTATCGTGTGTTTTGGCACTAATTTTGATTTTGTTGGCCACCTAATATGATGAATGTAGGTCATTTGTTGTGGTGCTTAACTTTTTTGAGCATATATAGGTCTCTGTTCTACCTGAGTAAATCTTAATCTAGCTTGTCTTAGGCTCAGAGTTTGTCAAGACCTAAACTTAAACCTTGGCTTTTGCTTGTGAAGCTCCAATTTACACCTTAAGCAACATACTGCAGTTTGACATATGTGCTCCTAGACTAAAACTCAATTTTACAGGACAAGCAGGCTGCAGAAGTGTAGTTAACACGGATGTTGGATTTTGATTTTGTTGGACTCCTTTCACTTTGCGATGGATCTGGTAGACACTGTAGGCTGTAGAGAATTGTCTAACTGGTTATAGACTAAACAAACTTATATTAGTTTCATTCACCGCCACAGCCTTCCCCCTCCCCAGCCACTACTATACAATGGTTACAACCTCTTCTCCTTACCTTCCAGGCAAGCAGGTTACTCGCACATGCTTATGAGGAGGGCGAAGAGGGTGGATCCGTGGATGAAACAGGTTACTTGCACATGCTTAGACAAAAACTATATTAAAGAGAATTGTAATCAATGATTCAGTATATTAAGCATTGAGTTCCTCAAACTATATTAAAGAGAATTGTAATGCTTAGACAAAAACAATTTGTTTCGTTTTAATTGATTCAATATTTGCTTTTGCATTCTCAAAATCATAAAATTAATATCAATAGGGTAAAGATAAGCTTTGAAAACAGAGGAATTTCTAGCTTGATATTTAATGTACATTCCCATTTTAGATTTTCTGGATCCATCACTGCTATCAGCTCAACCACATAGCCTGAAGAACAGGCAAGCTTTGATTTACTTGTTAATCTCTGAAGTCTGAACCATATCCGAGGAACTTTCAGCGAGCTTTACAACTTCACCAACGACGACGGTGATATCATCCAATTTCCCCCCTGCTTAATGACCACAAATTTCGGTTAATCTGTAAGCATCACACAAGAAAGTATCAATAAGAATTGATTTGACTAAAGATATGTAATCAATGCCTGTTAGCTTCATTCCTAGCAACTTCTTCCAATCTGGCACATCAATACCCTACAACACCGATTATATTGAATGAGTTAACCAAGTGTATGGTGTAATGAACAACTTAGGAGGAACAAACAACATTCTTACTAGGATTGTTTTACCTTGGTTCGAGCTTCTGATGAATAAGGAGAGTCGAAACTGATGTCCATTGAGTGATCTCTAGCTAGCCTAGCTAATGCCTTGGCTAGCATAAAAAAATCCAACTAAGTTAGGACTTCTTCAAGATTAATAATTCCGAGAAACAATATATTTACAGTAAATTTTATAGCAGGAGGAAGTACCGGCTTCTGCTACGTCGCTGTTGCTTGCAACAGTTGATGCAATTTCTCTGTCATAAACATTGTCGAAAAGACCATCTGATCCCATAACTACAATGTCTCCCTCCTCCAATTTTACACTGCTCACCTGTTTATATTTAAGCAATTAAGAAATGAAAACTATTAATGAATGAAGTGTGAAAGATATGATGACATACAAAAAGGGATTAATGTTTGACAGTAGTTTGAGTAAAAGATGTTTGGAAAGTAAAACAGGCCTAACATTTTCTTACCATTGCATCTAGGTATGTTTGACCTGAAGTTTCTGAGCTCAACTGATAAGGACAATCAAAGTAATGCTCTTGAGTGCATGTTGAGAACATTATTTGTCCTGCAGAATCACTAAGCCCCGGTATTTGTTAACACGAAAACATAATCAGAACTTCAGAAGAACCAATTCATCTTAATTCTGCCCCTCATCTTATGTAACACTT
Organism: Chenopodium quinoa; assembly: GCF_001683475.1. Classification (NCBI taxonomy): domain Eukaryota; kingdom Viridiplantae; phylum Streptophyta; class Magnoliopsida; order Caryophyllales; family Amaranthaceae; genus Chenopodium; species Chenopodium quinoa. Next base: position 1,960,062 of record NW_018744633.1, on the reverse strand, counting down.
GTATGTCACTCGCTAAGACAGATTCATCAATATACATATACTTTTACTCTGTTAGTATAAGTGGTGCAGCCTTCATTATATTATGAATCAAAAAGGAGGATTGACACAAATGCAGAACATAGAAAGTGGACAGAAGATGTAGATTTAGTTCAGATTAGTAGTTTTAGTATCAGTAACCACCTTTGCGAATAACACGTAGTCCACAATCTCCAACATTTGCAATCTTAAGAGTCCCATTTCCTTCCATCATAGCAACAATTCTGTATGTTAAGTGAGAGATCAGACAATCAAATTAAAATATTTTTAGTACATTTGTGTGTGTATTCACTAGAGAGTTAACCTACACTGTTGCTGAACCCATTGAAGAGGTAGCTGCATGCGCCTTTTTCAACAAAACCTGCGGATCATAATTCACCTGTTGGCATATAAATAGACACCTTGCTTAGTTGGACAATACTACATGCCTTGATAGGCTTAAACTAAGGAAGAAAAGGCATACATAGCAGGGGATTGAATAATGTGAATTGGTTGAGCTAATTAATCAATCGGAACTATGTGTTTCCCTTTGGTTTTCTTCTCCATCTAATTAACTGACATGCTACAGGCTTAACTTTTTTTTTTTATAGAAACTGTGACTACCTCTGTATCATACACCATTGATGATGCATGTGCCATCAGCTCCCTAGAAAACAATGCAGGATCAACATCGCGTTCTGCCCACCTGCCACATAATGACAGCAGTCGCAACACAAAGTATAAATATTCAACTATTCAGGCAGTATCAGTTAGTAACGAGTAAGGAAGTATGCATACTGCATACCCTGACACTCCATCTGCAACAGCTATAGCTCCACCGCCGTGGCTGCTAATGAAAAAAGCATCTTCTCCTCCCCTTTCAATCTACAAAGGCAGAACTATCATATCAACTCCCTTCCATAGGCTATACAAAGAATTGAATGCCGCGGGAAAAATAGAAAGCAGCAAAGACTTAAGAAGACTACCTACATACCTTGTTTGGATGAGGTATAAGATGTGTTCCAACACAAAGTGACATCTCTGACCTATGAATAATCACAATTCACAATCATCAGATTTAATAACATGTAATTCTGCACTTTTATCAACTAAAATATTCGCTTGGGGCCCAGGAATATGTTTTATACTCTATCATAATGACTTAAACTTAGTTGATGCTTTGTATATACAATTCATAAATCATAGCTACTGAAAGATTTCTCTAAATTATACTTCGTATATTATTGGTCATAATAAGGTTCTACTAGTACAAGTAACAACCCATCACAAATTTGAAATAATATCAAGCTTATATTGAAGAGAATCAAATGAAAGACTTTTATAAAATACTCAAAGAATCATTCTAGATCATGAAATAGTACTAAGCATCATCCAATCTCATAAACTAGCAAAGCTCAAACGGTAAGATTTTAAGAAAGAATTGTGTAGGATTTGATCATTATCTTTTCTTGTTTTTCAACTAACAGTCAAATACTCATATGCTATACAATATGATAGTTTAACAATTAAAAAAAAAAAATGTATAAATAAGAACATTACTTGATAGGATAAGTAACTTGAGATGAAAGAGCAGCAACATTAGAAAGTGGAAGCAGGGTAATTCTGTTGCCTAATGATAGTTTCGTCACTTTCGTTGGTAATAAAAATGAGCTCAATGAAGATCTGAATGCACTGCTACTACTAACCACCATTTTTCTCTTCTCCTTTTCCTTTCTTCGATAAATCTCTTCACCTTATCAATCTTGTGGACTCGTTTCTTTTGGGGGATAAGCAATTTGCAGCATCAGATAACTTTGCAATTATTATTATTTATGTAATAAAGAAAGAAAATAATATCAATAAGCACCAGTGGTCTAGTGGTAGAATAGTACCCTGCCACGGTACAGACCCGGGTTCGATTCCCGGCTGGTGCAATATTTTTTTTTTTGCCCCAACATTTTTGAACTTTTTTTTTCCGTACTATCCAAAATTTGTATATATACTTTACAAGACTAGTAATAAATCACTAATATGAAATAAAAATGGGTATTAAAAGCAAAAAACAACTTTTGAATACATGAAGAGAATATGATTTTGGAAAATTTAACAACAATAAACCAACCTTTGCTCTATTATCCCAAAATGAACCAACCTTTAAATCTGCCCAATATAAACACGAGTTTGCCTTTATTCTCCCAAAATGAACCGAACAAGTCACCTTACCTGTTATACTAGGTAAAAATTCACGTGTCATTAAATCATTGGTCAAGGTTTTTTTTTTTTTTATACTTACCAACAACCACATTCTCCACCTGCCGCACAAACAAAGCAACATCAGCAGCCCACAGTCCCACACCTACAACCGCCGAGACCCACAAATCACGACTCACCTCAACAACAATCGCCACTAGGGGTGAGCAAACCGGGTACCCGGTCAAAATTTAAGAACCCGGACTTGGAATTGGTTGGAACCGGGTCCTAAAATTCGGAACCGGAATTGGAATTGGTTCAACCGGGTCCTAAAATTTAGGAATTGGAATTGGAACCACCGGGAACTGGTTCTGGTTCTGGTTCTGGTTCCGGGTACCCACATGTGTATGTAATTTTTAAAATATAATACAAATTATAAGTTTTATTGTAGTTAGGTTCATTTTTAGCATTTAATACTTATATTTATATGTGCATTAAGCTATTTGTAATTATGTTAGGTATTAATAATACTTTTTTTTTACAAATTAGATACATTCAATGTATTTTTATTATTTAAATTTAATTTAGTTTAGCATATATTGGGTAACCGGGTACCCAACCGGTTCCGGGTCCAAAAAGTTGAGAATTGGAATTGGAATTGGAATTGGTTATAACTGGGTCCTTAATTTATTACCCAGAATTGGAACCATCGGGTCCAATTCCGGTTCCGGACCCGCCAGTTCCTAACTGGTTCTGGTTCCAATTCCGGGTACCCGGAATTTTTGCTCACCCCTAATCGCCACCCATCAGCCCTGCTACGTCTCTTCCCAACGCAACTCCACCACCAATCATACAAACCCTAATCGAACTCTTCATCAACAATATCAACAACGTTGAGGGACGAGTCATAGTGTTGCTAGCCGACGACAGGTTGCGGGTTGCGAGTTGAGGTGTTGCTCCGTTTATGGGTTAAGGTGTTACAAAATCAACAACGATGATTATAGCCTTACAAGGGTGTGATTGGTGGCGATTTTGGGCTATGGCTGGAAGAGGAATGTGTGGTGAATGGTGGTAAGGCAAAGGATGTGTGTTGCGGCAAAGTGGTGGTGATTGGTTTACAATTGAGGGGTAAATTATGGCGTAATTCGAGAAGGTGATTTAGGGTTCGAGGGTGGGGTTGCTGGCACCGGGGGTGGTTGGGCGGCGGTCGCCGGCAGACGGAGGGAGGAGGGAGGAGGGGTGGCTGTCAGTGGATTTGGGGTTGAGTTTTTTTTAATTATTTTAATTTAATTTTATTTATTTAAAAAGATAATAAATGGAAAATAAAAAAGTGACCGGTTATTCAGGTCACAAGTCATTTGGGTTTACTACGGGAGAAAAAAAATGCAAACTTGTGTTTATTTTGGGCAGATTTAAAGGTTGGTTCATTTTGGGAGAATGGAGCAAAGGTTGGTTTGTTATTGTTAAATTTTCCTATGATTTTTACAATTTTACAAGACCAGTGATATACAAGTATACAACTAACGTGAAATAAAAATTAGTATTTAAAGTATTTTTTTTTTGACGGGTAGTATTTAAAGTAAAAACAACTTTTGAACACATAAAAAGAACATCATTTTTTCTTTTTCTTTTTCTCTCAATTTTTTTTTTTTTTTTTTTTTTTGGGAAATAAGGGTCATAAATGAGGGTAGAAAAAGTATATAACTTTTGAAATTATGCAAATTGCTTATTTTAAGGACTAATTTTGAATTTTGTGCCAAGCCTTTGCCATGTTTAGTACAACCTTGTTAGTAGAACGGTCAAAAGTTGACTCGACTCGAAATACCGACTCAAACCCGATTATTAACCGACCCACCTGAAATCGAAAAAATGGTGACCCAAACCGACCTGAAACCAACCCTAGACCCGAATTGACCCGAGTATGTGAGACCCGAACCCGAACATGAACTGACCTGAATGTAACTCGTAAATTATTGACCTGAACCGAACCCGAATTGAACCGAAATTGACCCAAACCGGTTTTACCCGTAAAAACCCGAATTTAGCCCAACTTGTTATTAACCTGACTTGAATTCAACCCGACCCGAATTTAACCCAACCTGTTACAAACCTGAACTGAAATCAACCCGACTTGTTATTGACCTGACCCAAATTCAACCCGACTTGTTATTAACCCAACCCGAATTTTACCAGACCTATTACTAACCAGACCAAAAAAATTCAACTCGATCTGTTACTTACTCGACTCGAAATCAACACGACTTGTTATTGACCCGACCTAAATTCAACCTAAATTGTTCTTCACCCGATTTCAAATCACCTTAGATGCAATTTAGATCACCTTATTATTGTTGATCAAAGCATTTTGTCTAAGGATACCAAGTCGGTCCAAGCCAGCAAAACAAAGGAGCATCATCCTCAAATTTAAAGTTGATTATAGTATATATTTGTTGTTTGGTCAAAGGAGATAATTATCTTCCTAAATTATAGACTACAGTTCCTAGTATATTTCCATATATATTATTGTAGACACCCATTTGTGTCTCCCCCCAAAACCAAACCCAGTGATGAGTACCTTTCACGTCGCATCATAATCGAATGAAGTGAAAGTGTGGAAGGTCTAGTGTTGTGGAGAGTTTTTATTTCTTTTCTCTTCTCCCTGTTTCTGAAAACTTATTTTAAGAAAACAACCAATCCAGTTTGGTTGGTCCATGATATGGGTCAAATAGTAGTGTATTTGGATGGGGCTTGCAAAGAGCTTTCCAACGATATATTATAAGCTCAATTCCGATGAATATTAAGGAAGTTATGGCCAATTTACCAAACTGGGCCCGGTTTGAGCTTTATATGCGGCCCAATGATCTAGGGGAGGGCCTAATATGATTTATCATTCCTAATGCAATTAGGAATGTTTTTAGTCTCCTAGATTCTTCTAGAAGGTTCTTTTCATTCCTAATTCAATTAGCATTGATAAATTGACTTGTGTTGACTTTTCAGAGTTTTAATCAAAATCAAATAGCATTTTCGAAGAAATTATATTATTTTATCCTCCAGTATGGTAAACTTATCGGATTTTCTCTTGGCGCCTAACCCCAGGCCTTGGCGCCTGGAACCAGGCCTGGCGCTAGTGCTGGTGCCTGGCGCCAGCTAGCCAGGGTTGGCGCCAGCTCTGTTTCCTGAGCGTCAGACTCTGTTTTGTTAATTTATCTTTTTTGGCTGATTTTCTCTATAAATATCGCATTAAAAACTCCGTTTTCATTAATCAAGATTCACCAATTCTCTCCATTCATTCACAAATTCTCAACATTCATCAACAATCAGTTTTCATTCGCAAATCACTAATTCTTTAGCATTCATCTAATTCATTCATCTCTTTCTTTCTTTTAACAACTTTGCTTTTTATACAAAATTCCGCATTCGCAAGATCTAGAAACACCTAGACATATTCGAAGTTGCCTTCACCCTAGACGTGAAAGGTTTAATTTCTGAGGGTTTGGTCCCAAATCTCTATTTCAATTATTTAATTTAATTGTTTGTTTATTATTTTCCTTGAAGTTACTAACGTGTGTATTTTGTTATTAGAAAGAGGTACGAGGCATCAAAGTAAGTGCTTTAATTGATTCATTGATATTATGATGTAGAAATCATGTTTAGATTGTTATTATGATATTCCTAGTATCATGTCTATGGTAGTTTTAATATTAAATATGATTCCTGTGATGCTTCCTATGTTTTTCCTAATATTTATGATTGTTGGTATCATGTTAGGGTTAAAGATTTGATTTTTATTACTTAGTGACATGCTAGGGTTTGTTATTAATATTTTTAGTATCATGCCTAGGATCTTGCTATTTTTATTAACATGCACATGATTATGATTATAATTGTTATGATTTATGATAATTATGAATATTATAATTTAATTTTATGATGATAATTTTATTATTATTATTTTTATGATTATTATTATTCATGTTTATCCTAATGATTATAATTAATTTGTTATGTTGCTTGATATTTATTCTTTGTTGTTGCTTGATCACACCTTTATGCATGTTTAAAGGGAATTGGTACTTGTAATCATGCTTAATAAGATAATTAATAATCTTGTTTAGGGTTAATATGATTATAATTTCAAGTGATCGCGAATAATAGTTTATTTGTGCATTTATATTCAACCAACATAGATAAACAGGTTTAGGGTTAATCCTATTGATTGCATGTTAATCAGAAAGCGCACATGAATACGAGCAGAATAATGTAGAGGCCTATTATTAGGGCAGGTTCAATCTCTTTTAGGTTGGATTTGTACCATCATCCCCGAACCCTTTATTTGGTTCAAGACCTTATGGAGTTGACGATCTCTTGGCTCGTTAAGGGGTGTAACCTTCATCCTATGAACGGTTTACAAGTTCCTAAAAAACTTGTTGGTGACTCTTTTGCTCTATCTTCTTCCCTTTTGGACGCCACTGTACTTTAGTGTATGATCACAGTGGGGTTCAAGCTAGTGGGATTAAAGCTTGAAATTTATTCCCTACAGTTTTTTGGCGACTCCACTGGGGAGGATTTCTATTTTAATTCCTGAATTTTTTTCGGCAATGATTTAGAATGAGTGGATGAGACTCGAAAAGTTCTAAGTATTTCATGTGCGTAATTTTGATTAACATTATTGTCATATGCATAAAAAAGATCTCATTGGAAAGACCATCCGTAATGAGTTAAAAACATAGGATTTTACACGTAGGAAATTTGAGGAATGTCTTTCACAACTAGGATCGAAATAACACCGCGCGAAACTGGAAAATTTTATCGAGCACAGAAAGCTGCTGAGGCATGTGGGAAGTAGCGTCAGGGGCTAGAGCTTGGCGCCAGACTTTTAGCCGTAGCGCCAGACGTCAGTATTGGCGCCAGGCGCTACAGTTAAAAGCTTGCGCCAGTCTCTGTTTGCTGGCGCCAATTTCCCCCAATACCGAGCCAGAAATATGCGTTCTAATTTTGACCGGTTTTTCGTATTGTTTGCTCGATCCTACTTCCTGATTGAATTTTTTCTCACTTTTCTGAAACCCATATGTGTTCTACATATGGACATAACCCTCTGGGAATTCACGCTCCATCTACCCGATTGAACGCTCCGTGCAACAAAGGGTACATCGGAGATGTTGAATTCACCAAACCATGGAAGCGAGTTTTTTCCTAAAACTCGCGGTGTCCCATCCACTCGCGCCAACACTTCACGGTTAGGCTTCCGCGCGGTGCATCCGGACAATTAACCATGGACCCTCTTTGACTAAACCATAACCCGAACTTTAGAGAACTAGAGCCATGGTTAGGTTGCGAACGCATTGCATCATTTTGTGCCTACTTGACTAATTGTGCATTATTTGTTGTGCATATATATTCTATGTTTCTCTTAACCGTTTGTTGACTTGTGTTAAGACTAAATAAATAAATTAATGACTTAAATAACTTTGCCTAATTAATTAATTAATTATTTAATATGAGTCAATAAAGTCTAATATTTTAATCGGAATTGACCTAGTACGACTTTAGGCACACCCCAGTTGACTAATAACACCGAAAACAGTCCCAGAACGAAGCTCCACTATTGGCGCCAAGGTCTGAGCTGTTGCGCCACACTATGGTGTGTAGCGCCTGACGACAGCTATGTTGTCTGGCGCCAAGCTCCACAGTGTGACGCCAGTCCTGTCGCTTGGCCGACAGTTCAGATTATTTGTCGAGTCATCACCTAGGGTCTAGTTAATCAGTTTTCTGTTTAATTCGGTTAATTTTGCTGTCAATAATATTCAATTGAATCAATGATCGAGTTTAAGCACTAAGTCCCATGGTCTTACACAAGAGTCCAAGCATGTCACTTACACTCAACGCACACACCAATACACATACTTTGACCATGATTAAGAAAATCTTGTGTGCGCGTTTTTCCGTCATTTTTTTATGGGGGTAAGTCGGATATTAATCCTCCAATATAAAAATAATAATACTTAGTTCCCTAAAAATATGGATATTAATCCTCCAATACAAAAATAATAATACTTAGTTCCCTAAAAATATGTACATTATTTTTGCCAAAAATATGCACCCTCTTTTTTCCTTTTTTCTTTTTTCCCTTAAAATAAACCATAAAGTCAAGTTGATTCGAGTCAAGTAATTAAAACGCAAAATGGTTTAATTTACAGCGCGTGGTCAAGAAAGGAAGGACGATTAATCAAAGATAACCTCTTCGTACAAGTCCAACTTTTCGACAAACCTATAGCTCGCAAGAGGAAATCTAGGGTTATAATGGCAACTCAAGAAGAAGTCAATGATCTTAAGAACCAACTGGCTACTGTGACTGAGACACTGAAGCTTCTCGCACTTAGGATCGACGATCCCGTGAAGCAACAACAAATGGACCTCATGCAGGAGAGCCTAAGCAAGTTGTCCAGCGACTACAAGTTTCAAGAGCTTACATCACAAGGGGTCTCGGTGGACAAAGATCTTCTTCCGCAAAAGTTCAACGCCAACGACATCCCAAAATTCAGAGCAATTGACAACCCATACTTCCATTTAAGATCATTTGAAACAATAATGAGTATCAAGGGTATCGATAAGAAGGTCTTCCCTTCTCTATTCTCGCTATCTCTCGAGACCGTTTGCCAACAATGGTTCTTTTCTCTCGAGAAAGAAAAGACCTCTACCTGGGAGTCTACAGAAAACGCTTTCGTTGATAGGTACAAGTGCAACATTCAAGTCGAGACTGACCATAGAGAACTTGAAATCCCTCAAACAGAAAGAGAATGAAGGCTTCACCTCTTTCTTTAACAAGTGGAGAGAAACCTCAGCTAAGATGATTGAGGTGCCAAGCGAAAAAGAGTCTGTGAGACTGTTTATCAAGAATCTCCAAGAAAAATATTCCAAGCATCTTAAATATCAAAATAATCTCCATACCTTTAAGGTGTTTATGACATTGGGATCAATATTGAAGATGACTTGGCTAAGTCAAAAGCTGCCAACAATAATTCCAACAGTGGCTGGAAAGGAAAGAAGAACGACAATCCTTCTTCTTCCAAAACCGCCCACTCAAATAATGTTAGCACCTTTAATTTAGGAGAAGTTCTTTCCATGAACAACCAAGGACAGAAGAAACCGTTTAGGAGGAACTTCACTCCTATTGGCATGAGTTATGACACCGCATTTGATCGATTAAATGCAAAAGGTCTTATAACTCCCATTAGAACATTTGGGGACCCACCAGTTGAGAAGAGGTCGGTTAACTGGAACCCCAATGCACACTGCAAGTATCACCAAGGTAGGGGCCATTCCACCGAAAGCTGTTGGAAGCTTAAGGAAGCTATCCAAGACCTAATCGACAATAACAAACTGTTGTTGCCCCTTGCCAGTAAAAAGCCAAGCATCAACAATGCACCTCTAGCTCATGCTCTAGCTATCTCCGATGAAGAAAACGAGGTTGACCCCTCATCTCTCATTAGACCTGTTGAAGAAATCAATGCCATAGAAAAAGAAGAGGAGATATTTTTCGATGTCAAAGATAACCTTCCAGAACCGGCAAATAAAGAAGATATACAATTGCTCACACTGTCTATGAAGGAGGCATCGCAACTACTACGTGAAGCTCTCAAAGTTATGAACGAACTCCATAAGAAATATGATGAGCTTCCACTTCCAAAAGAAGAACCTAAAAGAGAATTCACACCAGTGAGGAAGACTTATGAGGCAAAATACTTTCCCATACAAGTCACTGAAAAACCCAAGAAGAGCAATAGAATCTACACTCCAATTGGGATCCCATATGCGCAAATGTTCGAAATGCTCTCCAAGAGTGGCGAGGTCAAACCTCTCGAACCGAGACCATTTGAGTCATTAAAAAGGATAGATAGATATTACTGTCAGTATCATCAATCAGGGGGGCACACTATAGAAAACTGTTTCAAATTCAAGGATTTGGTACAGAAAATGATTGATGAAAAGAAACTAGTCCAAGTCCAACAAGAAGAGGATATAACCATTAATGGAGTTTGGGACAGTGATGAAGAAGATGTCTATCTAAAGGACATAGTAGGACCTTCACCTTCTGTATCATACACCATGGATGACATTTGGGCTGAAGAAGATTCATCAATAGATGTCCTCACAAGATCCGGGAGAATGCAACCTCCCGTTTCAACGCAACCTATGCCCACCATACATCAAGTTCCCATACCTATCATCGAAGGCAACGACATTGTTAAACAGTTTAAGAAGACAAAAGTTGAGATGAATGTGTGGAAACTTCTGGCAACATCTCGAGAACATAGGTTGGTTGTAATGAATGCCTTGGATAAAATCGGGATAGATTCTGACACTACTCCTGAGGGACTAGCCAACTTTCTCACAAGTGACCTTCCTAGTCCGATTAATTTGATCACCTTTTCTGACAAAGATTTACCCCCAGAAGGTGACAAACATTACAAGGCATTAAACCTCACGATATTCTGCAAAAGGATGAATGTTCCCATGACTCTTGTAGACAATGGATCGGCTATCAATGTATGTCCACTTAGAACTGCGAGGATGCTCGGCATAAGGGATGAAGACTTAACTCCGTCCACACAAGGAATAAGAGCCTACGATAATACTGGCCGTCAAGCTCTTGGAAAAATAACCCTAAATGTGACGACAGGAGCAATAGAACATGCTACTACTTTTCAAGTAGTGGACATCAAAGCCTCATTCAACTTGTTGTTGGGACGCCCTTGGCTTCATGATCTAAAGGTCGTCCCTTCATCTCTCCACCAACAAGTAAAAGCCATAGTTGGAGGAATTCCAATCACTATCGATGCTTCGCCTATGAGAATCAAATCCATAGAGAATCCAATTATTAATGTGGAGCACGATGAAGATGACGAAGACCTATGGGGCTTTAACGAAGAAGTATCCTTATTCCAGGAAGATGAAAATACATCTCTTTGCCATGACCCCCATTCCAACATGATTGTCAACACCATGCTGAAGAAACAAGGACACTTCCCTGGGATGACCCTAGGAAAGAAGAAAGGGATAGAAAAATCGCTGGAGTCACCTGGCCTCCCTAAGTTAGATACTTTCGGACTTGGTTTCGAACCGACTCGGAAAGATCTTAAGCGAGCCCAGGAAAAGTCAAAAGCACGTAGGGACGCTGCATTCAAAAGAAAACAATCCCAATGGATCAGTATCCTCTTACGCTTAATGGTCAGTTCATAAAAGAAGGAGAGACTATCCATGCTATGAATTTCCCGAGCCATTTGTTGTAAACGGCATAAGACAACCAGGATTCGAGATTTTCTTGGATTACTACTTCACTAATGAAATCCCAACTCCCGTCCACAAGGAGAAAGCACCTCCATGCTTTGACTTTAACGTCATGGGATTACTGTTTGGGCGAGAAAAGAATGAGCCAACTTATAAAGAGGATAACTCCTCGCTCATTCAAACGGCCCTACAAAGTGACTATCAAAGTGACTACTCCAAGCGGAAGGAAGATATCAATCACGACAGGGCAAGTTCTGATGTTTGAAGAGTCGTCTGAGTCAGAGTCTTCTAAGTCTTTAGTAGTAACACCTCCCCCTCCTATTTCTTCTCCTAGGATAGTTAGTGATCCAGTCCCTGAGGACATATCACTCTTTGATGTAATGATCTCAGAGTATAATAATATTTCTCATTCTCCTTACTTCTTGTGTTCCTCCCTAACCCAAGATGACGAGCATTGCTTAGCTAACGATGAAAAAGACAAAGAAATTATTAAAGCAATGGAAACACTCGAAAAGAAAACACCGGTAATTGAAGAAACTGAAACAGATGACATCTCGAATGATTCAACTCATAAAAATGAAGTTAAAATCGGACTAACATTGAATAAACAAGAAAGAACCGATTTCATTAACTTACTTAAAGAATTTATCGATGTATTTTCTTGGTCATATGAGGATATGCCAGGCATTAATAGAGAGATAGCTCAACACACTATACCACTAATTCCAGGAATGAAACCTGTAAAACAAAAGTTGCGTCGAATGAAACCCGACGTAACACTTAAAATAAAAGAAGAAGTTCAAAAACAAATAACTGCAGGTTTCATCAAGGTATCCAAATACCCCGAATGGGTCGCCAACGTCATCTCAGTTCCAAAGAAAGATGGAAGGGTAAGGATGTGTGTCGACTATCGAGATCTAAATAGGGCAAGTCCAAAGGACGACTTCCCTTTGCCACACATCGATATTCTGGTAGATAACACGAAAAATCACGCGCTTCTCTCATTCATAGATGGATACGCAGGGTACAATCAGATTCTCATGGCAGAAGAAGACATGGAGAAAACAACCATTATAACACCATGGGGCACTTACTACTACACGGTAATGCCATTCGGGTTGAAAAACGCGGGTGCTACTTACCAACGTGCAGCAACTGCCTTACTCCATGACATGATGCACAAAGAAGTCGAGGTATATGTCGACGACATGATTGTAAAATTTAAAGACCGTCCAGGCCATCAAGTAGCCTTAAGGAAATTTTTCGAAAGGCTACGAAAATATAACATGAGGTTGAATCCATCAAAATGTGCTTTTGGAGTCACCTCAGGCAAGCTCTTGGGATTCGTCATAAGCTCTAGAGGAATAGAGGTAGACCCAACCAAAATTAAAGCAATCATGTCAATGCCACCGCCCAAGACTGAGAAGAAGATTCGAGGATTTATTGGCCGGTTGCAATACATAAGTAGGTTCATATCAAAGCTGACGACAATATGTGAACCAATCTTCAAGAAGCTCAAGAAGAATGTACCAATAATATGGGATGACGAGTGTCAAAAAGCTTTTGAAAAGATCAATGCCTATCTCGTAAATCCTCCCGTATTAGCGCCATCACTTCCCGGAATACCTCTTAGGTTATATTTGACGGTTACCAAAGAGACAATGGGAGCCATGCTAGCACAAGAAGTAGAAGGCAAAGAAAACACAATCTATTACCTAAGTAAAAAGATGCTTGAATACGAAACACGCTATACACCGCTCGAGAAATTGTGCCTCGCCTTGGTGTGGGCCACAACTAAGCTAAGAAATTACATGTTAGTGCATACCGTTTTCGTAGTCTCCCGATTAGATCCACTCAAGTATCTATTCGAGAAATCTACGCTCAATGGACGCATATCAAGATGGATAGTCAATCTAGCCCAGTTCGATGTAAGGATTATGCCACAAAAAGCTATTAAAGGATCCGTGGTATCAGACTTTCTAGCAGATTTTCCAATAGAAGACTCGACGCCAATACAAGACAATGACTTTCCAAATGAAGACCTAATGGTCACTGAAGATGATACTTGGACCTTGTATTTCGATGGAGCCTCAAACCAAAAGGGATGTGGCATCGGAGTGCTACTAGTATCACCTAAAGAAGAGCACGTTCCAATCTCAATAAAGCTTGATTTCGACGTTACCAACAACGCTGCTGAATATGAAGCATGCGTGGTAGGCCTTGAAACAACTTTGGCATTGGGAGTAAAGAAGTTAAGGATATTCGGAGACTCTTCTTTGATCATCAATCAGATATCTAAAAGGTGGAAAGTAAGGAGCGGAAGCCTAGCCCCTTACCAAACCTATCTGGAAACTCTTACCGATCAGTTAGAGAAGGTAGAATACACATATCTACCTAGAGAAGAAAACCAATTTGCTGATGCCTTGGCAAGATTAGCCTCAATGGTTAGGATTCTCACGGAGATCGAGCAACTGCCTCTAACTGTCGAAAAAAGACACAAACCAGCATATATTCAGGCTATAGAAGACGACGACTTAGTCCAAGAAGAAGAAGAAGAAGAAGAAGAACCGTGGTACACGGACATACTCAATTATGTCACCAATGGAGAATACCCTCCTCATGCTGACAAAAGAGCAAAGCGAGCGTTGAGACTTTTGGCTTCTCAATATGTACTCATAGACAACGAGCTACATAAAAGGGTACCTAAAGGTCGAGCTATCCTATGTGTAGGAAAGGTGGACGCACAAAGAGTAATGAGAATAGTTCACGAAGGAATCTGTGGCACTCATGTAAATGGAAAAATGTTAGTCCAGAAAATAATGCGAGAAGGATATTATTAGACTACAATGAATAGGGATTGCCATCAATACGTAAAAAGATGCCCTAAGTGCCAAATTTATGCCAATTTACAACATGTCCCTCCATCTTTGCTCTACACCTACACATCGCCATGGCCATTCTCTACATAGGGAATTGACATAATTGGCAAAATCACTCCCCCCCAGGAACAGGAGGCCACGAATTTATTCTAGTAGCAATTGATTACTTCACAAAGTGGGTCAAAGCGCAATCATACGCTAAACTTACTACAAAACATGTAGCACTCTTTATCGAAAGAAATATTATTTGTCGATATGGAGTCCCACATGAAATGATAAGTGACAATGGAACTCACTTTCAAGCCAAATGTGAAGAATTGCTACAAAAATACGGCATTCAACATCATCATTCTTCCCCTTATAGACCTCAAGCAAACGGAGCAGTCGAGGCAGCTAATAAAAATCTAAAGACTATCATCGAGAAAATGACAGAAAACTATAAGGATTGGTCTGACAAGTTTCACTTCGCATTGTGGGGTTATCGCACGTCAATCCGTACATCAACAGGAAATACACCATTCTCCTTGGTATATGGAATGGATGCCGTACAACCTGTCGAATTAGAAATACCATCTCTACGCATCGCGCTAGAGAGTAAACTCGATGAAGTTGAATGGACTAGGGTAAGATATAAAGAATTGATTCTACTCGACGAAAAACGACTAGAAGCTCTACATCACACTCAGTGTTACCAAACTTGTATGGATAGGCATTTTAATAAGAAGGTCAAGACAAGAAATATCAAAGTAGGAGATTTGGTATTAAAAGCACTAAGGAAAAATGTTTTAGACCCAAGGGGAAAATTTAGACCTAATTGGTCTGGACCCTACATTGTCAAGACAATCCTATCAGGAGGTGCAGCAAAACTAACTAACATGGATGGCAATGAATTCTCAAACATGACCAATCTTGACCAACTTAAAAAATACTACCCATAATTACTTGAGTAGGATACTCAAGAGAGCTACGTTCGGCCTGATTCCTTAAGAAAGGATACCAAGGCAACCCTTTACGGGTGCGACCACTTTATTTTCAACATCTCCGCGTTCCAGAATTAATTAAAAATTCGACAGAAAATCGGCAAATTGTTGGCGTCGCAGAACAGAGCCTTGCGCCAACCATAAGTCATCAGCGCCAGCCGCTGGAATTGGCGCCTGGCGCCAGACTTTAGTAGCTGGCGCCAAATTCCAATGACTAGTGCCATTTCAGGAATAAAATCTGGGCAAATTTCGGTGTTTTTCGTAAAATTTTCGACTTCCGTACTCGAAGAATTTCTGGAAAATTAATTCTTCAATTTTCATTGCTTTAATAAAATAAATTTAAAGTAAATAATTTAATTGAAAGCTAAAATTTCATTAATAAAATAAAATTACATTGTTGATGGAATTTCAATAAGGCTGAAATAAATTAACTTCAAATAAAAATAACAATCTATGTCTAATAAATCTAAAGCTAAGCAATGCTCTTAATCTTTCTTTTCCTTTCTAGCTCTTTTCCAATTCTTGTCTGCTTCCTCCTCTTCATCCATAACTTTAGCTAGTAGGCCTCCTTTAGAGGACCTACATTCAATTTTGGAGTAGATGGTCTCCCCTTCAGCTAGCACTCCATGCTTCTTTTCCACCCAAGCTTTTTTGTATGTGGTGTTAGCTTTCCTTTTTCCTTTGTCTTTGGTAGTATTTTTCTTCCTAGGCATTGTAGGTGTTTTAAATTCAATTCTTGCACCTAAGCGCTCTTTGGCAGGAGTCACCCTGTCACCTAGACGATTCTTCACATCAGTTCTACCCTGATCAATCGAAGATTTCTTCAGCAACCACTTCTTTACATCATTAGGCAAAGAAGGAGGAACCTTTTGGGTAATCACTTCCCATAAAGGTCTAGCGCTCCAGTAAGCATCGAATATATCTACTTCTTGAGATACAGGGTACTCATAGAGAGGACGAAGATCCCTGGAAGGAATATTCTGAAGCAAGCCGTATTGTCTTTTTACCCTGCAGGGATAATAATATGTTACACGAGACAAGCTTGGAAGACGACAGAAAGGTTGCTTGTTAACACCAACCATCCTTTCTATTTTCCACCATGGGATGACCCACTTGATAGCAAAATCACGTGATTAAAAGACTTTTCTCCACCCATGGCGCCCAATTTTAGGGATGCGCTTCTTCCTTCCCACGAAGCAATTGGGAGTATATTTTTCAATGTCGTCCGGAGGGCTAATTAATCCTAGCCTCTCTATTAGCCACATCTGTAAAAAATGCAATGCAAATAAATTATTATTACAATACAAAAATATATTTTTTGATTTCTGTAATTAAAAATATTATTTTTCTACCTGTAATAAAATTGGAGAGCCGCGAAGAGGCGCTTTTGGGTCCCTTTTCAATTCATCTAGACTAATCATAGTCTCTCTAACTATCAATGGCATTGGATTCCTCCCTGATTCAATTTGTTCTAAAACAGTGGTTATAATTGATTGACCCTTATTATTTTTACCACTACTAAGAAAAAATTGATTAAGCATGCAAAATAAGAACGCCCTTCTTCTATATATATGAAAAGATTCAGAAAGAGGTTTATCAAAACAATGGCGTGCAAATTCTTTCAAATTAACTATGTTGCCATCTACTATTTTTGATAAATCACTTTCCTTCAAATTAAAGAAGCGCTCAAAATCCTTATAATAGTATGCATCTACTCTAGGGATTACTACGAGGTCTATTGCAGGGAAGCCTAAGATAGCACCAAATTCCTCCGGCAAAGGGCTAATCTCATCATACCCTATTCTGAAACAATGAGTATCAACGTTCCAAAATTCTAAAGCGGTATGTATGAAGTCTAGGTCTAGATCTACCCCTTTGATGCCATAAATTCCCCCCAAGTGAAATAAATCTAATTCTTTCTTGTCTCTAGCATTAAGGGATCGACACCATTCATGAGTGTATTGGGTGAAGGTTTTGGTGACTGAAGACATGATTATTGTTTTTCTAAAGAAGATAATTATTTTATTTGCTGGAATTATGAGAAGAATCGGCTGGGCAGGGGGCTATTTATACACAAATTGTGAAGAATTTTAAACAGAATAAAACACGGAGTCAGCGTCAATTGGCGTCATAACCCCGTGATTGGCGCCAACCGCCAGCGCTTGGCGCCACACGCTAAGTGTAGCGCCTGGCGCCACGCGCAATAGTGTGGCGCCAGCTGGCGCCAAGTTGCCAGACCAGCCGCGCGTTTTTAATATTAAACTCGAGTCGGTTAATGACTTTATGGCTCCGTTTAATACTTTTTTTATCCTTTTTCTTAATTAATTAAATATAGCTATTATTTTTAATTTACATTATTCTTTTTGGACTTTATTTTAAATTCCAAAAACCCAACATTTATTCGATTCTTTTTTCCCTTTTTATTTTTTCTTTTTGGGGGAGAGAGTCGGATACCCTCCATCAATAATAAAAATGACGGAATTTTTTGCGCAAAATTGTTTGTCACACTTTCCTTGCACACACAAACATACACACAACCATAAATAAATTCACAATAGCATAAATATACAAATGTGTCTACAAATAATGAGTCAAAGGCAAAGTTCTATAAAAAAGTCAAAATAAAATATACACAGGAACAAACTACGGCGCCGGACGACGTAGGCCCATCATGTTATAAAATTGCGCCGTACGAGGAGTCACCTCTCCACCGGCTCCAGCTTCAGCACCAGCTCCAGTCTCCGTAGGGGGAGGAAGACCCAATATAGGACCACTCCAGCCAGGATCAACCTGAGGCTGAGGCCGCGGAGGCTGCTGCGATGACGAGCCAACCTCGTACATCCCACCACCTTTGAAAGCTGAGCTAGCCTCTCCTACCGGTGCAGTGTGACCACCCTCAGAAGAAGATCTCGAGCCCTCGGAAACGTCGGCTCGAGCAGCCTCAGAGCGACCACCTTTACCCCCTGACGAAGTACGACGACGTCTCGAGCTAGACCTCGCCGGATCCCTCCGCCCCTCAGGTCTCGTGCGGGTGTGAGAAGAGATAGGTTGGCCCTGCAAAAAGAGTTAAATCAGAAACAAAGTAAAACTGAAGCAGCAATGCAAAAAAAATAATGAGAAAGGCTACCTCTCGGACGACGTCATCCCGACGACAAGTGGTCGCGTTCCTCATCCGGACGAGCTGGCTCCGGAAGGCATCTATGCATCGTGCCATAGCCGAAACCACCTCGCGTGAAAACTGTCAGAAAAATAAGTCAGTAAATATACATGATATACGAACACAAAAATTCTGAATTAAAACTAGGCTTACTCTAGTCTGGTGGCGAGGAATCGACTGCTCTACGAAGCGCTCGCCCTCTGGAGCCGGAGGAATCATCTCCTCGATCGGCCCGTACATCCCCTGGTAGTGGATGGACATACGGGGCGGCACGAACTCAACAGCACCATCCTGATAAGACAGAAAAAATTAGTAAAGTATTACTCGGGGGCTACTTAGCGAAAAATAAAATCTAAGAATCTTACCCTCACATCCTCAGCCGGAACAGGGGTTGGAGCTAACAAAGGTAGTAGCTCCTCAGCATAACACCGCCCGAGGATCACATGGGACCGCCAAGGGATACCATCTCCCTCAGACATGCTCGACAACCGCGACTCGTCGAACATATGACGTGGTGGAGCAGTGGGAACGACGAAGACATCAGAAGAGTGCTGTCTAGTGACCCTCTCTCCCAAGTACGCGACCGCTCCATAAGTCCCCAGAAAATAGCGACGCTCAGCAGAGTAATGTGCGACTAATCCAGGGACTGTCCAACCGCCCCACGGTCGGTATACCACCTTAGGTCCCTATAAAAAGCATCAATAAGGCAAGAATATATCTAAAGCACTGCGGAAAAGCAAGATAAACAATAAAAGTCGTACCGAGATAATCCAGTTCCGGACACGTGCAGTGGACATGTCCACGTGGTGACCGCCCCAAGAGGTGCTCACTGGAAATCCCCTCGGCGATGGTCTCGCTGGCGCAACAGAAGGAAAGTACTCGTAGAACCAGATCTACAAGGAGTTAAAAGTGTGATTAAATGCTAACTAATATGTAGGGCTAAACTTTATAAGGAGTAAATGTTTACCTCTACGACCTTCCAAAAAGCAGACAAAGCAACGTTCGCCCCAAAGGACCGGTGACGACACGAGTCCCTCAGCGCACGAACGAAGTCAGCATAGGCCAAGCTGGCCCAGTCATAAGTCCCAATCCGCTGAAGATCGCGGACAGTAGGGAGGTAGTAAAGCAATTTCCTACTACCCTTGTCAGGGGATAATGTCCCTGACAACAACATCAGCACGAAGATGCGCACCCGCTGCTCTCGGGTGGTCGCATCATCATCAAGAGCCGCTTCCAGTGTCGAGCGTCGAATTTCTCTAGCACTGAACTGAGTCGTCTCGACCTTAGCTCGAGCCCGAATAGCAATCGACCCCAACAACTCCTCGACCTCCGAAGAGAAGACGTCGATTCCACTGTCAAACGGCAGTGGCACAGAAGTGAACTCTAATCCTGTGATGAGACTAAAGTCCGTAGGGGTGACCATCATCTCGCCCCAAGGGAAATGGAAGGTGTTGGTGGTGTCCTAGAAGAACTCCACCAAAGCACGCACAACGTGATGACCCCCGCTGGAGGCAACCATGGCCTCAGAGGTCTCGAACAAAGTAGCTAGCCCGAAAGACTCCCATAGGAGTCTCGTCTCAAGATGCCTGGCAATGTACATCCTGTACAAATCGCCTAAACCGTCACAGCCAGAGCCGTGATGCCGTGTCCTCCCGGGCTCGGTACCCCGTCTCACCCTCTCAGAAATGTGGTGGACAGGAGCGAAGAAAAGGGTCCGCTCATCCCACTCCGGAAGCCGACCAAGTGAAGTAGAAGGCGTGGCGTCGTCCTCCACGGGCTCATGCTCCCGTCTAGTGTTTCGGAACTGTGAACCCGAGCCTCGTTGTCTGGCCATACTACATTGAGCAGAATCATCATAAATTAAGGTTCTATAGTATCTAAGGTTTGCCTAGCCGCATGATACTATGTTTGCAAAAACAGAGTACGTAGTACTAAAATAGAGCACAAATACAAATTGAGCATGAAAGCATTTTTCAAGCAATCAAACAATTTCTTGCAACACTATAGTGATTATTGTGACAAATTGAACGAGAATTGCTAGCAAAAACATCAAGAACAAGCCACATTGTTCTTCATGACCTTAAGAGGTCCAACAATGGCAAATTGCTCATTTCTTCACCAAATTGAGTCAAACAAGTCTCAAATTACTCCCAAGGCAATATACAAACATTATCAAGCAATTTCATGGCATAAAACTTGGCAAATTGAGCATTATAAATTTCGAATTTTCATGAAATTCGTGAATAAACATGCCAAGAATTGAAGTTTAAGGAAAACTTACATAGATCAGGAAAATAGATGAAAAGAGCTTTGATTTGCAACAAATTTGAGCGAATTCGGTTGAGAAACGAGCAAGCAATGAGCAATTGAAGTTTCGGACTTCTTTCGAGCAGTTTGCGACGAACAGAGCAGCAAAATGAAGAGGAAAGGGGTATTTAAGGAAATCCCCGTGCTGACGCCAGGCCCTGTGCATTGGCGTCACAAATTAGGCTTGGCGCCTGGCGCCAACATCAGCGCCTGGCGCCAACATCAGCGCCTGGCGCCAACATCAGCGCCTGGCGCCAACATCAGCGCCTGGCGCCAACATCAGCGCCTGGCGGTAACGCTAAATAGGTGGCGCTGATGGTTTTTCAGCGACGCCAAAGCACCCAGCCACCTGATGAGGTTGTGCTAGCCTTCTGTAAAATATTTTCAGGTTCCTTGGTATTCCAGTTAGCCCCTCTAAGCAATTTGACATGATTTAGTAATCGGCTTGATTACATAAAGTGAATGACCTGATAAGAGATCGTCTCACTTAGCTTAAAGCGCCTAAGCATTGACTCATTAGCAAAAGGCACTGACATATAGGTGGTGTGCCTCAGTCGTATGCAACCAAAAATATCACAACTAAGCTAACTGCAAATAAACGTAGTTAGGGGAGTCGAGTTCGAATCCACAGGGAAAAAGGGACTAATAACTGCAAACCTAAGTGGAATTACTCTAGGAACGTAGTAATCTAAGTAACAAGGGGGTTTTGACAAGCAATGGTGACAATTAAACTGAATCAGAACAATGAACGTAAATAGTATGCAATCAATGAGAATAACGGTCTTGGTTATGCGAAATCCACAATTGAACATACAAATTGATCATAGAAGCCTCTTCAATCAAACACTATTGAACACCTTGTTGTAGAATTCTAAATTCTAAATTCTCATAAGCTAGTTAGAAATAGCAAAGCGCTCCTTTCTAACCCTTTCTAATGTATAATTTAAGACAAGCGCTCTAAATCATCCACAAGAAGAACATAAACGGAGAAATCAACAAGGATTGAATAAATTAACACAAGCGGTCTAATTTCTTCAATAATATTATTCCCTCTTTAAGTTATCAATCAAAAGCATGCATTCATAACCCAAAGTTGCTACTTTGGAAAGATTAATTAGATGCAAGCGAATCTAACAATTCTAACCTAGCAATTGATTAAAGCAAATCATTAAATAATTCAAAGGAATAATAAACATTCAATAGATAATAAAGAGAAGAGAAATCTCACAATTCGTAGCCAAAAGCTTCAATCTTTAACCAAGAATCCGGAAGATTAAGCTTCCATGGATTCTAATTCAAAAACAAAGATTTCTGAAATTTGCCAAGAACCCTAGAAAACTTTTACCTCTCTCTAACTTAATTCTCCTAGCTAACTTTTCATAAAAATAGACTATATATATGTTTCCATACTTAAAATAACATAAAACAATAATAAAAATAATAAATAAATACAAAACACGAGCCAAGACAAAGCAAACTACTGAAAAATAACCAAAACAGGCCCCGAAATCTGGAAGACCCGCTGCCAGCTGCTCGGGACCCGTTGGCAGCGGCTAAAGCAGCAAAACACTTCGTCCTCTCTGGCTGACCCGCTGCCAGCTGCCAGCGGCCCTGGCAGCGGTTCTGCTGTCTTCTGCTGTCTTCTTTGCTCTTTCTTCTAGCTTTGCTTCACCTTTACTCAAGCTTTCTCCCTTGCTCTTCCAAGCTCCATCACTCTTCTCAAATCACGAGCTAAGGTCCATACTCTATAATCCTCCTCATTAGTTCCCGAACTCACTCACTAACACCTATAAATCCCGACTTTTGCACACAAGTGAGATCACCGCCCGAAACTCACAAAAGCTATTAAAAACTCATGCACAACATCAAAACACACCCTAAAACTCTTCTCTCAACCCTTGATAAGACGACTTATCAAATTCCCCCATACTTGAACCTTTACTCGCCCTCGAGTAAACTTAGAGAATAGAACACATCTCCCCATTAAGGTTCAAAACAGAAGATGGCGGAACCGAACAAGCTCTACACATTCAAACTCAAGAAGACATCCTAGCAACCACCAACTAACCGCCTTCTCACTTCACAAACTCCCTTTTTAATTTTTTTTTACATTCAACTCATCCCCCAAAACCAACCTAGAACAACAAGCACATAGCCAAGAGCATAGATATTCTCAACTATCCTACCACACGAAACTTTTGATAAAATTGGGCAAACAAGACTCAACTAAACCAAAAGTCCACAAAAAAAAAACACTTCCACACTCAAAAGTCAAGAAAAATAACTCTAGCTTTCTAAGCATGATCAACACTTCTCCCGAACTTCAACTATCTCCCGAAAACATCAAGATGAGACCTACCCGACACCTCCATATTTCTCCTCCCCTTATGACACCGACTCCGACAAATAGATGCGCAAATTCACGAATTTTTCTCTTTCTTCTCTCATTTTGCCTAGGAGCCCTTTCGGGTTTTCATCCTAGCCTCTCATCTTTTTCCAAATCTCACTTTCTCACCCACTCATTAGCCACTTTTTTGCTTAGGTCGCCCTTTCGGGTTTTCAACCTAACCGGGCCCCCATTTTTGCCTAAGCCGCCTTTTCAGGTTTTCGGCTTAGCGGGTTTCTTTTTCTTTTTCTTTCTTTTTTTTTTCAATTTTTTTCTTTTTTCTTTTTCTTTTTGCATTTTTTTTTCATTGAACCACAATTAAGATAGTTATACAAAACATGAAATCAAGATAACTATACAAAATTTCAAAAATATGCAATGAAAAGCTTCCCCCCCTACTTAAATGAGGCATTGTCCTCGATGCAAGAACAACTACAATGAAAACAAAAGTAAGGGAAAAGGAAGAAAATCGTTACCATCTCAATGAGAGGGACCTCCAGAGCCAGAAGAGCCGACATCACCCCGAGAAGCACGCCTCTCGGAACGACGCAAAGCACGGGATGCCAGGTGATCCATGAACGCCTCAGTTGGGGGCTCATACTGTAGATATTGAGCGGTATAAAACCGACTCATGCTTCTCTGATATGCAAGCAGCTCTTGCATCCCATCGCACACCTCCTCTAGTCTATCATCTACATCAGCCCTCCAGTGAGGCCAATCATCGTGCTGCACTCCAGCAGCATCCTCACCCCCATCCTCATCAACAAAATCTCCGCCCATATGAACATCGGGATTCTCCTCTCCCATGTTCTCAATTATTACTTCGGCATCTCCCAAATAGGGGGCAACATCCGGGTCGGGCGCAAGGAAAAAGTCTGCGGCAGCAGGGCCAAAAGGTAATGCTCGTCCCTCGGGACGAGGAATTCTTAAATAGTTCAAACCCTGTGGTCCGTATCGCCAGAAATAACTACCGGCGACGAGGGAACGCGATAATAGACCGATCTTGACCAGAGTCATGATGTTATACGTTAAGTATGCCGAATCTACTGGCACAAGATCCTCAGGGGGTGGAACATTCAAATAACAAGCAAGCAAAGAGACCATGCCACCCATGCTAATGTGGCCACTGGAGTTTGACCGCACCTTTACACAACTGTCAACAAAAATCTCGACCCAATTGGGAGTACCGACACCCTCCGGTGTCATCGCCCACAAATAAGACAATGTAATTTTGGGAACCTTAGTGGCTTCCCCTTGACATAGAATAGTGGACGAAATAAACCTATGCACGAGTCTAAGGCATGGGTGAGTGATCTTGAAGCTATGATCACCATGAGGGTCAACTTCACAACCAGTTATAGCCCTCCAAAATGTTCGGGACGAGTACGTGGTATAATCACCCCAATGGTTCACCAATGGGGGTGCATCCCAACCAAATTCCATTCGCATATCATCATAAGACACAACATAATTCCTATTATTCAAATTAAAGGATATTTGATCACGTCCTTTATTAAGAGTTGAAAGGAATTCATAGGTATACCTGACATAGGTGGGGGCGCATTTGGTCATGAAATTCTCCAGACCCACTTTCCTTAGCAAGAGCCGCACTACTTCCTCCATGTCTAGCTCTTGCAAAGCTTCTAAGTCAAAAAACTTGGTACATTGCACCGTTCGTCGTGGTTGTTGAAGCTTAGTCCATATCCCCTTCTCCTTGGAATTCAACCGCATACCCATGAATCCATCCCCTCGAGGCAATGGAGGTGCCTCACCTTGACTAGAAGAAGCACCTTGCTTCTTGCCCCTTGGGGGTCTTGATGGAGATGATGCCTTAGACCTCTTGTTATCCCTACCCATGACTCTAATTGTATGCTTGTACCTTTACCTTCACTTTCAATTACGAGAAATTCAACTTGCACAACTTCACAACCAACTCAATGTCACACTTGAAATCAAGAGAAAATGGAAAATCTAGGTTGTAATTGTGATGGGAATTGAGGAGTGGATGAAAGGCAAGGACTTGGGAAAGGGAGATTGGTAGGGGATCGGTGCAATTGGAGTAAGGGGATGAAAGAATAGAGAGAAGGAGGAGAAAAGGAGTAAGGGTTTGTGGGAATTGGGGTTTACGAAAGGAGTAATGAAGGTAGGAGTTGGAAAGGGGGAAATAAGGGGGAAAATATCGGGGAGGCTGGTGGAGCTGCTGGTAGCGGCTTGAGGCCCGCTGGTAGCGGCTTGAGGCCCGCTGGTAGCGGCTTGAGGCCCGCTGGCAGCGGCTGATACTGATTCCTTTTTTTTTTTTTTTTTTTTTTTTTTTTGAGGGGGGGTGCCGCTGGCAGCGGCTCTGCAGCAGCTACCAGCGGCTGGGACAAAGCTTGGGGTTTTTGGGCTGCCTGAAGACCCGCTGGTAGCGGCTGCAGAGCAGCTGCCAGCGGCTTCAGCAGGGAATGTCCCCTTTGGCTCTGTTTCAGCTTGTTTTTGCTGTGTTTCGGGCATAAAAGATGCTCCCGAGGCCTCCACCTACATAGAAACAACAAAAACACTCTTCACATCACAAGAAAAATTAAAAAAAAAAAGAAATAAACTACGAAAAGAAATGGGGAAGAGTTTTCGATCGGGTTGCCTCCCGATTAGCGCCTTTGTTTTACGTCGTTGGCTCGACGCGGCTCATCCCACTTCGCTACTCCATTGATGGCTCGTAGAGATCGATGCTCTCCACGTTCTCGGTTTTGAAACCCTCGAAGTAGGGTTTGAGCCTTTGTCCATTGACTTTGAAAACCTTATCAGTCTCGTGGCTTTGAATTTCAACTGCTCCATGCGGATATACGTTCACCACTTGAAAAGGGCCCTCCCAACGGGACCGAAGTTTTCCCGAAAATAATCTAAGTCGGGATTGATATAGGAGGACTTTGTCACCGACTTTGAACTCCTTCCGCGTGATCATTCGATCATGCCATAGCTTGGTCTTTGCTTTATAAGTATCGGCATTCTCATAGGACTCAAGCCGGATCTCCTCTAGTTCTTGGAGTTGCAATTTCCGATGTTCACCCGCTTCATCCAATTGCATGTTAAATGACTTAACCGCCCAATATGCTTTATGCTCAAGCTCAACCGGAAGATGGCACGGTTTTCCGAAGACAAGGCGGTAAGGGGACATCCCGATAGGTGTTTTGTATGCGGTGCGGTACGCCCATAGAGCATCCTCCAACCTCAAACTCCAATCCTTCCTATCCGGATTCACCGTTTTCTGCAGAATTGACTTCACCTCTCTATTGGACACCTCGGCTTGCCCATTGGTTTGTGGGTGATAAGCCGTGGAGATTTTGTGGTGAACGGAGTACTTCCTCAACATAGCACCCACTGTACGGTTGCAAAAGTGCGTTCCTCGGTCACTTATCAACGCCCTCGGGATTCCAAACCTAGAAAATATGTAAGATTTGATAAAACCTGAAACCACTTTAGAATCGTCAGTCCTAGTGGGTATTGCTTCCACCCACTTCGACACATAATCACAAGCAAGAAGTGTATAAGTAAAACCGTGAGAAATAGGGAATGGTCCCATGAAATCTATACCCCAAACATCAAATATTTCACAAT
Organism: Chenopodium quinoa; assembly: GCF_001683475.1. Classification (NCBI taxonomy): domain Eukaryota; kingdom Viridiplantae; phylum Streptophyta; class Magnoliopsida; order Caryophyllales; family Amaranthaceae; genus Chenopodium; species Chenopodium quinoa. The sequence continues at coordinate 1,933,266 of NW_018744633.1, read as the reverse complement.
ATAGTAAAGAGGATTGGGGCATTTCACTTTTCTGGGAAATGTTACCTACTCTCTGGCAATTATCACAAGATTTACAAAATCCATAGGAATCTCGAAACAAACTTGGCCAGTAAAAACCACAGTCGAGAACCTTCCTTGCTGTGCGTTTGGCTCCAAAGTGTCCGCCACAAGCATGAGAATGACAGAAGGTGAGAATAGGGATCACCTCATTTTCGGGAATGCATATGCGAATGATTTGATCGGAGCAGAACTTCCACAAGTATGGATCATCCCATGCATAGTACTTCGCATCATTTCGAAGCTTGTCCTTTTGAGACTTTGTGAAACCTGGAGGAAACTGTTGAGAAACCAGAAAATTCACAATGTTAGCAAACCAAGGCCGCAAATCCTTAAGAGCAAGTAAAGATTCATCCGGAAATTCTCCTAGGAATTGGTATGGAAATGATGGTTGATCAACAATATGGGACAAACGACTCAAATGATCAGCAACTAGATTTTCCGCGCCTATCTTGTCCTTGATTTCCAACTCAAACTCACATAAGAGCAGAATCCATCTTATTAGTCTTGGTTTGGCTTCTTTCTTCGTCATCAAGTGGCGAAGAGCTGCATGATCAGTGAAAACAATTACTTTAGTACCAAGCAAATAAGATCGAAACTTTTCTAGAGCAAATACTACAGCTAACAACTCTTTTTCTGTGGTAGTGTAGTTTCGTTGGGCTGAATTGAGGGTCATTGAGGCATAATAGATCACATGAGATGCCCTCCCTACTTTCTGGCCTAACACAGCTCCAACTGCATAATCACTCGCATCACACATTATCTCAAATGGTAGAGACCAATCTGGGGCTTGAATGATAGGGGCAGAAATGAGCTTAGCCTTCAATTCGTCGAAAGCCTTCTTGCAATCATCATCAAAGTGGAATTTCACATCTTTCTGCAGCAATTTGCACATAGCATTCGCAAGCTTTGAGAATCCCTCAATGAACCTACGATAGAAACCTGCATGGCCAAGAAAAGAACGCACTTCACGCACATTAGTAGGATAAGGAAGAGACTGAATAGTATCAATCTTAGCCTTATCAACCTCAATACCTCTAGAAGAGACTACATGACCTAACACAATGCCCTGTTGGACCATAAAATGAAATTTCTCAGAATTTAGGACGAGGTTAGAGTCAATACATCTTTTAAGGACCATAGATAAGTGATGCAAGCATTTATCAAAAGAATCACCATAAACAGTGAAATCATCCATAAATACTTCCATGAAATGCTCAACGAACTCAGAAAAGATGCTCATCATGCATCGCTGAAAGGTTGCAGGTGCATTACATAGTCCAAAAGGCATACGTCGATACGCAAATGTGCCAAAAGGACATGTAAAAGTTGTCTTCTCTTGATCTTCAGGTGCAATGGGCACTTGAATGTACCCAGAATACCCATCAAGGAAACAGTAATATGATTTCCCTGCAAGTCTTTCGATCATTTGGTCAATAAAAGGTAAAGGGAAATGGTCTTTCCTAGTTACTGCATTCAACCTACGATAATCAATGCAAACTCGCCAACCATTTTGAACTCTAGTAGGAACCATTTCACCCTGTTGATTTTCTACCACAGTCACACCACTTTTCTTAGGAACCACCTGCGTAGGACTGACCCATTTACTATCAGATATAGGAAATATCATTCCTACTTGCAATAATTTTATGATCTCCTTCTTTACCACTTCCATCATGGGAGGATTCAGGCGACGCTGAGGTTGCCTCACAGGTTTGGCATCATGTTCTAGCAGAATACGATGCATGCAAGTGGATGGACTTATTCCCTTAATGTCTGCAATGGTCCATCCAATAGCTAACTTGTGCTCTTTCAGCACTGTCACCAACTTGTCCTCTTGCTCCTTGGTCAATATGCTTGAAATTATAACAGGTAAAGTATCGTTCTAACCAAGGAACACATATTTCAAATGATCAGGAAGTGGTTTTAGCTCCACCTGGGCTGCTTGCAAAACAGAAGGTAAGAGTTTATCAGTAGGCACTGTCAATGGGGTAGGTGTCGAACCTGGTGGTCTAAGTGGGAGCTTGGAATGGCTATTCAACTCTGCTACCATCATCTGCACACTATTAGGCAAAGGGATATCCAAACAATCAGCAGATAAATCATTAGAAATGGAAGTGAGGAGCGCATCCTCGCCCTCAACATCGAAGACATCCTGCACTATAGGATCAATGATATCAATGGAACACAAAGAATGAGTGTCAACAGGATATTTCATGGAATTATAGATGTTATACACAATTTCTTGCCCATCAAACTCCATAGTTAAAGAACCAGTAAAAACATCAATTTTAGTCCTAGCAGTTTTCAAGAAGGGTCTTCCTAACAAGATGGGAACTGCTTGTCTATCATGTTCCATATCAAGCACATAAAAATCAGCAGGAAAAATTAGTTCATCAACTTTCACAAGCACATCTTCCACCACTCCCTTAGGGTAAACATTTGACCTATCAGCTAATTGAATCACTACCCCGGTTTCATGTAAAGGTCCAAGTTCCAAAGATTTGAACAGGGAATATGGAATAACATTAATTGATGCACCCAAATCCAACATAGCTCTATGAAAAGTGGTGTCCCCTATTGTAACTGGAACAGTAAACATACCAGGATCACTGCATTTTTCAGGAAGTTTCTTTTGGAAAACTGCAGAAACATGAGCACTCACTTTCACTTTTTCCTTCCCTCCTAACCTGTGCTTCCTCTTTATAGTACACAGTTCTTTCAAAAATTTAGCAAATCGAGGAACACTTTTTATTAAATTCAAAAGGGGAATGTTTACCTCACACTTGCTGAATGTTTCATAGATGTCTTTGTCTTTCTCATACCTCTTTGTTTCTTTCAAAGCTTCAGGAAAAGGTGGTGTGGGTTCATAAGATGGAAAAGTGGGAGGATTTGCTACAGCTTCATGTTCCACTTCCTTATCTTCAGCTCCAATCAACTCTTCAGCCCTCTTGGTTGCAATTTCAGTCTCTTTCAGCTCCTTGCCACTCCTCAATGTAATAGCATTGGCTTGTTGCTTAGGATTCAAATCCATTTGAGATGGAAGTTTTCCTGAATCTTTAGCTTCAAGTCTGCTCACTGCACTTGAAATTTGGCTCACTTGACTTTCCAAATTCTGAATACTGGATTTGGTTTCTTGCTGGAATTGCACCATGTTTTGCTGCATAGTAGAAACATTAGAAGTTAGTGATCTAATCATTTCTTCAGTTGACATATTACTCGAATTTGAGCTTTGGCCTTGAGGTTTGGCTAATGGTGCCCTATATTGCTGATATTGCTGCTGGCCTTGAGCATTTCGCTGTTGTTGTTGGTTCCCCTGGGAATTCCCATACCTCAAATTTGGATGATCCCTCCATCCTGGATTGTATGTATTTGAATATGGATCATATCTTCTCTGAGGACCTTGCCCTTGGAAACCCATTGCATTGGCCTGCTCATTCTGCTCCTCTTGTAATTGAGGACATGCATCAGTGGGATGTCCCATGGAGGTGCATAAACCACAAGCATTCAGTTGCTGTGGATTCCTTGAGTTCACCATGAACTCACGCATCATAGAAGTCAAATCAGCTACTTGACTCTCTAACTCAGTTGTATTCGAATTTGCTAAATTCACCCGGCGCGTGGGAGTTCTCTGACTGAATTGCCTAGAATTTTCTGCTAGCTCTGCAATCAACCTAGTTGCATCTCCTGGAGTCTTATTCACTAGCCCTCCACCACTTGCTGCATTCACCATCCTCAAGTCATCATCAGTTAGACCTCCATAGAAGTATAGGATGAGGTCTTGATCGGAATACCCATGGTAAGGACAACTAGCACACAATCTCTTAAATCTCTCCCAATACTCATACAAGGATTCATCTTCCTTCTGATCCACATTGCTGATAGCTTTCTTAAGGCTTGCAGAAATAGTGGCTGGGTAGTACTTCTCAAGGAAACACTTCTTTAAATCTGCCCAAGTTGTTATGCTACCTGGGGGAAGATAGTAAAACCAATCCTTTGCTGCATCTTTGAGAGAAAAAGGAAATGCTCTCAACTGAATTTGTTCATCAGTCATCCCAATCGGTTTCATGCTAGTGCAAACCACATGAAATTCTGCCAGATGTTTATTCGGATCTTCGCCTTTCATGCCATGGAATGCCGGCAATAGATGAATTAGACCGGATTTGATCTCAACATTAGTACCTTCCTCCAACTGCTGGTATGCAATGCACAACGGTTGTTGGTTCAAGTTGGGAGCTGTGAGTTCCCTTAGAGTTCGATTGTCAGCCATCTCCTCTTCTTCTTGAATATTGAAGGAGTACGTTGATTCACTGGGGGTTGTTCTTGCCTCTTTTCGCAACCTGGAAATATTCCTTTCAATTTCTGGATCAAACTGCAAAACTTCTTTGTTAGCAGAACGGGTACTTATCATACCCTAGCGAACAAACAAAGAAAGATAGCTAAGAACAGTCCTAAAATAAATTCTACTAAGATAAACAATTAAAAAGTAACGCCTTAAGTCCCCGGCAACGGCGCCAAAATTTGGTGTGCCTCAGTCGTATGCAACCAAAAATATCACAACTAAGCTAACTGCAAATAAACGTAGTTAGGGGAGTCGAGTTCGAATCCACAGGGAAAAAGGGACTAATAACTGCAAACCTAAGTGGAATTACTCTAGGAACGTAGTAATCTAAGTAACAAGGGGGTTTTGACAAGCAATGGTGACAATTAAACTAAATCAGAACAATGAACGTAAATAGTATGCAATCAATGAGAATAACGGTCTTGGTTATGCGAAATCCACAATTGAACATACAAATTGATCATAGAAGCCTCTTCAATCAAACACTATTGAACACCTTGTTGTAGAATTCTAAATTCTAAATTCTCATAAGCTAGTTAGAAATAGCAAAGCGCTCCTTTCTAACCCTTTCTAATGTATAATTTAAGACAAGCGCTCTAAATCATCCACAAGAAGAACATAAACGGAGAAATCAACAAGGATTGAATAAATTAACACAAGCGGTCTAATTTCTTCAATAATATTATTCCCTCTTTAAGTTATCAATCAAAAGCATGCATTCATAACCCAAAGTTGCTACTTTGGAAAGATTAATTAGATGCAAGCGAATCTAACAATTCTAACCTAGCAATTGATTAAAGCAAATCATTAAATAATTCAAAGGAATAATAAACATTCAATAGATAATAAAGAGAAGAGAAATCTCACAATTCGTAGCCAAAAGCTTCAATCTTTAACCAAGAATCCGGAAGATTAAGCTTCCATGGATTCTAATTCAAAAACAAAGATTTCTGAAATTTGCCAAGAACCCTAGAAAACTTTTACTTCTCTCTAACTTAATTCTCCTAGCTAACTTTTCATAAAAATAGACTATATATATGTTTCCATACTTAAAATAACATAAACAATAATAAAAATAATAAATAAATACAAAACACGAGCCAAGACAAAGCAAACTACTGAAAAATAACCAAAACAGGCCCCGAAATCTGGAAGACCCGCTGCCAGCTGCTCGGGACCCGCTGGCAGCGGCTAAAGCAGCAAAACACTTCGTCCTCTCTGGCTGACCCGCTGCCAGCGGCTCTGGCTAGCTGCCAGCGGCCCTGGCAGCGGTTCTGCTGTCTTCTGCTGTCTTCTTTGCTCTTTCTTCTAGCTTTGCTTCACCTTTACTCAAGCTTTCTCCCTTGCTCTTCCAAGCTCCATCACGCTTCTCAAATCACGAGCTAAGGTCCATACTCTATAATCCTCCTCATTAGTTCCCGAACTCATTCACTAACACCTATAAATCCCGGCTTTTGCACACAAGTGAGATCACCGCCCGAAACTCACAAAAGCTATTAAAAACTCATGCACAACATCAAAACACACCCTAAACTCTTCTCTCAACCCTTGATAAGACGGCTTATCTATAGGTTCAAAAGAAAAAGGTACCGACATATAGGTTCAAGAGCAAAAGAGCACCGACATACATGTTTAAAGAAACGGAAGCGCCGACGTACAGGCATAGCGGAAGCAAAGTTCAGGCGGACTTTTAAAGAGCGTGGATCTTCGGTAATTTCCTTTGGAAAATTATCGCATCAAATGAGGATGACTTCAAGAGAAGATATCTTCGACAACGTTCCCTAGCTTGCGGAGAGTTGTCACGAACAATTAAGGTAATTTCGGGCGAAGTTATCTTCGATAGTATTCCCTAGGATGTGGAATATTATCAATGCGGATGAGGATTATTTCAAGGGAAATAATCTTCGATAGTATTCCCTAGGATGTGGAATATTATCAATGCGGATGAGGATTGTTTCAAGAGAAATAATCTTCGATAGTGTTCCCTAAGATGTGGAATATTATCAATGCGGATGAGGATTGTTTCGAGAGAAATAATCTTCGATAATGTTCCCTAGGATGTGGAATATTATCATTGCGGGGAGGATCGTTTCAGGAAAAGCAATCTTCTATTTGGAAACAGTTACAGGCATAGCGGTTTTCAAGCGGAATGGCATTCTCTAGCTTGCAGGAGGTCATTAAAACGAATCGATTACTTTCAGAGACGTGTGCTCGACGGTGCAAGATACGCGTTTCTTGACTCTTTTATCTGTTTAACTGACGCTAGTTTGCAAGTATCGGCGTTAAAAGATTGATTTAGGATCGCAGAACGTTCTGAATCATTCTCCGTCCCTATCGATACTTTGACTTTTGTTTTCGAAACTTGCGTTTCTCCAAACTCAGTCAAAGTGGGGGCTTCTGTAGACACCCATTTGTGTCTCCCCAAAAACAAACCCAGTGATGAGTACCTGTCACGTCGAATCATAATCGAATGAAGTGAAAGTGTGGAAGGTCTAGTGTTGCGGAGAGTTTTTATTTCTTTTCTCTTCTCCCTGTTTTTGAAAACTTATTTTAAGAAAACAGCCAATCCAGTATGGTAGGTCCATGATATGGGTCCAATAGTAGTGTAGTTGGATGGGGCTTGCAAAGAGCTTTTCAACGATATATTATAAGCCCAATTCCGATGAATATTGAGGAAGTTATGACCAATTTACCAAACTGAGCCCGGTTTGAGCTTTATATGCGGCCCAATGATCTAGGGGAGGGCCTAATATGATTTATCATTCCTAATGCAATTAGGAATGGAAGTGGGGGCTTCTGTAGACACCCATTTGTGTCTCCCCAAAAACAAACCCAGTGATGAGTACCTTTCACGTCGAATCATAATCGAATGAAGTGAAAGTGTGGAAGGTCTAGTGTTGCGGAGAGTTTTTATTTCTTTTCTCTTCTCCCTGTTTTTGAAAACTTATTTTAAGAAAACAACCAATCCAGTTTGGTTGGTCCATGATATGGGTCAAATAGTAGTGTATTTGGATGGGGCTTGCAAAGAGCTTTCCAACGATATATTATAAGCTCAATTCCGATGAATATTAAGGAAGTTATGGCCAATTTACCAAACTGGGCCCGGTTTGAGCTTTATATGCGGCCCAATGATCTAGGGGAGGGCCTAATATGATTTATCATTCCTAATGCAATTAGGAATGTTTTTAGTCTCCTAGATTCTTCTAGAAGGTTCTTTTCATTCCTAATTCAATTAGCATTGATAAATTGACTTGTGTTGACTTTTCAGAGTTTTAATCAAAATCAAATAGCATTTTCGAAGAAATTATATTATTTTATCCTCCAGTATGGTAAACTTATAGGATTTTTGAAAACGCGTTAAAATCAAGCTTGGCGCCTAACCCCAGGCCTTGGCGCCTGGCGCCAGCTAGCCAGGGTTGGCGCCAGTCTGAGCGTCAGACTCTGTTTTGTTGATTTATCTTTTTTGGCTGATTTTCTCTATAAATATCGTATTAAAAAACTCCGTTTTCATTCACCAAGATTCACCAATTCTCTCCATTCATTCACCAATTCTCACCATTCATCAACAATCAGTTTTCATTCGCAAATCACTAATTCTTTAGCATTCATCTAATTCATTCATCTCTTTCTTTCTTTCTTTTAAAAACTTTGCTTTTTATACAAAATTCAGCATCCGCAAGATCTAGAAATACCTAGCCATATTCGAAGTTGCCTTCGCCCTAGACGTGAAAGGTTTAATTTCTGAGGGTTTGGTCCCAAATCTCTATTTCAATTATTTAATTTAATTGTTTGTTTATTATTTTCCTTGAAGTTACTAACGTGTGTATTTTGTTATTAGAAAGAGGTACGAGGCATCAAAGTAAGTGCTTTAATTGATTCATTGATATTATGATGTAGAAATCATGATTAGATTGTTATTATGATATTCCTAGTATCATGTCTAGGGTAGTTTTAATATTAAATATGATTCCTGTGATGCTTCCTATGTTTTTCCTAATATTTATGATTGTTAGTATCATGTTAGGGTTAAATATTTGATTTTTATTCCTTAGTGACATGCTAGGGTTTGTTATTAATCTTGTTAGTATCATGCCTAGGATCTTGCTATTTTTATTAACATGAACATGATTATGATTATAATTATTATGATTTATGATGATTATGAATATTATAATTTAATTTTATGATGATAATTTTATTATTATTATTTTTATGATTATTATTATTCATGTTTATCCTAATGATTATAATTAATTTGTTATGTTGCTTGATATTTATTCTTTGTTGTTGCTTGATCACACCTTTATGCATGTTTAAAGGGAATTGGTACTTGTAATCATGCTTAATAAGATAATTAATAATCTTGTCTAGGGTTAATATGATTATAATTTCAAGTGATCGCCAATAATAGTTTATTTGTGCATTTATATTCAACCAACATAGATAAACAGGTTTAGGGTTAATCCTATTGATTGCATGTTAATCAGAAAGCGCACATGAATACGAGCAGAATAAAGTAGAGGCCTATTATTAGGGCAGGTTCAATCTCTTTTAGGTTGGATTTGTACCATCATCCCCGAACCCTTTATTTGGTTCAAGACCTTATGGAGTTGACGATCTCTTGGATCGTTAAGAGGTGTAACCTTCATCCTATGAACGATTTACAAGTTCCTAAAAAACTTGTTGGCGACTCTTTTGCTCTATCTTCTTCCCTTTTGGACGCCACCGTACTTTAGTGTATGATCATAGTGGGGTTCAAGCTAGTGGGATTAAAGCTTGAAATTTATTTCCCTACAATTATAGTCAAAGGAAATACTACCTCCGTTTCTTATTATGTGCAACAAAGGAATATTTTATGTCTCACAAATAATACCCCTTTGTTGCACATAATAAGAAACAGAGGTAGTAATTAGCTTGATAAAAATGATAATTATCTATTTATAGTTAGTTGAACCCGGACATGACCTCACTTGGAATTGACTCGACCTGATTGTAACCTGCAAATTATTGACTTGAACATAACCCGACTTGAATCCGAAAATGACTCGACTTGAAAATGACTCAACCTGATTATAACCCGCAAATTATTGACTTGAACCAAACCCCACTTGAACTCGAGAATGACCCGACTTGAAAATGAACCAACTTGATTATAACCCGCAAATTATTAACTTGAACCGAACCCGACTTGAACCCGAGAATGACCCGACTTGAAAGTGATCCGACCTGATTATAACCCGCAAATTATTGATTTGAACCAAACCCGACTCAAACCCGAGAATGACACGACCTGATTATAACCCGCAAATTATTGACTTGAACCGAACCCGACTCGAACCCGAGAATTACGCTAATCCGTTTTATCCCATGAAAACCCGAATTAAACCCGACCTAATGTTCACCCGACCCGAATATTACCCGACCTGTTATTAACCCGACCCAAACCCGATAAGAAGTATGACGTGACCCGACTAAAGCATGAACCAACCCACTCTCACCGACCCAAACCCAACCCGACCCACTCTTACCGACCCAAAACCGACCCGTTTATCCGAATTGACAGCTTTACTCGAAACCTCCAAAATTTCCCAAAAAACGTGGATATTAGTCTTCAATTTTGGAATTTTTTGAATTTTTTTTCACCCAAAAATAAAAATTGCCGAAATGTTTACCATGGTCCCTAATACCTCGGGAGTCCAATTAGTTGGGTGGAACCATCCAATTTTCCTTTGAACGACCAATTTATCGGTTTACAACTTGCACCGATTTCATTAACTCAAGCTTACCACGAACATTTATGACAACATATAATGATCATATATGGTTCCAAACAACATTATATGACCCGAAACAATCGAAATTTCTCAAAAAGCGTGGATATTAATTAGCCTACAATTTTGGAATTTTTGGCTTTTTTTCGCCCGGATATAAAAATTGCCGAAATGTTTACCATGGTCCCTAATACCCTCCGGGAGTCCAATTGGGTGGGTGGAATCATCCAATTTGTCTTTAAAATACCAATTTACCGGTATACAACTTGTACCAATTTCATTAATTCAAGCCTACCACGAACATTTATGACAAAAAATAATGATCATATATGACTGCAAACCAAACTTAACCTAAAACCTAAAAATTTTCTATTTGGTAAGGTACATCAAACAAACTAATTAAAAATGAAAAAGTCTAAATAAAACTGTACTATAATAATTAGACTAAATAGCATATGATTTTATTTCAAATTTTCTTTCTCTGTACTCAAACTCACCTATAAGGTGGTCTTATACAATCTTATCTAAAAAGTTACTTTGTGCAATTAAGAATTTATCCATCAATACACCATCAAAGTCAACATTCTTGAAGGAGTTCCATCTAATCTTTATTATTTTCACCTTAAATTGGAAGTCAATAGGTGGAGCAATTTACATATTGATAGCAATGAAGTAGTCTTGCTCTCTTTGACATTTTCATTAATTTTTAATATATATATTTGAGTTCAAAACTAAATAATAAGATGATTTGAGAGGACTCTTGCAATCCACTTAAATTGTTTTCATGTCACACTTTTTTTACGTCTTAAATTGTTTTACGTCACACTTAAATTGTTGCAATCCACTTAAATAAGAGCAAATGATGTTGAAAGGATTTCATCTTAAGTCTTAAGTACCATCCCATAAGATTTTAACCAACTAAACTAATTGATCATCCATAATTGTTTATATATCACTATGATTGTGAGCCCTCGGGTTTTGTTAGTCAAGGATTGTTGCCTTGTTGGGGGGGGGGGAGGAGAAAGGGAGGTTTCTAATTTATTAGTTTAACACACATCCAATGTCATACCCATCAAATTAAAATTAGGAACCAAACAAAGCATAATTAAAAGATGATGGAACTGAATTATTACAATTTAATTATAGAAATGTAGTTAAACTAATCGTTGTAAAAAACATGACAAGTTTAGTTATAACGTATTCTGGGTGGAGGTAGTAGGGCTTTTTTATCTGGATCAACATTACAGTCTGAGCTACAAGCTTGTTTATGGGGACTTCAGGCGACGATTCGCAAAGGATTCTTGAAGATTCGGATTCATTTTGATTGTGCGGCTCTTCTCTCTTTGCTTCCGGATTTAGGTCCAATAGACATTTCGGTTTGGTGGCTCACTCTAGAATTGCGTGCGGCTGTTAAATCTTTTTTGGTATGTCAAATTCGTAAGGTTCCTCGGTCCTAGGTATCTCCGGCTCACTTTACAACATTTATGCTTTCACTTTACAACAATGAAGCAAAGTTTCGAGTAGAGCGAGTAATCCCAAAACTGCAATGATCAAAGGAATGATTTTGCCTAGCAGAATACAGCATGTTTTTTTTAGAGAAATTGTTCTGATAAGTGCTTCTCTGTTCATTGGGGCCTGTATAGTTACAAGTTCATGCTTGATTAACCTGAAAATTTGATAAATCATCCGTCATAACATCTGTAAATCTATTACATAGTTGTTTTAATTTTTTTACGGAAAATTTGCAAATTGCAGCCATTTAAAGTTCGTATTTTACAAATTGCAGCCATTTAAATTTTTTTTTTTGCAAATTGCAGCCCAAAAGTTCATATAAATTGTAAATTGCAGTCCGATTCAACTTTTTTCATCGGTTTACAAGTTGAAAAATCTTCGATTAAGGTTTTAGGGGCCATTTTAGTACTTAGGGGACCAAATTGAGCTCGGAATTAGCAAAAAAATAACGCAAGTATCTCGTTTTGCGTAACAAAAGTGTATCGATTTGTGGGAAACTATAAATATGAGACACTTACGTTATTTTTTTGCTAATTCCGAGCTCAATTCGGGCCCCTAAGGGCTAAAATGACCCCTAAAACGTTAATCGAAGATTTATCAACATGTAAACCAATGAAAAAATTGAATCGGAATGCAATTTACAATTTATACGAACTTTTGGGCTGCAATTTGCAAAAAAAAATTTAAATGGCTGTAATTTGCAAAATACGAACGTTAAATGGCTGCAATTTGCAAATTTTCCTTTTTTTACGAAACATTATTAATTCAGAAATAAGATACAGATAATAAGTTGAACATAATAGCTCAAAACCAGAGACGTCAAATAAAATCAGTACTTTCATAATGAATTTGTGTTTGACAATAATAAGTCATCAAACAAATACATAACACCATATTGTGTAAATCAAACGGTAACCTACAAACAAGTTATTAATTTTTATTTTCTTTGGCATCAATATGTCTCCAAGGATTTAGAGCCTCTCTAGCAGCCTGAGCTTCTGGTGAATTCTCCCAAGCCCGCTTTTCTGATTCCAGAACTGTTACCTTGTCATCTACATTGAAAAAAAAGGCATTAGGAAACTTGAAAGCTATTTAAATTTATATTGCACAACGCACATACATTTCAGAATACCTGAAACTTGTTTTATGACTGACGTGTGCTTAATGCTTCACAAGTTTTTTAGGCTTATTAATATAACCACAACCACCCTTAAAATCCCTAGCAAACGGTCGGAAGGACTATTTACCTTACGTCTTTATCAATCAACACAAATCTAGAAAACAACTAAAACAAGTAAACGCCCAAACCACAGCTATGTACAATATTCCAGGGATGAAACCCTTTATCTAAAGCACAGGATATCAACAATAAATCCTCGAGCACATACCAAGACATGTCCAACATAAAACTCTAATTCAGATTACTATTAGGATCTGAACATGGATAACAGCTGCAATCCTCGAGATCTCAACTTATCAAGTCTGCATTCAATTTTTGAAGCAAATGCACTTAATAGAATTTAAACACCCAAAGGTTTTTAATTGTAGCCATCCAATGAGTAAGATAATAGCTGTAGGTGCACCCGGATGCATAATAGATTTTGCACCCAAAATACCAGACCTGAGGAGGTTGAATTGGAACATGCCAACATGAATAAAGCATCTATCCTGAAATAACCAAGGGCTATGTCACTAACAAGAAGGGATGTGTACTATATCAAAGAAAAGAATAAATTAAGAGGACTCAAGCAGCAATTGACCTAATGACCAGTGTTTTTTGATTTAATAATCCCCACATGAATTGTGAACTGAAAAAGGCAACTTAATGCATGAGTAATAATTTTGGCATACTTTACAAACCTAAGTGAATCACATTCCAATATCCAATCTTGCACTAGCAAATTAACAATGCTTCTGTCTAGGGATGTCGGTGGGGCGGGTCAAGTAGGAGACCCGCCCCATCCCCGCCCCAATGGGGCGGGGATGGGTCTCGGTTTGGCGGGTGGTGGGGCGGGGATGGGGATAAAAACCATACCCGCCATAGGTGATGGGGCGGGGGTGGATTTTAAGTTGTACCCGCCCCACTTCGTACCCGCCCCATCCCCACCTCATACCCACATCTATATATCTTTTAAAGCAAAATTACATACTTTTATTCTATTTATAAAATAATTACATGAAATAAAATATTAGTTATAGTACTTTGTACGACACTTATATTATAACACAAAAATGTGTATAGAATGTTTTATTTTATAATTCGTATTAATTATGTAAGATTGTGTATTTGAGATACGGATATTAGGTGGATCTTGGGTGGGGATTAGGCGGGTCTTAAGTGGGGATTAGGTGGGGATAGATATCCAAGTGGGGGTGGGGCGGGGATGGTTTTGGAGTTGTACCTGGTGGGGCGGGGATGGGGATGAAAATTGGACCCGCCGCGGGGATGGGGATGGGGATGGGAATGAAAATATTAAGTGGGGATGGGGATGGGAAGGCCAACATCCGCCCCGCCCCGACCCATTGACATCCCTACTTCTGACCTATACCAGCAAAAAAGAGACTAACTCATACACATAAGAGCACATGAAAATATTGGATGGTGATGATGGAAGGTGGAAACCAAAAGGAGATTCATCCTCATGGTACTAGAATATCAGTAGTTATGAGTAATGACATTAACCATCGTCAAAGTACAGAGGAATTTGCTTCATTATCCATCGTGGTACTTTGAAACAATAGCCATCCAATTATAAGCATGGCATTAAAATGAGGCATCCCTTTTTTATCAATAACCAACCTTGCCCAAATAAATGCTAAATATCTAATATGACATATTAGGCAGGTCAAGTAGAGTGGGCGTGAGACATGACACCTATAAAATCTCAGTCTTCACGCAGAGGTTACTTCCCCAATATGATAAGATAGTAATCATCCTATAGCCAACACAGCTCAAGCAAATTACAAAATCTGCAAATGTACAACATCCTCATCAAAACCAATTTAAAATCCCGCTAATGGCCCCAAGATTAAAGATATAAAATTAGAACCACATATCAGATGTACTCTAGAAGGTTCATGAGGCCAAACCCTTCTACACATTATAGACAAATCCTGAATCGACTCTAACTGTAGTAGCATTATAATAGCTGGAATAATTTGCTATTTAATAAAGGGCTCTCAGTCAGTTATCATGTATAACTAAAATCAGATGTTTGATAATAGTATGATCCAAAACCACCTACAAAAGGAAATCAAGTTTATTAATGAATAAATTAGGTAAATAAGCAAGCCCCCATAGTATTTGGGGGTCTTGTCAATTGGCAACTATGACACCTAAGCTTTGACGGTTCCTGGGCCTTGGATACTAGAGAAGATGTCAGTTATTAAGTCCGGATTGATAAAGCAAACAAACTAAACTTCTCAATGGCATGAGCGGTACATCATCATCTTGAAATTTTCACCAATTAATTTTGGCAATATATATACTAGCCATAAGAGCGGCAGGAATCTTCATAGTTCATACAGATCGATCTTTGCGTATATCACTTCACAAAGCATGATAAATGGAGGCAATTCATCAGTTAAATTGTAGATTGCTAGTTGGGCACTTTTTTCATATTCTGAACGCAAAATGTACATGAATAGAACTAAGAAAAAATGATATAATTTCGGGAAAAAACGGAAAGAAAGGAGAAATGGAGATTTCTCACACAGAATCCAGTTTTAATCATGAAATACTCCATGGAAGCTCCAATCATAGCAGAACCCACTGCAATCTTCACATACCAATCCAGGAACTTCATCTGCCACAAAAAATAAATAAATAAAATAAAAAGGTTTGGACTTATAAGTACCAATAATTCCAAAAGGCAATCATGAATATTTGTTAGATGTTTGACCTCTAAATTGCTTATTTATATATATTATCAATAATTCCAATATGGAACTTTGAAAATGGATCTTTTCTATGGATCAAGGAATTATTTTGGCTGAACAAAAGCCTGCAATACGTTTATTTTAGCAACCAAACTCAAATCAATTACCAAAATTAGGGTTGAAAAATCGCATAAATTCTTCTCAGTTAAGCATATATATGTAAATTGCACATAGAAAAATTCTAGCAACAAAATCACAAGTTATAATCTTCCAAACTTGAGTAATCCTAAGCAAAAGTTCATTAGTTTACATAAGAAGAACCCTAAATTGACTATGAAACTAATTTTAGATTATGATTAAAAAAAATAAAAAAAAACTTACTCAGAAGCTGCTTCAATGGAGAGAAAGCGCAGAAGTCGTATCAATGGAGGATTCAAAGTACACGTCAATGGAAAATGGAAAATGGAAAAATGGGAGGATGTTAGTAAATGAGCAGTGCTATTACTGCTATAGTGCTATATGCCAGATTTGAGTTTTCGCTAATTTTGTGTAGGAGAAAATGAAAGCTTTTCATTTTGATTTTAATTGGCAAATCACGTACTCCACTACTCCGTACCCTTTTTTTTTTTTTTTTTTTTTTTTTTTTTTTTTTTTTTTTTTTAAAGTAAGACGAAGACCCTCAATAGGTTGTTCACAATTTCACATTAGGTTAAGCGTACGGTTAACGTTATAATTGTAATTGTACCATTAAGAAATGGTTAACCATGAATTGTAACCGTATCGTTAAGGAACGGTGAACATATTAACCATTCCTTAGTGGTATGGTTAACCATTCCTTAACGGTACGGCTACCGGTTAATCGCTAACCATTAATTAAATTGTAAATCAATACTTTTTTTGCTCTTCCAACAGTTCTGACTCTAATATATAATTTAATATAAACATAATAAATTCCACCTAGTAAACAAGAGGATAAAGATTAATTGGGATTAACTTATATAACTATTTATATTGTTTTTTCTTTAAAAAAAAAAAAAGGTAAATAAAAATGTTATGGTTTATCTTAACGGTTAACCATCGGTTAACCGTTTACTCAAAACAGTAACCGGGGATACCAATTAACGGTTACGGTTTTTTTCCACACCCCTACGACTGAGCCAACATCTCTCACAGGTTTAGTCATCCTAGTTCCGCTGGTCATAGCTTGAGAGTAAAAAGGGACGTAAGGGAATCCCTCTACTCCCAAGTATTTTGTAGTTGGTGGGGCTCGAACTCGAGACCTCAAAGTCACAAGGTGAGTTCCCCACTAACTCCCCAAGCTTTGCTTGAGTACCCTTATTACTTGCTTCATTTCTTCGTGTATGAAGAAAGAGTAGAATGTACATGAAAAAGAAAATTTTGTCTAGAATAAGCCAACTGCTCAAAATAAGTTAATCTTTCAATCAACTCAGAATAAGTCGATATTTATAACATACTTTCTCAAAATGAGTCCTAACTTGTAAGATTAAAAGGTAACCGGTTATTAAGGTAAAGTATAATCTTTGTCATTATGTAGTTGGTTACTTTTTTTTTTTTTAAAAAAAAAGTAATTATTAATAATTAAATAATTAAAAGGAAATTTTGTCAAAAACCACTCGCTAAAAACATTTTTTTGTCAAAAACCACCCACTTAAAAATATGTTGCCCACGACCACCCAATTTTGAAAATTTGTTGTCAAACGCCACTTGTCCATACTCCGGCGTTGACCCAAAACTCCGGCATTGACCTACCCCACGTGACTTGCACCTGACACCCCCCCCCCCTTTCCTTTTTTTCCTTTGAAAATTTTTGGGCCCTCCATTCTCTCTCTAGTTTCAATCTCTTCTGTCTCACCTATTTGTTCTCTCTCCCTCCTCGATCTACTATGTGCAAGCTCCAAGTAGAATTATGGACGCACCTTTATCTCAATTTTCCATCACCGGTAGAAACTTTCCACCTACTCAAATACAAGGTTGTGGGGTTGGTTTCGGGGAATTAGCATAAGGATAGGGTAGTGGGTCTAGGATTTCAAGGTAAAGCGAGGTATTTGTGGTGTAGGTCTAGGGTTACGAGTGGTGGGGGTAGGTTTTCGAAGTGGTGTGGGTAAATTTGGGGAAAAGGAGAAGAGCGGCTGTGGTGGATTTTTGGTTGGTAGGCTTGGATCTGGAGAAGAGGTGGATTAAGGTGGTGGAGGTTGTTTAGGGTATTTTACCCTGCCACGTGGCCCAATCAGAGGGTGACACGTGTCAGTTGGTCCAAAATGGACCAATCCCTGTTTGACACGTGTCATTCCAGAAATAAAGGGGAAAAGACGGCCTTCAGGCCCAAATCCCGAGAACGCCGGAAAACGGCGCAGCCCACCAATGATTAGGGTTCAGTGACCTAATCAGGGGCAATTCCCAAAGTCCCTATAAATAGGGAGATGTCCCTCATTTTGAGGACAAGTTTTACCATTTAATATACCTGCATTCTCTTACATCAGAGAAACACCTGAGCTTGGAATCCGAGCAGATACCCACCTAAATTTCCGTACTCTTTATTCCTTTTCAAGTTACTAACTTGACCGTCGGAGGCGGAGCTCCAACCACCCGGAGTCTCCGTTATTGTGCAGGTGCAGCTCAAGACGGATCAGTTTTCGTGACGTAACTCTCCCGAGGGACAAAAACACCCAAAACATTTGGCGCCGTCTGTGGGGAGAGTACCTCGAAGATGGTTCAAGAGTCTGTACCCCCTAACCGTCTGGGTGAAGACCCAGAAGTCTTTACAGACCATGAGGAGGATGAGGATCCTCAGGTCGAAACCTCCACAGCCGAAGACGGCTCTCTTAGAATCAAGCGCATCCGGCCCAGAGAGACTCTGGAGCGGGGCGCCTCCCAGACGGGTCCGAGCAGACCCACTGGGCAGCCGGAAGGGGAAACCCAAACGGCAGCTGGATCATCCCCTGTCACCCGAGACGAACTCATGAGGTTCATGACCAGTTTCAAGGGCGAAATTAAAGAGTTGATCACCATAAGCCGGGCTGGCCCAAGTAAAGGTCAGTCGGCGAAGAAGACTCCTCCAGAGAAGGGGAAGTCAGTCAGAAACTGGCAGCCCACTCCCCATCCAAAGGAGAAGGCAGCCGGGACCATTGATTGGTAAAAAATTCTCCTTCCTGGGAGGAACACCAATAACACTCGCCAGACCCAACAGCCGGTGAGAAGTAAAAAATCAACGCTTGATGCCCGGGAAATCATCAATCGGAGGAGAAACCAATCGCTGTCTGAGTCGGCTTCAAAGTTGAACTTTCCAGACAGCTTCAACAACATTTCCGCAGGGAGTGCACCCTCCTTGCATGAGAGCAAGACAGGCTGTAATACCGTCCACTTTGGCACTCACATGATTGGAGCTGTACCGTATGTGCCTACTCAGGCTTACGGACAGTATCCCCCTCATTTCATGCAGCCGACCTTCTTTGGAGGTCAGGCGGCATACCCAAATGTCCAGCCATTGGACTGGCAGCTTCGTCTGCTGCGCCTGGGTGAACAACCTTCTGCGTTCACCCGGGAGATAAACGAGGCGGCCCAGCCGACCAAGGTTAAGAATGTATTGGTTGGTACCTATGATGGTACCACCAATCCGGAAGACCACCTCATGGCATACACCAACCTCATGTATCTGCAGGGGTTGGATGATGCCACTTGGTGTCGATGCTTCCCGGCTACATTGAAGGGCATTGTCCAACAATGGTTTGGCAATCTGCCAGCCGGGTCCATAGATAGCTTCAGGAAGCTTGCCTGTTTGCTTCCAACTTCTCAATGAACGTCCCTACTAAGAAAACAAGCCTTGATTTGAGCACTGTTAAGCGGGGAGAGAGAGAAGGGCTGCGCTCATATGTCAGGCGGTTCAATCTGATAAGAATTCAAATTCAAGGACTGTCTGACGAGGTAGCTTTTACAGACTTTTTCAAGGGTCTGAGAGACGGGTCGACTTTTAAGTTCGACCTCGTCAGAAAAGGGGCTTTCACCTTACAGGCGGCCCTGAGGGAGGCGGAAAGCTACATCCAAGCTACCGACCTCTGCTCGCTTGGTAGCCAGTCGGACTCCAAGAAGTTCGACAAACAGAAAGACAGTCGGTCAGCTCAGCCGGCCAAAAAACAAAAAAGAGAGCAAGAAAAGAAAAGAAGTCTGGGCGGTTACTGACTCTGACCAGCCGTCCCAGAAGAAAAAGAAAGAATTTAAACCGTACGTCCCCAAGTACGAGTTTAATAAAGACTACAACTCCATCCTCATGGAGGTAAAGGACCGGTTGTCCCTTGAGAAGCCGAATCCTATGAAGAGTTCTGTCCAGTCACGGAACAAGAATAAATTCTTTCAGTTCCATGAGGAGGTCGGCCATGACAAAAACGACTGCTTCAGTCTTCAGCGTGCGTTGGACCGTCTGGCTGACAAAGGGCTGTTGAAGTCCTACATTTCTAAGTCCCCAGCCGGGGCAAAAAAGAAAAACAAGGGTCAGCCCTCCAAGACTACCCCCCAGCCTGCTAGTAGTTCGGATACCGACAAGGAGCCGGTCTACACTATAGCAGGCGGGTTCTCATGTGGTGGCCCTACCATCCGGGGCACCAAGAGCCATCTTCGAAAGATGGACAAAGATGATGATGAACAGGCGGAAGCCAGCTCCTCCTTCCCAGACGTCTTGATCACTGAGAAGGATAGGGGTAGCGTCCGCCGCCCGCATGATAACCCGGTGGTCATTGAATGTAAGGTTGTCAATCAGCTGGTTGGACGGATCCTTATAGATACCGGCAGCTCATCAGACATCATCAGCCTCCGGTGCCTGCAAAAGCTGAAATACAATGTCAGCAGCATGCATCCGGTCACCCACCCGTTGGTTGGTTTTGGGGGTGGGATGGTCTACCCAGCCGGAAGAATTGACTTACCCATCCGGCTGGGAGAGAAAGGCCAGGGACGACATATTGTCGTCAGATTCTTGGTCGTTGAGGAGTTGACCGCCTATAACATCATTCTTGGTAGGCCGACCCTCAACGTAGCCAAGGCAGTAATCATCCCGTCCCTCATGGTCATCAAGTATGAGAGGGATGACGGCTCTGTTGGTTCCTTGAATGGGGATCAGAAGACGGCCCGAGAGTGCTATCTCTCAGCCATCCGAGATACCGTGGCCCCAGGCGGTCAGGAACCAATAGACCTTGACAATGTCAAGGATGCCGACCCAGCTCCTGCCCCACCAGCAGCCGGAAAGAAAAGAAAGGCACCTCTGCTGGTGGAGGTGAAGAAAGATAAAAAATAGCAATCACTGACCGGTGAACGGTCAGATGAGCTCCGTCCCCAACCGGCTGGCGAAAGCATTGATCTCGTTCTGGATGACAGCCGTCCAGAACGTACTGTTAAGGTTGGGACGGTTGCTCATGCTACCTTAGGTGCAAGCTTGCACCTTCTGCTGAAGGAATTCAAAGACATTTTTGCCTTTGAAGTGGAAGAGATGCCAGGCGTCAGCCCGGATCTTGCTGTCCACAAACTCGCCGTGGACCCCAAAAAGAAGCCCATTCGGCAAAAGAAAAGAAACCACGGCGAGGAAAGAAGTCAGGCGGCAGCTGTCGAAGTCAAAAAGCTGCTAGACGCCAGGTTCATTCGGCCTTGTAATTTTCCCGACTGGGTGGCCAATGTGGTCCTTGTTAAAAAACCGAATGGGACCTGGCGCATGTGTGTTGATTACACAGACCTCAACAAGGCGTGTCCAAAGGACAGTTACCCGCTTCCAAAGATCGACAGTCTGGTCGATTCTACAGCCGGTCACGCCTTGATGAGCTTTATGGATGCCTACTCCGGCTTCCATCAGATACCCCTGTGGAAGAAAGATCAAGAGAATACGGCCTTCGTTACTGATCAGGGGCTATTATGTTATACTGTGATGCCGTTTGGCTTGAAAAATGCGCCTGCCACTTTCCAACGGATGATTAATACGGTTTTCATTAATCAGATTGGGAGGAATGTAGAGGCGTACATTGATGACATGATAGTCAAATCTAAGCAGCAGGCGGATCACCTTGCTGATCTCCGAGAAACATTCACCATACTCAGGCGACATAGGGTTATGTTAAATCCTAAGAAATGCGTCTTTGGTGTTGAGTCTGGGAAGTTTCTCGGATTCCTGATTGATTAAAGGGGGATAGAGGCTAACCCCGAAAAGATACAGGCGGTGATTGACATGAAGTCACCCCGTTTTGTCAAGGAAGTTCAAAGACTCACCGGTTGTCTGGCCGCCTTGGGGAGGTTCCTCAGCCGGTCAGGTGACAAATGCCTCTACTTCTTCCAAGCAATCAAGAAGAAGACCAGATTTGAATGGGGGGATGATGCTGAGGCGGCGTTCCAGAGGTTGAAAGAGCATTTACATTCTCTGCCTAGGTTGGTCAGTCATTTGCCTAGGGAGACGTTGTACATGTATTTAGCCGTCTCAGACCATGCCCTCAGTGCCGTTCTCCTTGCTGAGCGAGACGGCGTGCAGCTCCCGGTTTACTTCATTAGCCATGTTCTTAAAAATGCTGAACTCCGGTACCCCATGGTTGAAAAATTTGGCCTTGCTTTGTATATGGCATTCAAAAAATTGAAGCCTTACTTTTTGGCACATCCGGTGGTGATCTACACGGACCAGCCACTCAAGCGGCCAATGTCTACCTTGGACTCATCCGGGAGAATGTTGAAATGGGCTATTGAAATGCAAAGCCATGAAATCACTTACGAACTAAGAAAGGCAATGAAAGGTCAGGCGTTTGCCGACTTCATTGTTGAAACGACTCGTCCGGTGGCTCCGGATAATCTTGATCAAGTTTGGAAAGTGTACGTAGACGGGAGCTCTACAAAGAACGGTTGTGGTGCAGGTGTAATTTATGAGTCTCCTGAAGGAGACAGATTTGAATATGCACTACGCTTCAAGTTTCAGGCCTCTAACAATGAGGCGGAATATGAAGCCCTGCTAGCCGGCATACGCATGTGTAAGGCGGCAGGGGCCATGAAAATTGACGCCTACTCTGATTCTAAATTGGTTGTTAGCCAGTACGAGGGAAGTTATGAGGCTACCCATCCGGCTATGATCAAATATCTTCAGGCAGTCAAAGAAGAGGCCGGGGCACTTGAGGAATTCCGACTGAATCAAGTGCGTAGGTCTGAAAACAATCAAGCGGATGCATAGTCAAAACTGGCATCTTCCGCCTGCCGTGACACGCCTCGGTCTGTCTTTTGGGAAATCCTGGAAAAGAGAAGCATCTATGAAGATCCCATTGGAATTCTGGACCGAAGCTCTACCTAGATGGATGGCATCCGGGCTTATCTTTCAGACGGCACCCTTCCTGATTCGCCACAGGAGGCAGCCGTCCTGAAGAAGCGAGCTGCGAGCTTCGAGTTGAGAAATGGAGAACTCTTCAAGGCGGGGTTTCTAAAACCCCTGTTGAAGTGTGTCACCCTAGAAAAGGGAAGGGAAGTTCTCGAGGTCTTGCACTCGGGATTCTGCGCCTCTCACATAGGCGGCAGGTCCCTAGCCGTCTGAGCCAGACGACATTACTTTTGGCCCACTCTTGAGGCAGACGCCAAGGAATTGGTGAAAAAATGTGACAAGTGTCAAAAGTTTGGCAAACTTATTCGTCGTCTGGCTACTGACCCGACGGCCATCCACAGCCCAATCCCGTTTGCAAAATGGGGCAAGGACATCCTAGGTCCTTACGCGCCTGCTCCGGGCGGAAAGCGCTACATCTTAGTGGCGGTGGATTATTTCACCAAGTGGGTTGAGGCTGAGGCGGTTAAAAACATCAAGACCTCAGACGTAATTTCCTTCATCTGGAAGAATGTTATCACCCGGTACGGGGTACCCATGTCTATGGTGTTTGATAATGGTCCTCAGTTTGAGACGCCTCAGCTAAAAACTTGGTTGGAAGATCAGGGGATCTCAAGCTGTTTTGCATCTATTAGCCGGCCCCTAGCAAATGGCCAAGTTGAAGCCTTCAACAAACTCATCTCAGATGGAATTAAGAAGAAAATAGAAAGAGCCGGTGGCTTGTGGGAAAAAGAGTTGATCCATGTCCTATGGGCCATCCGGACAACGGAAAAAGGGGCAACCGGTGAAACCCCATTTCTCATGGTTTACGGTGCTGAAGCCGTCTTGCCCATCAAACATTACGAGCCGACTCTTAGAGTCATGCTGTATGATGAAGAGGCAAACTGGGAAGCAATGCGCCTGGCATTGGATTCACTCCCAGAACGCAGGGGCAATGCCGCCTTGCGTCATGAGATTTACCGTCTGAAAATGACTAGAGCCTACAACAAAAAAGTACACAAGCGTCCTTTGAAAGTTGACGACTTAGTGTTACGAAAAATGGAGGCAACCGGTAGGGCCAATGAGCTGGGAAAGCTAACACCAAATTGGGAAGGCCCCTATCGGATCTATGAAGAAGTAAGGGACGGCACTTACCGCCTGGAAACCCCAGACGGCAGGCGCCTACCTAGAACTTGGAATGTAGATAATCTGAAAAAGTACTACTTCTGAGAATGTAAATTTTTGTAAGCAAATGAACTAATCAATGAAATCAGACGTATGCAAAATTGAGTTATTTTTTTATTATCCATCCGGGTAATACCCAGGCGGGTCCTTCTTTACTCAACTAAGTTTGACACTTAGTAAAGGTTACATTTGTTGGACCGCCTGGGTAATACTCGGATCCCTTGTTTATTTAGGTTTGATACTTTGTTTATTCAACCGCCTGATTATCCGCCTGGGTAATACCCAGACTGACCCGTTTGTCTAAAAACCTAAGTTCGATACTTAGTGTAAATTCAATACTGATTAGTAACTAAGCACAAAAACGTTTAGTGGCTACACAACCGGTCTCAAACAAGACCAGAGGCTAATATGGCCGGATGGTTGCTCATTTTATAAAATCGCCTGTCCCAACATGGACAAAGGCGTCCGGCGACACCCCTCCGGGTACAATCGTTGCAGAGAACAGACTATTTGTCGGTTCTATGTATCCATGCAGACGACAAAAATTGAACGACCAAATTGGTCAACTCATAGCCGTCTGACCAAAATAACCTACGAAGAACGAATAAGTTCCTAGATACCGGATGCCCATGGGCATCAGTCGGTCACCGACTGAAGTTCTCACTTAGGTTATTTATTCCAAAAATTGCACCTCTCACCACAATTGGGGCAAGAGTTCAATGGCTATGAAATCTCTACCAAGACGGACATACGCCGTCTGTGTGGAGACCGAAACGCCCGTTGGTGTACGGCTGTGCACTTGGTTTGGGGCAATCACTACTGTGGTTGATTGACTTACAAACATATCATGCTCTTTGCAGCATCAGACGTTTTCAAGTCAATCAACCAGCTCCACTTGAAACCAATCACACAGCCGTCCAGGGGCAAGGACAGCCAGACTATTGACTAGTTAGGCAAGAAATCGCCGCATGCTTTTGATAAGTTAGGTGCATTTCATACAAGTCCATCCAACCAAACGGTTGTAATGGATCAAATGTTAAACCGGACCCCGTCCGGGAGAAAGAAATTGTTAATTAACCCGGCTCCACAGCCGATAAATACATAGATACTCGGCATGCAGGCCGGAAAAAGCAAGTTTTGGCATACAGCCGCTGAATAAAAAGAATTAAAAAAGCAAAGATTGGCATACTGCCACTGAGGGGTCACTTCTGGCCTGCAGACGGAGCCTCCTGGTCCTCCCCTTTCTCCTCATCATCTGAGGGAATTTGGTGCGCTTCACCAGGACCAGGAAGCTCAGGCGCGGTCGGCTCATTGGAGTTGATCCAGGCTTCAAAGGAGGCAGGCTCTGGCTCGCCTTGCTCTCTCAGGTTCACCACGTACTCGGCATAGCTGTGCGCCATTGCCCAGATGCTATAATCCGCGTCTGGGTACAAGGCAGCCCAAGCAATCTTCATACGGGCGTCGTTGTCAGCATCACTCTCAGCAACAAGGCGGTTTTGCTCCGCCTCTAGGGTTGCTGCAAAGTTTTTCTGAGCTTCAGCAGCATCCTTCTCCAACCTCTCAACCTTGGTCTTCAGTTTGCCAAGATCTGCCTGGGCTTCCTTGAGCGCCTCAGCAGCCTTTTTGGCGTTTTCGTCCGCCTTCTTCTGCGCCTCCTCGGCCCCCTTCTTGGCCGTCTCAGCGTCCGTAGCCCGCTGGTCGGCCGCCTTCAGATCTAGCTCCAGCTGCTGGATTTGAGACGCCTGTGTCATAATTATTGCTTTAGTTTCAAGTTCATTTACGGTAGTCGAGTGTAAAGCAATATTATCAGCGTCTATGGCGGACTTCTTAGCCCTTTTTACCTCTTCCCGTTTGCGGGAATAAGGACGTTTGAGCCCGTCCACCCGCAGCATGGCCTGCAAAAAGTCAGGCGGCATAAGTTTAAAAAAAAAAAAATTACGATTGAATTAACAAGTTTCTTACCTCAGCCAGAAGGGATAGAATGCGTTCAAGATTGAACGTCTCTATCCCAGGGATATTGTCCTTATCCCTCTTCCGGACGGCTTCCAGCATGGCCTTGACATGCTTTTGGACGTCTGGCCAGCGGGGAGATTGATCTGCACCACAATCAATACGTGATGAGTGCGAAACTAAGGCAACACCTATTTGTTGCCGACCGTCTGAGGATGATGTCTGTTGGGAGTGGGATTTCACCCGTAAAGGCCACCCCAGCTCAAGCGGGGATTCAAAAGGGTTCTTACATTCAGAGCCGGCCAAGCGGGAACCGCTTGCAGGCGTGGTGAACCCCGCGGCTGCTGGTAAGGGGTTGACAAGATCAAGCCACAGGCTGCCGCCTACCTTCTCGAGTCGCCCCGATACCCGTATCGTCTTAGCCCCGGCTGAGGCGCCAGGATTGACGCAGAGGCGGACTTTTTTATTTTGTTGAGAACGGCTGGGGCCTCCTCTCTAGCCCGTTTGAGATTCTTCTCAAATGATTTCCCAACTTCTCCCCCCTGCGAAAATAAACAAGTTAAAGTTAGTATCCAGGCAAGATGGTTTTTAAAATAAACTTAAGAAAGGGTCAGGCGCTCAATACCTTGGCCCTGAGCTCGGCCGCAGCTTTCTCCGCAAGATCTTTGCGGATGGTCGCAGAAGACCGCTTGGGAGTTTTCTCCGACTGCAACATGTTTAGTGCTTCTTCTGCAAAAAGAAAGAAATTGGTAAATATCATAAATCAATTTCTATAGAAAAATACTACAGACGGTATAAACTCAGGCGCATACGTTTGGTAAACATGTGCCCTAGCCTGCAGGCGGCCAGGAAACATTCATCCCTGAACCAGGCGCTCTTGGGAATCCAATTCTTAGGAACTTTTATTATTTCCCCGGTTGACAGAGTTGCGTCTGTGAGGCCGAAAAATTCTGCCTCAATTATTTTGTCAAAGTCTTCCTCTAGGATCCGGGGAAAAGCGCACTTCCTGCCCAACAAGTCAGGCTTCTTATTTTACAGACGGAATTCATAGTTTTCCCGTCTGGTTGGGGCTGACATCAGGTAGAACCTGTGCTTCCAGCCATCAAACTTGGAGACCTTGTCCAAGGTCATCATATATTGCGGCTGCGTGGTTAGAGTGTACCACGCCCTCCAGCCGCCTGGGCTTCTGCTGAGGTAGTGCATGCTTGCAAAAGCCTCCCAGCCGGGGTTAAGCCCCTAGAACTCGCAGGCGGCAACATACCCCAGAATATTGGTCCAGGAGTTGGGGGTAAGTTGCCAGACCCCAAGGCCGTAGCCTCTTAAAATTGCCTTCATCGCCTGGTGAAGGGGGAAGCGAAGGCCAACTTTGAACGCTGCCTCATAACAGCCAAAATAGCTGTTGGCATTCTGTTCATCGTCCTCCCAGACGATGGTGCCATTCTCAGGCGGCACCCGAATCCTATACCCGTCTCCTAGCGGGTGCATTTTTGTAAAGTTCTTTAAGTTCTCTTCCATTTGGATCCGGTCCTTGGAAGAGACGTGGATGTTGAAGGGATCGTCCTTCTCGCTCCACTTTTTCCTTTCTTCCTCTTCGCTATCCGAAAGAGGGGGTAAGTCATCGCTGCTCTCAGAGGTAGAGGCGGAGCTGTCACTCTCCGTCCCCTCCTCAC
This sequence comes from Chenopodium quinoa, assembly GCF_001683475.1. Taxonomy (NCBI): domain Eukaryota; kingdom Viridiplantae; phylum Streptophyta; class Magnoliopsida; order Caryophyllales; family Amaranthaceae; genus Chenopodium; species Chenopodium quinoa. The sequence goes on along the minus strand of NW_018744633.1, from coordinate 1,905,582 downwards.
TTTGGTCTAGGGGGGCAGAGACGGCCTCGTCGCCGTCTTGATCGCACTCTTCCAAGAAAGAGTCGGCAGGGGTTGAAGGGGCACGCGGAGGGGATCTTTCCAGAGCCGTCTAGTCTCCCTGACCAGACGTTTCTCCCTCAGGCGTTTGGCCGCCTGAGCCTTCGCTCTTGTAATTTGGGTCCGTGGCCGTCTGCATTGTCCGAGCCATGGTGTCCTGCACAGACACATAACTGGTCAAAATCCATGGCAAAGGGTGGTCCCAACACCCCGAGCCGACACTCCCAGTCCTAGACTCAGCCGTCCCTGGTGACTGGCTGGACTCTAACCTAGGCTGTGCCGTGTGTGTTGGTGATGCATCCATTTATTGCAAGAAACATGTACAAGCGGTGAAAAAAGAAAAGAGCTGAGAGAGACAGAGACGGTACCTTTTGATCTGGTATCTGAAAGTAGGCGGGACCGGCTGGGTTGCTGAAGAGCAAACTTTCTTGCTCGCGTCTGACTCAAACGGATGACTTCTGCTCTCTCAAAGTTTTTCTCTCTAGGAAATTTTTGTAAACGTACAAAATTATGAGGGTAAAACGGCTATATATAGAGGGTAAATTTGGGGGCATTTTCGTCCTTTACCCGGAAGGTGAACGGTTACTCTGTAACGGTAAAATTACCGCCAACCGGAGCGTGACATGTGTCACAGATGCCACGTGGTGTGCCACGTCACATCTGTGAGGGGCAAATGTTTAGGGTATTTTACCCTGCCACGTGGCCCAATCAGAGGGTGACACGTGTCAGTTGGTCCAAAATGGACCAATCCCTGTTTGACACGTGTCATTCCAGAAATAAAGGGGAAAAGACGGCCTTCAGGCCCAAATCCTGAGAACGCCGGAAAACGGCGCAGCCCACCAATGATTAGGGTTCAGTGACCTAATCAGGGGCAATTCCCAAAGACCCTATAAATAGGGAGATGTCCCTCATTTTGAGGACAAGTTTTACCATTTAATATACCTGCATTCTCTTACATCAGAGAAACACCTGAGCTTGGAATCCGAGCAGATACCCACCTAAATTTCCGTACTCTTTATTCCTTTTCAAGTTACTAACTTGACCGTCAGAGGCGGAGCTCCAACCACCCGGAGTATCCGTTATTGTGCAGGTGCAGCTCAAGCCGGATCAGTCTTCGTGACGTAACTCTCCCGAGGGAAAAAAAACACCCAAAACAGAGGTGGTCGGGTTTTCAACTTTTCGTGATTGGTGGAGATGGTTGTGTTTCGTGGCTGGGTATAGGGAGTTTTTCTGGCAGTTTAATTGGTTTCGGGTGATGGGGTGGATTCAAGGGGTGAAATTCACTGGGTTTTGGGGTGGTTGTGGCGGTTGTGCGTGCTGTGGGGTTAACAGCAGTGGCTGTGATGGTGGTTCTGTGGTATGGGGGGTCATTATAAGTCACGTGCCCATGTCAACGCTAGAGTTTATGGTAAATGTCGGAATGTTGAGCCGGGTGGTCATTGACAACAAAAATTTAAATTTGGGTGGTGTTGGGCAACAAATTTTAAGTGGGTGGTTTTTGACAAAAAAATATTTTTAGCGGGTGGTTTTCAACAAAATTTCCTAATTAAAATAGATATAAAAAAAACCATATAATCCCAACCCCCCCCCCCCCGCCAGCGGCCGACGACCAGCTCTCTTTATGATGGCGCGACCTTAGCCCCTCTCTTTCCCCCAACCTGCAAGCCCATTCTCGTTCCTCCACCCTCCCCACTTTCCTGGAGACGACTGGAGCATGGGGCTCAGTCAAGTAGATCAAGTTGCGCTGACTAATGCTCCAATCGAAATCAAATCTGTTGGGTTCAGGGTTTTGGGGTGACGTTTTTTGGTGGGGACGGGAAATGGGGGTCGTTTCATTGTTTATAATTAAAGGGACATGGGGGAATAGGTGGTGTTGGAATTGGGGTGGCGAAAGTGGAAATGGGAAAAATAGAGGGATAGGCTGTCGTGGGTGGGTTGGCCGACGCCGGGAAATGATAACGGCTCGCGTGCTGGTCGTCGGCTGGCAGGAGGAAGGGGCTCGTGGTGGTCAGTTGGGGACAGGAAAGATGGTGGGGGCTGTGCTTTTTTTTTTTTTTTTTTTTTATTTTTAAAGTTTTTATAATTTGTTTATTTAATACAATTTTAGTTAAACGTTTACTTAAATTTAACAAATTACTTTTAATGTAAAAACTGACATGTTTGGTAGGTTGTAGTTCATTTGACCTGTTATAAGCAAATACCCCTTAAAAGTCGTTTTTATTTTGAGTTAATTAAAAAGTTAGCTTATTTTAAGCTAACCACACAAAGAGTAACTTATTCTTGACAAAATTTTCAAAAAAAAAAAATAATATCAAATAATATAACTATACATAAATTAACAATTTTGCTGCCATTTGATTGTTTCTTCAAATAATATTTTCCCAACTATAAGACCATTGTTTTTGTTATTTTGGGAAATAAAATGATGATTTAAGTATGGAAGTAAATTTAGGGGGGTGTTAAATACCACCATCTAAAATGATCAAAACCGCCAACATTTAGTGTGAATTGACAACTATACCCTTAGTACTTCACCACTATCTTCCCTCATGCCACCAATCACAAACACCTTGACACCGCCACCCCAATTGATGACTAACACCACTACCACACTGACCGGCGATAACGACCACCACCACAACCACCCTGACCGGCGACCCACCACATCCCCCTCAAAGATGACCCACCACCTTCCCTCTTTGGCGGAAAGGTGGTGTTTTTTTTGACAACCGTACCAACCGGAGCTCAAAACCGGTTACCGGGCACGATAACCGGTTTTGGGCTCCGGTTACCATGGAATCGGTTAAGGTGCACGGTAACCGACGCCCAAAACCGGTTACCGTGCGTGGTAACCGGAGCCCAAAACCGGTTACCGTGCGCGATAACCAGAACCCAAAATCGGTTACCGTGCACGGTAACCGGTTTTGGGCTTCGGTTACCGCGATTGCCTGAAATAAAAAAATATATTAAACCACCACCTTCCTGGCGGCGAGGGAAGGTGATGGGTCGTCATAGAGGAGGGTATGGTGGGTCGTCGATCAGGGTGGTGGTGGTCATCGCCAATCAGAAGGAGTTGTGGGTCGCCGGGAGGATAAGGGGTGGTTAAGTAATAAGGGTACGTTTATCCATTCACATCGAATGTTGGCGGTGATGATCATTTTTGTTGGCAGTGTTTAGCAATTCACTTTAAGGAAGTTAAAGTTTATTTTAAAAAATATCCTATAATAATCATCTTCTTTAACATTTTTTTCTAGAAATTAATCATTACTAGCCATTAACTTAAATTTGGTAATTCACATCAGGTTATTCACCATATTTTAAATCAGAGGCTTAATAAGATGCCAAAAGCTCAAACTGCATACTAAAAGCAATTCTTACAAAATACGAAGTACTATGTATCTAATGATATGTCATAGGTGCGTAAACACACAAAATTCAGGATCTAATCTATTGAAATCTTGCAATCTCATTGTGAAAATGAATTTCACACATTTTTCAACAAATTACAACCAGTATCAAGCTTCACTATCAGTCTTCCTCTTTGACTTCTTTCGATGTGATAGCTCTGAGGAGCCTGAAACTGTGACATCACTTCGACCTCGACCCGAGTCTTGAGCAGATTGATTGCTGTATCTTGATGGCTCAGCATGGGTTCTTTTAGAAAATTCCGATGCATCAGTGACTTCAGACCGAGAACTTCTTTTGCTCGTAGATCGGCTTCTACTTTGTGAGTGTGGAGTTCTCTGACTCCTAGAAGGAGTCGAAAAGTAATGAGAAGAGGTTGTCATTGAAGTCCTAGAGCTCATCGGTCCTTGGTTTTTCGTTTCATTTTCAAGGGCTAGCTCATTTGGATCTGGAAAATGAACCAGCGAGACATGCCTTGAAATCTTCCCAGCTGACAGGAAAACAGATACAGATTAAGCAGAGAAAACATATGGGGTGGCTCCTCACCCCAACTAGATTGATGTTTGAGAATAAAATTGTTGTATAGCAATGTTCTTAACTTCCAGCTGATAAGCTAAAAGGTTTATTTATAGTTATAGCATCAATATTTATCTCTTTACAAATAAGATGAATTAGAAGTACTTTCCAACAAAAGTAATGAGCTAATAAGCAAAGTTTTCCTCTGTTTATGAGTTTCTACAATACAACTGATCTTATCATTTAGAGGTGTTATTTCTTGTTCTCTTTTATCAAAAATTTTCAATAATTGAATCTTGAGATGAAAATTTCAGACATACCAACTTTTGGCCCAGATGGAGAGGATAGGAAGACTGTAACATCATTCGTCTCAGAGGGATAGTTGACCAAATTATAAACTTTACCTGGACCAAACAAACAACCATCAAGAGGTAGCTAGGGTAGCATATGAAATTTATTCTGTTTTAGCTTTGACAGGGTTAGCGAAAAATACCAGATTTTCCTTCAAGACTACCCAAATGTCCATCTCCATCGAGATTCAGTGACACAGTTTGCCCATCAAAATCAGGAAACTATACAAACAACAAACAGCCTGTTAGAAAAAGACAATCCATTGTGCAACCCATATTCAATTTGACCCAAACATAAATAAAATAAAAAATAAATAAAGTAGAAATAACAAGAAGAAGTAGAAACAACAATCATAGATTCATAGCACTATTTGCCTCACACATATTACTTTTACTAACATTTACTTAGTACTCCCTCCATTCCATCATAAGTTATGATAATATACCAAGTATATAAAAGAAGAAACGCTAGCATGTGGAATCTTGCTAGATTCGTCTCAATGTAAAATTCTGAAATGTCAGCTTTTCATTTCTACCACACACATTATTATAGATATCAAATGGTCAAAGACAGGCACTAAAGATAGTGCAAGCCAAGTGAAAAGAACAGTGAGCAGCAATTGGTTTACTCAAAGTTATAGTGTATAGGCAACAAACAAATGTGGAAACAGAATATGATCACTTGTTTAGAGAAACGGCTGACTTAAAGAATGAAAATCCCAATCTATAACAGATTGTACAGCTTTGCAAATAGCTTAAAAAGACTATACTCATCATTAACGGCCTTCCTGCTAGAAATCCCATTCTACATTGCACAAGTGGACTGCAGAAACTATATTCATCTTGGTTTCTTCAACAAAAAATTATTCATCTTGGTGAAAGACACTTATTTTCATCTTGGTTTCTTCAACAAAAAAAAGCACTAGCGTACTGATTTATTATTGTACAGATCTTGGGCATATTGTACCTTGGTTACATGCCCAATTCCCAATCAGGTGTCAAAGAATTCAGGAAATAGCAGTGAATACTCAATGAGGCTGATAAAGATGAAGGATCATATCATGGCAGCATTTAATATGTGATAAGGTGGCTAAATGCTTTCCCATCCTCCCTCTCTTTACCTTCACTATACTTCTCAGTTTAGAGAAATTCTCAGTTTAAAAATATTAGAAGATCTGAAGAAGATGAGCCTAAGAGACAATAAAACTGAATCTATGACAATAATTAGAAGAGATTGATCTACAACCACATTGCACGAGTAAAAAGAAGACATTCACAACTGAAATCCTGCAAACAAAAATGGCTTAAGAGTGTAATATATGTATTAAGCCGACCAGAAAAGTCTTAACAAGTTCCAATAAATAACCTTCACCATAAGGGGTGCTCAAATTTGACAGAAAGGTATAGTCTGATACATTCTAGTCATGCAGGTAATGCACTTATGCCGAGTTTCCATGTGGGAATCAAGTTTCACTCGAAAATGCATACTCTATTGAAGCTGATATTGGGAGAATCAAATAAATACTCATTACAAAGATTACTCAATGATACAAGTGAATAAACCTAACAGTCAGGTTTCTAAGAAGTGGTCAAGCTCCAAAAATCCAGCCTTAACTATTTCAAACCATATATACTCCTAATGAAGTCTTATAAACAAAAAGATAATGACATAAATGGCTTCAAGCTCAAAAAGCAGCCAAGGGTACCACAGTAAAAAAGTACATAAACCCAAGAGATCAATCAATCAAGTCTCACACCAAACATAACAAATCATTTACTCTAAAAGTACTCTTTATGTCCCTATTTGTTTGCACCATTTTAAAACGTACATATCTTCAACCCACTTATGCAAAATTTATAAAAACGCGATGTTCTAAAAGTAGACATTGAAATGAATCCAACAAGAGACTACTTCTTATATAAAGTTGTAAACTTTTTACTCACAAAAATGCAACAAGGCAAACAAATACGGATAGAGGGCTTACTTTCCTACACATTACTATTAAGACAATATTAACATGGCATCTCTAATTTTTGAAAAATAATAATCAAAATTAAACAACAAAGTAAAAAAATTCACACGAGAAAAAAAAAAATCAAAATAGTTTAATTGAGAAGAGAAGAAGATTACTTGATCATCAGGCAACTGAATAAGCCAAAGTTCAGTATCTTCGTTCATCTCAATATCAATTAGAGATTCCTTGTTATCTTCCTTATAATCAGGTCCAGGAACATAACCCTTTTCCTTCACTTCTGATTTGTCTTCCATTATTATAAATTAAATCCTGCAAAACATTTTTACAAAAATTTGACTCAATTTTCAAATAAGGCTAGAAAAATCTCTCTAAATTCTTCTCGCTTAAGAATACGAATGTCAGAATTCTAACAACATTAGGGTTGTTCAATACATTAGCAACAAAATTTGATTCGAAAAATCACATAATTTTAAGATTCAATAATAAAATTAGGCTCATAATTCTCTTTTCATTTGGTTATCTTGGAATTTAGAAGCGATAGTTGAGATTTTCGAACGCTACACTTAATTAAATTAGATTAAACCCTAGATTGTGAAATTGAAATGATGATAACAAAAACAAACAACTTACTAAAGCTGCTTCAATGGGGATACTAGTATTAGATAAACAGAGAACGTCGACTGCGCTTCAATGGAGAACGTTGAGAAAGAGGTAGAGGCGTATGAACCGCCACAGTCATAAATGGGTTAAAAAGCTCGCAAGTATGCTTTAATGGAGAATTCAGAGTACTCTTCGGTGGAAGGGGAGGGGAAAGGGTGAAGCGGCGCAAAACACTATAAGGGGAAAAACTTAGACGTAGGATGATTTCAATTTTCAAGTAGTATTACATTAATTGTTGTATTTTTTTTTTTGTTTTTTTAAATTTTGTGTGTGTTTTTAGGAGCAAATACAAGTTTTATCCCCTTGAAAAATGTTCTTTGTTTATCAAGTGACATTCTTGTAATTAAATGGCACAAAATAACAATAAACAATTGGATTACACTAAGGTGTTTCACTTTTTCTGACAATCCATATGCAAGTTGCACTTGACGAACCATCAAATGATTTTGCTCAATACCGTTAGGAGTTAACCCAAGTTCATCAGCTCATTTTATTTTTTGTTTTCTCATACTTACTCAAGTAGAGTTAGGTACTTGTCTTCTTCAACTTCAGAGTACTTTTCCTTTTCTTTTTGGAAAATTTGCCCAAAATAACACGAACTTTGGCCGGTTCGCCAATAATAACACCACCTTTGAGTTATCCCAAAATAACACCAACTTTGGGGGGCGTCTTCCAAAAATGGTACAAAAAAAATGGTAACCGGATTTAGGAGGTAATATTGCTGACGTGTGTTATGTTTTTGCCAGGTTGTGCGTTGCTTCCCCTTAACCATCCAACGTGTAATTAAATTTTACACACCTAACTCCTGTCTCCCTCTTTAATTCATTTCCCTCCATATTTCACTCTCTTTCTTCGTCTTCCAACCATTTTATCAGAGAATCTCAGAGCATATTCAATTCCTCATTTCGTCATTTCCCTTTGAAATAATCAGAACTCAATTCCGAAATTCTACTGCTCCCAAAGAAAATTGCATTGAAGTGAAGTGAAGAGAAGAGTGAAAAAGTTGTGATCTTTGGTTCCCAAAATGCCCAGAAAGACGAAGAAGAAAGGTTCGTGTTTTTTTACTTTCTTTGTTTTGTTTGAATTATGATTGTTGGGTGGATTTTATGTGTTCTAATTTGAATATGGATGTTCGTATGTTTAATTATGTTGTTAATTGTTAAAGTAGGTTTAATAATTAGGTTGATTTGTATGGTGAATTATGTTGTTCACTCGATAAATTTTCTTGTTAATTGCTGAATTAGGGTTAATTACTTGAGTGTTTGTTTGGAATCTAATTGAGTTGTTTAATTCTAGGGTCTGCTGCAAATACTCATGTTTTTGATAATGTGACTGTTCGATTCTGGTATGGGGGTCAATTTAAGCATGTTCGTAATGGTGAAATGGTGTATAAGGGTGGGAGTTGTAGTAACTTTGATGTTGACCCAGATGAACTTTGTTACTGGGACTTAAGGGATTATGGTAGTAAGTGTGGGCTTGCTCATGTGGATGCTTTGTTTTACCAAATGCCTGGGTTAAATATTGAGAAAGGTTTGAGAAAAATTCAAGGGGATGCTGAGGTGTTAGAGATGGGTAAGTTAGCTGTTGTAAATAGGAGTATTGTTGTGTATGCAGTTCAGTTTGAGAGAAAAGTGGGAGAAGGTTCAAATGCTGAAGTTGTGGAAGTTGATGTGGGCAACACAAGTCAGAAAAGTACTTTGTTGAATTCTGACCCCAAAGTTACCATATCCAAAACAACAGGCAAGGTACTTGAGAAACCCCCACCCAAACTGAACAAAAGAAAAAAAATTGACCCCAAGGAAGGGACCACAAACACAGGTGGTGAAACCCTCATTGACTGAAGAAGATGCTTCCACTTCACCTATAAAAGCATCTACCACATCACCCAAAAAAGCATCTGTAACTTTACTAGAAAAAACATCTGACCTTCCCTACAAAAAAACAAAAAAAACTGACCCAACAACCTCATTTATTCCCCACCAACCAGCAACTCAAAAAGAACAGACTCAACCCCACTTGAAAATCACGTCAGAAACTCAACCCTTCACTCAAAACCAGTCTCTTCATCTTTCTCAATTCCCATCCTTAGAGTTTGTTTCTACTGGTGAGTTGCCTGAGGTTAACACAGATTTCAATGAGGAATTTGAGTGGGAGGATGACAGACCAGAGAGCCCTTTGAAATGGAATGAATTAGTTGCTGATGATGAGTCTAGTGATGAGAGTGATCCATTATATGATCATGAGTATCAGAAGTTTTGTGAGGGTGGGGAGTTTGAAGATGATGATGAAGATGATTTTCTGTTTGAGGTAGATGAGAGCATAGAGAAAGAGAAGGAAGGTGATTTTAGTCTATCTGACATAGATCTAGAAGGTGAAGGTGAAGATCTAGAACAGACTGATTTCTTTGAAGATTAATCTGATGACAGTGATGATGAGATTATTGAAGCAAGGGATAGAGTAAAGAGGGTTAATACAAAGTTACTTGAGATAGTGAAGGGATTGCAAGAAAAAGTTTGTAAGGAGAAGGAGAAGGAAAAGGCAGTTGATGAGGAGAGGGAGTTTGAAGTTGATGAAGAGAGGGAGAACTCAGTTCATGAAGAGGTTGCAAGGGATGTAAACCTAAGTGACTGTGATGAAGATAATGACATTGATACACCACCTGGTAGTAGTGATGAATTAGAAGGGAAAAAGGGAGAGTTAGTGAGCCATGAAACTGATTTCAGTAAGTTTCATTGGAAGGTTGGTCAGAGGTTTGCTAATGCCAGTGACATTAAGGATGCTGTCACTAAGTATGCTGTATTACAGGGTAGAGATCTAAAGTATAGTGTGATCTGGAAAAACAGACAAAGGTTGGGAGTGAAATGTGTTGGTGAATGTCCATTTTATTTATATTTTTCTGTGCATTCTAGAGATGCAACTTGGCTAGTGAAGAGAGTAGTTGGAAATCACACATGCCATAGGAACATGAATAGTAACAGGCAGTTGAAGTCCAGTTGGGTGGCTAGGCAGTTGCTTGATGTGTTCAAAGCTAGGCCACATTGGCCAGCTAAGGAGATTGTAGACACTGTAAGGAGGTCTTACAGAATGATTGTCAGTAGAGATTTTGCTTACAAAGTAAAATACCATGCACACAAGATGTTACATGGCTCTATGAAAGAGCATTATATGAAGGTGGAGAGGTACTTGAAGGCATTGAAGGAAGCAAGTCCTGAAACAGTGTTGGAGTTGGTAGTTGCTCCACAACCTCAGAGTTCTACCCCAATGTTTAGTAGGATGTTCACTTGCTTTGATGGAGTTAAGCAAGGGTGGACAACAGGGTGTAGGAGAGTGATATGTGTGGATGCTGCATTTTTGAAGACATTTCTTGGGGGTCAGATATTGACTGCTGTTTCCAGGGATCCCAATGAACAGATGTTCCCCATTTGTTGGGCTGTTGTGGAAGGGGAGAACAATCTGTCTTGGGAATGGTTCTTTAACCACTTAAAGAATTGCCTAGATCTTGGACAAGGAGAAGGGATAGCTATTATTTTAGATGAGCATCAGGTATAAGTCATTAATTTGTGTAATATGTTATCTCATTTAATGATGATGATGATTGATGATGATTGACATTAACTGGTTCTTTTTTTTTGGTACACAGGCTATCTTACATGCTATAAGTGTTGTTCTTCCTAAGGCTGAACATAGGCACTGTGCAAGGCATATTTTTGCCCTCTGGCACAGAACCTACAAGGGAGATGAGATGAAGCTTTTGTTTTGGAAGATAGCAAAGGCCTATAACCAGGCTGATTTCAATGAAGCAATGGATGAGTTGAGACAGATTGATGAAGAGGCTGCCCTTGCAATAACAAGGTATAATCCTCAGTTCTTCTGTAGGGCATTCTTACAGGAAGGCATCAAATCTGAGGCCATTACTAACAATATGGCTGAAACATTTAATGCTTATATCATTAATGCTAGGACTAAACACATAATTTACATGTTAGAGGAAATTAGAGTTGCATTGATGCAGAGGTTAGTCAAAAAAAGACATGAGATGGAAAAATGGACCTCTTTGCTATGCCCTAGGATACAAGCTAGGTTAGAAAAGGAGAAAGAGAAAGCTGCTGATTGTGAAGTCTTGCCTTCTTCTGTGAGTCAGTTTAATGTTAGGTATTATTTGGATCCGTTGAATGTAGATTTAGTTGCTAGAACTTGTAGTTGTAGAAAATGGAATATGGTAGGCATTCCTTGCTGTCATGCCATAGCTTGCATTTATTTTGTGAACCAAGAACCTGAGGTATTTGTTGATGAATGTTACAAAGTTGAGACTTATAAGAAGGCCTACAGTGGTTGTATACCTCCATGTGAAGGTGAGAGGTATTGGCCAAGATGTCCATGCAATTTGGACCCCCCTCCTATCAAGATAGGTCCTGGTAGGCCAAGAAGGAACAGAATTAAGCACCCTCTTGAGAATCCTAAGAAGCCAGGGTCATTGAGTAGGGCAGGAGTAGAAATGACTTGTAGCATATGCAAGAAGAAGGGTCATAACAAGAGAGGCTGCAAAGACAAGGATTCTGTTGTCCCTGATGAACCAGCACCCAAAAGACCCAAGGGAAGACCAAGAAAGACTGCCCCATCTACTGATGTAACCTCACATGCCCCATCTACACAAGCAACCCCAACACCCACCCTGACACAGACTGCATCATCTTCAACTCCTGCAACACAATCTGCCCACCATACTGCTACCGCACAGCCAACTCAACTAGGCAGGGGTGGAAGAATGATACTTGGAGGTCAAGGTGCTAGAAGTGTCAGTCAAAGCAGCACCAGAGGAAGAAGCTCGGCTGGTAGAGGGTCTACAACTACAAGTAGGGGAAGAGCACAACCATCAGGAATTGGGATAATGTTTGCTGATGATGGAAGCCCAATTGTTATAGTAAGAATTAGTACTCCCCCTTTCATTTTTGTGTTTCCTTTTTTTTTTTTTTTTGGAAAATAAGCGAATAACTTTGTAATTTGTGTGGCAGGCACCAAGTACCAGACCAAACACAAGATCTATCTCCCAGATGCAGCAGTGATCAAGTGAAGATCTTATGTGCCCCATTTCTTTTGTACTTACTAAGTATGCTTTTGGTCTAAGTGTGTAATTTGTCAAACAATTTAGTTGTTAAACAATGTTAGAGATCTTATGTAATTAAGTATTGGAAACAGTTGCAGGTATTTTGGAAACAGTTGCATGCATTATTGAAACATTTGCAGGCATTATAACAGTTCTGCCTTTGTCTTTTGATATTGCTGTGGTTATGTTTTTCAATTTGTGCAAATAATTTGTGGTCTTTTGATATTGCTCTGGTTTTGTTTAATTTTCATTTTGTGCAAATAATTTGGGAAATTTGTGGTCTTTTGATCTAGCTCTGGTATGTCAATTGTACACTGCTATTGCAATTATGATGAAAATCAATTAAGTACAAAATACAACATCAAACATTACTCATTAAAAATTCAATTAAGCATCCATTAATCAATTACACAGATTGCTTTTTATTTCCACATAAAACATTCAACATACATCCTCATTTCTTCCTTAATCAATAAAGGAAGATTACAACACCAAACAACAACCAAGAAAACAACAATGCTAAGTACAACGTTTTTTCATTCCTACCACACTTCATTAACTCAATCTTCATTGCAACTATTTCATTCTTCAACCCTATGATGTCTTCCTCCAATTTTCCTTTCTTTAATTGCAATTTCTTTATTTTCTCGTGTGCGATTTTTTGTTCAACCTGTAACTCACCAATTATGGTTTCCTTTTCCAACAACTTCACTTCATAATCTTCCATCTCAGCCTGCTCATTCACCCACTTGAAAAAATCACATTGAGTGTCCTGCATCCAGTAAATATGAACAATAAACAACACCAAATTAGGGTAATTACAATTACATATCCCCAAATTACAATAAACAAAAAAAGATGCAATAAACATAGGGCAATCAATCACAACTTACTGGCCACATAGGGCAGCCGTAGAACTTCATCCCCAAATTAGGGCCTTTTCTCACAGTTTTAATCAAAGCTTCATTCCCACAATTGCAACGAATTTTCGAATTACCCATCCTTTTTATGCTAGAGGATGAACATGATTGGTTCGAAATTGACCTTCTTGTAGCCATTGATTAATTTTTTAAGAGCACTAAAATTGATACAACACGAACGATTAAAGAGAAATGAAGAGCAGAGGAAAACAAAGAACTTGAAGATGAAGAAGGAGCAACAAATTAAGAGAGAGGAAAACAAAGAAACAGAGGAAGAAGATGGAGCAACGACTACTGAGAGAGGAACAACAGAGAATGAAGAAGAAGGAAGAATAAAGGGCTTGACATTTTTTTCTAACGGTTATAAAGAAGAAGAAAGAACACGTTGGATGGTTAAGGGGAAGCAACGCACAACCTGGCAAAAACATAACACACGTCAGCAATATTACCTCCTAAATCCGGTTACCATTTTTTTTGTATCATTTTTGGTAGACACCCCCCAAAGTTGGTGTTATTTTGGGATAACTCAAAGGTGGTGTTATTATTGGCGAACCGGCCAAAGTTCGTGTTATTTTGGGCAAATTTTCCTTTCTTTTTTTAGTTGCTTTGAATCTTGAACTCTGGCTATGATCTTTACCATTTGCCATATTTAACCCCAAAAACAGTACTACACTTCCTTCTCTCTCCTCTACAAATCCACTCTTCTTCTTCCTTTAGATCGACCCCACCATTCCTACTGTATTCAACCCACCTCACAACCACTAGCTAACGATGACCACGATAACGACGATTAACCACCACCCTCTTTATCATACCTTCCCCTAAAGGGTTGATATGGCCCCACTTTACATATTTTGCTACCATGCTGTCTTAATGTTCGGTCCGCCGGTATCGCCGCGAAGCGGCGAAGGTAGTTGTTGTGGCCATGGGAGGGAATGAGAGGAGAAGAGCATCCCACCTTCTTCACTCTGGCTGCCGCACCACCTACCAGAAAAGTCAATTCGAGTTGCACTGAACTCTAAGGATGTAAAAGTAACACCGTACCAACAAACCATAGTTAAGGTTTGTTCTATAAAATCCTTACTTTCTACGCAAAAAGACAATTATAGCCCTAGATAAACAACCCAAGTTTACACTTTTTAAGTGACAAAATTTTTAAAACATGGCAACTTTTCTTAAATTATTATCGAGTTGAGTCAGAGCTTGCTCAACTCGTGCTCGTTAACTAATAACATGATACTACTCTCTACACTAAGATTAATAAGGACATAAAGTCATAGATTATAAGACAAAGCTTAAAACATTTAAATAACGCAAATAAAAGAGTAAAGAGATAAATTCTCATTTGGGGAGGGGGGGGGGGGGGTTGGAAGAAGCATAAAATTTGAATATCCAAAATCCATGAATTCCATTATGTGTCTCACTTTTTCTCTCTAAACATTTAGACTTTCTCGCTCTGAAAACCTAAAAGTAATTCAAAAACTATAGAAAGGATGAAGATTTTTTCTAATAGGAATAAAATAAACTATTTATACTCCACTAATTTGCCTAGGAAGCTCCATTGAAAAGTCGAACAATGGTAGTTGGCACTCCATATATAGCTTGGCAAGGGTGCTCCTCACACTAGCAAAGGCGTAATAGATTGCTTTAGAAAATTTGGAGTAGGTGCTCCTTGTAGCTTGTGTAAGCCCTCTTAATTGTAATACCCGAATATTTTATGATTTTACATATTATATTTTATAAAAATATAGTTAATTTTTATTTATTATATAACTTTCCTAATCTCATATTTTTATTTTAGAGTTTGGAAAGGTTTAAGGAAAATTTGTCAAAAATAACACCACCTTTAAGTGGTCTTCCAGGAATAACACCGCCTTTTGATTATTTTAGAATAACACCACCTTTCATGTCATTCTTCCCTAAATGGTACAAATAAATGGGTAACCGGTTTTTGCAGGTTAAAGTGCTGACGTGGCTTGTTTTTGGGGTAAAGTCAAGCATTGACTTCAATTAACCCTCCCCTAAGCCTACGTGTAATTAATTTCTCCAACCACCCTCTGTTTCCCTCTTAATTTCATTTCCCTCTCAATTTCACTCTCTCTCCATGTCCTTTCTCTGAAGTACGGAAGCAAGAAAATTGAATTGCAGATCAAATTAATTGCGGAAAGGAACTCCATTGATTGAGTACGATTGTGGTGCAAATTGAAGGAAGAAAAGTTTCGATCTTTTGTGGAAATGCCTAAAAAAAGGGTACGTTTTGGTTGCTAAAACTCTGTGAAATTGATTGTGATTGTTTGAATTAGGAAATTCGTGCATTTATATTTCAATTTAAAGTGATTTGTCATGTAATTTAGTTAGTTTACTTGATTATAATTATGCTGGGTAATTATTGGAGTTAAGGGGGTTAGGAAATTTGTAAGGAATGCTTGTTGTGATGACTGCTTTTTTATTAGTTATGTTATTGGTAATTGATTAGGGTTTTGGTGAAGTATTGTTGTGATGAATGTATTGTTGTTTGTAGCCTAATTGTGCTGTGTAATTATAGGTTGCAAAGAGTAAACAATTTGACAGTTTGACTGTCAAATTCTGGCATGGGGGTGAGTTTGAATTGGGTAAGAATGGTGAATTGGAGTATAATGGTGGTGAGTGTACTAATTTTGTTATAGACCCAGATGAACTCTGTTATTGGGAGTTGCTTGAGTTTGGCAAGCAAAGTGGACTTGATTGGGTAAATCAGTTGTTTTATCAAATACCTGGAATGAATGTGGATAAAGGTTTGAGAGTAATACATGGAGATTCAAAGTGTAGAGTGATGAGTGAGTTAGGTGTTAAACATAGGGGTATTGTTGTGTATGCAGTGCAGTATGATTATGACACCCTTCATGCACATGTCCAACCTAGTCAGATTGAGGATACACAACCTGTTGAAAATGAAAGTGATGTTAGCAGATCACCTCAATCCAAAATAGAAGACAAACCACTTGATATCCCCCCACCTAAAGTGAACAAAAGGAAAAAAATGACACCTAATAAGGGACCACAGACAAAGTTGGTCACTTCCCCAAATACTAGTCATGGTCAAAAGAAAGATTCTGCCACATCATCACCAAAAGCATCCACCACATCAGCATTTAAAAAAGCTTCCTACCTTCCCCAAAAACCACCTACATCTTCATCAAAACACACTGACCCAACCACCACAATTAAACCAGCAGAAACTGAACCCCCCTTACCCTCTTCTCAATTTCCTAGCTTTAGCTAAAATGAGTTTCCAAACCTTTCTCAATTCTCATCCGTAGAGTTTGTGTCAACTGCTGAGTTACCTAATGTTGACACAAATTTTGTGCATGACTATGATTGGGAAGATAGTAGGCCAGACAGCCCTTTGAGATGGAATGATCTAATAGGTTTTGATGGTGAGTCTAGTGATGATGGAGATCCAACATACGAGCCTGGGGATGAGGGAGAAGGTGGTGGAGACAAAGAAGAGGAGGGTTTAGAAGATGAAGGTGCTTTTATAGTGGGTCTTGAAGATCTAGATGCTGAGGCAGCTGAAGATCTAGAAGATTTTCAATACATTGAAGCAGAAACTGATGAGAGTGATGATGAGCTAAGGGAAGCAAGGAATAGAGTGAAGGATTGCAACTCTAGGATACTTCAAGTAGCTGAAAAATTGGAAAAAGAAGTCTGTGAGGGGAAGGTTGCTGATGAAAGTGGTGTTGGCAAAGCAGAAGCAGCAGAAGGAGGTTAGAGAAGTGACTGTGATGAGGATGAAGACATTGACACCCCAACTGGTAGTGATGATGAGGTAGATGGTGTTAAGGGAGAGTTAGTGAGGCCTGATGGTGATTTCAGCAAGTTTAAATGGAAGGTAGGTCAAAGGTTTGCAAATAGTTCAGACTTTAAGTATGTTATAACTAAGTATGCAGTCATGCAAGGGAGGGATTTGAAATACACTGTTAGTTGGAAAGGCAAGCGGAGGTTGGGTGTGAAATGTGTTGGAGATTGCCCCTTTTATGTGTACTGTTCCATGCATTCAAGGGATTCAACATGGATGGTGAAGACTGCAATTGATTCACATACATGCCATAGGAATATGAGTAAGAATAGGCAACTCAAAACCACTTGGGTGTCAAGTCCGTTGCTAGAGGTTTTTAGAGCTAGGCCACATTGGCCAGCTAAAGTGATTGTGGAAACTGTAAGAAGAGCTTACAAAATGATTGTGTCTAGAGACTTTGCATACAAAGTCAAGTATAGGGCTCACAGAATGTTGCATGGATCTATGAAAGAGCATTACATGAAGGTTGAGAGGTACTTGAAGGCATTGCAAACTGAGAGTCCAGAGACTGTGTTGGAGTTGGTAGTTGCTCCACAACCCCCCAATGTTTCAAAGACTCTTTACATGTTTTGATGGTGTTAAAGAGGGTTGGAAAACAGGATGTAGGAGAGTGATATGTGTTGATGCAGCTTTTCTAAAGACTTTCTTAGGGGGTCAGATTTTGAGTGCTGTTTCTGGGGACCCTAATGAGCAAATGTATCCTATTTGTTGGGCTGTGGTGGAGGGAGAGAACAACCTTTCATGGGAATGCTTCTTCAACCACCTCAAATCTTGCTTGGACCTAGGAGATGGTGAAGGCATTGCTGTGATTTCTGATGAGCATCAGGTAAAAGTTTCTGCTTATCTCCTTTACTTGGTATTTGATTTCAATGGTAAATGTTATGCTCATTTTTTGGTGTGGTTTTGTTGTTACTGTAGGCTATACTAAGTGCAGTTGCTGTAGTGCTCCCAAAGGCAGAACATAGGCACTGTGCCAGGCATATTTATGCCCTATGGCACAGGACTTATAAAGGAGATGAGATGAAGCTGTAGTTTTGGAAGGTAGCCAAATGCTATAATGAAGCTGATTTCAATGAGGCAATAGAAGAATTGAGTGAAATGAATCCAGAAGCTGCTCTTGCATTTAAGAGGTATAATCCTAGCTTCTTTTGTAGAGCATTCATGAAGCCATGCATAAAAACTGATGCTATCACAAACAATATGGCAGAAACATTCAATGCTTACATCATTAATGCTAGGACTAAGCACTTAATTTTCATGTTAGAGGATATTAGGGTAGCATTGATGCAGAGGTTAGTGAAAAAAAAGACAAGAAATGGAAAAATGGACCTCTGTAATTAGTCCTAGAGTACAAGCTAGGTTAGAGAAAGAGAAGGAAAAGGCAGCAAACTGTGATGTAATGCCTTCCTCTGAGAGTAAGTTCAATGTGAGATTCTACTATGATCAGGTCAATGTAGACTTAGTTGCTAGGAGTTGTAGTTGTAGAAAGTGGAATATGGTAGGCATTCCATGCTGCCATGCTATTGCTTGCATTTATTTTCAAAATAAAGAACCTGAGGCTTATGTTGATGATTGCTACAAAGTGGAGACATATAAGAAGGTGTACAGTGGTTGTATACCTCCTTGTGAAGGGGAGAAGTATTGGCCAAGGATTCCATGTAATTTAGACCACCCCACCAATCAAGATTGGTCCTGGGAGGCCTAGAAAGAACAGGATTAAACATCCTCTAGAGAATCTTAAGAAGCCAGGTTCTTTGAGTAGATCAGGCATAGAAATGACTTGCTCCATTTGCAACAAGAAGGGGCACAATAAGAGGGGATGCCAAGAGAAAGACTCTGAGCCAACACAACCACCTGCAAATAAGTCCAAGGGAAGACCAAGAGGTGCAACTTCAACTCCTCAACCAACACAACAACAATCCCAGTTAGCTTCAAGTTCAAGTCCTGCTACAGGACCTACTCCAACAACAACATCTGCCCATCACAACACTTCAGCACAACCCATTCAGTTAGGAAGGGGTGGAAGGATGATTCTGTCTGGTGAGGGGGCTAGAGGTGTGTCTCAAACCATGACTAGATCAAGGGGAAGAGAAGGGGGAGACTCCCAGTCTGCTGAAGCACCTGTTGCAGGACAGGGGAGAGCCAGAGGAAGGGGAACTACACCAGTTTTAGGTGAAGGAAGAGGAAGGGCTAGGGGTAGAGGAAGAGCAAAGACACCAATTGGTTTCGGTGTCTTATTTGGTGATGATGGAAACCCATTAGTAAGCTTCTTTGTTTTCTGATTCTTTTGGTTTTATTATTTTTTTTGTTTTTTTTTATAAAATAAAGTAATGCCTTATGTCTCTGATTTTTGTAAATAACCATTAATTTTCCTTATTTTTATTTCTGTCTTTATTTCTCAGGTACCAGCAACAAGATCAAGACAAAGATCTGTTTCTGAGCTGTGATGCAGGTTTTCAGATCAAATTGTGCAGCACTTGAAGTTTGTTCAGTTGTTGTGTACTTGCAATGATGTGTACTTGTTTTTTTTTATTCAAGGAACTTTGATTAATGTAATTATTTAGTTAGACAATGATGTTGCTATTTTCATGTGTATGTGCACTACAAGTGCTGGTAAACAATGGATTCAAGTGCCTATTTTGATGTGTTTTGGCACACTATTCTGATATGTATAATGAAGGATTTAGATACTATCATTTTGTGCAAAATTTGTCATTATGATATGTATGAGGCAAAATTTTGTGCCATTTCTGTCTTACTATGTCTTAATATACTATGTCAAAACAGGTGTGCAAATGTAAACAAACACTACCCAAATTCCATATATTATTCAACATAGCAAAATCCATTACAACCCTTACTTATGAGTCAAACTAATTAAGGAAAAACACAACAACAAAAAACATCCAAGAAATCAATAATGCCAAGTACAAACTATTTCCAGTCCTACTAATGTTCTGCCTCCCAATCCTCAATTCAATGACTTTATTCTTCAGCTCTGTTAATTCTTCCTCCAAATTAGCTTTCTTCAACGACAATTTCTTAATTTTTTCATCTCTGAAACTTTGTTCAAGCTCTAACTCGCATATGATTGTATCCTTTTCCAACAACTTGAATTGGTACACTTCAACATCACTGTGCTGATTTACCCATTTGAAGAAATCGCATTGAGTATCCTACACAAATTAGAAAAACATTAGGAAAATAAGGCTACCAATTGCAACAATTCAATATTAATTTGTAACTTACTGGCCACATAGGACACCCATAGAATTTCATCCCAAAATTAGGGCCCTTCCTTACTGTCTTAATCAGAGCTTCAATCCCACAATTGCAGCGAACTTGCGCATTCACAGCCCTTCTATTGCTTGAGGATGAACCTGATGCGTGTGAATTAGACCTCCTTGCAGCCATTATCAGTTGACAATGAAAGGAATGAGAAAGAAGCAACAGGGGAGATCGAAGAGAACGAAAGAAAGAACAGGGAAAGGGGTTAATTTATAAAAAAAAGTGGAAATAACCTAACGGTTATAATCCACGTAGGCTGTTAATTGAAGTCAATGCTTGACTTTACCCCAAAAACAAGCCAGTTAGCACTTTAACCTGCAAAAATCGGTTACCCATTTACTTGTACCATTTAGGGAAGAATGACATGAAAGGTGGTGTTATTCTAGGATAATCAAAAGGTGGTGTTATTCCTTGAAGACCACTTAAAGGTGATGTTATTTTTGACAAATTTTCCTAGGTTTAAAACCCTATTTTAATTTATACATGACTCTTTATTTTTCTAAGCGTATATAAACTATTTTAACTGATAAGTGGTTTATTTGACCACTTATTGTGTAAATTTAAACCCGATTTTGCGATCATTTCCCCTCTTTTTAACCCAATTTTGAATGAAAATGTTTTGTCTCGGCTTTCCCCCTCTTGGTTTGTGTTTTTCCATGTTTTGCAGGTCTATGGACTCAATTAGGCAGGCTTTCGGTGCATGAATCGTGTTTAAGACAAGAGGATTGAGGATTGGAGAGGGCGCTCCAGGGGAGCGGGCGTGCACCTCTCATGGAGCGGGCACTCCTCGACTCTAGCTACGTTCTGCCCAAGTTCAGGTGCTGTTAGGAGCGGGCGTGCTCCTCACCAGGAGCGGGCGCTACTCCCTTTGAAGATTGAATCTGCCCATGCTGCTAGAACAGGGGAGCGGGCGTGCATCATGTGAGGAGCGGGCGCTCCTCCCTGACACTTTCAAATCTGATCCTTCATTGAAGCATTCTGGAGAGGGCGTGCAGCCGAAAGGAGCGGGCGCTCCTCATTGTGGAGCAAGCGCTCCTCGCTGGGAATCCGTTTTCTTTTGAAGGATTTCCCTATGTGTTTCGGGGGAGTATAAATACTTCCCCTTTAGCTCATTTAGAGAGAGGGTACAATAGCCTAGTTTTCAGAAACCTCTCTTAGTTTGAAACATTCCTTAGGATTAATTTAGCTTAGTTTTCATCAAATCAAATAATTCTATTAGTGAAATTCAAGAATTATTCTCAAAGTTTGGCAATTTGTATTCAACATTTGAAGCTTCAACTAGTAA
Organism: Chenopodium quinoa; assembly: GCF_001683475.1. Lineage (NCBI taxonomy): Eukaryota > Viridiplantae > Streptophyta > Magnoliopsida > Caryophyllales > Amaranthaceae > Chenopodium > Chenopodium quinoa. The sequence continues at coordinate 1,884,183 of NW_018744633.1, read as the reverse complement.
TTTCTCCAACCTTTTTCCTCTTAATTTCAGATTTTATTTGGTATTTGCATGTTATTTAAATCTTCTTAGTTCTTGGTAATTTGTTATTGGATGATAGTTATTTCAATTGTTAACCACTTTTCCCCAATTATTGAAGTATTTAGAACCCTAATTCTTGATTGCATGTTGATAAACATGAGTTGTGAGTAGTCTTCTTGCTAAGGGTTGGGTGAAGCTCGACCTTTTGGGTTAACTATGAAAATGTGGGAGAAGCATTGATGTTTGTATTGCAATTAAATTGATTATATGAGATTGCTTGTTAGTTCCTCATGATAGGTTTAGCTACCCTTGACTTAGGAGCTTGATAGTATGATATGCCTAATTTGACATGGAAGTTTAAATTGAGTACGTCATTACTTATTGTAATTTGATTATGTATCATCTATTGCTAAACTAATGAGGAATCTAAGTTTAGTAGTGTGAGTTGTTTTCTAATTGCATGAGGTTGATTTTACATATAGTCCTTGCTATATCTTGTCTATTCTACTCCCCGTTTGCCTATTTGCCTTGGTTGAGTGGATCTCATTCCCTAGTATCTTTAATTCATTGATTTAGAACCATAGTTTGTTTGTCTTCTTGACGAACCCCAATTCACCAATTGACTTCGAATTAGCTTAAGTGTAAAGATCTTTGGCAACCATATCCCGTTCCTTGTGGACCGAACTCTTACTTGTCATTATGCTTGGTTTGTAAGGTGTTTCTTAATAAATGTGTTTGATTGAGTGTGGAATGTACAACCGTTCTAACGCGCATCAAAATGGCGCCGTTCAACCAATCTTACCGCGTCCCCAACACAAAGTTCAAATTCCCCCTAATGGTAATGTCTCATGACTCCTCGAAGGAGCTGAAAGAAAAATAGACCAAAGAAGGTTTAGAGCACTCGACATCTCAATGATAAATACCCTCTCCATATGCTTGTGAACCAACTCCCTCCACCGTCTATGGCTTCAACTAGTCTACTAACATTACAAGACTCAAGGAATACGGCACAAAGTTAAGGCATAGAGAAAACTAGAAGTGCTTTGCAATTAAAGTCAAGCTAAGATATATAGCACTAAGAGCAAACCTAAAGAGGTTTCTAACTTTGACCCAAAATACAAACTATGAATAAACTTGAAACAAAAACGCACCCCCAAGCTTGTTTAATCGCTAGGGTGGTGGCTATTCATCACTTCTTCCCTTTTTTTTTTTTTTTTTTTTTTTCAAACTTGGGCATTTACATCACAAACTATTATTTATAACAACTTAAAGATTGAACTAAGGAGACAAGAATGACATGCCTTAACTTTGTGCGATTGAACAATACATAACAACTTCATATTACTAAGAGTAGTTTAGGCCGCAATGTAGTATAGTGGTAAGTATTCCCGCCTGTCAATTTGGTAGGAAATGTGCTTTCTTGTGATGCTTTTTGTGCTATGTATGGAGAAATTTGAGATTGTATGTGGAATGTTTGGCATGAAAGGCTTAGTCTAGCCTTTGGGACTTGTGGTAGGATTCATAAGGTATTATGTTCTAGTTTGCATGCCTATTTTAGGTTGGTTGTTACCCTTTTCACGTTTTTATGGCATGCCTAGGCTAGAACAATTGCATATTGATGTTTTTGTCTCACTTCTCTTTATGTGTGTGCTATTTGGAGCATCTTATCTATGGCTTTGATATGATCATGCTTTGGTTGGTTTGATTGTTGGTTGGTATCATGGTTGATTGGCATTGTTCTTGGTCTTGCTTGATGATGAATTTTGATGATGATTTCCCTTAATATCCAAATTTCTTTTTCTTATCCTCTAACCCCTCTAACATCCAAATTCCCTAATATCCAAATCCCTAATATCCAAATTCTTTAATTAGTTTCTCTTTCCCCCATTTTCAACATATTTCCAAATCCCTAATACGCCTAAGACCAAAGAAAAATAGACCAAAAAAATTTTGTTTGGCCGTGAGGAGGTTAGTCAACGACCTAATTTCCCCGCGCTCAAAATGGCGCCGTTGCCGGGGAGCGGTGTTGTTGATAGCTAATTGATTACTTGAGTCTAGTTCACCATAAAAAAAATTTCAAAAAGATTGTTTCTTTTTGGCTTCACTTGTAGCCTTGGTACTAATTGCTTTTGTTGAGAGTGTATGCGCAGAAATCATAACAGGATCTTGGTACCTTACGATCCCGAGATTGAGCAAACTTATAGAAGGAGAAAAAGAGCCGGTTCTAGGCTGTTTACTACTCCCCCAGCTAGAGAGACCAATTTTGAGGAGGATCGAGATCAAATGGGTGACGCGGAACCACCACCTCAAAGACCTTTAAAGGAGTTGGGAACTCCGGGAGCTTATAGAGCTTCAAGCGGCATTGCTCCACTCGTTACTCAAGCCAATGACTTCGAGATTCGGCCCGCAATGATTAATTTGATTGAAAGGAGGCAATATAGTGGAGCAAAACATGAGAGCCCTCTTGCACACTTGAACGAGTTCGAAAAATATTGCAACACGATCAAGGTAAATGGGGTAACTCAAGAGTTTGTGAGACTAAAGCTGTTTCCCTTTTCTTTGATAGGAAGGGCTCTTGAATGGCTTGAGAAGGAGGTGAGGCCTAACTCCTTGAGAACTTGGGACGAGGTCACCACGGCTTTCTTAGGAAGATTTTATTCCCAAAAGAAGACGGTCGAGGCAAGAGCTTTGATCCAAGGTTTCCGTCGAAAAGCTAGTGAAACCATTTATGAAGCATGGGAACGATACAAGGAATATCAAAGGGAGTGCCCTCATCATGGCATTCCGTCATATCAAGTGCTTCAAATTTTCAATGGGGGCTTGAGCCCACAAGGAAAGACTAGCTTGGATGCAGGAGCGGGTGGCCCGATTATGAACAAGACGGAGGAGCAAGTCATAGAGATAATTGAGGATGTAGTGAGGCACCACATGGATTGGCAAGAAGGAGAGAGATATTCTCTAAACAAGGGAGGAAATGCGGTTTACTCCGTTGATCACCTTAATGCCATCAACAATTTGACCTCCCAAATCGCCAACCTTGGAAAGGAGATGACGTCCATTAAGGCAAAACTGGAGACCTCTAGTTCAACACAAGAGCATCCCTCCCAATCTAAGGGGAGAGGTATGAATTCTAACTCTTCTCCCTCTACTTCTAATAACATGCCTCATGGATGTTTGTTTTGTGAAAATTGTGGGTCTTATGACCATGATACCTCTTCTTGTAATTATGATTTCCAACCCCAACCCCAATACGAAGATGGTAATGAAAATGAAAATGAACAAGTCAATGCCTTGTCTTATGATAATAGACATAGGAATGATAATCAAAGATACTTACCACCAAATAGAAGAGAACAAGGGGGGAATTCCTATAGCCAAAGAGGAAATGATTACGATTACCATAATCAAAATCAATGGGGAAATAGGAACCAAAGGGACCAAAATCCCCAAGGTAACTACAACCAACAAGGTGGTTATGGTAACCATAATCATAATAATCAAGGAAACTATGGGAATCAAGGGCAATTTCACCAAGGGGGAAACTCTAATAATCGGAACAATTGGAACAATAATAATAATAGAGGTTCTTCTAATCAAAATGCGTCCAATTCGAATGTTAGAGGTAATAGGGCTTCCCAAGACAACCACTATGCACAAGCACCACATAGTAGGTCTAGCTTGGAGGAAATGATGGAAAATCAAACTAAAATGTTCAATTCTTTCATGGCCTCAAGTGAAAAGAAATTTAGTGAAGTGATGACCCATGATAAAATGCTAGAGACACAAATTTCACAATTGGCCAATTCTTTGAAGGAAGGGACTAGCACTTCTAAACTACCACCCCAAGGACTAGATCCTAAGAGGCCCGTAAATGTTATATCAACAAGGAGTGGTAAAGTTTTGGAAGAAAGTGTTCCTAAAAAAGGCAATGAGAGAATGAACATGAGTGAGCCTCCCTTTAAAAGTGATTTTGAACAAGAGAGAGAGCAAAACCATGAGAATGAAAAGGAGAAAGAATGTGAGAAAGAAAAAGAATTTGAGAAAGAGAAATATTTTGAAAAAGAGAGTGAAGAGAGAAGAGAAAAAGAGAGAGAAACAAAACAATTGCAAAAACTACCATATCCTCACAAATTTGTTAGAAACAAATTAGATGTGCAATTTGGAAAATTTCTTGAAACATTGAAACAAATTCACCTTTCAATTCCTTTTACCGATGCTATCAAGCAAATGCCTAACTATGCTAGGTTTTTGAAAGATATTTTGAGTGGAAGGAGAAAGTGTGAATTGGTTGAAACGGTGAGTCTCACCGAGAATTGTAGTGCAATTATCATGAACAAGATGCCACCCAAATTAAAAGACCCCGGTAACTTTTCTATCCCATGTGCAATATACAAGATGCAAATTGATAATTCTTTGTGTGACCTAGGGGCTAGTGTTAGCCTAATGCCATACTCGGTATACCAAAGACTTGGGATAGGGGAACTTCTACCCACCAACATCACCCTACAATTGGCCGATCGCTCTATTAAATTCCCAAAGGGTAAGGTAGAGGATGTTCCTTTAAGGGTGGGGAAGTTTGTAATCCCGGTGGATTTTGTTGTGTTAGAGATGGATGAAGATGTTAACATTCCAATAATTCTAGGAAGACCTTTTCTTGCTACTTCGGGTGCTTTAATAGATGTTCAAAGTGCTAAAATTTCACTAAAAGTAGGAGATGAGGTGATAGAATTTGATTTGAATGAGAGCATGAAATATCCAAGCTCTAGTCTTGATAATTGCATGATGATTGATACTATTGATTCTATTGTAACTTCTATGCATGAGCACTTGCTCACTACTAACGATGCCCTTGAGAATGTCCTTTTGAAAAAGGAAAAGATAGGTGACCAAAGCAAAGAGATGGCATTGTATGAAGAGATGCTTGAAGGAAGTACGGAATCAAGCAATGAGCAAGTGTGCATGGGAATCACAACACATGATGCATTAGAAGTAGCTACCTCAAGAGAAGGTAAGGGTGTTCCAATGGTAGAGTTGAAACCTCTACCATCACACCTAAGGTATGAGTTTTTGGGCCCCAATTCAACTTTTCCGGTTATTGTGAATTCTTCTTTGAACGAGTGCCAAACTCAAATGTTATGTGGTGTTTTGAGAGATCACCAAGGTGCTTTAGGCTATACCATAGATAACCTCAAAGGTATTAGCCCCGCTTTATGTATGCACCACATAACACTTGAGGAGGGTGCTAAGCCTTCCATTGAGAGGCAAAGGAAACTCAATCCTCAAATGGGGGAGGTGGTGAAGAAAGAAATCACCAAACTCCTTGATGCCGGCATCATCTTCCCCATTTCGAGTTCTAGATGGGTTTCCCCTGTTCATGTGGTCCATAAAAAGGGAGGAATGACCGTAGTTGAAAATGAGAATGGTAATCTAATTTCAACTAGAATGGTGACCGGTTGGAGGATGTGCATAGACTATAGACGTCTAAATGCATCCACCAACAAGGATCATTTTCCTCTCCCTTTTATCGACCAAATGCTTGAAAGACTAACCAAGCACAAGTATTATTGCTTTCTTGATGGTTATTCGGGTTTCTTTCAAATCCCTATAAACCCGGATGACCAAGAGAAAACAACTTTTACTTGTCCCTATGGAACTTTTGCATATAGGAGGATGCCCTTCGGGCTTTGCAACGCACCGACAACCTTCCAAAGATGCATGATGAGTATTTTTGGGGACATGCTTGAAGCCGAAATGGAAGTTTTCATGGATGATTTCTCGGTAGGGGGCCTTTCGTTCGAGGATTGTTTGTCCAACTTGGGCAAGTGCTTGACAAGATGTGAGAAGGTCAATTTGGTTTTGAATTGGGAGAAATGCCACTTTATGGTGGAAGAGGGAATTGTACTTGGTCACAAGATTTCAAGCAAAGGGATTGAGGTTGACAGGGCCAAAGTTGAAGTGATAGAAAAGCTTCCGCCACCAATCAATGTGAGAGGAGTAAGGTCATTTTTGGGGCATGCCGGGTTCTACAGGAGATTCATCAAGGATTTCTCACAAATTTCTAGACCCCTAAATGCTCTTCTTCAAAAAGATGCCATCTTTATTTTTGATGAAGAGTGTCTCCACGCTTTCAACAAATTAAAGGAGGCTTTAATCTTAACTCCAATTGTGCAAGGGCCAAGATGGGATTTTCCATTTGAACTTATGTGCGATGCAAGTGATGTTGCGATTGGAGGAGTATTGGGGCAAAGGGTAGAGAAGAGGCTTCACGTGATTTACTACATGTCTAAGACTTTGAATGAAGCTCAACGGAACTACACCACAATGGAGAAAGAGTTTCTTGCCGTGGTTCATGCTTTTGAGAAGTTTTGGAACTACCTCATTGGTTCCAAAACTATTGTTTATACCGATCACGCAGCCATTAGGTACCTTATTGCAAAGAAAGAATCCAAGCCACGTCTTCTTCGGTGGGTCCTTTCTCTCCAACAATTTGATGTTGAAATCCGTGATAAAAAGGGGGCCGAGAATGTGGTTGCGGACCATCTTTCCCGACTAGAGAATGTGCAAGCTAGTGATGATGAAATCCCTATATGTGATGAATTGAGAGATGATATGCTTTACATCTTGAATGAAAAGGAGCTTCCTTGGTTTGCCGACTTGGTAAACTACTTGGCTTGTGGAGAATGCCCACCCGATTTCTCCAAGAATCAAAGGAAGAAGCTAAAAAGGGAAGCAAGACATTATGTATGGGATGATCCCATTCTCTACAAACGAGGAGTAGACGGTTTGCTCCGTAGGTGTGTCCCGGATGAACAAGTGCAAGGAGTGCTCAAGATGTGCCATTCCGATCCATGTGGAGGGCATATGGGAGCCAAAAAAACTGCATTGAAAATCTTGCATAGCGGTTTGTGGTGGCCTCACATCTTCAAGGACGCTTGGGGATTTGTGAAGACTTGTGACCGGTGTCAACGAACCGGCAACATATCCAAGCGCAATGAGATGCCCCAACAACCGATTCTTGAGCTTGAGGTATTTGATGTATGGGGTATGGATTTCATGGGGCCATTCCCAAATTCTCATGGGAATCAATACATCCTTGTGGCGGTTGACTATGTATCAAAATGGGTGGAAGCCATTGCCTCCCCAACTAATGACCACAAGGTTGTCATGAAGATGTTCAAAAAAGTCATATTTCCAAGATTCGGCATTCCAAGGGCGGTGGTGAGTGACAATGGTTCACATTTTGTTCATAGTGCTTTTCAAAAGATGCTAAGAAAGCACGGGGTCCACCAAAGATTCGGCCTTACCTATCATCCACAAACAAGTGGACAAGCGGAAATGTCTAACCGTCAAATAAAGCTAATCCTCGAGAAGACGGTTGCTAAGAACAGGAAGGATTGGTCAGAAAAGCTTGATGACGCTCTATGGGCATATAGAACGGCGTACAAGACCCCAATAGGCACAACTCTATATCGTCTAGTGTATGAAAAATCTTGTCATCTACCGGTGGAGCTTGAGCACTGGACCCAATGGGCGATCAAGAAGATTAATTTCGACTTGGCTAGCGCGGGAGAGCAAAGATGGCTTGATTTGCATGAGCTTGAAGAGCTAAGGTTGGAAGCTTATGAGTGTGCTAGCAACTATAAGAATCGCACTAAGGATTGCCACGACCGGAACATTGAAAAGAAAGCATTTCTAAAAGGCGATAAGGTACTCCTCTACAATTCTAGGATGAAATTGTTTCCCGGGAAACTTTTATCAAGGTGGAGTGGACCTTTTGTTGTCAAGGAAGTGTTTCCTCATGGAGCCGTGGAAGTTTGGGATATGGACGGCAAAAGATCTTTCAAGGTGAATGGGCATCGCCTCAAGCTTTACTACGAGGGTGCTCATGTGGGTGTTTTAGAATCAACTCAATGTAATCTTACCTCCTGAGTGTGGAGGTCGTCAAGCTATTGACGTTAAAGAAGCGCTTCCGGGAGGCAACCCGAGTAAAAAAAAAAAGAAAAAAAAAGAGAGAGAAGAGAGAGTCAAGAAAATTAAAGGAGTGAAAAATAAAACAATGAATGAGAGAAGAAAAGAATATGAGTGTTGGGAATATCTGATTTTCGCCAATATTGTTGAATTTTGTTCTTGTGGTTTTGATATAGGTACTTGAAGCAAAAAGAGCCGAAGAAAACAAAACAGGAAGCTGTCAACAGCTAGGAGCGGGCGCTCCAACACAACTGCAAGCCCGCTCCAAGCTCAATGTACGAAACAGTAGGCTTCAAGACTGGTAGGAGCGGGCGCTCCAACTCAACTGCACGCCCGCTCCTGTCTGGGTTAGCAAACAGGTTTCAATCATAGCATTAGAGCGGGCGCTCCACTATCATTGCACGCCTGCTCCTGTCAAATGCCGTAGCCAAAATTGATTTAAGGAGCGGGCGCTCCAACTCACCTGCACGCCCGCTCCTTGCTGGGTCAGAAAGTCAGTTTCTCAACTACGGCTTGGAGCGGGCGCTCCAACATCTCTGCACGCCCGCTCCAAAATGGTTTTAAAACAGGCAGAAACTCTTTCTTAGTTAGGAGCGGGCGGTCCTACCCTTCTGCACGCCCGCTCCTACCTGTCCGGGTAAAAAAAAAAGAGGAACTTATCTCTCTTTTTATCACTTTACCCATCATTTCTCACCACTCATTCAAACATTAATACTCTTTCTCCTCCTTCCCATCTACTTCTCTCTCTAAAAACCTCATATTCTCCAACTTCTCTCTTCATTTTCATTATCAAATCTCAACTTTCTTCAACCGAAATTCACAAATTCTTAATCTACATCAAATTCTCTCTCCAAAAATCATAATTTTACAAAAATTTGGGCAAAAATTTCGAAGACCCACAAGTGGGAATTGAAGAAAATCAATAGGGAAAGGGGCAAGCTTGCTAGTAAAGGAGGAATTTGGGTAAATTGGAGGATTTTAGAGTATTTTCATACTCTAAGTGGTATAATTTTCTTCCTTACTTCACTTTCCCTCTTAAACCTAAGGGTTTGTCTTCAATATTTCTCTCAATTTGTTTATTTCATTATTGTTGTGTAATTAGTTGCATGATTAGGTGATTTAAACAAATTTTCTTGCCTTTGATAATTAAATTGTTGATTTTTGTGGATAATTGTGGAGTAAGGGAATGGCTTGTGCATGAAAAATTAATTATAATTTGTGAATTTGTGAATTTTTGTGTGAGAATTGTTGCGTTAAGATTGTTGGTTGGTTGTGTGGAATTATTATTGAATTGTGAGAAGGTACCTTGGTTTAATTTGGGGGATTTGAAGTTAAGGAGGTTGTGTTGAATTTTGGTGCTTGTGTGAGGAGTTTTGAGTGAACCCTCTTTACTCCTTTTTTTTTCCAAATTTGTCAAGATGGTGCTAAGATTATTTGGAGGAGCGGGAGTAAAGAAAAGAAAGACTTCCAGCATCCAAATATCCGAAAACCAAAACCAAACCCAAACTCAAAACCAAGACAATGCTCCTCCTCCCATTAGAATCCCCGAAAAATTTAAAAAGTATCACTCCGAGCTTTCAAAACGAAAAATCCTTCCAACAAGATTTTACGACCAATCAACTTGCCATCTTTTAGGGATAGATGAAGGAATTCGGAGAGTGGTCGATAATTTCGGATGGTTAAACTACCTCAAGAAGAGGGAGCTAACCTACGAATCGATCACTCTCGAGTTCCTCTCAACCTTAACCATGCGCCGAATCAATGGGGAGGGAGAGCCTCTTGAGTGCGAAATTAAGTTTAGACTTTTCAATCAAGAAAAGACTCTAACCTTAACTCGCCTCAATGAAATATTTGAGTGGCCCGTGTATAATCAAATAGACAACCCCGATAGTTTCTACCTTTCTAGCTACGAAGAGCAAAATTGGTGGAATACTATCGCGGAGTATCCTAATTTCACCACCCGGTCTAGCCACGCTAGCCACATTGTCCACCCCGTACTCCGTATATTCATGAGAATTATGGGGTACGCTTGTTTCTCGAAACAAGATCTCGGGAAGCTAACAAAAGAGGAGATCAAATGCCTCTTTATAGCTTCCCGATTTGAGGGGGACCTTGAGGGTAATGTGAACATGGGATACTTGTTTATCCAAAGGTGCCTTGAGATTAAGAGGAGTACGGAGTTTAGAGGGGAGATAAAATGTGGTGGCATGATCACAATAATTGCCAAGGCTTTGGGTTTCGCTAATTGGGTTGAGCAATTAACCCCGGTGAACGGGTCCAATGTCCTTGACCTTGCCGGACTTGCCTCAATGCAAATGCTTGTGGAGATCCGTGGCAATGTCACCTCATACTCTTGGTTGGTCAAGGGTAAGCACCGTTGCTTTCTCCCTAATGCGGCGGTAATGAACACCGTGGGGAACACTTGGCAAGTGCCAATTGAGCCACTCCCCGCGAATGTTCCCAACCCTGACCAACCATCTCAACCTCGTCGCCATAGTATTTCTACCGCTCCTAGGTTTTTCGGCGGCTCCTCTTCTTCTTCTTCTTCCTCCTTCGACCTTGAATCGGCTTTTCACCGCCTAAATCTTTCCAACCAAAGAATCCTCCAAGAAAATGAATATCAAAGTTATGTGTCTCAAATGACATATCAAAGCCAAGTTGAGAGGGGAGACTTTCTCCCCTATGTCAACTATCCTAACCGCCCCGTTCAAGAGAGGCCAGTTGCGGGTTGGAATAACAACCAACCCACCTACTCTTATTGGCAAGGACCTCGTAGCTCCGTTTCGGAGCTACGATCCTTCCCTCCCTACGATTATACACAACTCGGGGGTTGTGATTTTAGGGGGGACCCTTCTTATTACCACGTCCCCGAGACATGTGGTAATATGACTCCCGAGGAAATCGATAACCACCCCTTAAGGGGATACTTCGGGTTTCCACCCGGGTATGATGGTGGGTGGGGCACTAGTAATGCACCGGACTACGGTCACTATCGTAGTAGCCCCAACTATGATCTCCCTCCATACGTGGATCAACCTTCCTTTTCCGGCGATGTAGACCTCAACTATAACTACATGCCATCACCGCCTAGGGAGGATGATCGGGAGTAGCCTTTAGACATTTGTTTTTACCGTTCCCTTCTCTTCTTTTCCCATCATGTGTAACACCGAGGCCGGTGTCGAGTTCTAGCTTGGGGGGGAGATGTTTCTCATTGTGTCCATCTATCGTGGGAACGGTAATCAAATATCTAGCTTGGGGGAAGTCTTGGGGTCTTTGTGTCTAGGGTAGTTTTCGGTTTTGGTAGGAAATGTGCTTTCTTGTGATGCTTTTTGTGCTATGTATGGAGAAATTTGAGATTGTATGTGGAATGTTTGGCATGAAAGGCTTAGTCTAGCCTTTGGGACTTGTGGTAGGATTCATAAGGTATTATGTTCTAGTTTGCATGCCTATTTTAGGTTGGTTGTTACCCTTTTCACGTTTTGATGGCATGCCTAGGCTAGAACAATTGCATATTGATGTTTTTGTCTCACTTCTCTTTATGTGTGTGCTATTTGGAGCATCTTATCTATGGCTTTGATATGATCATGCTTTGGTTGGTTTGATTGTTGGTTGGTATCATGGTTGATTGGCATTGTTCTTGGTCTTGCTTGATGATGAATTTTGATGATGATTTCCCTTAATATCCAAATTTCTTTTTCTTATCCTCTAACCCCTCTAACATCCAAATTCCCTAATATCCAAATCCCTAATATCCAAATTCTTTAATTAGTTTCTATTTCCCCCATTTTCAACCTATTTCCAAATCCCTAATACGCCTAAGACCAAAGAAAAATAGACCAAAAAAATTTTGTTTGGCCGTGAGGAGGTTAGTCAACGACCTAATTTCCCCGCGCTCAAAATGGCGCCGTTGCCGGGGAGCGGTGTTGTTGATAGCTAATTGATTACTTGAGTCTAGTTCACCATAAAAAAAATTTCAAAAAGATTGTTTCTTTTTGGCTACACTTGTAGCCTTGGTACTAATTGCGTTTGTTGAGAGTGTATGCGCAGAACTCATAACAGGATCTTGGTACCTTACGATCCCGAGATTGAGCAAACTTATAGAAGGAGAAAAAGAGCCGGTTCTAGGCTGTTTACTACTCCCCCAGCTAAAGAGACCAATTTCGAGGAGGATCGAGATCAAATGGGTGACGCGGAACCACCACCTCAAAGACCTTTAAAGGAGTTGGGAACTCCGGGAGCTTATAGATCTTCAAGCGGCATTGCTCCACTCGTTACTCAAGCCAATGACTTCGAGATTCGGCCCGCAATGATTAATTTGATTGAAAGGAGGCAATGTAGTGGAGCAAAACATGAGAGCCCTCTTGCACACTTGAACGAGTTCGAAAAATATTGCAACACGATCAAGGTAAATGGGGTAACTCAAGAGTTTGTGAGACTAAAGCTGTTTCCTTTTTCTTTGATAGGAAGGGCTCTTGAATGGCTTGAGAAGGAGGTGAGGCCTAACTCCTTGAGAACTTGGGACGAGGTCACCACGGCTTTCTTAGGAAGATTCTATTCCCAAAAGAAGACGGCCGAGGCAAGAGCTTTGATCCAAGGTTTCCGTCAAAAAGCTAGTGAAACCATTTATGAAGCATGGGAACGATACAAGGAATATCAAAGGGAGTGCCCTCATCATGGCATTCCGTCATATCAAGTGCTTCAAATTTTCAATGGGGGCTTGAGCCCACAAGGAAAGACTAGCTTGGATGTAGGAGCGGGTGGCCCGATCATGAACAAGACGGAGGAGCAAGTCATAGAGATAATTTAGGATGTGGTGAGGCACCACATGGATTGGCAAGAAGGAGAGAGATATTCTCTAAACAAGGGAGGAAATGCGGTTTACTCCGTTGATCACCTTAATGCCATCAACAATTTGACCTCCCAAATCGCCAACCTTGGAAAGGAGATGACGTCCATTAAGGCAAAACTAGAGACCTCTAGTTACAGATCAAAAGTTATCATGGTTTTAAAAATGTGTACAAAATTGGAATTACCGCGCACAGTGTAAAAACACCGTGTCACGGCAAAATCTAACGTGGCACGGTGCCTGGTGTCGTGACACAATAATATTCAACATGTCACGGTGCTTTTTTCCATTTTTTTCCGCGTGAAAATTCACGGGAATAGTTGCCGCGCCACGGGATTTTGCACCGCGTCACGGTACAATTTCCCGTATCATGGTGCCCATTCCGTGACACGGGGATGTTCCGCACTTTCTCCATGTAAACCCTTCACGTGTTTTTATCTTCCGTAGGTTAACTATTTCCTGCGTCACTCCAGATTGCATCGCGTCACACTACACTGTGTCGTGTCACGGCATGCTTTGCCGTGTCGTGGCAATGTTTTTTAGGGTTTTTTTTTATCTTTTCTAGGGTTCCGTGTGATCCCCTTATATCTACAGTTCAGGGCATCAAATCCTTCTCTCTTCCTCTCTTTTACACCAAAAATCATTCTCTTCCCTCTCTATCATATTCTAAGCCTTAAACCTATATTCTTAATTACACCATTCTTCCCTTAAGCACTCTAAGGAGTCCATACAACACCCGAGGTTCCGTCCTTAAACCAAGGCGTGAAAGGTACTTATAACTGAGGGTTTGGACCAAATCAAATCTACATTTATTTAATTTAATTTAATTTCCATTTGATTTATATTTTTTTATTGAAGTTACTAACAATTTATTCATGATGTAGCAATTTAAAGGAACGCGCGACATGTGAGTAATTAATTAATTTAATTACTTATTTTATTTTAATATTGCTAGTATCATGATTAGGTTAATTTATATTTGATTTGACTAATGCTATTATTGTTAAATTGCTTCCAATATTAATGTTTATTCTATTAATATATATATATATATATATATATTGATCACTATATTGCATGTTTAAAGGGAATATATAATTGAAAATCACGCGTAATAAGATAATTTTGACAACCGGTTTAGGATCCTTTTTAATCTTATTGTTTAATCAAGTGGTCATAAATATTTTAGAATTATGTGTTGCATTAATATTCAACTAATTTAGCATAATAATAGTTTGGAGCAAATTGAATCTTTGTTTGTATGCCTTTAAGATTGCAGGAATCACTTTTCAGTATAAGAATCGAGTAGAGGCCAATGCGGGCGAATGTGACTCCATGACTCACTTCGTACCATAATCCCCGATCCTCTTTTCGTGGTTCCGAACCATATGGAGTTAGTAATCTCATGGATTATGAATGGGGTGTAACCTTCACGAGTCAATCGTTGTCCCTTTATTCGTGGTTGCCTTTTATGATCCGTGAACGGTTTACAAGTACTTAAAAACTTGTTGGCGGCTCCCTACCTTCCTTGTCCCTAATCGTTGTCCCTAATTGTATGTCAATTCCCACTTCCTATGAGTGCCAAGCATATTCACAACATGCTTTTAACGTAGGCGCACTTCAAACAACGCCTACAATTGTCCATTTAGGGTGAGAGGATATTGATCCAATGGGATTACTTTCTTTTAGGTACGAGCATTTCTTTGTGCATTAGACTTTTCTCGGACTTTCTTATAGTCTTTCGGAGTTGGTTCAAAACCAAGTCCAAAAGTATCTAATTTAGGAAGGACAAACGATCTTGTTTGCATTGCTACTCCTTTCTACTTTCCTAGAGTCATTCCAGGAAAGTGCCACTAGTAGAAAAAACGTAATGGAAAACGGTTCAAAAACCCCCTAATGACAAGCGGTTTTGAACCGCATGGGCTTAGGGGGCTTTCCAATAGCCATTTAAATGGCAAGCGGTTCAGAACCGCTTGCCATTAGGGGAGAATGGCAAGCAGTTTGGCACCAAAACCGCTTGCCATTTGTTTTTTTTTTCTTCCAAAATTAGTATTAATTAATAATAATAGTATTAGTAACCTATTTTGATATACATATTAATCTGTCATTATAAAAATTAAAATATTACAAATTTAAGAATAATAATACAATAACAACAATAAAATGCATAATAATAACATATATAACACTCACAAATAATATATACTACACAGTACTAATTATATATAATTAATGTACATATAAAAAAAAGATAATAACTAAATATTGTTCATAATAACAAAAAAACTCAAGCTCACTAATTCTAGCTAGATGCCATCAAATGTCACGAAAAAGCCCACATGTCGCGAATTTCATCAATTTCTTGCCTTGTTAACGGGCCTTCTCTTTGAATCTTGCAAACCTTTGGAAAAAAAAAGAAAAAAACAAACATTAAACACCATTCATATTACATGAAATTCAAACTAAATGTATGTCAAATATTTCAAAGGCAACATATATAGGTTTGTTTCTTTCACAAAATGGCCCAGATAAGACCGACATGACTTTTACTTTGCCCAATTTCTACATTGTCTATCAAATGAACAATTTCTTTCTCATGGAATGCCCATATTACCTACTCTTAGGTGTCTAAGGTTTGAAATCACATCAAAAGAGGGTTTTAGTAAGTTTTAGGACGGTTTTTATCCAAAATCTCCCAAATAAGGCCTACATGACTTTTACTTTGCCCATTTTCTACATTTCTTATAAAGTGAACTATTTCTTTATCAGAACATGTCAATATTACCTAGTATTAGGTTTTTAATGTTTGAAATCATCGCAAATTAGCATTTTACTAAGTTTTATGACGACTTATATCCAAAATCAGCTATTTGACTTCTACTTTGCCCGTTTTCTACATTTCTTATCTAATGAAATATTTCTGTATAATAACATGTCATTATTAACTAGTCTTAGGTGTCTAATTTTTGAAATCATATCAAAAGAGCATTCTACTAAGTTTTAGGACGACTTTAATCCAAAATCGGCTATTTGACTTCTACTTTTCTCGTTTTCTACATTTCTTATCTAATGAACTATTTATTTATCACAACATGTCAATATTAACTAGTCTTAGGTGTCTAATGTTTGAAATCATATCAAAAGAGCATTCTACTAAGTTTTAGGACGACTTTTATCCAAAATCGGCTATTTGACTTCTACTTTGCCCGTTTTCTACATTTCTTATCTAATGAACTATTTATGTATCATAACATGTCACTATTAACTAGTCTTAGGTGTCTAATGTTTGAAATCATATCAAAAGAGTATTCTACTAAGTTTTAGGACGGCTTTTATCCAAAATCGGCTATTTGATTTAAAATTATACGAAAAGAAAAGGGCGGATAAGAAATAAACATAGCGGATGCCTCGGACGGACGTGAAGTGGTTGATATTAACCCTCCAGGACCGGAGCTTCTTGTTTCAGAGGGTGAATCTATCAAACTTGATCAACCATTAACGAGTAATCCTAATGTGGGTGGATTTGGTCAAGGAGATGCAGAAATAGTCCTTCAAGATTCACTGCGCGTACAAGGGCTTTTGTTCTTCTTTGCATCCGTTATACTAGCACAAATCTTTTTGGTTCTTAAAAAGAAACAGTTCGAGAAGGTTCAATTGTCCGAAATGAATTTCTAGATTCCTTTGCCAGTTTTCTACATTTCTTATCTAATGAACTATTTCTATATCATAATATGTCATTATTACCTATTCTTAGGTGTTTAATGTTTGAAATCATAGCAAATTAGCATTTTACTAAGTTTTAGGACGATTTTATCCAAAATCGGCTATTTGACTTCTACTTTGTCCGTTTTCTACATTTCTTATCTAATGAACTATTTCTTTATCATAACATGTCAATATTACCTAGCCTTAGGTGTCTAATGTTTGAAATCATACCAAAATAGCATTTTACTAAGTTTTAGGATGGCTTTTATCCAAAATCGGCTATTCCACTTCTACTTTGCCCATTTTTTACATTTTTTTTCATATGAACTTTTTCTTTCTCATACCATGCCCATATTACCTACTCTTAGGCGTGTAAGTTTTGATATCACATCAAATGAGCACCCAACTAAGTTTTAGTACACTTTTAATCCAAAATCGGTGTAAGTGACTTATTTACCTTATTCACTAACAATTACGCAAAAAGTTCACAAAATTGCATGAGGTACGACTTAAATTACTAAAATTTAATCCCGGACTGCTGCAGCTGCTCGGGATGCTTCCATGGCTGCCTCAGCTTCCTGGGAAGCTCCTGCAGCTGCCTGGCATCTGCTGCAGCTGCCTGACATCTGCCTGGTGGCTGCTGCAATTGTCTAGGCAACTGCCTGGTGGTTGTTGCAACTGCCTGGGCAGCTACCTGGACTGTTGCTACATCAAGTATAGGAGTAATGAAAGGGGGAGAATCATCAAATGCATCATATTCTTCCTCGTCTTCAACCTCTCCAACCCTTAAAATTCCCCTTTTGCCAGCAAGGACGATGGACCATTTTGGATCGGATGGGTCAGTTACATAGAACACTTGCTTAGCTTAAGATGCAAGGATGAATGGTTCCAAACTATCCCGCAAGTGGCCAAGGTCTACAAGAGTGCAGTCGTCATTTCTAACGTTGGGCCTATTATTATCGACCCATTTACACTTAAATAAACCTACCTTGAACTCACGGTAATCTAGTTCCCATATTTCCTGAATTCGTCCGTAGTATGATAATAGTGCGTCAACTGGTGATGTATCCTTCGCACTTACAAATTCTCTTGATGAAGCCACAAGAGTGACACCACTATTTTGAGTCGATGAGGATTTGTGATCTCGACTCTCAGTCCATAATGTGTGCCCATTTATGTCATATCCCTCAAATGAATGAACATCTTCCTTTGAACCATAAGCTAGCCACTTTATTGTATCAGACACAGTCTCATCCAATTGACGCATCACACGATCATGGAACCACTTCACAAACATCTTCTAATGCTACTGCATTAGTGCTCTTTCCCCTTTTGATGGAAATTCAACACGCAAACTATCCATGTGCTCTTCTAAATATGGGTGAACCTCCGCAATATGATGCAGCACAAATAGGTGAGCCTGCAAGATTTGATCTCGAGCAGCCTAGATCCTTTCCGACTCGATTTTTCCATGACCATCAAGTCTCCCTTCATGTCGGGAAGTAGGAAGCCCAATAGGTTTTGCAACGGCAACATACTCTGTCACGAGATTCCCAATCTCCTCGCCTCCTCGGACACAATTCCTTGTAATATACTGCCTTCCGGTTGGGCTGGATTTATGACTTTATCTTGCAGTGTACCCATGTGTCTTTCAAAAGGGTAGCGCCACCTCATGAAGACTGGACCGCACAACTTAATCTCACGAATCAAATGCACCATTGTGTCAAAAAGTGACAGTGGGAAATACATCTCAAATTTTCACAAAGTTACAACAGCATTTGCCTGGAGAGAATCAAGTGTAAAGGGATCAAGAACTTTGTTGCAAATAGTATTAAAAAACCCACAGAGGCTTGTAACAACTTCTCTCACGTGCTTTGGTAAAATACCACGAATTGCAATCGGTAGTGTAGGGAATTTTTTCAAGCATTACCCCAAACTTGAACCCCACTGTGATCATACACTAAATTACGGTGGCGTCCAAAGGGAAGAAAGCTAGAGCAAAAAAGTCGCCAACAAGTTTTAGGAACTTGTAAACCGTTCACGAGGTGAAGGTTACACCCCTTAACGATACAGGAGATCGTTAACTCCAATAGGTCTGGAACCATGACTGGTCGTTCGGGGATGAAGGTACAAATCCAACCTAAAAGAGATTGAACCTGCCCTAATAATAGGCCTCTACTTTATTCTGATCGTATTCATGTGCGCTTTCTGACTAACATGCAATCAATAGGATTAACCCTAAATCTATTTATCTATGTTGGTTGAATATTAATGCACAAACAAAACTATTATTGGCGATCACTTGAATTATAATCATATTAACCCTAAACAAGATTAATTAATTATCTTATTAAGCGTGATTACAAGTACAAATTCCCTTTAAACATGCATAAAAGGTGTGACCAAGAAATAACAATAAATATAATCAAGCAACAATAATCATCATCATGAATAATAATCAAAATTATAATCATCATAATAATTATAAAAATAATCATAATCATATCAACGCTAAAGCATAATAATAGCAAGATCCTAGGCATGATACTAACAAGATTAATAACAAACCCTAGCATGTCACTAAACAATAAAGATCAAAGCTTTAACCCTAACATGATACTAATATGAATATTAGAAAGAGAAAATAGGAAGCATCATAGAAATCATAATTGATTCAAGACACTTATTCTTTACCGTAGACAAGGTACTAGGAAGCATTATTTTAATCATACTTGATATTAGATATTACCCTAAACATGATACTAGGAATCAAAATAATATCTAAGCACGATTTCTATATCAAAATATCAATTAAAGCACTTACTTGGATGCCTCGTACTTCTTTAATAACAAAATACACGCGTTAGTAACTTCAAGGAAAATAATAAAACAAACAATTAAATTAAATAATTGAAAGAGAGATTTGGGACCAAACCCTCAGAAATTAAAACCTTTCACGTCTAGGGCGAAGGCAACTTTGAATTTGGTTAGGTGTCTCTAGATCTTGTGAATGCGAAATTTTGTATGCAAAAAGCTTGTTTAGAAAAGAGAGAGAGAGAGTAATCAAGAGCATCTTAAAAACTAGAGAGAATAAGAAAATTAATAGTTGTTGATGATTGAAAACGGATGTTTAGGAGGCTATTTATAGAGAAAATCATCCGGATGGATAGAAAAACGAATCAGAGTTTCGAAGAGAATAAAACGACTTAGCGCCAGACGCTAGACATTAGCGCCAGGCGTTAAGGCTAGCGCCAGACGCCAAGCATTAGCGCCAGGCGCTAATCCTGTCGTCAGTCGCTAGGAACCAGTTTCACGTGTTTTCTTAATTTTGATAAAATTTAGTCGTACAAAAGGGCAAAATTATATTTTCCTTAAAAACACATCTTTTATTCTAATTAAAACTCTAAAAAGTCAACTAAAGTCAATTTATCAATGCTAATTAAATTAGGAATGAAAAGAAACTTCTAGAAGAATCTAGAAGACTAAAATCAATTCTAATTGCATTAGGAATGATAAATCAATATTAGGCCCTCCTCTAGATCATTGGGCCGCACATAAATATCAAACCGGGCCCAGTTTAGTAATTTGACCATAACTTCCTCATTATTTATCGAAATTGGGCTTATAATGTATCGTTGGAAAGCTCTTTTCAAACCCCATCCAACTACACTATTATTGGACCCTTGCCATGGACCAAAACAAACTAGATTGGCTTTTTTCTTAAAATAGGTTTCTCAAAAACAGAGAGAAAGAAAAGAATTAAAAACTAACCGCAACACTAGACTTTCCACACTTTCACTTCATTCGATTATGATTCGGTTTGGTTTTGGGGAGACAAAAATGGGTGTCTACACCTACGTATTCGTTAGGAATTAGGCCGAACATAGCTCTAGCCGAACCTTGCACAAGTGTGTGTATACCTCAAAAAGGTCTTTTTAAGGGTTGTAACGTGGTTAGGCTAAAGGTTGAAGAAGAAGGGGATAAAAGGATCAAGACCCTAGATAAGTCCCCAAGGTGTGCTACTTTGCTTTTGGGAATTTGTATTTTCATGCTTGAGGTTTCTCACTTTTTTTTTAGCTTTTCTTTTTTGCTTTATTTATTTATTTTTCTAAGTGTGGACAATCTCGATCATGCGGTCTATCACTCACTTAGCATTCATGTTTCTCAGGCACGGTACCGAGCACTCGATAAGAAACGCAATCCGAGACGTAATCTTATCGAAGATATTTTCATATCAAAGACATTAGAACACTTGCCATTTTGTACACTTTTATTATTATTATTATTTTGTTTTTTTGCTATTTTAATCTTTTGAAGTCACTCAAGATTTTTATGAAACTGAAAATTGCATAAGTTGCACACAAACCCATCCCAAAGTTAGGTAGATATGGGTTGAAAAAATGAAGGTTCTATCGTTAGACGAGGCTCAAAGTGGTTTACTAAAAAACGATTGCATATTTGAAGGGTGAAAAGTGATATGATGTGGCTACAAGGGGTGCCTCAAATCATTGGTATACCTTGTGCTTAGTTTGACATGAATTTTTTTTAATGCAATGCAATGAAATGATCATATGCAAGGAAATAAATTCTCATTTAATTAAAAGGGGAAAAAGAAATAATCTACAAAATTAATCTAAGGGAAAAGAAAGGTTTCTATGCTAGACTTATTGGGGAAAGGAAAAAATGAAAAAGAAATAGAAAAAAAAAGGATCATGAAATCTTGTCGTTGCAGCTCGCCTCTTGTCTTGTGTTGTTTGCTTCGTCATCACCCAGTCTTCTCGTTAGCTAGAGGCAATGGGATCTTATTTTCTTCTATGATATCTTGAATGAGATTTTGAAACCTGTAGTATTCATCAGTAGTATGACCGCGTCCTTGATGGTACTTGCAATAAGAGTTGGGATTCCATCTCAAAGATCGATTTTCTGACGTTGGATCCTAGGTAGAGCCAATAGGTTTGATTAATCCTCGATCATAGAGACGATCGAAAGCAGCATCGTAGGTCATTCCAATGGATTTGAACTCTCTCCTGGGTTTCCTTTTAGATCCTTGATCGTCCATGGCTAAGACACCATTATGGTCAAAGGTACTAACATTATTACTAGAGTGGATGTTTTCGGAAGAAGAAGGATTGTCGTTCTTTTTTCATTTCCAGCCACTATGGTTACTGTTGTTAGTAGATTTTTGTTTTGCAAGGTCATCTTCAATTTCAATTCCGATGTCATAAACGGCCTTGAATATATTCAAATTGTGTTGATATTTTAAATGCTTCGAATGCTTCTCTTGGAGATTCTTGATAAACATCCTCACAGATTCTTTTTCGGTGGGAACCGCAATCATCTTAGCGGAAGTTTCCCTCCACTTATTGCAGAAAGAAGTAAAGCCTTCATTCTCTTTTTGTCTTAGCATCTCGAGTTGTCTATAATCAGTTTTGACTTGAATATTACACTTATATCTATTAATGAAAGCGTTTACAATAGCATTCCAAGTAGAGGTTTTCTCTTTATGAACCATTGTTGACAAACGGTTTCAAGAGATAAATAAAACAAGGAATGAAAGACTTTTCTATCAATCCCCTTAATGTTCATTATAGCTTCAAAGGCTCTTAAGTGAAGATAAGGATTATTTGTTGCCTTGCATTTAGGGATGTCTGTGGCATTAAACTTCTGCGGAAGAAGCTTCTTGTCCACTGAGACCCCTTGTGAACTGATGCCCTGGAACTTGTAGTCACTAGTTAGCTTGCTCAAGCTTTCTTGCATGAGCTCCATTTTTTGTTGCTTCAAAGGGTCATTGATTTTGAGGGTTAAAGCCTTCAATGTCTCAGTCACGTCAGCCAACTGCTTCTTGAGTTCATTGACTTCTTCTTGACTTGCCTTTATCTTCTTAGCTTTCCTCTTTTCCGACTCACTTGTTTATCAAAAAGTAAGACTTGAACAAAGAGGTTGTCCTTGATTAATCGCCCTTTTCTCCTTGACCAAGTACTGTGGAAAGGGAAATTAAGGATATTCTCTGTTAATTATTTTACTCAAACTCCATTCAACATGCAATAGATGGAAGAAGGTAGGAAGAATGAATATTGTGATATGGGGAAAGCATGTAGAGAATGAAAAGATGAAGTAGATGGAGAGAAATGGAAAATTTAGGAATAGAATGTACCCCCAACTCAAGTGACGGAAAGAACGACTCATGCATGAACCTAAGACATGGTCATGGTGACATATACATAAAGTGTATTCTAAGACTAGTGAGTGTAGGTAACATGTTAAAATTCGTGTCATGACCATGTGGCTAGACTATGTGACTAGACTCGAACAAATACTAAGTTAAGACCTCACGTATATGCATTAAACTGGACAGGCTGTGGTATTTTAGTCATATTTTTTTATCTGTGACTCTGATTAGGATGAAACCAACTCCAAATTAAAGATAAAACTCAGGACTACAGATCCAAAGGTTATAAGACTCGTAGTTATTTCTAGAACTCCGGCTATGACCAAAACAAGTTGACGCTTGTGCAGTATACGGGAATAAAAATCCCCGGGTTGACTTAAAGGGACTATGACTCGATTTAAGGTATTTTAGCTCAAATTAATTAATTAATTAATTAAGCAAATTCCTTTATTCATTAATTAGTTTATTAAGACTTAATCACAAGTTAAACCAAACGGTTAGTTTAGTCACAAAATAAGTATGCACAAGTAAGAGATGCACAAGTAGTCAAGTAGTCACAACATGATGCAATGAGTTTACAACCAAACCATGGCTCTAGTTCTCTAAAGTTTGGGATATGGGTTAGTCAAAGATGGTACATGGTTAATTGTCCGGATGCACCACGCGAAAGCCTTACCTTTTGAAGGGTTGGCGCGAGTGGATGGGACACCGAGAGTTAAAAACTCGCTTCCATGGTAACATTCTCGGATGTACCCTTTGTTGCACAGAGTGTTCAATCAGGTATATGGAGCATGAATTCCCAGAGGGTTATGTCCATATGTAGAACACATATGGGTTTCAGAAAAGTGAGAAAAACTCAATCAGGAAGTAGGATCGAGCAAACAGTGCAAAAAATTGGTCAAAATTAGAACGCATATTTCTGGCTCAGTATTGGAAGAACTTGGCGCCAGCAAATAGAGGCTGGCACCGTGATTTGGCTCTGGCGCTTGGCGATAGGAGTGTCGCCTGGCGCCAGAGTCAAATCCTTGGCGCTAGACTCTGTTTTCTGACGCTAGTTCCTACATGCCTCAGCAGCTTTTTGTGCTCGATAAAATTTTTCAGTTTTGCGCAGCATTATTTCGATCCTAGTTGTGAAAGATATTCCTCAAATTTCCTACGTGTAAAAATCCTATGTTTTAACTCATTACAGATGGTCTTTCCAATGAGATCTTTTTTATGCATATGATAATAATGTTAATCAAAATTACGCACATGAAATTCTTAGAACTTTTCGAGTCTCATCCACTCATTCTAAATCATTGCCGAAATAAATTTCAGGAATTAAAATAGAAATCCTCCCCAGCAGATTCGCCAAAAACTATAGGGAATATTTCAAGCACTACCCCAAACTTGAACTCCACTGTGATCATACACTTAAGTACGGTGGCGTCCAAAGGGAAGGAAGCTAGAGCAAAAGAGTCGCTAACAAGTTTTAGGAACTTGTAAACCGTTCACGAGGTGAAGGTTACACCCCTTAACGATCCAGGAGATCGTCAACTCCAATAGGTTTGGAACCATGACTGGTAGTTCGGGGATGAAGGTACAAATCCAACCTAAAAGAGATTGAACCTGCCCTAATAATAAGCCTCTACTTTATTCTGATCGTATTCATGTGCGCTTTCTGACTAACATGCAATCAATAGGATTAACACTAAACCTGTTTATCTATGTTGGTTGAATATTAATGCACAAACAAAACTATTATTGGCGA
Source organism: Chenopodium quinoa (assembly GCF_001683475.1). Taxonomy (NCBI): domain Eukaryota; kingdom Viridiplantae; phylum Streptophyta; class Magnoliopsida; order Caryophyllales; family Amaranthaceae; genus Chenopodium; species Chenopodium quinoa. The sequence goes on along the minus strand of NW_018744633.1, from coordinate 1,859,727 downwards.
TCACTTGAATTATAATCATATTAACCCTAAACAAGATTAATTAATTATCTTATTAAGCGTGATTACAAGTACAAATTCCCTTTAAACATTTGTTTGACGTTGTCTTAATCAAGATAAATTTATTAAGTGTGATAGAATAAATTGGCGATCACCTGTAGGCTGACTCTGTTTCACGTGTCTATCAAATAAATTTGTACTTGTATTTGTCTTATTAAGTGTGACACTTGTAGGTTGACGTTTGATGACGTCAACTTGAGTTTGAATGCAGGGTGACGTTTGATGATGTCAACCTGAATTCAAGGGTTTTGTTTGAATACACCTGAAAAAGGGCTTTGAAGCTTAGTCCCGATCGAATGTGTTTGAGTGTATCTGAACAAGTCGGCACGAGTTTGATGTGCTTGTTGACTTACTTCAGAGAGAATTCAGTTTGAGTTTTATGAGATCTTGGAATAATGATTTCTGCATCCCCTCAACTGATGGAGGAATGATGTATTTATAGAAGATGAGAACCCCTTGAGTGGACTTAGTAGATTTGGGTCTGGCCCATTTTATGTCTTAAAAGTCTTTTAACCTGGTCCATTTAATTTATTTTATAACCCGAATTGTATTTGATTAATCAAGATTATTTATTTGGGTGGGCCAAAAATAATTAAAATGGATTATTCATATGATTTTTACCCAAATTAATTTATTTAATTTAATGTATGACACTCATAAAATTTTCGTGTCTACAAATTGCCCCCTCGAGACTGTGTCACATACACGATTCAAAGTGTTTAGTGTGACAATGTCTCAACCCTTTTATTTGACTTTGAAGTCACTAGTACTTTTTTTTTTTTTTAAAGTACTAGGTTTTGTTTATGGGAATTCTTGAGCCCCAAGGTTAGACTCCTATTTGTACTAGGTTTTGATCTGCTACGAGATCCTTGTCCACCTTAACTTATAAATTTGGGTAGCTAACAATTTATTTAGTTGTCGAACAACACCTCCTTGCTGAGCTGACATCCCCAATTTTGATCACCTCATCACCGTCGTCGACCATGTTTCCGTAGTCAAATCAAGGCAATTCTCTCCCACCCATAATCTAATCATTTGACAAATCTCAACACTTGGATCTTATTATGTAGGCACTGTCATTCACATGGGGATTAATTAGGCTACCCATATATACACGCTGACTTTGTATTGCCTAACCTCCTTTAATTCTTTGATAATTTGGCTTGCTTTATCACAAATTAAATTTGATAAACTAATCAGTCCTGCTCTTAACATTATTGATGTTCAGCACCCAAGTCAAAAGAGCTCTCATGATTTTTAGATCTTTATCGGCAACCATAATATTCAAAAATCCGTCAGTAATCACTAAGCAACCTTAACTTTTCTAGCAATTTTATTATCACATACTCCTGAAACTTCAAGCAATATTTCTAGTCATGTTGATGTGTGTGTGTGGTTTTTTTTTTTTTTTTTTTTTTTTTTTTTTGGTGTTGTGATCAAAGATCATCAATCTTGATATACTCCATTGAATATAACTACGGAGTAGTAATTGCTCATTAAACCTAGTTGCAATTTTAACCGATTATTTTAGTGTAAGAGTTGTCACGTACTCAATAATCAATACCCAATATTTGGATTATGTACTTTGAGGTTCTTTGTGTGATATTTGGCTATTTGCACGTATACATCATACGTAAATACACTTTTTTTTTTTGTATTTTTGTATTTTTGTGTGTTTGTTCTTTGTGTTGTGCATATGACAGGTTCACGAGGTAGCCATATGTTGCCGCCCATGTTGCGATGGGTCAGGACTCTTTGTTATGAACCCATCGGGGATGTCAAGTCATGTATGCCATTCGTTATGAACTTGACATCTTAAGACTGGCCGGATGACCTGAAGATTTGAAGTCATCATTGTCGCGATGAGTTAGGACGTCAAGTCATGTATGCCAGTCATTATGAACTTGACATCTTTAAGACAGGTCTGATAACTTTGAAGACTTGAAGTCGCCCTTGTCGCGGTGAGTCAGGACCCTTTGTTATGAACTCATCGAAGACGTCAAGTCATGTATGCCAGTCGTTATGAACTTGACGTCTTTAAGACAGGTCTGATAACTTGAAGACTCGAGTTGCCCATGTCGCGATGGGTCAGGACTCTTTGTAATGAACCCATCGGAGTTGTCAAGTCATGTATGCTAGTCGTTATGAACATGACATTTTAAGACTGGCCTACTCAAAATTCCCATACGAGATTGACGCATACTCATTATACATGTGCCATGTCAAACACTACACCCTTTTTTTTTCTTGCTTTGCTTTGTCGTTCACAGTTTATACTTTTGTGAGCCAGGAGTAATTTTTTTGTTTTGTTTTGTTTTGCCGTACACAGTTTATACTCTTGCGGGTCAGGAGTAAATTTTTTTTTAATTTCGCCTTACACAGTTTATACTCTTGCGGGCCAGGAATAGTACAATGATGATGTTTTTTTTTTTTTATGTGGCTGCACTTGATAATTTTTTTTCCAAGCTGCCTACGTACTTGCTAAATAAACAGGTTATCTTACAAGATCAAGCCAACGTAGTTCAAACAATGCATTTTTTTTTTGTAAGTAGTTTATTCTCTTACTTAGGAGTGTGCAAAGCCTTCACATCATGAATAGTAGCACTTTAAAAACTTGCCATTAATTGGACCTTGCGCAATCCCTCAGCATCAACAATTTTGTATGCCCCATTAGTGTAGACTTCTCGTACCATATAAGGACCATCCCATTTTGATGTGAACTTATTTCCAGTTTTGCGCAAAGTATTGATATGCCTTCTCACTGCCAGGACCATGTCTCCCACTTGAAAAGAACGAGGTCGAACCTTTTTGTTGAATGCGTGTGTCATGCGAGCTTGATAGCATTGCAATTTTTGTTGAGCTTGTAATCTGTTCTCGTCAAGTGCTTCAAGCTCAACCAATCGAAGCTTGTCATTTTCATCACTAGTTAAATCCTCTTGAATGGCAATTCTTAGTGATGGAATTTGAACTTCTAAGGGTAGGACAACCTCTACACCATACACCGACGAATATGGGGTAGATTGTGTTGCATTCTTGTATGTCGTCCTATATGCCCAAATTGCTTCCCCTATCTTTTCATGCCAGTCACGCTTAGACTTTGCAACGACCTTGCTTAGCAAATTACAAAGCGTTTTGTTAAATGCTTCAGCTAGATCATTTGCAGGAGCATTGTACATGGATGACTTATGTTGCGTGAACTTGAACTTTTGGAAAATGATATCCATCAAGTTGTTGACGAATGGCTTTCCATTGTCAGTGATAATTCTTTGAGGAATTCCATACCTATAAATGATATGGCTGCAAATGAAATCGACAACATTTTCTTTTTTCACCTCATGAAGGGGAATAGCTTCAGCCCACTTAGAAAAGTAATCAGTGGCAGCCAGTATATAAGCGTGACCACCAGATGACTTTGATGTCATCGGACCAACCACGTCAAGACCCCATTCTTCGAATGGCCATGATGTCACAGTTGGATGTAGTGGTTCTGGAGGTTGGTGAATGAAGTTTGCATGAAATTGACATGCTACACACTTTTTAACAAACTCCATGCAATCTTGAACCATTGATGGCCAATAATACCCCACCCTTTTGATACGATCATGAAGCTTAGGACCAGATTGATGAGCTCCACAAATCCCTGAATGAAATTCCTCTATTGTTTTGGCTGCCTCTTCATCTTCTAGATATCTTGACCATAGCTTGTTAAAAGATCGTCTATAAAGAGTCCCTTTGAAGAGAATAAAACGAGAGGCTCGACGGCGGATTTCTATTCGGTGTTGTGGATCATTAGGAAACTTTTGGGATGTTTCTAGTATGTCATTCTTCAAAGAAAGGCACCATAACATGTTGATGTGGCATGTAATGATTCGTCAATTTTTCCTTTATTTTTAAAAAAATCAAAATGTATTATAATGCATGTATAATTGTAAATACCCATATTTTTGTAAAGAATACATAATAATTATGGTATTTAAAATCTATTTTTATAAAAAATCATTTCCGAAAAATAAATTTTAATTAAAATTTTAAAAGTCAGATATGTTCTTCATCTTCATCGTTCTACATTGTTCATGACAATTTTTTTAATGATCTAGATATGTTCTTCATCTTCATCGTTCTACATTGTTCATGACAATTTTTTTAATGATCTCTCTTCCGTACGATTATGGGCAATTAGGGTGCAGCGATTAGGGTGCAAGTTCCGACGACTTTTCCGGCACATACAGCCATAATGGTCCGGCAAAGGGTCCACGGCGGAGGCCCAAGTTTCTGGCGAATTTTCAAGCGGTCCGGCAAAGCGTTTTCCTGGTGCTTTTCTCGATTATTGGTGCAGAATCAAGGCTGCGATTATTAGGCAAATCTACAGGTGGTTCAGGCGACAAAAAAGGCTTTCCGGCGTTTGCAGTTCTTTGATAGTTTGGCGATGGTTTAAGGATCAATTTTGGTCAATTTAAGGAAGTTTTCAGGCGGTTTTTCCGGCAATTTTTTTTGCAGCCGTTCTTCTTCGCTGTAACGAATCCATGATCAATCATTCTGGTTGTTCGTTGGATATATTGTGTATTTTTGGTGCAAGGGTATTGAGAATACATTCAATGAATTTGGGATGAACGAACAATGATGAAATTTTTTAATATTGTGAATTTTCTTTGTTTTTAAATAATTGTGATTTTTAATTATAAGTTATTTTCTAAAAGTTATCAATAAAATATAAATAGATTTTTACAATTATGTATTTCTAAAAAAAATATGTATTAAAAATAATATATAATATAAATACAATTTTAATACGTTATGGATATCAAAATAATTAAAAATTCAAATAAAAATACTAAATACGAGCCAATCAAATATCGCCATGTCACCAAATTGTGGTGCCTTTTTTGAAAAATGACATTGTAGAATTTTTACAGCTTTTGGTGATCCAAATAGTCGATGATTGGTTGACGCCAGTCTTCTTTGTCAATTTGGCAGATAGTGATCATGTCAACCTCCTCGACCTCGTCATCTTAAACTTCATATTCATCAGGTGCAACTACCCAACGATTGCAAACAGGCACAGACATGGTTTCCTCTGCCCCTAGTGCCAAAGTGGCTGCAAGACTAGCAAACGTGTTAGCCATCTTGTTGGCACTCCTTGGAACATGGCTTAGCTTGACAATGTCAAACTTGTCAAGCAATCTTGATGCATGTTTGTGATAAGGAATTAAATCATCTTTCTTGACTTCATATTCGCCTAAAAGTTGACTTATAACGAGTTGCGGATCTCCATAAACATCAAAATCTTGAATTCCCATTTCAACCGCCATTTAAAGACCCATAATAAGAGCTTGGTACTCATCCATGTTGTTTGAGCACAACTGAGTTAGCACAAATGAGTAAAATAAAACTTGCTTTTTTGGCGACACAAAGACTACCCCTGGTCCTGCGCCATCTTGACAAGCAGCCCCGTTAAAATACATTTGCCATGGTGGTAGTATTTTGATGTTAAACAGATATTCTCCAGGCAAATCAACGGACATCTCCCATTCAGGGTGGTACTAGGTGGTCAGTAAAGAAGTCAGCGATGGCTTGCCCTTTAATAGACTTTTGTGGTAAGAACATTATATCGTACTGTTTGATGTGTACAACCCATTTAGCTAGTCTTCCAGACAAAACCGGTCTTGAGAGGATTTACTTGATTGGGTCGGCTTTTGAGACGACATGGACTGTTGAGCTTGCATGTAATGCTTCAACTTTTGAATGGAAAAAATTAACGCAAGACAAATTTTTTCAATTGGTGAATAATTCAGCTCAGCACCCACCAACGTTCAACTCAAGTAATAAAGAGCTATCTCCTTGCGATCTTCAATTTCTTGAGCACACATTGCCCCCAATGATCTTTCTTGAGCAACAATGTAAAGGATTAGAGGTTTTCCTTTAAATGGTGCCCCCAAAATCGGCAGAAAGGACAAATACTTCTTTATATTGTCGAACGCTTTTTGACATAAATGATCCCATTTTAATGAAGCATCCTTTTTCATGAGATGACTAAATGGTTGACATCTGCCTGCAAGATTGGAGATGAACCTCCGAACATATGTAAGGCGCCCTTGGAGATCGCGAAGTTCATTGAGATTTCGTGGTACAGGCATTTCTTGAATTGCCTTAATTTTAGTTTGGTCAATTTCAATTCCCCTATGTCTTACGATGAAACCTAAAAATTTTCCTGAGGTAACACCGAACACACATTTGAGAGGATTCATTTTCAATTGACAGTTGCGTAGTCTTTCAAAGATTTTGCAAAGGTCACCTAGGTGATCCTCCCTCTTTTTAGACTTAACCACCAAATCGTCCACGTAACATTCCACAATTTCATGCATCATATCTTCGAAGATCTTTTGCGTTGCACGTTGATACGTGGCCCTGACATTTTTTTAAACCAAACGACATAACTTTGTAGCAAAATATCCCTTTTGGGGTGTGAAATGTCGTGCTTGATCTTCAGGCGCCATGTGAATTTGATTGTATCCAGCTGTGAAATCCATGAATGACAATGCTTCATGTCCAGTGGTGTCATCGATCATGATTTTTGTGACTGGAAGTGGAAAGTCATCCTTGGGACATGCTTCATTCAAATCGCGGAAGTCCACGCAAACTCGCAGTTGCCCATTTTTCTTCCTCGCAGGGACAATGTTAGCTATCCATGTAGGGTATTTGACTTCACGAATGAACCTTGCATCGATGAGTGTGTTCACCTCAGATTCAATTTTCGAGATCAACTCTGGCCTGAATCACCTTTGTGATTGCTTCTTTGGACTCACACCTTTTTTTATTGCCAATCGATGGACGGCGACTTTCGGGTTGAGACCTGGAATTTCTTTGTAACTTCAAGCAAAGACATCTTTGTACTCAGAGAGTAATTTGAAGTACTCTTGTTCTTCTTCTTGGGTAATAAGAGCACTAATGTACATAGGGCGTGGGTCTTCAAGAGTGCCAAGGTTTAACTCTTTTAACTCATCTACTGTTGCTTGCCCCCCGTCTTCAAGTGTCTTGGGAGCTTCATCAGTTTCTATTTCCTCGTCGGGATTTGACACCTCTTCAGCCGTCACATGATTTGTGGAAACAATCTCCTTATGGACCTCTATAACATGGTCTGATGACTCATTTTGGTTAGTGAAAACCACGGTGCGAACTCTTGCCTTTAAAGGTTGTTCCTCAATGATGTATATGTCTTGCATTCTCTTCATACGAGAGGGAACCATACTTTTTGGCTCATCATTTTTCATGACATTGTCTTCCCTTTTCTTTATGCGACTAAAAGATGACTGTCTTTGTTCTTTGCTAGAGGCATTTGTCATGCCTACATGGTTAAAGACAAATACTTTTTTGTCTTAAGGGTTGCGAACTTGAAGTTTCTTTCACCCTATGGTCACATTCTCCAAGCCTATTGAACACTGAGACATGATTCCTTGTAGTAAATGGTTGAAGTCGATCAAATACAGAAGTTCTGGGTGTGGGAACATCGTTCTGACTTTCACCTTCCTTGAGTTCCTTGGTAGTAATGTACAGTGAGGAAGAAGCGTCTACTTTACGCCATACACAAATTTTTATTGGTTTGGGGCGCTGAAACCCAAGGTTGCCTTGGATTCTTGATAACTAGAGCCATAGTCAAGAAGTTTCTTCTAAGTATCATTGAGTCCGTTGGGTTTGATGTCTATGACCTTACCCATGGGTGTTGGGTTTTCAAAGTCATATCCTGCCTTTGCCAATAGCTTGTATGCATTTTGGCCGAACTTTGCTTTGTTAAGCTCTTTTGCCTTAGATGAATCTGTTGATAACTTAGAAATTTGGCTTTGCGCGCCTTTCCTAATGGTACAGTTGTTATACTCTTCAAGTTTTGGAGAGTAGTGTCATCAATTGGCTTTGCTACCTTAGCATCAAGGTTAACCTCTCGACACATAAAAGGTGATTCTCCCTCCTTGCGACGTGATTTTGAGATGTATCGCAAAATAGGAGTTGACAACTTTGGCTTTTCTTTTATGACGAGCTGAGAGACACTCTTTTCGTCCACTTCTACCTTTTGTTGAGACTTCTCCTCGACAAAAGATGTCTTTTTGTCATTTGAAACCAAAGTAGTGCTTTCCTTAACTTCTATTTTTCCTGTTGAAAGGACTTGGGAAGGTAGTATCTCACTTGACGCCTCTTCTTCTTCAAAAAACTTGGCGTCAGCAAAGTAAGAATCTTCTTTGCTAAAAGGTTTGACATCCCCATTTATCTTATTTTTGCCCCCACGATAGTACTTGAGACATTGATGGAGGGTCGATGCTACTACACCATTCTCATGCAACCAAGGGCGTCCTAGCAACATTTTGTATGATGTCTTTGTGTCAATCACATGAAAGAGAGTTGATGACGTTAACTCTCCCATTGTGAGTTCCAGGCGTATTATGCCTATTGCACGCTGACTGTCAAGGTTAAATCCTTGGATCACTATGCGACTTTTAGAGAGTTCATCCATCTTGATTCCAAACTCTATAATAGTGGATTTTGGCATGATGTTGACAGAAGATCCACCATGAACTAAAATGCGACTCACTTTTTGTTCACGGATGTACCCTGACACTAACAAGGGTCTATTGTGGGGTTTTGACCCCATCAACAAATCATCATCTGTGAATGCCAAGGCTGCGTTGCACGACACACATTTTGTGGCATCTTCCGCAGGTTCTCCAGCATTTTTCACCTTATCGACTTACAACTCTGGGTGTTGAAGTGCAAGAGATAACTGTTAACACATTTCTTTAGGAAAATGAAAAATTTGCCTCCATCCCATTCGTGAAGGAAGAGCATCCAAGACAGTAGATATTTTTGGGTTTACTACCACCTCGGATTATTGTACAACTAATTTTGTTGATATTTCATCATCAACTTGTTCCTCCTCACTTTCCACAAAGGAAACCATATTCGCCGTAACCACAGTAAAGTAGTCTTGTGGGAAATATTCCTCTAAAGGTACAGGAGACAACGACTCTTGTTCAAGCAAATCTATAGGGAGGACCTTTTGCTTGCTAGCCTCCTTTGTCTTATTTCTACCCTTCAAATGCTTAGGTTTTCTCTTCTTTTGTTGTTTTCTTATACGATGTGAAGGTTGTGATTTAGGAGTATGCACTTGTTTCCTTAATTGGCCTTCTCCTTGTCACCAATGTCCACCCTTTGTCATCGTCTTCATTCCAAGAGTTAAGATGTGTAGGTTGTTCAACCTGGGACGAGACTTCGTGTTGAATAGGTTGACTCTCAACAAGTATGATCACAGGCTCCAAACTTCCAAATTGCAAAGTTTGAGCCTGAAATGATGGTTCAGTAGCTACCGAGGCATGATTTGATGTCACTGGCTCATCGACATCTAGCTCGATTGTCCCATCCTTGACAATTGCATAATTTTCCGCTTAAGTGTTATACACTTTTCAATAGGATGACTGATCAACCTATGATACAGACAATAATTGGGATCAGATGTCTTGTTCATCTACTCAGGGATCTTTGACTCAGGAAACTCGATGATTTTGTTTTCCAGCAATTTGTCTAACATGCCAGACAAGTCAGAGTTTGGGAAAGGGTATTTCTTAGCTTGAAGCTCTTTCAAAGTGGGTTTATCTTTCTTAACAAATCTCGAAGATGAACCCTTACTTTCTTCTTTCTTCTTCCCTGAAATCTTGATGGGTGCAGAAGAGGTAGTCACAGACAACGTCTCCTTAGTTTGAGTTAGCTCAGTCATGCTAACAACACGCTCAGTGCTGAAGAATCGCCCCAAAAACTCCACTTCCATTTGATCCCAACTGTCAATGGACTCAGCCTCTAAGTTGGTGTACCAGTCAAAAGCGGTTCCCTTAAGAGAACGAACGAATTGTTTAACAAGAAAGTCATCCTTGGTACCACCATTGATGCACGTCTCTATGAAATGTGCAACATGTTGTTTTGGGTTACCCTTTCCATCAAAGAGTTGAAATTTTGGAGGTTGGTATCCAAACGACATTTTCAGCTCATCTATCCTCCTAGTGTAAGGCTTCACATAACGTCGGCTATTATATGAACCTCCCCCTCCAAATTGGCTCTTGACAACATTGACTATCATAGCTTGAACTTGTTCAGCAGTGATTAAATTTTGTGCTCCATTTGGCTTTAATTCTTGTCGATTTAATGCTACCATCTGAGCTGTCATCACTTTCAGTCTCAATCGTTTTTTTTTCTCAAGTTTCTCTATCAAAGCAGCAATTTGTTCATTTTGCTGTTTAATTTGAGCATCTTTTTCCTCCCCATCTTTCTTCAGCTGTTCAAGGGTACTGCTCATTTCATCTAGTTGTTGTTTGACCGTCTTAGTATGCGTCACCATAACAGCAACAAAAGTAGGCTCAGGTGAACTCACATTAAACTCATTCTCATGTCCTTCATAAGAGTGATCGAAGGATGAGTTTTTCTGGATGACAGGCTCTAATGAACCAAACACAAGACTCTCATGTGGTTCATGAGTGGAGGACGTGAGAGACCTCACAGAAGCAGCAAGACGGGCGCGACTTTTTCGTGCTTTGGTTGGGATTGACGCAGCACGCAAGCTTCTTGCGACAGAGTCAACAACAACTTGCTTCATCCCTCTAGTAACGATGCCCTCATCAGTTTGGCTGTTAAGCATTTCAGCCAACTCAGTAGCCCTTTGTTGAGCTGTAGCAGTGATCCTTTTGTCGACAGGGGTCTTTGAAGCCATTTCAAGTTTTTTTTTTAAACGTACGGAAACAGAGATGAGAGGCAGAGAAAGTCCCACCGAGCGTGCCAAAATTTGTTTACACAAATTTCGAGTCTAAATAAATAAAGACGGGAAATAAAGTAACAAATGAATTTATATTAATATTTGATTTTTTTGGGTACAATCTCTGTATAAAAAGTTTATAATAAAATAAACTAAGTCCTCTTATTCTATGCCGCAGCTTTACGATGACACGTGTGTGACACCTGTAGGTTGACGTTTGATGACGTCGACTTGAGTTTGAATGCAGGGTGACGTTTTATGATGTCAACCTGTATTCTAGGGTTTTGTTTGAATACACCTGAACAAGGTCTTTGAATCTTAGTCCCGTTCAAATGTGTTTGAGTGTATCTAAACAAGTCGGCACGAGTTTGATGTGCTTGTTGACTTACTTTAGAGAGAATTTCGTTTGAGTTTTATGAGCTCTTAGAATAATGATTTCTGGATCCCCTTAACTGATGGAGGAATGGTGTATTTATAGGAGATGAGAACCCCTTGAGTGGACTTAGTAAGTTTGGTCCTGGCCCATTTTATGACTTAAAAGCCTTTTAACCTGGTCCGTTTAATTTATTTTATAACCCGAATTGTATTTGATTAATCAAGATTATTTATTTGGGTGGGCCAAAAATAATTAAAATGGATTTTTCATATGATTTTTTATCCAATTTAATTTATTTAATTTAATGTATGACACTCATAAAATTTCCGTGTCTACATTCATAAAGCACCTAAACCAAGAATCGCATGCATAACACACAAGACACATAATAATACCTTTGATGTGTGAATTGCACAAAGTTATTCGACAGGAAAATCAAGGAGAGAATAGAGCCCCAAGCGTTGCTCCTCTACTTAGTCCACGAAATTCGAACGAGCCGTCCACCAATACTAGATTGGTCGAGTGATTGAGGAAAACAACAATCACCACCTTTACGGACAACCGACCACCGCACGAACCACCACCACCACGAGACACCACTGGCGCCGAGGAGGAGGAAAGATCCGTGTGAGAGAGAGGACTTTGAGAGGGGTTGAGTTTCGTGTTTGCTAATTCGGGTTTGATCAATAGATCAATAAAACTACATACATGCAAACCTAGGCACCTAGTCTATTTATAATCTCATTATAATTAGACTAGGGCACAAAGCCCAAAACCACTTCTAGTCCTTCATATGGCCGGCCACCTAGAGTGATGAGGGCCTCGTCCTCTAATGCTTGATCTAGCCCCTTTGTGTGACCTTATAGGATCCGTCCAATTGAGCTTTGGGATATTTTACTAGTCCAAAGATCGTTAGTAACTCTAGCTATGGCAAAACGACGACCCAGATGTACAAACCTAATATCTCCATATTTTGATCCATTTATATATCTAGTAATTGCACACGACGAAGACATAAATCCTTCATACCCTTCACTCTAGCATAAACCTCCTTTCCACTCAATGGCCTAGGCGCAACCCCCTCCTAAACTTTCTCATTGAAGGCCTTTTTCTGCTTACGATACGGGTGATCGTGCCTAAGAAATGTTCAGGTCCTCACGTACACATCTTTGCCATAGTGATCAAGGTACACGTTCGGTGTGTCATCGATACAAATGGGACATGCTTTATGCCCTTTTTTCTTGTACCCGGACAGGTTGCCATATGCGGGAAAATCATTGATGGTCCACATAAGGGTAGCATGTAATAGAAACATCTCGTTCTTATGGGCATCAAAAACGGTAACTCCTTCATCCCAAATCTTTCTCAAATCATCAATAAGGGGCTCAAGGTAAACATCAATGTCGTTTCCAGGTTGCCTTTGCCCCGTTATCAAAAGTGAAAGCATTATGTATTTCCGTTTCATGCACAACCACAGAGGCAAGTTGTAAACCACTAAAAGTACTGGCCATGTGCTATGTTTGGTACTAAGAGTGCCAAATGGATTCATACCATCCGTGCACAACCCAAGCCTTAAATTTCTAACTTCATCACCAAATGCCCTAAACTTCATATCGATGTTCTTTCATTGTGGAGAGTCAGTAGGATGCTTCAAAAAACCATTTTTCTTTCTTCCCTCAGCATGCCATCTCAAGGTCTTAGCATCTTTTGGTATTGAAAATAGACGCTTAACCTTAGAATAATAGGAAGATACCACAACACCTTGGCAGAAGGTCCTTTCATACCAGCATATTGCAGCTTGATCACTTGTAACGCGACTAACCGCAACGTGGACACTCCTCCAACTCTTCATAATCATTTTGATACAAAACACAATCATTAGGACATGCATGTATCTTCTCATACTCCAAACCGAATGGACACATGAGTTTCTTTGCATAATAGTAGGAATTAGGAAGCTCATTCCCATCTGGCAACATATCACATAACGCAGTCAACAAAGAAGTGAAACTAGTGTCACTCCAATTATGCTTAGACTTAATGTTAAAAAGTGTAAGCACAGTTGAGAGTTTTGTGTATTTTTTGGACCCAAGATACAAAGGCTTTTTGGCAGCCTCTGATAATGAATCAAATACATCAGATCGGTCACCAAATTCACCTTCAACATCATGCATCATCTCATCCAAGTGATCACCACCACCATCCTCAGTCTCATCCCCATCTCCACCATCATCACTCCCATTTTCTTATTCAACATGAATATCGACACTTTCAAAATGCGTCTCATTGCCAACAACATTCTCTCTATAAGATCCCTTTTCACCATGCCAAACCCAAACATGATATTGATGCCTAAACCCATGACATTGTACATGAGCCATGATGGTATCAACACTATCAACCCTTGTGACATTATTACAATTCACACAATGACAATAAAGGTAATTCACACCCGTTCTGAGCTGATACTATGAAGCACTCTTGCAAAACTCTCGAACCCCATTAAAAAATTCCAATGTATCACGTCTACCATACATCCAACCGCGATCCACTGACGTTTTAAATTGCCTTTAAACATATCAACACATTTCAAACAATGTATAAATGTAACATATATTATGTCAATCAAAGTACATAGCATATATATCATCCATATCGCGTAAAAATGAATGCTCCCAAAAGGTCCTTATCTCTCTAACCTAACCCATCCTTGAACGTCTAATCTCACTAGTGAATGTATGTCAACTTTTAAATTTTAAGGAAAATCCGGCAGGATTTCCCCCCAGTTCTCCAAGTACACAATGTAGGTAATAACTTACCTACATATGTACCCAGAGAACATGGCGAGAAAATGATAAGCCGAGATATTCCATAAATCGTAAAAGAGACATACATTCACTACCTAAGTGAGATTAAACGTCCAAGAACAGTCCCAATCGGGTTCTATTCAAGAATTTCTCCTATTGAGAAAGACTCGAATGGGTATCTAGGCAAATAATGATGCAAGCATTCAATAAATTGCATTTATTTGACATTCAACAATACACAAGTTCATTCATTTATATAGTGCTAATAATTAAATTAACCTACCTACAATCAAACTAAGGTTACTTATCAATCCATTCATAGAGTGAGAAAGAGAAAGATTGAGGGATGAGGATGACAGTTGGAGGGAGAGAGAGAGAGAGAGAGAGACAAAGAGGTGTGGTGTGTGTTGGGCTCGGTTAACCACCACCCACTGCACCCACGAACACCACCACCAACTAGGAGCAGGAACCACCACAACCCACGAGCAGTCTCGAGCAGGAGCCACAACCCACAAACCCACGAGCATCCTCGAGCCCTACCCACCCACAAACATCCTCGAAACAGCTTATATGGAAAAAAAAATTAAAAACCAAGTGAAGGGAGTGATGGTGGTGGTGGACGAAATCTGGAAGAAGTGAGAATAGAGGGTAAAGAGTGAGACAAAGAGGAGGAGTGAAGGCGGGAGATGAAAAATTTTAGGAAAAATATGTTAAGTGAGACAACAGAGAGGATAAGTGAATGAAGCCCGCTTTTTCTTTTTTTTTTTTTTTAAATAAAAAAATTGGCAAGCGGTTTGGGGTTGAACCGCTTGCCAATTTAACTAATGGTAAGCGTTTCAACCCAAAATCGCTTGCCACTAGTTAAATTGAAAGCGGTTCGCACCAAAACTGCTTGCCAATTCATATGAAAATTTTTTTAAAAATAAATTAAGTAAATGGCAAGCAAATTTTTAAAATCGCTTGCCAATTGGAGCTTCCCATCACATTTATTCTACTAGTGTGCCCCTGTTTTCGGAGTATACCATTAACTATCATATTTGAATGGAGGTCGTAGTGAAGAGGGGTCTTTTCATCTTCGTCGATAAAAGAGACCTCTTCTGCATTAAAGCCCCATAAGTCTTCATCGTTGTCATAATTCTAAACATTTATGATAGGCTTATCAATTGCCTTGATCCACGTTGGGGAAGCATCGATTGTAACAGGAATTCATCCAACTAAGGCCTTCACCTGTTGATGAAGGGATGAAGGGACTGCTTTAAGGTCATGAAGCAAAGGGTGTACCAACAATAGGTTGATAGAAGCTTTAATATCTACCACTTGAAAAGTAGTAGCATGTTCTATAACTCCTGCGGTGATATTCATAGTAATAGTCCCAAGAGCTTGGTGACGAGTGTTGTCATAAGCTCTTATTCCTTGTGTGGATGGAAACAAGTCTTCATCTCTTATTCCTAGCATCCTCGCAGTTCGTAGTGGGCAAACATTGATTTCTGACCCACTGTCTATAAGAGTCATTGGGACATTCATTCTCTTGCAAATTACCGTGAGGTTTAAGGCCTTATCGTGTTTGTCACCCTCCGGAGGTAGATCCTTGTTAGAAAAGGTGATTAGATTGATGGGACTCAGAAGATCACTCGTGAGAAAATTAGCTAATCCCTCATAATTGGTTTTAGAATATATCCCTACTTTAGCCAAAGCATTCAATACTGCAATTCTATGCTCACGGGATGTGGCTAGTTGTTTCCATACATTTATTTTGACCTTAGTTTTTTTAAGTTGTTTGACAACATCGTTGTATTCTATGATTGGTATGGGAACTTGTTGGGTAGTAGGAATAGGTTGTGTAGTGATGGGAGGTTGCATTGTCCCTGATCTTGTGAAAACATCTATGGGTGAATTATTTTCATCCCAAATGTCATCTACTGGGTATATCGTGGAAAGTAGAGTTTCTTCCACATCTTTAAGGTAGACGTCCTCATCATTACTTTCCCAAACTCCGTTGATGCTAACATCTTTTTCAGGTGGAATTTGGACCAACTTTTTACTGTTAATCAATCCCTAGATTAAATCTTTGAATTTGAAATAGTGTACTATTGTATGTCCTCCTGTTTGATGGTATGGACAGTAGAACCTATCTATCCTTTTCAATGATTTGAATGGTCTTGGCTCAAGAGGTTTGATCTTCCCATTCTCGAAGAGCATTTTGAACATGTTTGCATAAGAGGTCCCAATTAGAATGTAAGGCTTGTTCTCCTTTTGGTGTTTTGAATACTTGGAGAAAAATTGGTTTTCTCTTAGCAGTCTCTGTAGGCATCACCTTTTTAATGTCATGCTTATTTCAAACCATCTTTGAGCGATCGAGGGCCTCGCGAGAGATGTTTATTGCTTCCCTCATTGCTTGTATGAGGATCCATAATTCTTCTTTAGTGGCAGGTTGTTCACCTAGAGGAAAATTACTCATGGCATCGAAAAAGGTTTCTTCCTGTAGACACCCAAATGTGTCTCCCCAAAACTAAACCCAGTGATGAATACTTTTCACGTCATTTGATTATCGAACGAAGTGAAAGTGTGAAAAGTCTAGTGATGAGGATGTTTTTATTAAAATATTTCTCTTTCTATTTTCAAAAATATTTCTTTTCTTACCCTATTTATGAAAAAAATCCAGTCCAATTTGGTTTGGTCCTTGATAAGGGTCCAATAATAGTGTAATTAGATTGGATTTGCAAAGAGCTTTCTAATGATATATTATAAGCCCAATTCCGATGAATAATGAGGAAGTTATGAATTAAATTAAATTAGACCCAATGATTTTAAATGTGGCCCAATGATCTAGAGGAAGGCCTATTAATTATTTTTAAAGTGATTAGGATTGATTTTAATCTTCTAGGAATATCTAGAAGGTTCTCTTTAATTCTAATGGGATTAGGATTGATAATTATATTTTAAAGATGTTTTATTTTGAATAAAATATATTAAATCTGATTTTTGAAATTGTTTAGACGCGGAATTACCTGTTAACCAGGTTAAAAGATGATTCTGCATGTAAAAGCGCGTTATACTTTTGAATCAGCGCGAGACGACAGAGTCGTCGCCAGGCGCTGACCTTCGTCACCTGGCGCTGCAGCTGTCGTCTGGCGACGAGCTTGTCGTCTAGCGCTGACTCCTGTCATTGGCAACAGGAGGTATTTTATTCCGAATATGATTTTCTTTGATCTTGTGCTATTTTTCCTATAAATAGGGTCGTATTTCCCTATTTTCAAGGATTTACAATCTACAATCAACCATCATCTCTCTATTCTCTATCTCTAAAAGCTAGAAGCTTTCTCTCTCTCTATTATTTTTCTAAACCTTCCCTCTCTCAAAATTCCTCACTCATTAGTCCTAGACACACCTAGCCAAGTTCGAAGTTGCCTTCGCCCTAGACGTGAAAGGTTTGATATTTCTGAGGGTTTGGTCTCAAATCTTTATTTCAATTATTTAAGTTAATTGTTTGTTTATTATTTTCCTTGAAGTTACTAACGTGTGTATTTTGTTATTAGAAAGAGATACGAGGCATCGAAGTAAGTACTTTAATTGTTTTATTGACCTTTTGATATAGAAAGCATGCTTAGATTATCTTATTGATTCCTGGTATCATGTTAGGATGTCTTATTGCTTCTTAGTATCATGTTTAGGGTAATAAGTAAATTTCTAATATCAAGTATGATTATTGTGATGCTTCCTATTTCTTTCCTAATATCATGTTAGTATCATGTTAGGGCTAATTGATCTTTTATATTTAGTGACATGCTAGGGCTTGTTATTAATCTTGTTAGTATCATGCCTAGGATCTTGCTAATAATATTATGCTTTAACATGATTATTATGATTTTTATTGTTATAATGACTATTATGTTGCTTGATTTTTATTATTTTTATTGCTTGATCACACCTTTTATGCATGTTTAAAGGGAATTTGTACTTGTAATCACGCTTAATAAGATAATTAATAATCTTGTTTAGGTTAATTTGATTATAATTCAAGTGATCACCAATAATAGTTTTATTTGTGCATTAATATTCAACCAACATAGATTAAAAAGGTTTAGGGTTAACCTATTGAGTGCATGTTAGTCAAAAGGCGCACATGAAGAGAAGAATAAAGTAGAGGCCTATTTTTAGGGCAGATTCAATCTCTTTTAGGTTGGATTTGTACCTTCATCCCCGAACTTTCAGTCATGGTTCCAAACCTATTGGAGTTAACGATCTTTTAGATCGTTAAGGGGTGTAACCTTCACCCTGTGAACGGTTTACAAGTTCCTAAAACTTGTTGGTGACTCTTTTACTCTAGCTTCCTTCCCTTTGGACGCCACGCACCATGCTTAAGTGTATGATCACAGCGGGGCTCAAGTGTGGGTTGGCTAGAAATATTCCCTACACTTCCAATTTTTTGATAGCATGTGCTTCTATGATTGGTTTGATGAGGGATGATGGGTCAACATGACTTTCCTCATTAGAAATAACCAAAGAATCAGAAAGTGGGCATGTTGATGCTTGGCTTCTTTCTTGCACGAGGGAATGGAAGTTTGTTGCTATCAATATAGTCTTGAATAAATTTCTTTAGCTTCCAGCAATTTTTAGTAAGATGGCCCCTGCCTTGATGGTATTTACAATGTGCATTGGGTTTCCAACTAGCCGTCCTCCTTTCGACTGGTGGATCTCCAAATGGTACAATGGGAGTTATAAGACCTTTTGCATAAAGAAGATCAAATGCGGTGTCATAACTCATGCCGTTAAGAGTAGAGTTCTTCCTAAATGGCCTCTTTTGTCCTTGATTATTCATAGTGAGGACTTCATTTAAATTAAAGGTGCTAACGTTGTTTGAGTAGGTAGTTTTATATGAAGAAAGATTGTCGTTCTTCTTTCCTTTCTAGCCACTATTAAAGTGGTTAGCAGCTTTTTGTTTCGCAAGGTCGTCTTCAATGTTAATACCTATGTTATACATGGCCTTGAAAGTGCTCAAATTACTTTGATATTTAAGATGCTTAGAATATTTTTCTTGGAGATTCTGAATGAACATCCTTACAAATTCTTTCTCACTAGACACCTCAACCATTTTATTAGAAGTTCCCCTCTACTTATTAAAGAAAGAAGTAAAACCCTCATTCTCTTTTTGATTTAACATCTCAAGTTCTATATGGTCAGTTTCAACTTGAATGTTACATATGTATCCATCAATGAAAGCGTTTACTATTCCATCCCAAGTAGGGATCTTCTCTTTATGAAGAGAAAAGAACCATTGTTGGCAAACGGTTTCAAGAGATAATGATAATAAAGAGTGAAAGACTATCCTATCAATCCCCTTAATGTTCATTATAATTTCAAAAGCCCTTAAGTGGAAATAAGGATTGCCAGTTGGTTTGAACCTAGGGTTGTCATTAGCATTGAACTTTTGCGGAAGAAGCTCCTTATCCACTGAGACCCCTTGTGAGCTTATTCCCTAGAACTTATAGTCATTGGAGAGCTTGCTCAAGCTTTCCTCCGTTCTCTCCATCTGTTGTTGTTTCACAGGGTCATTAACTTGAAGAGCCATAGCCTTCATCAATTCAGTTAAATTGCCAAAGTTTTGCCAAAGTTCATTGACTTCTTCTTGATTTGCCATTATCTTTTTAGCTTTTCTCTTTAGACGAATCGGTTTATAAAAAAAAAAAAAGACTTGAACAAAAGATTAGCCGCCCTTCTCTTCTTGACCAAGTGTTGTAAATTAAACAATTTATTCTAATGACTTGACTCAAGTTGATGTTGACTTCATTGGTTTTAAAAGGGAAAAAAGCACAAATAGGGTGCATATTTTTGGGAATCAAGTATAGGGTTTAAACAAGTATGGAGGTTTAAATGGAGGATATCCGACTTACCCCTTAAAAAAATGACGGAAAAATATGCGTGCACAAGACTCTCTAGACATGGTCAAGGTGAAACATACATATAAAGTGTGTGCTTTAATAGTGAGTAAAAGTGACATGCTTTGACTCTTGTGTAAGACCATGAGACTATGTGCTTAGACTCAATTAAGGACTAAATATAGTTTCATGCCGTTAATAAACTAATTAATTAGACTCAACGTGAGGACTCGAGCAAAAAACTGGATCGTCGCTTAAGAAACGGAACTGTCGCCAAACGCCAGGACCAACGCGATGCAACAATGTTGTCGCATAAGGCTAGACACCAGCGTGTCGCGCCACAGACCAAACTATTGCGTCATTACTGAAACATTAGTCTGGGTCTGTTTCCAGTGTTTTAACTCTAAAAGGACAAGCCTATAGTCGTACTAAGTCAAGTTTGATCAATTTATTTAGACTTTAATTGCTCATATTAATTTATTAATTAATTAAGCAAAGTCCTTTAACCGTTAATTAATTTATTTAGACTTATTCACAAATCAAACAAACGGTTAGTGTAAACACGCATAAGTTATGTACAAGCAAAGAATGCACAAGTAGTCAAGTAAGCACAATATGATGCAATGAGTTTGCAACCTAACCATGGCTCCAGTTCTCTAAAGTTTAAGGATAAGGGTTAGTCAAAGAGGGCCCATGGTTATGAGTCCGGATGCACCGCGCAGAAGCCTTACCTTTGGAAGGGTTGGCACATGTGGATGGGACCCCGCGAGTTAAACTCGCTTCCACGGTTTAGTGAATTCATAAACTCAGATGTACCCTTCGTTGCAATAAGCGTTCGATTGGGTAGATGGAGCGTGAATTCTTAGAGGGTTATGTCCATATTTAGAACACATATGGGTTCAGAATAGTGAGAAAACTCAATCAGGAAGCTAAGTAGAATCGAGCGAATAGTACTAGAACTGGTCGAAACAAAGAAGGTAGATTTCTAGCTCGGTATTGGAAGAACATGGCGCGAGACAATAAGGCATGTCGCCAGACGATGACCCTATCGCCAAACGACATTGCTGTCGCACGGCGATAGAGCCATTGCATTGCGCTGGCACTGTTTTCTCTGTGTTTATTCCTACATGCCTTAGCAGCTTTCTGTTTTTTGAATTTTCTAGTTTTTCGCTACGTTTTTTCGATTCTAGTTGTGAAAGATATTTTTCCAAAATTCCTACATGTAAAAATCCTATATTTTTTTACGCATTAAGGATGGTCTTTCCAATGCGGACCTTTTTTATGCTTATGCCAATAATGTCAATCAATATTCCGCACATGAATACTTAGAACGTTTCGAGTCTCAACCACTCATTCTAAATCATTGCCAAAATACCTAAAATAGAAATCCTCCCTAGCGAAGTAGCCAAAAACTGTAAGGTATATTTCAAGCATCCCACACTTGTGCCCCACTATGATCATACACTTAAGAATGGTGGCGTCCAAAGAGAAGGAAGCTAGAGTAAAAGAGTGGCCAACAAGTTTTAGGAACTTGTAAACCGTTCACAGGGTGAAGGTTACACCCCTTCACGATCCATGAGATCGCTAACTCCACAGTGGTCCTGAACCATGATTGGATATTCGGGGATGAAGGTACAAATCCAACCTAAAATCGATCGAACCTGCCCTAAAAATATGTCTCTACTTTATTCTTCTCATATTCATGTGCGCTTTCTGACTAACATACAATCATTAGGTTAACCCTGAACCTGTTTAATCTATGTTGGTTGAATATTAATGTACAAAAAAATCTATTATTGGCAATCACTTGAATTATAATCATATTAGCCTAAACAAGATTATTAATTATCTTATTAAGCGTGATTACAAATACAAATTCCCTTTAATCCTACAAGTGAGGGCGTGATCAAGCAATAACAATAATATAATATCAAGCAATAATAATCATAACAAATCATCATTGTAATAATATTCTCAATATCATCAAAGCATAACAATATTATTAGCAAGATCCTAGGCATGATACTAACAAGATTAATAACAAATCCTATCATGTCACTAAACATAAATATCAAAGCTTTAACCCTAACATGATAGAAGAAAATAGGAAGCAACCTACATGATACTAGAAAGCAATGAATAACATCCTAACATGACGATAGGAATTAAAATAATATAAACATGCTTTCTATCTTTCTATAGAAATAGAGTAATTAAAACAACTTACTTGGTTGTCTCGTATCTCTTTCTAATAACAAAATACACACGTTAGTAACTTCAATGAAAATCTTAAATCAAACAATTAATTTAAATAATTGAAATAAAGATTTGGGACCAAACCTTTAGAAAGTATCAACCTTTCACGTCTAGGGAAAAGGAAACTTTGAGCTTGGCTAGGTGTATCTAGAATTTGTGAATGTGGTATTTTTATTTTGAAAGTCTAGGCTTAGAAAGCAAGAGGGAGAAAGAAAAGCTATCACTTGAGAGATAGAAGAGAGTAGAATTGTTGATGATTGTGAATGATTAAAAACGGGGAATAAGGACCCTATTTATAAGAAAATAGTCCAAAAACGATAGAAAAAGAGATCGACCGAATTTAAATCGGAATAAAACAACTCTTGTCGCGGACGACAAGCACCAGCGTGAAACGACAGGAATCACGCATGGCGATAGAGAATATGTCGTGCGACAAGGCTGTCGTTTGGCGCTGACTGAAAAATAAAACGTGCTTTTGTACGGAATCCTTTTCCTAATATAATTAAGTAATTAGACTCCATGTTTATCAGTTTTAAAATCAGTTTTATCATAATAAAATAGTTATTTGATTCCCAATAAAATTCTATATTTTCTAAAGATAATTCTTAATCCTAACTCGATTAGAATTTAAAAGAACCTTCTAGACTATTATAGAATATTAAATAAATCCTAATAACTTTAGGAATAATAATTAATGGGCCCTCCACTAGATCATTGGGCCATAAAACAATTTCGAGCCCAACTTAGTATTTTGGCCATAACTTCCTCATTATTCATCGGAATTGGGCTTATAATATATCATTGGAAAAAAATTTCTGAGCCCAATCCAACTACACTATTATTGGACTCTTGTGATGAACCAAACTAAATTGGACTGGCTATTTTTATAAATAGAGTACGAAAAGAAATATTTTTAAAAAAAACAGAAAGAAGTATTTTTTATTAAAACGACCGCATCACAAGACTTTTCACATCTTCACTTCGTTCGATAATCAATGACGTGAAAAGTATTCATCACTAGGTTTGATTTTTGGGGAGACACAATTAGGTGTCTATAGTTTCTGACCCGAAGCAGCTTCATAGACAGAAAGTAATTCCAACACCTTATCTACCTCATTCTTCGTACTCCGAATAAAAAAGAAGACTATCATCCGCAAAAAGAGATGGGTGATCGGGCTCACTGGCTGGCTAATTTTGATCCCATGATGAATTTATTTTCCTCAGCCTCTCGTTATAGAGCAGATAAACCTTCGGCACAAATAATAAACAAAAAGGGGGATAAAGGATCACCTTTCCTAAGTCCTCAAGAAGGAAGAAAATTTCTAGAGGGTTGACAATTGACCCAAATCGAGAAAGATGATATGCTGTAAAACACATCATGATCAATTTCACAAAATTTGTCGGGAAACTCAATTTTAGCATCATTTGCTCTTGAAAACCCCATTCTACTCGATCATAAGCCTTACACATATCAATTTTAAGCTCTAAATAACCCTTTTTCTATTTTTTTTTTTCCTTTTTCCGAAGGCGAAAGTAATGAAAACATTCATAAGCCACTAAAATATTATAAGTGATTAGTCTACCTAGAAAAAAGCCACTCTACGAGTCATGAATAATTTTCGGAAGTACTATGGTTCAATATATTCGTAAGTACTTTTGCAGCCAATTTATAATTTACATTACACAAACTAATTAGACGAAAATCAACAGGAGACTCATATTCTTGTTTCTTTGGAATAAGGGCAATGTGAGTCTGATTTATCAGACCAATTTAATCACCATAATTGAGAATATTGAGAACACTGCGAACAACACCATCACTGATAATACTCCATGACTTCTGGTAGAAGAGAGCACATATTCCATCCAGGATGGGAGCTTTGGTAGGGTGCATTTGATTTAATGCTTCAACAAGCGCTATCAACTTGTTATAATTTGAGGTCAAAATCATCGGCTTAATCAGACCCGTAACTGGTGTATGATCTAAAAATGAATTAGTAGAGAATAGAGATTGGGTTTTTCTATAAAGTAACCTTGTTTTTTGCACTTTTCTACGCTGTAACCTAACATATATGACTTTCTACGCTGTAACCTTAAACTACGAAAAGTAAATGTACGATAACCTACGTCATCATGCATTTATGACAAGCGTTGGGGGTTGGCATTTATTCCGTCACCTAACTAATACTGTACACTATTTTCTCTCTCCTTTCAAATTTCCTCCTCTTCTATTACTTCACTTCACTCCCCCAGTTTCACTCTTTGATCAAAAACCCTAAAAAAAGAATTCCAGACCAACATTACGATAAATCGAACGTGGGAAATCGGTGTTTGTTGCTGTCGCATTCGTGGAGATTAGTTGTGGAGGAGAATCATCAATTGAGGTACGTATTTCGCTCGTTTATTTAGCCCTTAGAAGTTGTGATTATGTATTTATGACGAATTGTTAAGGATTTGTGTTGATTAGTTCATAAAGTTTGTGAATTTTGCCGATTTGTATTGTGTTTGTGGTTCTGGAATGAAAATTTGCGAGCTTTTTGGTTGATTGGTAGTGGGTAGATTTTTTATGGGTTTTTTCAATTGTGGGGGTATTTCATTTGTATAATTGCGTGATTGGTTGTGTGTTTTGTTGTGACTAGTAATTAGTTGTTGGGTGTGATGAGTGTAATTGATATGAAGTTGCTTTATTATTGATAAATGTATTGGTAAAATATTGCAGATGGATGAAGAGAGGATTTTGAAAATCCACTATCGTCAAAATTGTGTTTATTTAACAATTGAGGATCTTGATAAGTGATTGCTAATTGATGTCTTTAATGAAACATGTAATCCCCCGTCTTTCTAAATATTTTATAAATGAATTTTTTTTATTTATAATATTTATTTGTTATTTTCCGGAATTTAATTTCAAAATTTTCAAATTATTAATTTGGGTCGAAAATGATTTGAACAAACTATTTTATGCACCTTTATTCTACAATTTATGTCCAATAACACAAGCCTAACCCATTTGTTTACTTAATCGACCCATTATTTTTATGAGGCCCAATCTTCCTATTTACCCTACAATTCTCTCCTATAAATACCCCATGAATCCCCAAAAATTTTCCCATACAAAAAGGTTAGTCATATTTTCTCCTTTGTTTTATTAATTTTTATAATTATAATTATTGATTTATGAGTTTTGATTTTATTGTTTGAAATTAATTTAATTAGTATCAAATTGTATTTTTATGATTAAACTTTATAATTTCAGATTTTATAAGTGTCATAATTTTCAGATTTTGTAAATTTTATAACCTAGGGTTTTTACTTATTGAAAATCATGATTTTAGGGGTTTTATGAACAATTGATTTAGGGCTTTTATAGTAATGATGTTTTGAAATTTTGGTGATTTCAACTACTAATTAGTTTAACTTAATTCCAGATTATTTTAAACACTTAAATTCGTGTTTTAATTTTTAGATTAACGTTCGTTAATATTAATCCCGTTTAAATCCCAGTCAGGTTTTGAAGTCATCCGATTTTGATAAAAAAAAAAGTAGTGTTTTCCATGTGGAAACAACGTTTTAAGATTCACAACCTTTGGTAATGAGGACCACCCTTTCGTGGCCAAATCCAGCCTCTAAATATGATTTTCAGGCATTTTTTTATTTTAACGAAGTTTTTTATACTTAAAATATTATCCTTGAGTTTGATTAATAAAATTAATTATGTTTAAAGTTAATTAAGCATAAATATATGTTTTTATTGGAGTTTTAAGTGCTAGAAATAGTTTCTAAGTATTACTTTTGATGTTCTATAAAGAGGGTTTAATCACCCGTTAAAAAGGGAGATTATTAGGGGTTTTTAAATAATTTTCGGATTTTTATTAAACTTTAAACTTGCTGTAGTTTCATGTATAAGAGTGTATTTTAAGGTTTTTATGAAGAAAATCCAAAGAACTATATATAAGCCTTTAATTTTAACTCTAAAGGGAAGGTTTTAAAGTGTTGTTTGATTTGTATTTTGAAGGTTTTAAAGTAAGTTAGTATTGCTGTAAATTTGATTGATTGGGTATTGATTGAGATGTTATTGTTTGGTTTAGGAGAGGAGTTTATTGAAGGTGATTTCTAGATAGTAAAGTGGCATACCAATTCGTTTATTCAAGGTACGTACAAGTTACGAAACCTTGCTTGCAGGTGCATGTTTAAGGACGGATCGAGAACTTAGTATCATGTATAGGGATGACTGAGTTAGATTGTTTGGTTATACATTGTGAATTTCAAATGATGTGCACTATTTTATATTGCAAGTATTATTTGTGCTCTAATTATGCAAGGTGCGCTTAGAGGCAAAGGTATGTGATTGGTGTAAAGATTAATTTATTACTCATTCATGATTATGCAAACAGGATGAGTAAAGGAAGAATTCAAGTCTTATAAGACGAGGTTAAGGTTTTAGGGTGCCTTATGCACTCAAGGTGTTTATACACCGAGGTAGTAAAAGGATAAATAATAAGTGTTGTTTGTCACTAATAAATCAAGAATTGAAATTGGAAACTTGTCTTGTTTGATTGAATTGTGTTTAGAATGTTTGTATTGTTATGCATATGAGTCATCACCAAGTCTAAACCTGTAAATCACGTAAAGTGCAAGATGGATGAGCAATAAAACTCTGGATTGGTGCACTTCTGGAGTTATAACAAATAGGGGTTGGGGTACACGGGGTATTAGCCGTATACTTTTATCGAGGTCGTCTGATCTACGAGTCTCCTATTTCAAATATTTTTCAAAACTAGGAGTTAGGTGAGATCTCATACTAACTACGGTCACGGAGTCGCGCCCGTGGTCGTTGGATGTTTATTGATGTTTTCGAAAGGAGGCATGGGGTTTTTCTTTTATTGATTTTCCAAATGGGACATGGGTTGGACAACCTTGTCTATTGCTAAATCCAATGAAATAAATATGAGTCAGTCAATATCAATTAGTGAGGTCTTAATAAATTTGATAATCGATTCATGAATTGAGTTTGTATTTAATGATGCTTGTGCTTGATTATTAGTAGCATGTTAGGTATTTTATTAATTTATTCAATTCGCAGCTTGTATGTACTAAGCTTTGCTGATTGCGTGCTTTGTGTGTCTTTCTTTGGTCATGGACTTCTCCTTTCAATGACCCTGTGATGATCCAATTTTTACACTTGTAATATTGGGGAGCAGATTAACCACAGGTTCTTACATACGCAGCATTCGCATCAGGGTTGTGGGATTTTGAGTAGAGAGTTGGTTATTATTCGCAGTTTATTTCTTTTCATAAGTTTGAATTTATTTAAACTCTTATTTTATTTATTTACTACTTTTGTGGGGTTTTGAATAAGGGCCTTAATGGTTCCAAGTTGTATGATTTAATTTGGTTTTGGTTATTGGTTTTGAAACTTATTTATAACCGAATTAGTTTTCCCGCTGCTATTTTCTGATAAAGTCTTAACGTTTGAACACGTGGCGGTAGCACGCCAGTAATTCTCCTGAATATTGTTCAGGGTCCTCACAGATTTAAAGAGAGAATTATTGGGGTGTTACGATATGTGTGATGAATTTGCTAATAGAGGGTTTGAGTTGTTTGAGTATCCTGGGTTACATTATTACCATAATGAGAAAACCTTTAAGTTAGCGAATGATGGTACGTTGATGAAAATGTTTGGGACTAAACAAAGCAAAGAGATAGATTTGTGGGTGGGTTGTTTGAGTGAGCCAAGTTTCAAAATGAATTTGGCTAGGACAGTGAGATCCCAACAAATTAAATTCTAGCAAACCCAAGTCCTTCTTTGGTGCCAGATTCTAACAATGGCCCAATTTTTGCTACTGCCCCTCCTGATGTTGCTAGGCCATCTTCTGCTTGCACATAAACACCTTTCACAAGCCTATTTGCTGCAGGCCCATCCAGACCATCCACATCTAAACCTTGTTCTTCTGGACCAGGCACCTTTAAACCTGGCCCACCCAAACCTATTATGCAAAAATTATCCCCTTGGAAAAAAAACAAAACCAACACAAGCTGAACATACTTGTAGTGGATCAAAGCCCTTGACTACAGCAGAACTTGTGAGGAGAAGCCCAAGGTTGACCCATTCTCTGTCACCCCCAAAGTTACCTCCCCCAGTAAGTCAGCCTAGGAAGTTACCTAGAATGTTAGAAGAAATATCTCCTAATTCTCCCCCACATATCACACTAGGTGCTGATGACTACTTCCATGGAATTAACTCTGATTCCCAGTTGTCATCTCCACCACCCAGAAAAAGTCCAAGGCTACTGCAAGGTAACCCTAGCCCAAATCTTAGACAAGCACCATTGAAACCACCACAAATTAACCAAAATGAATCCCTTTCTGTTCCTACCAAGAAAACTAGATCTTGTCAAACCAAAGCAGTTCTCTTTCCTCGTGGTAAGAAATCACCTAACACCACTACAAGGTATAAGGGTCTCTTTGTTCCAAATAGTTAGTCCTCCCAAACTATACCAGAAGGTGGGAGTAGTAGGGTACTTAGGAGTAGAGGTGCAAGTGGGGTCCAAATTAATGATGATGATAGCTTTCATGGTGATGATGACATTAGTTCAGAGAGTGATGGGGAGTACATACCTGAAGTAGAGCAAGACATTGACTGTGATAGTAATGGTGAGGATAGTGACAATGATGTAGTGCCTGAGAATGTGGCTGACTTAATGCAGCAGAATTATGTTGATGGAGGGTGGGAGCCATTCAGGTGTAATGAGAAGTATTATGATGCTGAAGGAGGTTATATGGGAAAGTTGTATAATAAAGGTGAGGTGTATGATGATGCAGAGTTTGGGAGAATTACTTTAAAACCATGGAAATTATTTATAGATAGAGATCATTTTAAGGATGCACTTATAGACTATTGCATCCAAGAAGGTTTCAGCTTGGTAGTGAGGAAAGCTGAACATGACAAATACACTGTAGAATGTGCTGACAGCAGATGCAGGTGAAGGATTTATGCAACTTTACTAATTGATGGGTACACTTGGGCCATCAAAAGCATCAAGCATGGGCACACATGTGACATGAATATGGTGAACAACCCAATGTGTAATTGCAAGTGGGCAGCTCAGAAGTTGTTAGAGGATATTAGAGCAAACCCAGATATCAAAGGGAAAGCTCTTAATCAATTGCTTTGGGAGAGATATAATGGTATTACAATGGCTACTTCAACCCTATACAAAATGAAGAGTATAGCAATGGAGCTCATTCAGGGAGGGCATGATGAATCATATCAAAATCTCAATGTGTACTGTCATTTGCTAAAAGAGAGAAACCCAAGGACAGTGGCATTCTGTACTTGGAAAGCCCTACAACAACCTGAACACCCTCTCCAATTCAAGCCAATTTTCATCAGCTTTGCAGCACAGTTTGAAGGGCTAATTCAAGGATGCAAGGGCTTAGTTGGTGTATATGGTTTTCATTTGAAAGGCAACTATGGAGGGATTTTATTGACATATGTGTCCTTAGATGGGAATAATGAAATTTTCCCTGTTGTAGTAGCTGTTGTTGATTCAGAGAACAAGACTAGCTAGTCTTGGTTCTTTCATCACTTGAAGAACATTCTCATTGGAACAGGAAGGATTGTCTGGACTGTAATGTCATATAGGCAAAAGGTCTCTCTATTTGTATATAATTAAGACTAAGTGGATATTTTTGCTTTATTATCATAGTGTTACTAATTAATAATTCATTATCTGTTACAGGGAATTGACCCTGCTTTGGATCAGGTGTGGCCTAAAGTACCTAGAAGATATTGTGCAAGGCATTTGTGCAAAAATTTCAAGGGTGATTACCCAGTTATCCTGATGCATAAACTTTTTTGGGCTGTGACTAATGCATTTTCTGCCTTCAGTTTCAAAAAGGCAATGCAAAAAATACAGTCTATTGCTGTTCTTGGAGCTGTAAAATGGTTTAAAGACTTGGGGCCCATTGATAGATGGTCAAAATGGAAATTTGACCCCCATGCTCTGATGAGAATACTAATAACTTTGTTGAAATTTTCAATTACACTATTGGTGTAGATAGGAGTTATCCCATCCCGACACTACTTGAAGGTAAAGCTTATCTCTTAACACCATCACTGTAAAATGTTAGTTTGTGATTATTAACTTGTGTACTCTTTTGTTTCAATGACGGGAATTAGAAGGATTGCTATGGTTAGGCATGCTACTAGGCAACAATTGGCTGAGCAATGGGTAGAACAAGGCATCTGTCCTAACATTAGAGAGAGGGTGAGGGTCGTGACTAAAGAATCCAGGATATGCCATGCATACCCTTCAGGGAGGGGAGAGTATGAAGTGTCTGATGGTAGAAGTGTAACACCCCATATTTTTGAGCTGATATTTTGCATGGGTAATTCTCCTGCCGATTATTTTCCGATAAAATTTTTTCTTTAATTTAAAAAAAAATAATATATATATCTCTAAATTAGTCTTAATCTTATTTTTGTATTTAATTGGTAAAAGGTATATATTATTTTAGATGTCTAATTGTCACTTAGAAACCATGTTAGGAGGCCTTGTTATATGATGTATTTCATGTATTTAATTTGTACTATGACTAATAGTGATTAAAATATGTTAGTTTTTGGCTTGGTTATGTCGTACTAAAATCTAAACTTTCATGTAAGCTGCTGGTTGGACTTAATTTAAGGTATATAATCATGTTTGAAACCTTGTCTTGGCTCAAATATACTATATAATACTTGTGTCAATGTGAGGGTCAATATGTAAAGTTTGGTAATTTTTAGAGCAATAATCTAATTATTCTGATTTTTTAGAAGTATGTATTTGCAATTTGTATAAGTTGGACAGCATGTATATGAATGCATATAGTGCATATTTTCTGATTAAAAGACTTCTCATGGTGTTGGTAGCACACTATTTAACCTATGCATATTGCGGTGTTTGATTTGATAATATTTGAGTATAAGACCATATGTGGCATCTCTGCTGATCATTGATAATTTTTTATTTAAAATTATATTATTTTATCGATTTTTATATTGACAGTAAGTTAGGAGCCATTGGACTGCAGGATTCCAATGGTTAGAACATGCCAAATACTTGGCTGTAGGATTCAAGTAGTATAACCTGGGTTAATTGTTGTCGTCCGGAAGGTTCGGAGGTGTAAGTCCATATCTGGCTAACACCGCGATCCCAAAAAAATTAGGGAGGGGCCTATTGCCACGAAATGCGCATCAAGGGCCAACAACTGTCCTCACAAACCAACACGAGTCCACACAAATAGATATCTACTACAATAATCGTTATTATACTGTATAATTTGCACAAATAGATATAATTTATACATGGATTTTAATCCTTGAAAACCAAAAGACAGTAGGCTCACGATGCATATAATTCGGACAAAAACAGTAAGGGAAAACAGTTTACAATTCCGTCAAATTATAAATCGATTGTATGTACCAAGAAACAAGAGATCGTACTAATTTTCGTCATACGACTTTCTCAATTGTTCTAAGCCTAAGTCATGCATTCTAAACTTAGTGAAACCTTGTCCAGGGATAGTAATAGTTACCTTGAAAGTAGAGTGCAAGAACGAGTACAAACGAGCCCAACTAACAAGGATCAAAGCTCCAAAAAGCCCTCCAATGGAAACCCGTTGATTAGTAGATTTTTGTGAGATTTTTGTGTGTTTAGATATTAAAAACATACATATACAGTAGCAGCAAATTGAGAGAAGAAGGTTGAGAATGAGAGAGTAAATAGAGGGGAAAGAGAGGAGTTTAAGAGTTAGGAAAAATTCAAGGGTTGGGAATTATAATAATCATTATGACTAATTTAAGTGGGAGTTACTAGGATTAATGAGCAGGAAAAACTATTCACTCCCCCACTTAAGAAACTTAATAGAATTGGTCAACATATAGAGCATTAGCATCTGGTTGGTCCTGTTAAACTATTTCGCGCGCACAACTTAAAATTGCTATAGCGATTAATATTTAAAATAATATATACCTTTTACCA
The DNA here is from genome assembly GCF_001683475.1 of Chenopodium quinoa. NCBI lineage: Eukaryota > Viridiplantae > Streptophyta > Magnoliopsida > Caryophyllales > Amaranthaceae > Chenopodium > Chenopodium quinoa. Next base: position 1,827,547 of record NW_018744633.1, on the reverse strand, counting down.
ATTAAATACAAAAATAAGATTAAGACTAATTTAGAGAAATATATATTATTTTTTTTAAAATTAAAGAAAACATTTTATCGGAAAATAATCGGCAGGAGAATTACCCATGCAAAATATCAGCTCAAAAATATGGGGTATTACAAGAAGTATGCTCCCAGTGTCTTTGAACAGCTGGTCATGTGTTTGTGGAAGATGGCAAGTAAGTGGCATTCCATGTAGGCATGGAATTAGGGATATACTTGATGCTAGGAAAGATCCAAATGATTTTGTGAGGGAATGGTACTCTGTGTCTAGGTATAAGTTGGCATATAGTGGGAATATATTGCCCATTCCATCCCCTGACCAATGGCCTGACATTGATGTCCCCAAACTAGTCCCCCCTACCATGAAAAGAAGTGTTGGAAGGCCTTCTAGAAATAGGAGAAGAGAAGAAGGAGATAAGAGAAAAGGAAAGAGGTCTGCTACTGTTCAGTGCAAGATTTGCAAACAAAAAGGGCATAATTCTGCTACATGCAAGGGTGGTCTGACTAAAAAGGAAATCCTAGAGCAACAAGGTAAAGCACCCAACACAGCAACAAAATGCAAGAGAACAAGGCAGCAAACAAGCTAAACTGAGATGGATTTCAACTTGATTGAGCAGATGATTGTAACCACCTCAACTCAGTCAAATGCAGAGTGCTCAAGCCAACCTGTACATCCAACAAGGAACACAAACAGAGGTGCCACTGCTACTGAAGGACCTTTCTCTCAGCCTGCCCAGATACAACTTCTTTGCATCAAAGTATCAGCCCTAAAAGGCAAAAGATCTGAACAGGCTATCCATGTTATGAGCATGACACATGTTTTTTTTTTTTGGATAAGTGAAGGATGAATTGACAGTAACTTTTGTGGACACATTTGAACTTTTTTTTGGGATAAAACTTGGTTGAATTTTGTACTTAATCCCCATATAAGATGTAATTATGTTTAGTGTTATCACACTTATTATAGGAAATGGTGGATGATTTTTTGGGTCTAAAAAACTGATGATATATGATGGCTGACAAACTTTTAACAATTATGTATGTATTGGGCATTATATCTTGCCTCTTTTGATTGTTGCAGGCTGTTATTGTTATATATTGCCAATTTAAGAATTGCTTCATTGTGGAATTCCTAAAATTTACATTATGAGTTTATGTCAACAATTAAAACAAAATGAAAATTCATCCAACTTAAAAAAAAAGGGGTTTTCCACCCCATTTCATTCATTAACACATTCAACTAACAGGAAGTTTTGTATTACAATCACCTCAGCCTACACTTTTTAACAGCACGATTATTACTAACACAACATACATAAAATCCCCTTTTTTAACTACTTCCCTAATGTAGCTAATCAACTCTATTATTTTCTCCTTCACAGATGCAATGTCAGTTTCTTCACCTCTAAATGCTTCCAAACCCTGCACATCACCTTCATCCAACCACTTGAAAAAGCCGCAGTCGTTGCATTTAAAGAATGATTTCCTAGGGTTGTGAGTTGTGGTTGAAACCTTCAATTTCTCCATCTTAGGAGGGTTGCAAAAACATCGTGGGCTGAAGAATTGCAAGGAACATGGCGAATTAGAGGGAAACGAGCACCGAGAACTAGACATGGCTTCTTGCTTCAAATGCCCGCTTAATTACCTACAATGGAACCCTAAAATAAATGGAAAAAAATCAGGGGATTTCTAAAAAGAAGAAAGAGGAAGAAGAACGAAGAGGGGCAGAGGCTTTGGAGGGAAATTTCCCCTCCAAAACTGATAACAGACTACCTACACGTATTCTTATTAAACTTGACGGAACCAACTAACGACAGTTTAACGGAGAGGTTACTGTACATTCAATTACATCATTTTAAGGTTACAACGTAGAAAGTCATATATGCTAGGTTACAATGTAGAAAAGTGCAAAAAAACAAGGTTACTGTATAGAAAAACCCATAGAGATTCAAATAAACCAGCAAACACTTCAGCAATTTGAGGTTCTTCATTAAAAGAGTTTCCAACTTCATCTTTAATAACATCAATGTTATTCCTACTTCTTCTCTAATTGGCTTTTATATGAAATAGTTGAATTTTTGTCACCGTACTTTGACCAATTCTAGCGATTTTTTTTATGCCAATATGCCTCTTCCCCGTTTTCTAGTTCCTTCATGCGCCTATCAAGACATTAGTAGAAAAATACAAAAAACCCCAACTGGCACCGGTTCAGGCCAAACCGGTGCCAAAAACTGGCCTACAATTGGGCGGGGAATTAGATCAAGAACAATAGCACCGGTTTAGCTCAAACCGGTGCCAAAAATAAAAAGGCCACTGGTTTGAACCGGTGCCACTAAACCGGTGCACAAAAAAATAAAAATCGGCCTTTTCCTTTATATATACCCTAAGCTAACCTACCTCCTTCTCTCTCTCTCTCTCTCTCTCTCTCTCTCTCTCTCTCTCTCTCTCTCTCTCTCTCCTTCTCTCTCCTCTAATCTCGACGGCGCCTCTCCTCCTTTTCTCTCCTCTGATCTCGATCGGCACTCGGCGTTCCTCTCCTCCCCTCCTTCTCTCTCCGACCTCTCTTCTTTGTCCTCTCTCCCCTCTATGTCCTCTTCTATCTCGATCTTCGACCTCTCTTCTGTCTTCTGCCCACCACCACCGACGCCACTAACCACCGCCGCCACCAAGTCCGCTTATTTTCAGGTCAAATTTGAGGTTAGTGCATGTTTCTGGGTTTAATTATTCGGGGTAAGGGTTTCCGGGTTTAATTATTTATGTTATATGCCTTAATTTTTTTGGGTTTGATTGTTGTAATATTGTTCGAAATTGATTGGTGTAATTGATCTTTGAATTATCTGGGTTAATTGATTTTGTCATTTTTTGCACTTAATTGATTATTCGAAATTTCTGGGTTTAATTGATTTTCGAAAGTTTTGGGGTTAATTGATTTTCTGGGTTTAATTGATTGCTGGGTTTGATTGATTTTCGAAAGTTTTGAAGTTCGTAGATTTGCTGGGTTTTATTGGGCGATTAATTTGGGTTTTCTGGGTTGAATTTCATTATAATTCATTGTTTGTGCGGTTTTCTGGATTGATTTTCTCTTTCTCTTTCATGCATGAGTTTTGTGGGTTATTGTTTCTCGTATTTTATTTTTTTTACTTTTAATAATTTCTGGGTTTTAATTGATGCATGTGTTAATTCATGCAACAAGGATTCAAGACTTTGATTTTGGAATATTGTTTTGATGTTGTAATTTTTTTTTTATTGTTTTACAATATCAATTTCTGAGTTTAATTTCATTATAATTCATTGTAATTTTTTAATTTTTTCTTTGTATTGTACAATAACAATTTACTTGTTGAATATAATGTGATTTACCATTGTTTTGATGTTGAATATAACAATTTCAAGACTCCGTATTTTACCATTTATTTTTGTTTGGTTTGTATTTCTGATGTTTGTTTTTATATTATTTTTATTATTATTGCAAGAAAAAAGTAAAAAAAAATAAAAAAAAAAAAGAAAGGCAACGGTTATAAGAGCTTCCACTAAAAAATAATATTGTGCGGAACTATTTAAGGCACCGGTTTTGAACCGGTGCCAAAAAGGGGGGTAATTGGCACCCCTCATATAGGCACCGGTTCAAACCAGTGCCTTAAGCCGGGTTTGAACCGGTACCCTTTGCTATTTTTCTACTAGTGAGAGTTCGTATCTACTCAACCACTTATGTGCTTTGATCTTTTTCCATAAGTTGAAGCATAAAATTCGTATAGTCTCAAATCTCTTTTGCCACATTACCAAAAGTATGCTTACTCTAAGAACTGGCAGTTCTAGCAATGTTTGAGATCACCGCATCTCCTTTGTGCCACACCTCCTCAATGATTTCCATACTCCTCTCTTCTGGAAGCCATATTTCCTCAAATTTAAACAGTTCTTTTTTACATTTGAAGTACCGTTGATACTCCCTTTCATACAAAAAAGTAGAAGGCGGTGATCAAACTTACATTTTGCAAGATGAGACACAAAATAACCCATATAAATATATTTCCATGCTTGATTAACGAGAAAGCGATCAAGATGTTTTTGTATATTCTTCGCATCTCCCCGATTATTTGTCCATGTAAAGTCATGCCCTATGTAACCAAGATTGAGAAGATAATTACAGTTATTCAGAACCTCTTTGAACATTGTTGCATTGTGCACATCAAAATCATCACCCCCTTCTTCTCTTAAGTTTCTAACATTAAATTGAAATCTCCCCTGCATAACCATGGAAAATTATGATCATAGTTTAACGTTTTCAGCAATAGCCCTATTTTGTGCTTATTTTCTTCTTTTGGGAAACCATAAATCCCTGTAAATCTTCAATCTCCTTGTGACTCACCCTCCATCATTACATCAATATAGTTTTGAGAAAAAGATATCACCGCAATCTTTACATTGCTTTTCCATAACAAAGCTAGGCCTCTACTTCGCTTCCTTCCCTCCCCATTACAGTCCACTGTCAGCAAATAATCAAACCTCACTTTTTTCTTTACCTGTTTCATCTCACGTTGTTTCAATATTATCTCTAATAGGAAGATTATTTAAAGATTTTCAGTTGAGACCAACCATCTTAAAGCATTCACTACAAAATGACTCCCAACCCTTTGTAGTTCCATGACAAAATATACCTCATTTCTCCCGAAGAGCCCTATAAGTGGGGCCCGCCACATTATCGTCATGCATTACATAAATCGTTTTGTTGGTGTCAAAGGTTCCACATCCATCCTATTTATACCTTCATCCACCTCATCCTCTTTCATACTGCTTTTCCCTTCATCACCTATCTTTAACTTTTTTACTGTATTACCAGACATATCACCAACTTCTGTTTCCTTCACCACAGACTCCTTTCTTTTCCCACTTCTTACAACTTCACTTTTTTTTATACTCACCTACTGCAGGCTTCTTTGTGGCTCTATTTTTAAACACTATTTTATTTCTTTTCTTTTTTTCATTTATAGCTCCCCCCAATATTGTACTGAGTTACCAAAGCGTTTAGTCTGGAGAAACTCTATCCACAAGTCCAAAGGAACTTCATTTACCAAGTTTGAAGATTCATCACCCCCTTTATATTCTCTTCATCAACCTTGATAGAAGCACCCTCCTGAACACCATTACAGTCATTGACATTTACATCTTCTAATTGGTGGGCTACATTCTGTATATATGTCCTTCTGTAACTATTTTGAGATACTGCTCTTTGCTTTAGTAACAAATAGACATCTTGCCCTCGGGTTTGGACCATCACTATCTTGTACTACCTCCTTTTTTTCAACCTGTCACAAGGACGAAACACGCACTACAAGAATTGAACTGTTTACCAATGGCCAAAATTCATCAGTAAAAATAACAAAAACTATCGGTATCACGTTTACCGATGGTTGCCATCGGTATTTGGCCAACGGAAAGCCATTTGTCGGAAAAACAAGAAATACCTATGGAGAAGCCATCGATTAAAACTATAAAAGTGATACTAATGGCAAAAAACCATTATATTTTCTTTAAATACTGATGACAAACGTTGTCTATGTTTTTGACCAATGGAAAAAAGCCATCGCTATGTTTGGTTTACCGACGGTAAATTCAAATTAAAAAATATATATATACCACCCACTGCCCCCTACCCTCATACAACAAAGCTAGGCCAACCGCCCATGTCCACCCTAAACCACCACCACCTAAAACCACCCACGCCGACCAAAAATTTATAGATCACCTAAAAATTCGAAATAAAAATCAAAACTTATGAAAATCACCCAAAATTTGAATTAAAAAACCACCCAAAAAACAAAAACCAAAAAATTGAAAAAAAAAAACCCAGAAAAATCATACAAAGAAAGGTCAAATAACAAAAATCGAGGCAATTAACCATGATAAAAGCAATTAGCGAAATAAACAATAAACTTACAAAAACAAAATAAACTCACAATATTAAACAAAAATCAATATACCTTTGAAAATTTCATCTTCTTTTGGGTTTAAATGGTCAAACTCGACCATGAAAATTCCACATCTGGAATTTTTATGGTTGAGTTCGTCCAAAAAAACCATAAACTTTGAATTTTTATGGTCGTTTTAATGCGGGAAAAGAGGTAGAGAAAAAAGAAATCGAAAGACATGAGAGATGAGAGAGAAAACAGACCGTGGAGGAGAAAGGAGAGAGGAGAGGAGAAACTTTAGAGGATAGATGAGAGGAGAAGAGAAACGTTAGAGGAGAGAAGGAGATAGGAAAAGGAGATGAGAGAGAAGTAGAGGAGGGAGGAAAAAAGAGGCAGAAGATGGAAAAAATTGGGGTTGTTGGGTTTGAGCTTTAAAAATCCAACTTTTTGATCAGTTTTTCATTTTTTTAAAATACTGATGGATTCAAGCCATCGGTAAAATACCGATGGTGTAAAGCATCGGTATTTATTTATTTTGGTGAAAAAAATAAATTTACTTTTTTTGAAAAAAAAAACATTACCAATGGAAGAAAACTATCGGAAAATTATTTTTTTTATTGATAGATTTCATTGGCCATCGATATTCCCATCGGTAAATGAGCTTATTCTAGTAGTGACGTAGCTTGTCATCAAATTCTTTTGGAAAAGAAACACCAAAACTAATGTCACAATCTTTATCGCCATGTCCCATCATACCACACACATAACTATACATAGGTAGTTTTTCATATGCAATTCTGAAAAACACCTTAACTCCTCCGTGCATTTTCCACTCCACTCCTTTCTTCAATGGCTTTCGCGGGTCTATCATTACTCTCATGTGTAATGACTTATAAATTAACTCCTTCTCCGTGAGACTTGTCCAATTTTACAAAGGTACCAAGTTTGTTTCCAATATTCTTTGCATTTCCTTCATTGCGTAGCCCTTTAAAGGGTAAATCGTAAAACCTAATCCAGAAAGAGATGAGATGTAATGGGGTTTTCAAAGGCTTGCAATCTCCGTGAATATCATTCAACACCAGAGCATGCGCTCAAAGTGCCATGGCTTGTCATCCAAGACTTTCTCCTTATCCCTCTAATGGTGAAATTGAAAATAGAACACATTTTTTTCAATACAGTTTGCTTCCATTCCATGCTTTAGATTTTATACTCTCTTCATCATCGAAATTAGGACATTCACATTAACATTTCGATCCGTCCAAACTTTCCCTACCATCGCTAGAGACGATTTTGCCTCCTTCTCCTCTTCTTCATCAATAACCCAGTGTATCTCTGTTTCTTCTGCCTCTGTTTCATCGCCAGAGACTTCTCTTTCATTTTTATTCTTTTCATAAGGAAAAATTGCGGAATTGGAAGAAGCCATCAAAGAGAGATGGCGAAACAATCTCGGAAAATCAAGAAAACCTTCGAAACAGAAGAAAAAATAGCACCGCTAGAGTCTCCCTCCAAAGGAAAACCTAGGGAGAAAGATTAAACGTGTTAATTAAGAAAATCATTCCGTACAAGTTAATGGGTGATCACTGATTAGAGATTTCTAGACTAAGAGTTGTGTAGATATCGTCAAATAATTCACGTAGAACTGATTAGAAAAAGTTAAGATTTGACATACCCACTTCAATCACCGACTCATCTCATGGATATTACCCCTTGATTGAATTTGGTTATTCTTACCTTCTTACTCTTAATTTTAGATTTGTTAATGAGTCTTCAATCTATTTAATTTTAGATTTATTTTATGTAGCTAGCCACACAGAATTCACGTCACAATTAAATTTATTTTTCATTGCAAAAAAAAAAAAAAAAAAAAAAAAACTCTTTAATCCATCCCAACAATTCCAAAGCAAAAGTGAGAAACCTAAAAATCCTGAAAACACATCAAAACAAGCATGGAACCCATACCAAACCCAGAACAAGAAGCTGCTGCAACAATCTCATCAATGGCGTCCCACCAAAACTCCATCAACACTTTCATGGAGATCACCTCCTCCACTCTCGAAGAAGCCCAATTCTTCCTCGAAAGCCACAACTTCGACGTCGACGCCGCCGTCTCCACCTTCTTCGAGTCCTCCTCCGCCCCTCCTCCCGCCGCCACAACCGCCGCCGACGACGACGCTGGTGCTGCTGATGCTGATTTCATCCCTCCTTCTTCTCCCTCTGCTTCTCTCTCTCCTTCTCCTTCTCGCTCTCGCTCGCATTTTCCTCCCGCCGGAGCCCGATCGCAGTACAGTCTCCGATCTCGGAGAACTGCCGATAACAACGATGGTAACAATGCAAGCTCTGATTCCAGGACTCGTCGTCGTGTTGGAGGTGTTCGTACTTTTGCTGATCTCAGTGCTGCTGGTTCTGATAGTGATTCTGATGGTGATCGTCCTGCTCAGTTCTTCACTGGTGGTCAGAAAAGGTACGCCCTAATTGATTTTGGATTGATTAATTTGATTGTTAGGGTTTTAATTTTGTTACTCTATCTGTTTTGAATTCGTAATTCGGGACGAGTTTATAAGGAAAGTGATGTGATTAATTGGGGACGGAGGGAGTATTTAATTTACGACGAAGAATGATGAAAATTGAAGGTCTATCAGTACTTTTTTGATGAATCTTGAATGAATTGGATGAACAGTTACTGCTACCCTTGAATTGCTGATATATTTTTGTTAATTTACTACTGCTTTGCAACTTAATTGTCATGTTTATAAAATTGATGTACACATTTTGATAGTATTTGAGAAATGTTTTGGAGATCCTCAAAAGGTTTGGAAGATCAATAATTCTATTCTGATTTGCCTCTTGTTGATAAGATTTCTGAGTGAGTATAGTCTTCAATTCGAGCCCTGATTTTGTTGTAAGTTAAATTTGGCTTACCTAATGCCAAGCTTGAATTTTTGGTTCGTGATTGAATGTAGCTTGCTAACTAGTTGTGTTTAGATATACAACATACATTTGGATATAGGGTTAATCATGGATAGCCAGTTGAATCTTTTTTGCAGAGATTTCTGCCTCTACTCTCTGTTGGGGCATAGATGATCAAAACTGTTACTTTTTTTTATTAGAATTTACAAGTTCGTTAGTGGATTGTATTCATAATAAGACTAGTTCATGTTTGATGAAAAGGTCATGAAACTTGGTATTTTCCTTTCTGACGCAAGTATACCGTATGGAACAATGTATGCTGTTTTTATTTGAATTTCAGATCTCTTTCATGGGGTTGTGCACTTGTGCTTTTGCCTCTCTTCCCCTCTCATTTACTCACTTGTAGGATGGTGCTTTATGCATGATGCAAGTTTAGAACTTAAATTGATAATGTTTAGACAACGACCACACCTAGTACTCTACTTCTTCTAAAGAAGGTCCCATTCTAGATGGGCAAGGGAGACGATGTATGAAAATTTACCCCTAAGATGCCGAATTGGCTGACCATCCTAATATGTTTTTTTCACGTCTCTAAACGCAGGTAGTTTAATGGACCCTTTTGTTTTGGTCCACTGTAACCCAAAAGTCAAAGAGCATTGATTTGTTGGACTGCGTGACCTTTTTTATGCTTTGGTAAATTCAGATTATCACGGGCTTGTCCTGTTTGATGTGTGTTATACTGTTGTGTAAATGCTGGAAAGAGGTTATGACTCTTTGTTGGAATATAAAGGTTTCAGATTCTTTCACTTATGGTGCAAAATCTTTGTTTCACATAAAATTGTTCATTTTTCTAGTGTTGGAATGAAGTTACTAGCTCATGTAAATTTCGGATTCTTGGTTAAGATATAAATCTGTATGCTTCTCTTGCAGTGGCATGGTCGTGCAAGATCCTTCCAAGGATATTAATGCTGAAGCAATTTTTGAGCAAGCTAGACGTGTGGGAAGTATCGAGGCACCAGTTGATGCTCAACAACCATCTTCAAGCTCAAGAAGCTTTACTGGAACAGCTAGGTTACTCTCAGGAGAGACGCTGTCATCTTCTCCTTCCGAGCAGGCTCCTGAAACTATCACTCATACTATCACCTTATGGCGTAATGGTTTCACAGTTGATGATGGGCCTTTGAGGAGATTTGATGACGTAGAAAATGCTCCATTTTTGCAGGTAACCTCCAAATTTTGTCTGTAATTTACAATGGTCATCGGATCATTTTATTCCTTTTTTGTTTCCTACCTTTTTTTTTTACTATGTATTTGATGGATGAAGAGCTGTGATATTTTTTCTTGGCATACATCATCAATCTGTTTATTCTATTTGATGAGTGTGAGGCAGTTTCTATAGGTCAATAGGGTTCCAGTGTTGTTTTAAAAAAAAACTTTAAAAAAAAATGATCCCAGCAATTAATATGTAAGAGGCTAACAGACTACAATTGGTTAATGGAAAATATGTATGTTTATGCCGAAACCTTTGAAAACACCATTTAGGGGAAGGTCCTAAATATATTGTGTTATAAAAAGAAGGTTTAATGTTATCTAAATGTGTAAACATGTACTACCTTTGTCTGAGTTTTGTTGTCACGTCTTATGTCTAAATATATAACTTGCAATAATTGGACTTTCAAGTTTGCCGATGCTTAACTTCAATCATAAATATCTTTAATTATGATTAAGTAAAACTTATGTAATCTTGATATTATGATAATATACATTGAGATGAGTCTAACAAGATCCCGAATTCCCGGCTATACTTTAACTTACATGTCAATCCCTAAAGATGGTCAAACACTAATACAGAGTATGCGAATAATGGCAAGTGTTAAATTGTTGCGAGTTAAATGGAATGGAGGATGTATATGGAAGGCGTAGTCTTTCACTAGACTTTACTACATGACACTCGACAGTCAGACACTTGGTGATGATTTGGCATAAGTTTGATTTGTAATATATGCTTTTCATAAATTATATGTGAAAGCGAACTTAACAATTATGGAATCTAAGACCCTCATTTTGAGTAGTTGCATATGTTGTGCTTCAATCGTCAAGACAATGGATCTCCCGTCAGGATTTTTTATTTATTTATTTTTTTAATTACATATTAAATTTAAACAAGTGCGCTGTAATTATAAGATGAAAAGGACAAAATACACTCAATTGTTACACCCACAACAGATTTAATGCCACAATTTCTTCTTATAAGTTGTCGACTTGTTGGTTGGGACTAAAATTTGTCTTTAGAACCTGGAAAACCATTATTAACTTATAAAAGATTTATACACTTCTCTCCTTCACATGCTAACAGCTTGGTATTGGGAAGATGATGTTTCCAGTATTTAAGTATGATAGTTTTATTTTTAATTCAGTTGATAGTTTTTTGTGAGTGATTTTGCTGTAAGTATCTTGAAGTTAATAATTTGGCATTGTGTATGCTTGCTTATGTAAAAAATTATCTTGTGCAGAGCATCACAAATTCTGAGTGCCCGAAAGAACTAGAGCCAGCAGACAGGAAGACTGCAGTCCATTGTAATCTTGTGAGGAGGAATGAGAACTGCCCTGTATGTTTTTTCGTTCACTTGCATTATTCTTTTGGCCATGTTGATTTTGTGTTGTAAAGTTCAATAACTTATACTTCATGCAGGAACCACAAAAACGAAAAGTTCCATTCCAGGGCGTTGGAAGAACGTTGGGTACTAGCCACTCGACCCCTTCTGACTCTTCTGCTGCTGTAACTGCTCGCAGCTCTGCTCCAGCCCCTGTGATGGGCCTAGTCGTGGATGATAAACTACCATCAACCTCTATCCAGCTTAGGTTAGCTGATGGGACTCGTATGGTCTCACGTTTCAATTATCATCACACTATAAGAGATATCCATGCCTTCATTGATGCATCAAGGCCAGCTAGAACAGGAGTTTATACGCTGCAGATGATGGGATTTCCTCCCAGGCAACTAACTGATCTTGAGCAGACTATAGAGCAGGCTGGTCTTGCCAACTCTGTTGTCATCCAGAAATTCTAGCCGAACTTTGTTTCCTTGGCTTCTTTGTCTGCTGCTACATTGGCTAAGAGGCCAGAAGTCTACTCGTTTAGCAAAAATTAACAAATGATTGCTAGAAAGTTTAGTGGCTGTAAATTTCATGGAGCACATTGCATCATAGTTTTCATCACAGTGTTTCAACATAACTGGTTGCAATTTTTTTTACAGCATATCATTTCTGAATTGCTATTTGATGGAGCACATGGCATGGTTGTGTTAGATCCTTCCAAGGATAACCAGAGTCGCCAGCCCGCCACTTCTGCCTCCTTTCCACCCACCACCCCCATCAGATTGAATTCTCATGTCTATTCTCCACAGCCTCCAAGAGCACCACTTTCTAGTCGCCACCTACACGGCCCTACCAAAACCTCTCCTCCCTATACCCATTTACCACCACCACCCTCAACCACACACGGACATTTTTTTACTGTATAATCACCAAATCCACATCTCTGCCATTTGGTATTTTCTTTGGTTGTTGCGTAGGTGTGTAGATCATGTAAGGTCAGCAGTGCCAATTGTGATGGGGGTTGAATCGTTGAGGTGTGGTGTTGGTTTGGCGGGGTGTTTCATGTTTGTATGGTGGATTGGAGAGGGGAGAAGAAGAGGGATATAAGGGTTTGAATGTTTGAACACTATGTAAGGTCTTGTAAGTTGAAATGCAGGAACGTTGAGGTGTCAAAGAGCATTTACTGGATACTTGGGGAAGTTTTTGGGGTTATAATTGATTAGTATTAACCTTCTTCCATTCTATCAATTGTCCACTGAAATAATTCCTCCTATCGTAATTCCTTCTACTAGTATCATAATTATTCAGCTTATATTAATTACTGTACTCACCTTCGTTCTAGTTTACTTGTCAGAAATTTCATTTTATGCTATCCAAATTTTTGTCATGTTGTATTAGCATCGTTAACTTAAAGTTTGGCAAAATTTTCATTTTATGCTATCCAAATTGTTGTCAACTAAAATAAACTCATTAGAGTTTTTCTTAATTACTTTGTAAAAAACATTATATTTTGGACGCAATTAGAGTTTACGTATACAAACATTGTCTTTTAGTCACCAAACATTATGCGTTCTTATTTTTTTGCTTATTGACAAAGGATTACCTATTTGCTTCCCTTGCAGTGGTGGTTGTGCAAGATCAAAACATTTTTGAGTAAGATGATATGCTAAAGTAATAACCCTAACTCTTTATTTCTAATGTTTAACCTAGTCTTTAATCTATTATCCTATTAAAAAAATAAATAAGTTAAACCCATAGCGATAATTTGTATAAACATTCGCCCAAATTCAAAAATCCCAATTACCAATATATAACTTAGCTGGTGACTGGTCCAAAAATAATTTGATCCAAAAATTATGTTATACTGTGATTGCACAGTTGACAACTATTAGGGCTTAATCGCTACTCTGTATGCCAACATTTACAACCTACCATAGGAGTTCAAGAAAGTCACCAGAATTAACCAACTTCAGTATCAATTAGAACATGGGCATATGGAAGCAAGAACAGATATTCTTCAATAACATTTTTCCATTTATTTAACCAAGAGTACCGCGAAACTCTAACAATGTCCTACCAAAATTTTCAACTAGATATCAACATTACTACATCTATTAGCCGCAAATGCACAAATCAATTACAAAGGCTCAAGGGACATCAGAAAAAACTACACTAAAAAAAATCCACTTCGCCTACTATAACAACAGGGGGATCAATTTCAATACGAGATGCCTTCCCCTGTGCCACCAACTGAGGTAAAGCATTTGCTTCTTTGGCCGTAATTCCTGGTGCTGTCCACAACGTAACATGAGGCCATTCGTTCTTGGATTCAATCTTTTCATCATCCACTGAGCCAATGCGTGCCTCCAAGGCAGCCATATTATCAGACATCAGCAAAGCGGTCAACTCGACGTCTACTTTTCGGTTAAGAAATTGACCAAAGTTAGCCACTGCTATGACACCATGACTTCTCTTATGAGCAAGAGTAACATGAGCCTTCCGGAGGTTGACTTCCAAATTCTTGTCACTAAAAAAAGGTTCAACCTTGGAGTTGTAATCAGCAATCTGCAGATGAGGCAAAACAAACTGCAAATATCAATATACAAGATAAAGCCAGAAATGAGCCTCCAAATAGAGTACTAAATATTAGGGTCATACATGATAACTACAAATTCAGAAAAATACAAGTTAGCCCCTCCAGTTTAGGTAGGTTAAATAAGGACACTCTCCTACCTTTGAATTACCGCTAACCGCTTTTGGTACCAAAATTATGGAGGGTCAACAGATTTGGGTTATAAAGTCGCTGGTTTTATGAATATATGGTCGAGGACATGAAAATATTATCATAAAACTTTAACAATCATTGAACTGTGTATCCATTGTAAGATGGGAACATGTCACTGGCATCTTCAAAAAATATTAGATTCACAAAATTAAATGCAGAAAACAGAATCAACTATACCGAAGAAAGGAGGTTGACAGATTCGTGAGACACGACTAACAGTATGAGCACCAAGTATCAAATCTTAGAAATGTTGTCATAGGTAATACTAGAGTAAATACCAGCGTGGGTTCTGAAATAACCTCCACATCAAATAACTACCTATAAAGCTTAAAAGGAATAAAGGGAGGAAACAAAAAGGCGTAGTCCCATGACATCTTTCTTTTTGGATTTAAGTTCCTCAATACTGATTCAAGGACTTCAAAGAAAAGGCAAATATGTTTGAAACGACTGTAACAAGCCTAACTAGTCAATAGATAGCAAATGTAACAATTGAAGTTAAGACTAATATGCAATGCAAGCATCAGATCCATTATAAATATTGAATGATTTGTAAACACTTACATAACTAAGAAGATGGCCTATTTCAGTAACAGGCAAACTGACACCAGCATAGACAATTGCTCCAAGCCTTCTCTTTTCAGAACTAGGAGTTATATAATCACCTTTTGCAATTGTTTTTAATTGCTCCAACACACTGTTCACAGCACTCTCGAATGGAACCTGTAAAATACAAATACAATCCTCAGCCAATTTTGGAATTAGTACATGCAAATAATAGTGACCTTAAACATTAGTCTTCAACTGCAATTCAGCACTTAATGTTTCAGAATATTCTGCTGTTATTTGAAAGAAAAAAAAAATCATAATCAAATGACATAATAATTTATTCCAGACCTAAAGTCTATATAGCATGAATGTTTCCGTTCATAGGATTTGCGAAAAAAAGAGGCAATGTTAGCCTTTACTAGAGAGTGAGGGACTACTAGAAGATATTAAACAGTGAATTGTTAATCTTAGAGTTAGTAACCTTTGTAATCATCAAAACACACTCACTCGAACCCCTCCACGCACCCACTGCATGGTCCAAACCCTGAACCAAACCCCACCGCACCCCATCTTTGAAACGGCAAAACCCCACCCCTTCATCCCAACTTCCCACCATGAAACCTCGCCGTACCCCCTCATCCCCCCCCCCAACAACACACACACAGATATAATTTCGTTTGTTAACAATTTCAGTAACCACTATATTTTGACTAAAACATTCTCTAACAGCACCCTACAGGTTTTTATAATATATTATAACTATTCCCTCAGTTCCTCTCAATTACAACTGTTAGAATAGTTGTTTAAACAGCATGTAATGCAATAATCTATGTCCTTCAACAGGTGATATCAAAATTCAATGGCCTAATTTATCAATCAATACTTCAGTAAAAAGCAATGTAAACCCAGAGAGAAGCCTGGAATGATAAAAACTCAAGATGATGTTAATAAAAATTCCAATTTCTTAAAACAAATAGCAACCAAAAATAAAAGAAAAGGTTAACCTGAATAGAGTTGAGGTATTCAGAATTGCACAATAAAGTCTCTTGCATATGCCTTTCCCAATTTGCCCAATCTTTTGCATAGGAGCCTTTAGTCGAGTCCATTCTGCATTTTAATAACAACTCAAAATCTAAGACATCTCAAACAAAAGGGAAAAACTATATAGAGCTTTATGAGTTCAGGAGATCAGGAGATCAATTCATCGCTTTTCTTTCATTTATTTTTTCATAAACGAATTCTGTAGCAAAAAGTTCAATTTCCGTTATTCGATGACATAAATCATTTAATTCCTTACTAATGTGTAAAGAAACCGTCAATGAACTGAAATTTCATTTAGATATGGTCACAAAAATCCTATTAACCGATAAGAATTTGTACTTGAAAAATCATAATTCTAATAAGACACATGGTAAGCCATGGTCTGATTTGAATACTGCGAGCACAAAACAATATAACATATCGCATCAAACACAAACCTTCCATGTCGCTTTGTATGTAGCTTGTATAGGTTGATCCCTTCCTCCAGCACGGATTTCACAGGATCAGGTAGAGAAGCCCTAAGTAATAAAAAATTCACAAATAGTCATATAATGTGCCCCTAAAAAATTTCATACCATAAAACAAATCAACAGATAACACCAGCTTCATGAATGATATACCATTCAAAATTCATATTGGTTTGTGTTAAAAGGAGCATTTGTTGATAGCCTTATTTATTTTGAGTTGTGAGAGGCTAGGAAGCCAACAAGATTCGAACTAAGTTCACCTTTGATATGGGGATTTGCATAGGAATTTGAATAGGCCTCAAGAAAGGTTGTTTCATGCCTGAAAACGCCGTGACATGGGTATGCAGTGGAAGACCAGTAAATCTTTTAGAATATCCTTTGCACAAAAAAATCTTTGCTTGAACTTTCTTCATACTTTTATAGTCAGCGTATTTCTTTTCTAAAGTTTTTTAATTTGTAAATTCAATCATTTATAGAAGCTTTTGGTTCATGAATATTAACAAGGAAAATGAGTCAACCTTTTTGATTAACTAAGAGTTAAAGAGTAAGTTTATATTTTCAAATTAAGCTGTTAATGTGAGGGGGTAACTGGTTGTATAGGTTAATAAACACATGTCATAATAACATTGGTTACTTTTAAAAATTTTGCAACGAATGCACCGAGGCCTGCAGTAGTGTTCACTTATGCAAGGAGGAAGCAGGGCAAGGGCACCAAAATTCAATTGATAGGTGAGGGGCTGAGGTGTCAAGTTCTGTTAGAAAAGTTTGTTATGGGGAATCTTTTCTGTTAGTGGGATGTGAGGGAAAACTAGTCGTATTTAAGTGGCCTCTGCTGTAATAATCATCAAAAAGAATATTATTAAGCATTTGCGTAGTGAGAGAGCTCCTTTCCTCTGGAACAAAAGGGGTATTGAGTGATTACGTTGATCAATTCAATACAAATTATCCTCAACCTTACTCTAATTGCTGTCATTACAGAAATCCTTGCCTGAGTTCATCCAATTTATAAAACAATTCAATACAAATTATCCTGAACCTTACTCTAGTTTGCTTCTTTAGTAAAGTTTTAGGTCAAACGCCACAAGTACCCTTATCCCACTTAAATTTATAAAACAATTTTTAAAACTTCAAACAACCCCTTAACAGTTAATTACTCCCATTTAATTTACACAGTTAAAGTGTACCTTGAAGCAGAGCAGTAAAATTAGAATGATGCACATGGGGCACTTTAATACTTGTCCAATCTCATCTATTTACCCAATTCATTGGTTTATGAGCATATAAACATTGAAACTATTGTGTAACGGAGGTAGTACAATTGATGGGAACATTTTCCTCTCATCTTTAAACACATACATAGAGAATATCCAAGTAAAATGAGCTTTAAGTTAGGCAATCTAGGACAGTCTATTCCTAAATGCAGGAGTCCAGAGATGTTCTATGACTAAAAATTCCCTGAGCTCCCTAAGCCCAGTGAAGGCGAACACCCAGATGTCATTGTTGGTCTTATCCTAAATAGACAGCATCATTTGCTAGTGGCTTATATGGTGAGGTAGAGAAGAAGACAGTGGCGTATGCCCATTTACAAGTCAGACTTAAAAAGGCCTCTGCATATGTTAAAGAAGAACCAGAGCACAAAAGAACATCTAGAACTCTCTTTTTGCAAACATAGAGATTTCTGAGTTAGGAAAGAAGAAATAGTAATAAACAAAGATTTTCCATTTTAGGAAGACACAAACCTTTCAGCTTTGAGCAAAGGCATCTTCACAACAGAACCAAAGCGTTCAATTAATTCAGCTTCAAACTCTTTACGGCTCTAGGGAGAAAAGATCAAAATAGTAAAATAATTAGGACATTCTCAAAGTAGCTACACTGGAATCAAATAATTTAGTAACTCCATGCCAATCAGATTCTCCTACTTTGCTGCATATTGGTATTTGGGGAAGGTGGATGGAAGAAGATCATAGTTACAGTGACAAATGTTTAAACAAATAGGTCATGTGAATTTTGGATAGTCCAATTGACACATGTAAATGCATGAACTTGAAGATCATTTCAAGATAGGTGACACTATCATACCTTGCCCTCATATAGGTAGGGGTGAAAGTTCGGTTTTCGGTTTGGTTTATAGGCCAAACCGAAACCGAACCACCCTAATTCGGTTTTTGGTTTTTGGAAACCAAACCGCACCACTTTACTTTTGAAACCAAACCAAACCAAACCATATAAATTTCGGTTTCAAAAGAAAAAACCGAACCAAACCGAATTTTTTTGGGCCTTGTTTATTTGGGCTTTAATCTGCAATTTTTGTTAGGGGTGAAACAAATTCGGGTTAAAACCGAACCGAACCGAAAACCGAACCGAATAAGAAATATGGTTCGGTTTTTTTTTTTGAAGTGGTTCGGTTCGGTTTTTTAAAAAAAAATATTTCGGTTTTCGGTTTGGTTTCGGTTTGAGGAAATGGAAAACCGAAAAAAACCGAAAACCGAAATTTAGGCCCAGTATATAAGGAAAAAAAAAAAACCCTAACCCTCATTCTCTGATTCTCTCTCCTGACTTCCTCAATCCTCAGTTCGCCTCTTCCTCACTCCAACCCACCTAACCCTCATTGCGAATTTCTCAGTCTCTCACCCTCACCTTCTCAGTTTCTCAATCATCTCTTTTGTGTTTCTCAGAATTCTCACTCTCCAATTCTCCATCGTTCACCGGCACAGCGCACTCGTTCAGGCGTTCACTGTGACACCGTCCACCGTCCAAAGGTATGCTTTTAAGTTTTGATTATGCTTGATGTTCATATTTTTTTAGGGTTTTAATTATGATTAGTGTTAAATGTTAATTACGAAAATCTGCAAATTACATGTACAAATTTGTTAAACATTCTGATTAGGGTTTTAATCTATGCTTGATGTTCATATTGCGATGTTGTTTCTGAATTTTCTATTCTGTACAAATTAGTAAAACATTCTGAATTTTCTGGTATTTTGATGCTTCGGGGTTTTGGTCTATTCAAGGGTATTTTGGGTTTTGGTCTAGTAAAACATTCTGATTAGGGTTTTGGTCTAGTAAAACATTCTGAATTTTCTGGTATTTTGAAGCTCTATTCGATTGGACTCTGTTGAAGATTGTTTCAGATTATTAGTTAGTTATTAATTCAAGGGTTCGCATGATTAATAGCATTATCATTGTCTTGATAAGTGTTTATTAGATTGTTGATCTTTGTTATTATTGTTAATTTTGATTTTACTTGTTTTGGGTACAGTTAGTCAGTTAGTGCTTAATTTGATTGTTTTTGGGTGGTGGGGTGGAATCTTAGGGGGCTAATTATTATTGCTAAATTGTTATTGTCTTTGGTTTAGTTAGCCAGTTACTACTGATTTTGTTTATTAGGGGTATAATTATTATTCCCTTTAAAAGATCCAATATTCTTAATTTATGAGTTTGCATGTATTCTTACAGATTGTTATTCAACCACGAATTATTGAATGACAACCAACGTGGGTGGTGTTCCTGACCAGCCTCAATCCGAACATGAGACTGACCAAGTCTCTCAAAATCAGAAAAAAGAACAGGGAGCAAAAAGGAAGAGGATGAAAGAACGCTCTGAAGTTTGGGAGCACTTTGATAAAGAAGACTTACCTTCTGGAATGCAGGCAATTTGCAAGTATTGTGGGATGAGCTACAAGTGTGGGGCAAAGAAAAACGGCACTAGTGTGTTATGGGCTCATATTTCGCGATGTCGTAAGTATCCCTTTAACACCCCTAAAGATTCAAAACAAAGTTTGCTTTCATTTAAAAGTGCTAAAGAACCAAGTGGTGGTACTAGTGGGTTGACATACCACAAATTTGATGCTGGTAGTATTAGAAAAGCTTTGTCATTTATGGTGATTGTTGATGAACTTCCATTTAAGTTTGTTGAAGGTATAGGTTTTAGACATTTTTGTGGTGTAATAGAGCCTAGATTTAATGTTCCTTCTCGAATTACAATAGCCAAAGATTGTTTTGAAACATATTTAACTGAAAAACGAAAGCTGAAAAATGTGTTAAAAAGGTGTAATTCAAGAGTTTCTTTAACCACTGATACATGGACCTCTATACAACAAATCAATTACATGTGCTTGACTGTCCACTTTATTGATAATAATTGGAAATTACACAAAAGAATTCTGAATTTTTGTCCTATTTCTAGTCATAAGGGTGATGATATTGGCAAAGAAATTGAAAAGTGTTTGCTTGATTGGGGGCTTGAAAATGTCATGTGCATAACAGTTGATAATGCTAGCTCAAATGATACTGCAATTGGGTATATGAGAAGGAAAATAAATGGGTGGAAAACTGGGGTTCTTAAGGGTCGTTTCCTTCACATGCGTTGTGTTGCACACATTGTCAATTTGGTTGTTTCTGATGGGTTGAAAACTGTTAATGAGTCGGTTCAACGTGTTAGGCATGCTGTTAGGTTTATCAAACAATCTCCTGCTAGGTTGCAAAGGTTTAAAAAATGTGTCTTAGATGAAAAAATCAACACAAAAAAGGGATTGTGCCTTGATGTGCCTACTAGGTGGAACTCCACCTATTTGATGTTGAATGCTGCTATTGAGCTTCAAGATGCTTTTGAGAGGTATTCTGGGGAAGACCCTCACTATGTAGTTGATTTGAATGAGAGGGATGGTAAGGGTAGCCCAGATTCTGATGATTGGAATAATGTAAGAAGACTTTCTGAATTTCTACAAGCCTTTTATGATCTGACCTTGCATGTCTCTGGCTCTTTATATGTCAGTTTGAATTTGTTTTTTCATGAATTGGTGAGTGTTGCTGTACTTATGAAAGATTTGGTTTCAAGTGATGATGTGGATATGTGTCTTATGGCTTGTAGAATGAAAGAAAAATATGAAAAGTATTGGGGTGATCCAGAAAAAATAAACCTCCTGATTTTTATTGCCGTTGTCCTTGATCCTCGTTATAAGCTTGATTATGTTGAGTGGATGATAACTGAAATTTATGACCCTATTGTTGCATCAAAGTTAGTTGATAATGTGAAGGTAGCTTTGAATGCTTTGTATGAGGAGTATCGTGTTTCTTCTAGTAATGATGTGAATAGGGAGGAAGTGTCTTCAAGTAAGGATGGCAAAACTCCATTGAGTCCCAAACATAAAAGTATTGAAGTCTTAAAGAGTAAGTATAAGAAACACAAGTGTGAGAGAGATGGAGATGCAAAAATAGAGTTAGACAAATATTTGGAGGAGGATACAGCGGAGGATATTGATGAATTTGACATTTTGAGCTGGTGGAAGTTCAATTGTTCAAGGTTTCCTACTGTGGGGAGAATTGCCCGTGATGTTCTTGCTGTCCCTGTTTCGACAGTAGCTTCTGAGAGTGCATTCAGCACTGGGGGCAGGGTTCTAGATCAGTTTAGGAGCTCATTAACTCCTCGAGTTGTAGAAGGTCTTGTTTGTGCTCAAAATTGGTTACGTGCTTCACCATTTCCAAGTATTGAAGAATGTTTAGAGGAAGTTGAGCTTCTTGAAGAGGGTAATATATAAGAACATCTAATCATAAGTTACTTATTTTCATTATGTGTATATATTTTTAACTTGGTTATTTTTGTTATGAATTATGATAGACTTGAAGAATATGGCAGTTGGTGATGCTGATATTGATGAAGTGCTTGAAATAATAGACTGATGTGGCTCTTTGCTCATTGCTGACTTGCTGTTGCCACTTGCCAGACTTGCTACTGCCTTGCTCTATCACTGCTTTTGCTGCTGACCTGCTGTTATGATGCTGCTGCTGCCCTGCTGCTTGTTGCTACTTGGTCTATGCTGCTTGTTGCTACTTTTTTTACTGCCTTTTAGAACTTGGTCTATGCTGCTTGTTGCTACTGCTGTTAAACAATTGTTAAAGTTGTAATGTTGAACAATTTTTTTTTTTTTTGGATGAAGTGTTGAACTTTTAAAACTTTGAATTATAACTTTGAAGTTTTAGAACTTGTTAATGTTGTTTAAATCTCATTAAGCATTTATGCTACTACATATGTTGATGAATATAATATTTATATGATTTAAGCCCACAAAAATTGCAGATTAAAGCCCAAATAAACAAGGCCCAAAAAAATTCGGTTTGGTTCGGTTTTTTCTTTTGAAACCGAAATTTATATGGTTTGGTTTGGTTTGGTTTCAAAAGTAAAGTGGTGCGGTTTGGTTTCCAAAAACCAAAAACCGAATTAGGGTGGTTCGGTTTCGGTTTGGCCTATAAACCAAACCGAAAACCGAACTTTCACCCCTAATTTTTGTGGGCTTAAATCATATAAATATTATATTCATCAACATATGTAGTAGCATAAATGCTTAATGAGATTTAAACAACATTAACAAGTTCTAAAACTTCAAAGTTATAATTCAAAGTTTTAAAAGTTCAACACTTCATCCAAAAAAAAAAAAAATTGTTCAACATTACAACTTTAACAATTGTTTAACAGCAGTAGCAACAAGCAGCATAGACCAAGTTCTAAAAGGCAGTAAAAAAAGTAGCAACAAGCAGCATAGACCAAGTAGCAACAAGCAGCAGGGCAGCAGCAGCATCATAACAGCAGGTCAGCAGCAAAAGCAGTGATAGAGCAAGGCAGTAGCAAGTCTGGCAAGTGGCAACAGCAAGTCAGCAATGAGCAAAGAGCCACATCAGTCTATTATTTCAAGCACTTCATCAATATCAGCATCACCAACTGCCATATTCTTCAAGTCTATCATAATTCATAACAAAAATAACCAAGTTAAAAATATATACACATAATGAAAATAAGTAACTTATGATTAGATGTTCTTATATATTACCCTCTTCAAGAAGCTCAACTTCCTCTAAACATTCTTCAATACTTGGAAATGGTGAAGCACGTAACCAATTTTGAGCACAAACAAGACCTTCTACAACTCGAGGAGTTAATGAGCTCCTAAACTGATCTAGAACCCTGCCCCCAGTGCTGAATGCACTCTCAGAAGCTACTGTCGAAACAGGGACAGCAAGAACATCACGGGCAATTCTCCCCACAGTAGGAAACCTTGAACAATTGAACTTCCACCAGCTCAAAATGTCAAATTCATCAATATCCTCCGCTGTATCCTCCTCCAAATATTTGTCTAACTCTATTTTTGCATCTCCATCTCTCTCACACTTGTGTTTCTTATACTTACTCTTTAAGACTTCAATACTTTTATGTTTGGGACTCAATGGAGTTTTGCCATCCTTACTTGAAGACACTTCCTCCCTATTCACATCATTACTAGAAGAAACACGATACTCCTCATACAAAGCATTCAAAGCTACCTTCACATTATCAACTAACTTTGATGCAACAATAGGGTCATAAATTTCAGTTATCATCCACTCAACATAATCAAGCTTATAACGAGGATCAAGGACAACGGCAATAAAAATCAGGAGGTTTATTTTTTCTGGATCACCCCAATACTTTTCATATTTTTCTTTCATTCTACAAGCCATAAGACACATATCCACATCATCACTTGAAACCAAATCTTTCATAAGTACAGCAACACTCACCAATTCATGAAAAAACAAATTCAAACTGACATATAAAGAGCCAGAGACATGCAAGGTCAGATCATAAAAGGCTTGTAGAAATTCAGAAAGTCTTCTTACATTATTCCAATCATCAGAATCTGGGCTACCCTTACCATCCCTCTCATTCAAATCAACTACATAGTGAGGGTCTTCCCCAGAATACCTCTCAAAAGCATCTTGAAGCTCAATAGCAGCATTCAACATCAAATAGGTGGAGTTCCACCTAGTAGGCACATCAAGGCACAATCCCTTTTTTGTGTTGATTTTTTCATCTAAGACACATTTTTTAAACCTTTGCAACCTAGCAGGAGATTGTTTGATAAACCTAACAGCATGCCTAACACGTTGAACCGACTCATTAACAGTTTTCAACCCATCAGAAACAACCAAATTGACAATGTGTGCAACACAACGCATGTGAAGGAAACGACCCTTAAGAACCCCAGTTTTCCACCCATTTATTTTCCTTCTCATATACCCAATTGCAGTATCATTTGAGCTAGCATTATCAACTGTTATGCACATGACATTTTCAAGCCCCCAATCAAGCAAACACTTTTCAATTTCTTTGCCAATATCATCACCCTTATGACTAGAAATAGGACAAAAATTCAGAATTCTTTTGTGTAATTTCCAATTATTATCAATAAAGTGGACAGTCAAGCACATGTAATTGATTTGTTGTATAGAGGTCCATGTATCAGTGGTTAAAGAAACTCTTGAATTACACCTTTTTAACACATTTTTCAGCTTTCGTTTTTCAGTTAAATATGTTTCAAAACAATCTTTGGCTACTGTAATTCGAGAAGGAACATTAAATCTAGGCTCTATTACACCACAAAAATGTCTAAAACCTATACCTTCAACAAACTTAAATGGAAGTTCATCAACAATCACCATAAATGACAAAGCTTTTCTAATACTACCAGCATCAAATTTGTGGTATGTCAACCCACTAGTACCACCACTTGGTTCTTTAGCACTTTTAAATGAAAGCAAACTTTGTTTTGAATCTTTAGGGGTGTTAAAGGGATACTTACGACATCGCGAAATATGAGCCCATAACACACTAGTGCCGTTTTTCTTTGCCCCACACTTGTAGCTCATCCCACAATACTTGCAAATTGCCTGCATTCCAGAAGGTAAGTCTTCTTTATCAAAGTGCTCCCAAACTTCAGAGCGTTCTTTCATCCTCTTCCTTTTTGCTCCCTGTTCTTTTTTCTGATTTTGAGAGACTTGGTCAGTCTCATGTTCGGATTGAGGCTGGTCAGGAACACCACCCACGTTGGTTGTCATTCAATAATTCGTGGTTGAATAACAATCTGTAAGAATACATGCAAACTCATAAATTAAGAATATTGGATCTTTTAAAGGGAATAATAATTATACCCCTAATAAACAAAATCAGTAGTAACTGGCTAACTAAACCAAAGACAATAACAATTTAGCAATAATAATTAGCCCCCTAAGATTCCACCCCACCACCCAAAAACAATCAAATTAAGCACTAACTGACTAACTGTACCCAAAACAAGTAAAATCAAAATTAACAATAATAACAAAGATCAACAATCTAATAAACACTTATCAAGACAATGATAATGCTATTAATCATGCGAACCCTTGAATTAATAACTAACTAATAATCTGAAACAATCTTCAACAGAGTCCAATCGAATAGAGCTTCAAAATACCAGAAAATTCAGAATGTTTTACTAGACCAAAACCCTAATCAGAATGTTTTACTAGACCAAAACCCAAAATACCCTTGAATAGACCAAAACCCCGAAGCATCAAAATACCAGAAAATTCAGAATGTTTTACTAATTTGTACAGAATAGAAAATTCAGAAACAACATCGCAATATGAACATCAAGCATAGATTAAAACCCTAATCAGAATGTTTAACAAATTTGTACATGTAATTTGCAGATTTTCGTAATTAACATTTAACACTAATCATAATTAAAACCCTAAAAAAATATGAACATCAAGCATAATCAAAACTTAAAAGCATACCTTTGGACGGTGGACGGTGTCACAGTGAACGCCTGAACGAGTGCGCTGTGCCGGTGAACGATGGAGAATTGGAGAGTGAGAATTCTGAGAAACACAAAAGAGATGATTGAGAAACTGAGAAGGTGAGGGTGAGAGACTGAGAAATTCGCAATGAGGGTTAGGTGGGTTGGAGTGAGGAAGAGGCGAACTGAGGATTGAGGAAGTCAGGAGAGAGAATCAGAGAATGAGGGTTAGGGTTTTTTTTTTTTCCTTATATACTGGGCCTAAATTTCGGTTTTCGGTTTTTTTTCGGTTTTCCATTTCCTCAAACCGAAACCAAACCGAAAACCGAAATATTTTTTTTTTAAAAAACCGAACCGAACCACTTCAAAAAAAAAACCGAACCATATTTCTTATTCGGTTCGGTTTTCGGTTCGGTTCGGTTTTAACCCGAATTTGTTTCACCCCTACATATAGGTTATAAAACATAAGCAATACATAACCGGCATTAGGAGATGCCTTGTCAAGGTTTCCCTGCCCCACATAGAAAACAAGAAATAATCTTTAGTATGAGTTAATTTGATAAATAACCTCATCCAAACAAGATTGAAAAAAAGCAGTACCGGATGATTTACTCGTTGAAGCACGCGTAGCATAAAAACAGATAATGCATCCAAACAAAAAGGATTTGAATCAGTGCCTGCACAACAGGAAACCCACCGTTAAGTTACATCAATCCAGGAAAATGGTAAACAGAGAAACTTTACTGTAGTATGTCATAAACTAATGTAATAGAATGGGTCAACGGGGTCAAGAAGCCAAGTCAGCCACCACTTTTGGTGTATTCAAGGCGCACAAAACAGGGGCAGCAAGGGTCCAAGGTGGTCAGAGACAATGAGCATCAGGACAAAGCTAATTAAGAGAGTTCAAGGAAAGAAGCAAGCTGCTTCAACAATGTCATTTGATGGTTTTTCCATTCTTAGCTTAGTAATCACATGTATCCCTTAAGCTTGAGTATATGTAAGGTAGTAAGTCCATTTAGAAAAGTATCCAGAAATTTGAGAGAAAACATTAGAGAGTTGTAGCCTAAAGCTACTATGAGATTCATAACCTCAAGTTATGTTTATCCTTTGAAATTCAACCTTCAATCAATCAAGTACTCAAGCATTCAACCTTTAATTACATTCTCTTGTTCGAAATACATTGGCCGAAATTAATACATAACAACTTGGTATCAGAGCGGTGGTCCTGCGCCCGCCGATACCGTAAACCACCACCCCGTACTAGTTTTTAAAAAAAATAAAAAAAGAGAACAACTCAACCATGAGGACAACACCCTGCAACGGTTGTCAGCCATAGAAGAAACATTCGCCACTCTTTCAACGCAGATGTCAATTCTCCAAGAAAAATTGCAACCTCAAGATGACAACCTTACTCGCCCCGTGTCGGCAGCTATTAAGGCAGCCATGGAAGAAGAGCGGAAAGAAATAGAGAAGGAGCGGAAAAAGACAGAGGAGGTGATGACTGCCACCGTCGAACGGCTAGAGGACCGCCTTGACTGCTTCCGGGTCACGGTGGACACATAAGCCGCGATCGACCGCGCAAAAATCACGAAGCTGTAGGAACAAATGGAGAAGCAGAAACAGCACCAACAACAACCAGCCCTCCAAGTCTCCAACCATTAGGATCGCCCGTAGTAGGGGAGAACAGCCAGCGGCGGCTAGAGAAGCGCGGACGAGGACGGCGATGGAGGCGGTGGTGGCCATGGCTATTGGAAACACCGGAAATTGGAAATGCCTCTCTTCGACGGGACAGATCCAGTAGTTGGACAACAAGAACCGAGATGTACTACGAATTTTACAAGTTGACGGAGAGAGAGAAGATGGAGGCAGCGGTGGTCGCGATGGATGGAGCCGCCCTAAAGTGGTTTCAGTGGGAGCAGAAGCGGCGACCGTTTTATGGGTGGTCGGACCTTAAACAAAGGGCTTTGAACGAGTTCCGCCCCTCACACTCGGGAACCCTCCATGAACAATGGTTAGCGATTACGCAAGAGGGGTCGGGATCAGTGGCGGAGTATCGCTGGAAATTCATTGAGATGGCGGCGCCACTAGAGGACGTGCCGGAAAGCCTCATGCTTGGCAATTGAACAAAGAAATCAAAACCGAGTTAAGGCTCCTTAACCCTCTCAACCTTGAAAAGGCCATGGAAATGGCTGGAAGAATTGAAGAAAAGAATTGTGTGCAACAGGGCAAGAAACCCATTAGTAATTGGAAAGGGGGCTTTGTTGTTGGGCCATCCAATTCCAGCCCAAATCAGACCCAGCCCAATTGTGAGCAAGGGAGGCTTGATAGCTTCCTATGGGCTACCCAGCAGCAGTGGGCCGCCCAAGACATGGTCCTAGGCCCCTGAGTCCTAAGGCTCCGTGAATGTGGGTCGGGCCAACCGCGGCCCAAGTCAAAATTCTACCGGAGGAACGAGGTGTTTAACCGAGTTTGAATTGGCGGAAAGGAGGGCGAAAGGGTTGTGCTTTAGGTGTGATGAGAGGTGGGTGTGGGTCATTGATGCAAAAGGAAAGAGCTTAGTGTTTTAATAGTGGCGGATGGGGAAGTTGAGATGGAGGAAGAAGGGCCGGAGTTGGAGAGTGACACCCCCTGGAGGAAACCGGAACGATGTCATTATGTTTGGTTTGGTGATCGGGATACACAACCCAAGGACAATGAAGATGAGAGGAGTAGTCAAGGGGCAAGAGATAGTAGTAATGATTCACCAGGGGCCACTCATAATTTCTTAGCGATATCGGTGGTGGAGCAAGCGGCTATTCTCGTAACTCAAGGTAGGGAATTTGTCGTATTCTTGGGAAATGGGGACACCATTCGGGGTAGCGGAGTTTGTAGGGGAGTCAAGGTGGAGCTACTTGGTGGACTTACCATAACCGAAGACTTTTTTCCACTCACACTAGGTAGTGCCGAGGTGATCTTGGGGGTTCAATGGCTTGAGAAGTTAGGGGCCATGGTTACTAATTGGCGAACCCATGTCATGAAGTTCACCGTGGGTGGAGTTCCGGTCACCCTCACCAGATCCGACCCTCGAAAAGTCACAAATTTCACTCAAAGCTATGGTGAGGGTGTTAAAGAAGGAGAAAAGGCGGTTTAGTGTAACAAATTGGAGGGAGGAGAATTGGGCCCAAGCCCAAACGGCCCACCTTCATTCTAAGTGGAGGTTTTGGACCAATTTCAAGGGGTCTTTCAAATGCCAAATGGGCTACCCCCAAATAGAGGCCATGAGCACTCTAATGTGTTAAGGGATAGGACTGACCCAATTAGTGTTAGGCCTTATAGATACCCCCAAATTCAGAAAGATGAAATTGAGAGGCTCGTGCAGGAATTGCTCGAGTCCGGCATCATCAAACCATCATCAAGCCCGTTCTCAAGTCTGGTTTTGCTCGTAAAGAAGAAAGACGGATGTTGGCGATTTTGTGTAGATTACCGAGCACTCAACAAGGAAACCGTTCCTGATAAATATCCGATTTCGGTTATCGATAAACTACAGAGGTTGGTGGTGAGTACCAACGTTGGTTGAGAAAGTTGGTGGGGTTCGATTTTATCATACACTATAAACCCGGCGCCGCGAATAAGGTGGCCGACGCACTTTCTCGCAAGGACGAAGCTCTGTTGATGCAACCAGTGAGAAAGATCGAAAGAAAGAAAGAAGAAGAAGTGTTGGGAGTTTAGGGCCCTAATCCACTCTTGCTTTGTGGACTGGGCTGAATTAGAAAAAGAATTAGAGGAAAACAAAGGTTTGGGCCAGATTGTATTGGGCTTATAAGAAGGGAAAGAGGGTCCAAAAGGCTTTCACATAAAGGGGTCTAGGCTATTTTATAAGAACAAAATTGTCCTGCCTACTTCTTCTAAGTACATCCCTTTACTTTTGAAGAAGTATCATAGCACCACTACGGGAGGCCACGACGGCGAGATAAAATCCTATCTCCGGCTCACTGCTGACTGGTTTTGGGCCGGCATGCTAAAGGACGTCGGAAAGTTCGTTCAAGAATGTGATATGTGCCAAAGGAACAAAACCATCACTCAAAGTCCACTCGGGTTGCTACAACCTCTTCCAATTCCCGAGGCCGTGTGGGAGTATATCTACATAAATTTTGTGGAAGGTTTAGCCCTATCATGAGGAATAGACTCCGTGTTAGTGGTGGTGGATCGGCTCTCGAAATACGCCCATTTTATTGGGTTAAAGCACCCGTTCAACGCCCTCAAGGTGGCGGACGCGTTTGGGAGGGAGGTAGTCCGCCTCCATGGGTTCCCGGCACCAATAATTTCTGATTGTGATCGAGTTTTCATGAGTATCTTTTGGAGGGAGCTTTTTGGATTACAAGGGACACACCTCTGGCGAAGCACGACCTACCATTCCCAAACTGACGGGCAGACTGAGATTGTAAACAAAAGCCTTGAGACCTACTTGAGGTGTTTCATCGTCGAACAACCACGAAGCTGGGCCCGTTGGTTACCTTTGGCGGAGTATTCCTCCAACACTTCGCCGCATACCTCGACCAAGATGACACTGTTTAAGGTGGTGTATGGCCGGGATCCGCCGAAGTTGTGGCGTTTGGGAACGAGTCAAACCATGGTCAACAGCAAGAGAGAGATGGGATTTTAGACGAGCTACGGATGAATCTAAACCGAGCCTAACAAGTGATGAAAGTCAACACGGATAAACAGAGAAAGGACGACAAATTTGAAATTGGGGAAAAGGTGTTTCTCAAGCTCCAGCCGTATAGACAAAGGTCCCTTGCTAGAAGACCGTTCGAGAAATTGGCCGCGAGATTTTACGGGCCCTTCGAAGTGCTGGAGCAAATTGTAGAGTTGCATACAAATTGAAATTGCCAAGTGATTGCAAAATACACCCTGTATTTTACATCTCTCAACTAAAGAGAGCGCTTGCAACCTCCCAAGTCAGCCCACTATACCGAAACAGCTATCTCCCGACTTGGAATTGGTGGTCGGACCGGCAGAGCTCCTCGATGTGCGCATGGTAAAGAAGGATTCGGTGTTCGTGCTCGAAGTATTGCTCACTTGGAATGGGTTGTCCGATTATGAAGCCACATGGGAAGAGTTCGAGACTGTCAATTTACGTTTTCCCTCCTTCCACCTTGAGGACAAGGTGAAGCTCAAAGGGGGGAGTGATGTAATGAAATGGGTCAACGGGGTCAGAAGCCAAGTCAGCCACCACTTTAGGTGTACTCAAGGCGTGCAAAACAGAGATAGCAAGGGTCCAAGGTGGTCAGAGACAATGAGCATCAGGACAAAGCTAATTAAGAGAGTTCAAGGAAAGAAAGCAAGCTACTTCAACAATGTCATTTGATGGTTTTTCCATTCTTAGCTTAGTAATCACATGTATCCCTTAAGCTTGAGTATATGTAAGGTAGTAAGTCCATTTAGAAAAGTATCCACAAATTTGAGAGTAAACATTAGAGAGTTGTAGCCTAAAGCCACTATGAGATTCATAACCTCAAGTTATGTTTATCCTTTGTAATTCAACCTTCAATCAATCAAGTACTCAAGCATTCAACCTTTAATTACATTCTCTTGTTCGAAATACATTGGCCGAAATTAATCCATAACAACTAATGCTATAAATAAAAGTATAAAACATATAATATAGTCAAGGAAGAAGACTTATGAAAGTACAGGACAACAGCAAACATGAGGGCACAAAAAGAGTTATAACTCACACTTCATAAATATACACTTGTAAAAGAGCTTCTGAAGGAATGATACATCCACTCAGCATACCAAGCCATGGTTCTCACAACTTGAGACAACTCTTAATGAACACTTAAAGCAGAGTCGGTTTAAATTTCAAAGAGAAAGTGGTGAAAGCAATATAGCTCTCCGAATTGTGACTTTGTGAGAGCACGCACCAGAGACTATGCATTCACATAAAAATTTAAGAAGACAACTGTGGAGTGTAATGGACGTTTTCATTTCAGCGTTATGAATCACAAAGTTTATGTTGAATAGCTAATAGCCGTATTCTACTTAAGCATTGTGCTTCAGGAATCATGAGTTGGTGTTTTGTATCTATTGTTTCGAATTTTCACAGAAGTGGCTGATGTCAAATTCTCAGATCAAAATAGGTTTATAAATAGTCGTGTCTATAAACACACAACAATTGTATCAGAGAGGGTGAAACATATATGTTGTGCAGGTTCACTCAGATCACAAGCAATGGATATGAAACCTATGTTGGAGTTGAATTGTACTGGGGATCAAAACTAATTAACAAGGTTGGATAAGGATTCTGCAAGATTGACTGAAGTCCAATACAGCCAAACATATTATTTGGCAGAGACCTAGCATCATTATTCCACATTCATATTTCAAAATCTTGTTTTCTCCTTCTCGTGCTCTCATTATAATTCTTTAAGGTTACAGATTACAAAGAGATGAAGTCAAGATACCTTCAGAATCAGGTACAACTGGAATGGCAGATGCCCTGCTTTTTCGGCACATTTCCTCAATCTGCAATATAGGAGCAACATTCAAATCCACTCAAGCTATTCTAAATATCAAAAATCCATTGATCTAGTACAATGGACGGCATTTGAATTCAGTACATTGGCAACACAGGTAATACATATAACAGACAAGCAGATGCAAACATGCCCATTTGAAAAAATAAATCTGGATGACAAACAAAATTACTAAAAAAAGATATTAACAACAATAGGAAAGGACCAAAAAGGCTAGCAACATCGAAGCAATGCACACACACATATTCGCTGGTAAAATACAAGTAATCCACACACACACACACACATAGGTATAATATTTTATATTTATGTTTCTACAACAAGTCACAAGTCTGCTTACGAATTACTTTAGATTCTAAGGAAGTATGAATAGCTCAAAGAAACAGCTCAAAGGTAACTTGTGAGAAAGCTCAAATGTTATCTCATAACAACAAGATAATACAAGTTTTATGATGACGTTTAAATATAAAAAATCAATTAAACCCTTAATTTTTAAAAGTTCAACTCATTGTACACTACTTTTTTTAAAAAAGGTTTGTTAAAAGTAAGTGGGTGTAAGAAAAAGATGGATAAAAGTAAGTTAAACTTCGAGAGTGAGTGGAAAGGTGTAAACAGGCTTTCAGTAAGAGAGGTAAGGTAGTAAAAGGGTTTTTCCTATAATGGAATAAATTTAAAGTGAATTGAACTTTTGAAGCGCCCCAAAACAGAAAGAAAAGTTGAACTTTAGGGAACGGAGAGAGTAGTAAATTACAAAATAAAATAAAATAAAATAAAATAAATAAAAAAAATTATGAAAGGAAAAAGAGATGACATCCTCACAGGGAATGGACACTATCCATAGAACTTGTGCTTACCTGCTTCCATACTTCCTCAGTTGGTGCATTTTTGTCTGCAAGCATAATGCAATCAGACATCCTTTTGCACTCTTCAGCAACTTTCTGCCAGTACCGTCCTGTAAATACACTATTCATTCACCAACTATTCGAGTACATCCAAAATCATAAAGACTTAAGAGGGCAGTGAAATTGACATATCAATATTGAACTCGATGGCATAACATATTTACGCTATTGGATGCAACAGATAGTTAGAATAGTATGCCTTTCGTAAGATCGCCCATCAAACTTTGGACATGACGACCCTCTCCAAAAGCGCTCGGATTATTCAGCAGCTCCCTGCAAAGTGCAGACTTAGCACAGCCTGGTATTCCTGTGAAAAAACATTAAGTAAAAATAGAAATGAGAAAAGCAACACATCACTGAAAAGATCATGGAAGAAATCAACACCTATCAGAAAGCAATGTAGCATATAAATTTGACTATATTCACATTACTGAAAAACTATAATTCACCTAATCAGAATAAATATATGAATCCCATCATATCTTAAACCAGTAAAAAAATGTCAAACAATTGCTTGAAATCATGGGATTAATTGGGTAATTGGTTAGATAAGTTCTCTTTCCAGCAGACTAGAAAGGATAACAATTAGAAGGGTTGGAACTTTACATGGATTGTAGAATGTACATCTTATGATGGTAAATCTTAATTCTACTAATTGTTAATACAGTAAGAGAGATGTAATGAAGGAATTGATGCTCTTCCACATAAATTTATGAAAGGACATTGTACTACAATCATACAATACTTTTCTTTCACTCCTAAATCTTAATCAATTTTCTATATCGTAGTAAATGGTAAATACATTGTGGGGCATAAGCCACTAATTATTTCGTGTAGAGAAGAGGTAGAAACCTGGAAAGAACACTATAAGGCCTTCTTTTCTTACAACTTCTTTAGTAGGAGATGGTGAAATAGGTTCTATCTCACGTTCTCTTTCAAGGTCACCCTCTTCATCCATATCACCAGCAATGGCCAAGAAATCTTCAGATCTCACCAAATTTCCAGCCGCACCTATGAGTGTTCGATTTGCAGGGCTCCTTTTCGCATATTGTTCAAGAAAAGATTCAGCCTCACTGAGGTAAACATTAGACTTCAGCTGCTTGTGACCACACTTCCGCCTTATATAGACAGCCCTTTCAAGATAGCACCGCATTACATATCAAATACAGCTACAAAAACAGAAATAATAATAATATTTCCAGTAATGGCAGCACTACCATTCATCCAGCATCTTGCTTAATTCCTTTTGCTTTGCTGCAGAGGTGCCCCAAATTTTCATTTGTCTGCCATACAAATATTTCTTATCAAGAAAGGCAATAGTTCACCATAAAAGCTAGTGATTATATCATACCTTTGATATATAAAAAAGATCACAAACTCACAGATCTACTGCTTTTCCATTACATGTATTAGACATTAAACTCCTAGATCATAAGGCAGACAAGACACAACCATTACCCATTAAGACCAGGCAACATCCATCATTCAGAACACTATCCTTCTCCTCAAGCCATAATTACCAAACAACTATAAAACATGTCTTATAAAGCAATTTCTACAGCCATCTAATGTGACCTTGAAAAGGAAAACTAAGAAAATACCCATCCAAAGGTCATGCAGAGTGACCAAAACATATCCCAATCACATGGATAAGGCCAAAAAGAGCCAGCAAGTAGGTGGCACACAGTGATCACTCATACATGGTACTATGGTAGGACATTGCAGATCAACTTTTACTAGCAACATTACATCGGTAAAATATTTTGATGCTCCAAGAATTGTGACCGTTCATGACTTGGGGAGAAGTGGTACATTTCAGCCACTCATACTCTTCCAGTGACAAGATACATTATGCAAATGATGGTTTTGGTGGTTGTATAATTAGAATACTAGTTCTTCGGCAGTCTGACCAACCCCATCCCCCAAAAATCAACAAATGAGCTATTTTAGAATATATCGGAATTGACAATACCTTATCCATGAGGCTCTCAAAAATTCTCTACATTACTCAACTAACAAGGACAAAACTAGGTCAATTGAAAAGCATACATCTTGATGGCATTAACTTACGCAAGTTATTAAAGGTTTAAACAAAGAAATAATATGTCTCACCACCTCAGAGAGATGGTTCAGCTATTACCCTGATAGTTTTGTTTTAGATGGAGGAGCTTTAAGGAAAAGAGCATAAAGAAAAGATATGGTAACACAAAGACAGAAAATGACCACAATGAGAAAAAGTTTTCTAAATATATGCTCAAGTCAGCCTTGGTCTTTTCAAGAAACTAAATTTCAACTAATGGTAACCTTGACGATTCAAGCAACACTAGAGGTAAGGAGTCATACTGTCATAGCTAAAATTAATGTCTTGAGGATTCTAAGCCATATGTATCTTATCATTTCTCTTTGTATCCTCAAGTCTCATAGAAACAATATTGAAAGGTAGCTAACCTCAAATAATATGCCTTGTAAGCAGCAGGACCATCTTTGAAAAGGATTGATAAACCATTTCGGATCAAGAAAGTTCGCAACTGCAACAGACAATAAACAAAGAAAGGTCACACAAAAACCAGAGACCGATCATTTGATAATCAAAGGACATCAATATACCATAATTAAAACCGAGCATCTTCATAGCATTTAAATGTTGATGCAAACTTGCAAAGTATCAACATCAAACTTCCAGGTGTACATGCATGTGAAAGAAGCCTAACCAATCAAGACATTTTCACCTACCTTGTATGTGAGAAATTTCAATTTAACCATTAAGTTAGCATCCTCGTCAGCTAGTGAATCTGCTTCAGATGCATCACTACTAACATTCACTTTGTTGTCGTCACTCATTTCTTTCCCATTGTCAGCAGCTTTATCCTTGCTTCCTTTAAATAAGTTTATGTCAACAAAAAAACCTGAAAACCAAATTATTTTCAGACCTTCCAGTAGAGATGTTCAATTCAATAATAACAATCATAAATGGTGAACATTTTATTCTTGATAAATTAAGTATAATCTAATCCAAGAAAGAATCTAAAAATGAAAGAAAAGCCAAAATTGAGCAACATCAACATTTTGCACACAAACATGACAAATGTAATAAAAAAATTAAAATTAAAAAAAATATATATCAAAATTATGGCTAACATTCTAATTCCCCTACATCAACATACAACCAACAAAAGTTAGTATAATGCATCCTTTCAAAAAAAAAAAGAAAAAAAAAAAAAGTTAGTGTAATGCATAGATAGATAAAAAAAAAAAAAAAATTGTTGTGATATATATATATATTTTTTTTATTAAAATTATGAATAGATTTAACATGATATTAGAAAATATATATATCAATCGATCATACACGAAATTTCTATTGAATTGTAAGTGTCCCACCAAAAAAAAAAAAAAAATAAATAAAAAATTCTACATATATTAGAAGATACTTTTCCAGTTTGCCCTATTGCAAATAATTGGGTCAAATTTTAAAAAAATTTACCGTGAATTCTCGTTAATATATAAGAGATAATATAGTCAAGTGGGGTCTTGTTAAATTCGTCTCACTATATATTTAATTAATATCAAGTTTTTATAATTTATAATTTTTATGCATATAGAAATGGAGTTAAATATGTTTTAAGATGCGTTTTGGACACCGTAAAAAGTCAAGTGGGGCAAAAAATAGGGACATAGGGAGTAATTAGTTAGGAGTATGTGTTTCAAAACCGTTTGACTGCATTAGTTACTGACTGTTTAGTATTCACAAGTATGTGTTTCTTTATACCTCTACCCAAAATGCAAAACCAAACAACTAAAAAACCTATCAAATCAATAATACATTCAAATTCAAAACAGATAAAAACTTACCTCTATATAATGGCCATAAGCCAGGATTGCGCCTGAAGACACAAACATCCTTTATGTTAGGACATACAATGCATCGCAGTGCCATAAGATAATATACATAAAAGTTAAGGATAAATACCTCATTTCTTTCTGGTATCGCTTAAACACAGAATCACTGTGAACATGAATGACCATCTTGAAATGTATATTGTCTCTTGATATGGTATCAGCTTTGTGAAAGTTATAGTAACATTTGAAGGCTGCAGAGAATCTTTTTTCTCTCATAAGACAGATCATTTCCTGTAAGCAGTAAATGGAATGGCAGACAAGCACAATCAGTGATAAATTACTCAGGCTATTCAAGCACTATAATATGGGGGAAAAGGAAACTGAATAATAGAACCAACACCATAGCAGAACCAAGACAGACAGAGTAACAGACAACCAAGGGAAATGAAGAAGAAGCAATCAACAACTTGATATATGACCGGCAGAAAGCACTCAATTAATTGATTAGGTGCCACAAAACTAAATCCACAGTTTGAGTATCGCAGGTGAGAGTAATACAAACGACAATAAACAAATCTATCAAAAGAATACATTGCAAATTATCATGTCAAACCTGCAGCTTTCTAGTTGAATAATCTGCTGGCTGAGCTTGCAAAAA
Source organism: Chenopodium quinoa (assembly GCF_001683475.1). Classification (NCBI taxonomy): domain Eukaryota; kingdom Viridiplantae; phylum Streptophyta; class Magnoliopsida; order Caryophyllales; family Amaranthaceae; genus Chenopodium; species Chenopodium quinoa. Next base: position 1,789,764 of record NW_018744633.1, on the reverse strand, counting down.
CTTTGTGATAACAGATCTATCAGCATTCCGGGAATGATCACCACCTTCCCCTTTTCCCAGCCAATCAACAAAACTGGGGCAAAAGGAGAAACCAACTTCATCCAGAAGAGCTCTGATTTGCTGCACAACAATTTCCAAGACCAATGAATCAGCGAATAAAGAAAAAGTCCGATTGCAACAAGCTGCACAACGAATAAGTCACACCACCTGCTTCTCATCAGCTCTATTCTTCGCACAAACTTCCCTTAATGTTGGTCCTAAATCAAGCTTAGCTGTGAATCAGGGGAAAAAAACATTAAGACTTAAACTAAAACTTCACCTAATACACTTGATATTCCCATAAGAAAGAAAATATATGAAAAAGAAAACATCAAGCAAATGGGCAAACAGAATAGTACTCAAATTTCAACCATCGCTTATGAAATAATATTTTACATGCATGATAAAAATTGGGATCAAATTACTTTTTTTTTTCTCTATCAAACAACACAATATAAGTCTCTTTTTCAGAGGAAAAGTCAAGTATCTGGCTTATTAAATTTTGTTTCTATTTTGTGTGGGCACTACACTCTCTTTCAACTATCAATACTCAATAGATCTAATTCAACAATATAGCACAAGTATGATAATTCAGCCACCCAAAAAAAAAGGGAGAGAGAGAGAGAGAGAACTCCTACAATCACGTGAGTGCAAAGGTGTAAAAACGGTGAGGTGTGCAATTAAGATGGTAAAATGTGTGTGCCAAAACTAATATAAAGTAGAAGTGGGTACATCGTAGAAAAACACCTCAAGATGAAAAATAGGTACATCAGCAAAAAAATAATACCCCTTAATTTCAAATGTCTCCTATAGTATCACCTTATTAAGAGTCAAATTACCAGCTTTAAACCACATGCTTTCAAACCCAATCCTTGCAATTCTATTGGCTCCCTTTTTAAAAAAAATCAAAATTACTTCCCGTAAAATCCTTCTAGGGCATCTACATATCCAATAGAGGAAAACAGCATAACTTTCTCTTATATCCAGTACATTAGCAAGGGTACACTCTAGTTTCCCTCAAATCTCTAGATATTTCTTCGCTCTTCTCTATAATTCAATTTGAGCCAAATCCAGCACCAGAGAGACACACAGCTTAATTTGAGCCAAATTCGGCATTTGACAAGAATTACACATCCTCAAACAGGCCATGAAGCTAATTGGGTAAAACCATGTATCGCACAGGGCTTGCCTAGTAAATTTATATCCAGTACTGCAACATTTAGCAAACAGAAAGCAACACGTGAAGCATAGTTTTAACTCTATTTAACTGCATAACACGAAAAATCCCAGCTTTGCAAATTCCACAAGAAGCTAAGTGCCACAAACAAAATTCATTACAATATCAGCTTAATTGTTTGCATATCTGTGGTATTCATTAAAAAAATATTAAAAAAAAATTAAAAACAAAAAACATATATATATCTATTACATTCTAAAAAGAGAAAACAAGGGTTGCTTCAAAAGGGCAATGCACAGTATATTGTTTTACATAAATTCCATCCATATCCCTTTTTATTTATTTATTTATTTATTTATTTATTTTATTTATACAAACTCTTCTAGAGTTCAACCGTTCAAATGCGTCTTGCGTTGGTAATTTTTGTTTTGTTTACTTTTTTTTTTTTTTTTTTGGGTATTGGATATATACTACAATATTTCTATATTTTAATAAGTGTTAAACCTCTCCGTAACTCGTATTTCAATGTAAATTTTTAATCAATAATATCTTTAATTATTAATAAGTGTAAATTATTAAAATTAAAAAATAATAATCTATTTATTGAGACGATTTTAATAAGTACCTCGGGATTATATTTTCCCTTATGTATAAATCACAAATATTAGTCAAAGGAGGTCAAGTGAATAGTACAAAAAGAAATAATGGAGCACTTACAGAGTATTAAATATGGAGGGAGTACGTAAAATAAAACACATATTGTTTTATTTTTGTGAAAATGAAATACTCCGTATTTATTATATTTATACTATGAAACATTATGTAATTTTATTCGTTTGTTATTTTTACTCCTTTTTAGTACTCCCTTCGTTTTTTTTTAATAGGCTAAAAATGAGATTTACTTTTCGGTGGTTTAAAAAAAAAAGATGTTAGTGAGGTAGATAAGGTTATTATTTTGTTGAAAAATTTAGTGGTGTGAAGAGGAGTGGGGACCATTAAAGTAGTGAAAAATGACAGAGTAAGAAACAGTGGGACATAATGAGTAAAGATACACTTGGTGCTTGTATTAGATTTTAGAAGATTTTCAAAACTGGAACTCTAGCTTATTTAATAAAATGGACGAAAATAGTAACTCTAGCTTATAAAAAACAAATGCGGTATTATGGAATACTTCCGCCATTCTTTATTACTTGACTCGCTTTTACTTTTACACTATTCACCACCCCTCTTTTGACCTCCTTTTGTGAATAATATGCAAGTAAAAATATATAATATATAATTTTTACTTATGGAGAATTCAAGTTTTGATCGTTAAAGTTTTGCATTTGCAAGTGTGATAAAAGAAACAGGCGAAATAAAATAGAACAGAGGAAGTATATATATTGTTCCCTCCATATTTTAATAAGCGCTCTATTTCTTCTGGCAAAATTTTGACAAATAATATCTTTAATTTTAAATTAGAGTAAATTATAACATTTAAAAGTTAATAATATAATCATTGAAACGATTCCAACAAGTACTCTATTGTTGCTAAACAAATAAATCAAAGAAAATCTCTTCAAAAAAATTAAATCAAAGAAATTAATGTAGATAATGCATAAAGCATGATACATATAACTTTTTCTTTTTATTTCTTTTAATTCTTTTTTTTTTTTGCTTGAGAAAAAAAATAAATAAATAAATGTAGTTTTTTTTTGTTCAATGGATTATATTTGTCTAAAAAAATCCTAAGGAAAAACTAAATTTAATTGTTACCCCTTGAGAATTTGTAGGTAGATAGAATTGTGAATGGGATTGTATATATATATGGTTGATTGATAGAGTAATGCTCCATATAATTGAGTGCTTCTAATATGTCTTGTATAGTTAACACGAACTTTTGTTTATTTTATTGAATGACAATCAATATTATAGTAACTTAAACAAATTTTTGTGAGTAACTTTCCCATTTAATTTAAGGGTAACTTTTTATTTGTAATGATTTTGATTATATTTTAATGTGTATTCAAATGGATGCATGTTATAAGGCTAATAAGATCAAACTAGAGCTGTCAAAAGCTGACCCGAAATACCGACCCTAACCTGACCTATTAACCGATCCGTCAGAAACCGAAAAAAATGGTGACCCAAACCCGACCTAAAACTAACCCTAGTCCCGAGTTGACCCAAGTATTTGAGACCCAAACCCGAACATTAACCGACCTAAAGATGACCCGACCCGAATGTAACCCGTAAATTATTGACCTGAACCGAACTCGATCTTAACCGAAATTGACCCAAACCCATTTTCACCCGTCAAAACCTGAATTCAACCCGACCTATTCCTAACCCGACCCGAATTCAACCCGACATGTTCCTAACCCGACCCGAATTTAACCCGACCTGCTACAAAGCCAACTCAAATTTCAACCCGACCTGTTACAAAGCCAACCCAAATTTAACCCGACCTGTTATTGACCCGACCCAAATTCAATCCGACTTGTTATCGAATCAATATGTATAGGTCGTTATCTCATGTTGGTATTGGAATAGAAATTGAATCCTAACTCTATTCCTTCAATATTTCACTTTGAATTTTAAGAGGTTAGTTTCACAACATGTTTTTAGGAACAAATTTCAGGGACGAAACATGTTTTCCGCAAATTATTAACTTGAACCGAACTCGACTCGAACCCGAGAATGATCCGACTTGGAAATGACCCGACTTGATTATAACCCGCAAATTATTGACTTGAACCGAACCCGACTTGAACCCGAGAATGACCCGACCTGATTATAACTCGTAAATAATTGACTTGAACCGAACCCGACTCGAACCCGAGAACGAACCTAACTCGTTTTAACCGGTAAAGACCCGAATTTAACCCGACCTATTTTTCACCCGACCCGAATGTAACCCAACCTTTTACTAACCCGACCCAAACCCGATAAGATGTATGACCCGACGTGACCCGACTTAAGCATGACCCAACCCGAACCCGACCCGCATATGTTATGACATTAACCCGTATTGACCCGACCCAACTCACACTAACCCGTCTCAAACCCGACCCGTTTACCCGAATTGACGACTCTAGATCAAACTAATACATTATTTATTTAGTGTTTTAAAGGGTAAAATTTATGTTAAATATACAAGTAGTAATTTTTATATTATATAAAATACGCAACTTTAAAAACTTTTAGGATAACTCTAACATGTCTTTCAATAAGCTAATGAAAGTCAAATGTATTCAAGTAGTAATTTTAATGTTATATAAAAAGTGTAACTTAAAATTTTTTAGGCTAACTCTAACCTGTCTTTCAATAAGCTAAAGAAAGTCAGAAGCATTCAAGAATTTGTGGAACTTTTTATTTTAAAATATATTTTACCCCATATAAAACCTATTTCAAGGTTGTTATAAATGCATTTTTATATATCATTAATACCTTTAATTTAATTACATATTAGTAAAAATAATTAAAAAAAAAAAAAAGTGAATTTAGGGGTGAATCAAATAAGATTACTCATGACTATTTTTCCAATATTCAAATGCATTTATCACAAAAAGGTCAAATGAATGTGTATGATAAAGAATAGAAGAGGATATAGGTCATCGTAACTTTTAAAATAATTTTATATTATACTAAGTTAGGGCAGCTAACACGTGCCATATACAATTAGCCATATTCGAAAAGCACTTTTGGTTTGGCTTTTGCCTAAACTTAAGTTGTTGCATCATTAATAACGAGGGACAATATATAAACATATATTTATAGAGGTATCAATATCCGCACACTATTATAAAGAGTTAAAAAATAAAGACATTTATCATTAATGTGGATAGAGAATTACATAAATATTTTAGAGAGTATAATCTAAATTTTCTTAATTAAACTTTTTAAAATGCAGGGATATAGACTGCAGTGAGCTTTAGTATTTGAATGACAATAGGTGACCCAAAATATAATTAAAGTAGATTTATTATTTTTTGAAGATGATTATGAGAAATAAATATGATATACATATCATATGTAGGCTCATTCTTTGTACCAAATATTATTGTAAGCCTTTGCATCCAAGCAATGATTTTTACTAATTAATTATTAACGTTATTATTCACAATACATCACATACACTTTCAATTTAAAATGTTTTTTTAATGCAATCTAACTTAATTATTTATTTGTAGGGTTTATGTCAAATGGTAATTTTTTTACAGCTTGGTTGTTGAATAATATGATTATATTTCTATGGAGTATTAGTTTTGGTAAAAATGCTCCATAATAACACTTACTATGCATTCCCTTTTAATATTTTTTTTTAATTGTACATGCATGCAGGAAAAAAAATTATTAATAATTAATTTTTAATGCATATTAGATTTTTACATTACATTTTTTAATTTATACAATTTAAATATTTAACTTATAGGTTGAAAATTTTATATAAATTATTACAGTTGGTTGATGCGTGCGTAGCACACAGCGACCCAACTAGTATTAAAAAAGAAGCAAGCTTCCAGTAACAGAACTATAACTTCAACTCACAAATACAAAGTTTAGTGCAGCATAGATCATACCCCCTTCTACTGGTGGAGGAGGACAGTCCCTCAAAACCTCATGCAAATGTTTTGAGCTATCCGGGCTTACAATACGAGCAACTAGGCCTTCAAGAATTTCACCTTGCACCTCTGTATGATCCTTTGTTCCTAAAAAAAGAAAGACATAAAATCAACTTACATTCTATTACTCATTCTCCAGCACAGAGAATGGGCAATGACGCAATGCACAAGTCCATCCCCCACATGATACCAGCAACCACTACTCAAGATTATGACTCCAATCAAACTAATCCTACCTTTTTTTTTTTACAAACAATGTATCCACAAATAAGATCACTATCATAACTGTTTACAGACCCCCCCCCCACCCCCACCCCCCCCCCGCGCACGCGCACATTTCTACTATTAATCTGTCTTCTACATAAGTGTTTATCGCATGCAGTTTTATGCTTTCTAGTTACCAAAAAAAAAAATTTAAAAAAAAAAAAGCCAAATAATGTACCACCTCCTTTCTTTACACCTTTTGTTTTAGTCTGATTCTTAAAAGTATACATACTTTGTTTGATTCTATTTTTGGCAAACCTCGTTATCTGCCTTACCATCCTTATCCCCCACAATATTATTATACCTTTCCACCCACTCTTACTTTTTATACCATTTTCTTGCACCCACCCAACTTAATATTGACTAAGATAAGATAGGCAGTATTTCTTTATTTTATTATTTTATTTATGAGCCACCTGGTATTGAGATATCTGCTACTTCGTCCAATGCCTTGCACACAGATGTTGCGGTTCCTTCTTCACATAAAGCATCAAATGCCGCAAAAAACGATGTCACTGACTTCCTGCAGATACATTTTCATCATGAAAAATGAAATAAGAATAAAGCTACCTATTACAAAGTACAGGATAATAATATAATATCTTCATGTGGAAACGACTTATTTTTCAAACATACTGTATCGTAGAAAGAGAGAAAGCGGAGGAAATTTTAAGGCAGATATAACTACTAACTTCAAAGAAAAGAGACCTATACATCAATTGTTATGAAATAGATCAGTGTGTGTAGTGCAGCTACAGGGATCAGTGGCGAAAGGCGTGCACTTCATTAAAGTGAGGCACAATTAAGAAAAATTATTTGGTGTATATAAGGGTGTTGTGCCCTGATTTTAAACTGACTTGTCTAGACCAATAAAGGCGCTCAACCCCTAAAGCCTTAGCTTCAGTGCAACAAACAACAAGCAAGCAACAAGCCTTAGCAAAATGATTAGATATCACCTAACATGAATCATCATAAAGAACCGTCCACAAAATATCGTCCACAAAATATGGAATAGAGAAGATAAAGAGACAATATTAAAAAGTTGATGAAAAAACAGAAAAAAAAAAAATTAAAAAAAATGTGAGTGCAATCTGAACTGAAAATCAAAAAGAGATAATTAGAAAAAAAAAATAATGAGAAATTTTATAAATGAGGGTTAAAGGGAGATAAAAGAGAGGAAAAACAAGCAAGTAAAAGATAGGAAAATAAATAGAGTTTGCAACACACATTATTTAAAAAGGAAAAAAAAAAGTTAATAATTAAGACTTTTAAGAGTCATGAGATGTCCTAAGCGTAGATATTCTTCCTCCATTCCTCAATCCCAAAAGGCACATATTACACTCAATTACCCTCCTCCAAGTATTTTTAGGTCCTCCCCTACCTCTTTCATGATCACATCACTTTGCCACTCTTGAAGCTTCCTTACACTTCTATAATTATGACATAAAATCCTGTAATATAACAGATTCATATTATAGGCAAGCAAGAAGAAACTGACTTGTAGTGACACAAAGTACAATGATGCCAGAACAAATTTTAAAAACCAAGGTGCTTTGTCATTTCAAACCTAACAATGGAAAAAATTAGTAACTCTAAGTAGCATCACTAGGCTTTTGAGCTTACTGCAACCATGAGAGCCATCCCCATAGCCCCCAAAAGAGGTTACACAGCCGAGATCATGAATTCATGACCACAACCATCAGTTAAAAGGATTTAGTTTATTAGAATGAGATTAAAAATAAATCACTTAACCTACCCTGATCAAGATAACTATCATCCTATCAAAGAAAATGGATCCCTTTTCCCTCCACACACCTATCCTCCCCTCAAAATTTCCTATTTCATAAATAGTGCAAATGTTCCAAAAACAAAGAAATACAAGCAGAAACTTTCATCTGTTACACAAAAGATACAGGCAGAAACTTTCATCTGAAGACTGTTACAACAAGCTATCAATAAAAAAGATCAAACAACTGGAAACAACTTTACTAAATACCTTGTAGAGAACAGCCAAACATGGTTTGTTGGAAGCCGCCATTTCCGACAAAAAGCAATTATTTCAGGGGTAGAATAAAATTTGGGTTTACCAAGTCCCAATTCTGTAACAGCTGTCACAACAACTGCAAAGCAACATAAAGTGAGGTGTCAGGGGCTGCATTACTGTGAACTGGCATCAAGGTGTCGTAAAAGAGTGGACTAACTAACTAAATAATTCTTTTTTTTTCCTTAAGCAAGGACTGATTAGATGTTATGATCATTAATGATTGATCAATACAAAATACTAAAGCACTTTTACTATCTAGTTTAAGAAACAACCCTTTTGTTTCAGAACTTACAATTGTCTTCCAATTTCCTATGACCACACCAAATGTCCAGATAGATGCACAATTACTATTTAAATTAAGAAAGCATCTCTTTTCTACACAAGCACCCACAAAGTACAGTAAATGGAGACAATTACATATGAGTGTAAAGCAATGTATCTCACCATAATCTTCTCGAGGACGCTGACCATGATCACCCAAGACCGCGGTTACCAATTCCATTGATATGCACATGTGATTCCTCTAACAGACCACAAAATGAAAACAAAATGTCACGTAAACTAGCTTCAAAAGATAAGATGGTAACCACTGATACTGTATACTATATAAATTGTAAACTAAGCTTATCAGGTGTCTGCCTGTCATTTACCCGGATGACATCAAGGTAATTCAATTTACAAGTTTTCACAAACCATTTATAGATAGCAGGCTCACCTCAAGAAAATCATTGAATTCTGCTTGTTTTTTACTCGCTTGACTGCCCCAAGCCTCACGAAACGTCCTACCTAGAACAAAAACACCAACTGCAGTGTATCTGCACCATGGAAAGACCTTTGTGTAAGGAATTAAAACAGCCAACTGAGGGATATGATTACAGTAAAGTAGGGTCTGCACTAACAATAGGTGCAAAGCATAAGAAATTGATCATATTATTCAAGGCTTACAGTTGTCAGACTTCAATTTAATTCAAGATCGGATATTTATATACTCTGAAACAGATAGTCTCACAGACAGGAACTGAAGTAAAATATAAAATATAAAATAAAACTATAGAATAGAAGCATGGAGGAAAATATCAGATAATATATAGGAAAAAAAGGAGACATATTGATAACACAAGGCAACATGAAACCATACATATTTCCAAAGCTGTTCTTTGCATATGCTCCCCCTTCATGCCCAGCGTACATAAAAAGGGACCCGGAGTGTTTAAGGGAAACCTGCATTTGATTAAAAAATCAACTTATAGTGGTCAAAACACTAAATTACTCAATGACTACATTGTGTACTGTAAGAAAATCAAAAACATTTATAATAATTGGTTGATAAAGTAAAAATTTATCCCTTACTTCCATGGTGGCAAGGCCATTGGAAACCATTTCAATCATCCTCGATCTAATCTGTATACACGTAGAGCAAAAAAACAAACAAATAGTTAGCAGTAGGTATGCAAATTGTGCCAGCAACATAGCAAACAGACAGAAATACATTATTACACATTATTTTATGCAAAGCTTGCTATAACAAATAGCTTAAAATGAAGTGGGAAAACTGACCTACAAGTATACACACAACAAACCAATATGGATACCACAAGTGACAGGGTCTGATACTCTGATTGGGCCATATATTGGTGCAAAACTTGCTATAACAAATAACTTTAAATGAAGAATTGGGAAAACTGACCTACAAGTATACACACAACAAACCAATATGGATACCACAAGTGACAGGGTCTGATACTCTGATTGGCCATATATTGGTCAAACTCTATACGAGGGAAATACATGAAAAAATATAAAGAAAAAGCTACACAGATATATAGATATAATATTTCTAATCAAAGCAATGATATAAATTATGTTCCCCTGGCTTTTTCCCGATATCAATTTATTATCAACTTTTTGAAACACAGAGTAGCATAAGTGCAAGCTGACATTAAACTACAGAAGGATATTGCTAAAAGCCTAAAAGAAGGAAACTCTATGAAATAGAAGCGGATGAACTTACACAACATATTGATAATTAGACAAACCATGATTATCTCAACATAATAGGAGATAACCAAACTTTTTAAAGCCACTATTTTGGTAAAAGAAATTGATCCTAGTTGCCTATAACTCAAGCCTTCAAGGCACAACATGATCCAAGAGATTTTTTATGAGAAAGTAATCTTCAATGGCTGAATCTACCATATAGTTTAAGCGGGGCAAGATAAGGCTACTTTCTCCTCTTAATTGTCTTCTACCAAACCAATTGAAATGCTAGTTTAATCATCAAAGTTCGACTGTTAGGCAGAATTCCTACAGAATTATTTACTAAATGTGAGCCTTCCTCTTTATTGCTGGGAATTGGCATCCAAGATATATATACCCAGATTTACCACTACCAACAAGACACACAAACTAGTGTCCATAATCCATATGGAAGGCAGACTTCTGCACCATGTCTAAACTTTAGTAAAAGTTGTGGCTGGTACAGTGCCTAAAGGAATGAAATCCCCTCACTATTCTTACATTTGGCATAAAACTATTCTTACATTTGGCATAAAACTAGCATTGTAGAAGCATGGGAAATCCCAACTTTAATTACACCAGTAATAGTCATCAAAGATAAGAAAAATTAGATATTTCGTATCATAATATTGGGTAAGGAACAATCCGCTCAAACAGAATTCACAAGAAATACTTAAAAAAAACTGCACCTCCTGATCAGACTTCTCATTTTCAAATTTCGGATAGAAGGTAGCTCTAATTTGGGCATGTGAACAAGTGGAGCTGTCAACAGTAAAATTCTCCAATATTTTCCCACTGAACAATGTGCTCAAAGAAGCATTATTCTTCTCACTTAAAGCTGATTCTACTTCCTTTGCCTTGATTTCATTTGCAACTTCATTTTCAGGGGCAGTTGTAACACCACTCAAAGTTCCATAAGATTTGGGTTTCCAAAGCACCTTCTGTCCAGGAACTGCACTTTGATGTCGGACCGATGCAACAGGACTTATAGGAGCATTTGTCTTCCCACTTTGTCCTAATATGTTAATCCCACTGAAGTCATCAATAACAGCTTCTGTCTCTAACGTTGATGACGATGATCCACCGGGAGCTGACTTTAGTTTCCACTTTTCCTCCTTACCTCTTCCCTACACAGATTCAAATACAAAGAACAACACCAACCATCCAAGTATGAAAACATAAAGATCTTTATCTGGAACAAGGAACCCTAACAAATTCACACAAAACTTCTCTTTATTTAAAGAAATATTTTCAGTAATTACATCCCTAGCGGCCAGCAGTTATAATAAAAAGATATAGAAAGACAAAGTTGCTCTCACTTCTCAATATAATTAAGCATTAGTTTCAGATTCAAACCTATTTGGACTAATCCATTTCATCTTCCTCGTTCCTACCATCTCCAGCTCAATCCAGCATGCACCAATGGAAATAGGTGGTAGAAAGAAGACCTATGAAGAGCAAAAATCACGCTAGTCTAACACACACATTGAGGATTTACAAAATTAGCCACAATATCTTCCCAAAAAACAGGGGAATTTTTGTGATATTGCCAAGTTGAAGACCATTAATCCAGACTTTGCACTTCTACCATTCATCCCTCATTTCCAGGTTTCTCTTTTCAACTCTACTATCTCTCCTCTACAGACTCATCAGCATTTTCATATTATTCTTCACACTACTTTCCCATTCCCTCACTCAAAACCCCAACCGTAACCGCCATTACTCAAACTTGATAGCCTTTCCCCAATTATAATTGCAATCTCTCATCAAAACGACCCCAAAATAACTATACCCAATAAATTGCATTTATGCTCCAAAAAATATTTTGACATGTCCGTTCCAAATGCCCTACTTCAAACTGCATTACTCCAAAATTCCCATTCATCCAAAAAATGGGACAAAGCCCCCAATTCAATCAATTAAAAGATTTAAAATTAAAAGTGTGAAAATGTGGCTCGACAAATTAAGTAACACTTTGAAGGATGAGTTTCATGTACGCAGCTTCCTATCTTCTCTCCCTACAAAATGCATATAGAACTTGAGATAGTTTTTGTTTCTTAAATGAAATAATTTAGTGGTTTCCATTAAATATTTATTAGTCGTGAAGATATGATTATAGTACATTGCGTTTATACAAAACAGAAATTGATTTATATATTTACCAATGGAATTGTCTGAGTGCATAGTTTATTGCTAAAAAAACTTAATCAAACATAAATGATAACAATTAAGAACAAACGAAATGTTTTACTTTAGTTACCATTCAAATATATCTCCAAATTAACAAATAGTATTAAATAGATTCAACCCGAAAATGATTTTAGAAATTGCTGCCAATATACAAAGTCAAAATATTACTACGAACAGTACCAATTACCCAAAGTGTACTCTCCAACCACGAACCGATGCCGATATTGTTCAAACATCCCAACAGGAATCAAATGATATAAAGTTTACATACTCAGCAATCACGATGTTAATCAAAACAGTGTCTGTGAAACATTTTATCAAACAGGTGGTGTGCAGTCCCCAAATAACCACATTCAGCATACAAATTCATGATATCATCTGCCGCAAGTATTTTACTCACAATTTAAATGTATAAAGTCTTAATCACTAAATTATACGAAAAAAAAAAAAAAAAAAAAAAAAAACCAAAATTATTAGAATTTTATACTGCCACTTTTTTTTGGGGGGGCGAAACCACACTGCCACATTTAATTATGCTATACTCTTAAACAAAATGGAGATAAATTATAATAAACATCATAAGAAGTTCATCATGAATAAATCAAAAACCTAATTGTAAAAAAATTATTAAAAAAAAAAAATCATAAAAATTCGTAAGAAAAGAAAAAAAAAATGAAGTTACCTTTTTCCGCGGCATAGTTGAATTACAGGCAGAAAGATGATGATGATGATGATTGCTTAGAGGAGAAGAAAACGTGAAGAATACGGAAGGAAAAAGAAGATTCTGGAAGTTGAGGAAAGAGATGGAAGAACTAGCCTATGCAACATTCAACGGTACAAAATAAACCACTGCAAGAAATACGAATGTTGAAGAAATTCATTAATATCAACAGAGTAATTTTATTTTCATATAATCGGCAGTTATGTTAAAAGAGGCTAGAGGAAAGAGGTCGTTTAGGGAGGTGTTATGTGGGACGGGCCTGGATTTTGTTGAGAATTACAGAAGTTGTATTCTTGTTGTTGTACACCCAGTGGAAAATAAAAATTCTCACTGACTCTGCCGTTCGAACTTCAAAACCCCAAACCCCGGCAAATTCAACCCCAAAATTCCGAGAAATGCAACAGCAAAACCCCAAAATTCGACAAGATACGATGATAACAACAACAATAAAAAACAACTTACCTTAGAAGCTGTTTCAATGGGGGATACTAGATTCAACAGAGACCGTCAACTGCGCTTCAATGGAGACCGGAGTGCGCTTCAATGAAATACTTCGTAACTGCCGTTCAAAAAAACAAAAAAACTACGCAACTGAGAGAGGTAGGAATGGAGGCTTTTTAAGAGCCATGACCCGCCATAGTTGTAATATGGGTTAGATCCGTCAGATAAATAAATGGGCCGGGTCTTTTGGATGATCGTCTAACTACGAGACATGGGCCCTGTTTGGCAATTGGCGGTTGGCATTTGGCTGTCGGCTGTTTTAGTTGGCTGGTTTGACTGGCTGTTTAGATTGGCTTTTGAGTTGGTTGTTTGACTAGAGTTGTAGTGTTTGGTAAATTGGCCGTTGGGTGCTAGCTGTTGTTAAACAATATCAACATTAATGAATTAATATAGTACTTTAATATAATCCTCATCGTGGACTTATCAAATTAGAGGCATCACTTCGAAGGGAACTTGATGAAGTACTTGAAGAAGAAGAATTGTATTGGTACCAAAAGGCAAGGGTCGATTGGTTAAAGAATGGTGATCGTAACACAACCTTCTTCCACCTTAGCACAGTTACAAGGCGTTGGAAAAACAAAATTTTTGCTTTGAAAGATGACCAAGGAAATTGGGTACATGACTCGACTTTGGTTAAAGGAAAATTTGTGAATTACTTTTCTAAATTATTCACTGAAGAAGGGGAGGATGAGCCTTTCGAAATCCCCAATGATGTCTTCCCTCAACTTCTTGCTTCAACTTGGGCTACAATCTCAAGACCTTATACCACTATCGAAATTGATGAAGTGGTAAAATATATGGGCTCATTGAAAGCACCACTAGAAGGCCGCGGCCTACCTGACCATCTCAACGAGACTCATATTCTGCTGCTGCCTAAGGTCGATAATCCTGAAGCGCCAAATCAGTTCAGACCAATCGGGTTATGCAATGTAGCCTACAAAATGATCACGAAGGTCCTAGTCAACAGAATCAAGCCTCTTCTACCGCAACTTATCTCAAACACTCAAGGAAGTTTTGTTCCGGGGCGGCAAATCATTGACAACATTGTCATTGTACAAGAGGTTGTGCACACTATGAAAAATAAAAAAGGAGGAAAAGGTCTCATGGCACTGAAAATAGATTTTGAAAAGGCGTATGATAGACTTCGTTGGAGTTTTATTCGTGACACATTACTCCAAATGAATCTGCCATACTTGATTGTAGAGGTGATAATGGAATGTGTAACCTCGGCTTCGATGAAGGTCCTTTGGAATGGTGAACCCTCAGATGCATTCAAACCGACTTGAGGAGTTAGACAAGGTGATCCCCTGTCACCGTATCTCTTTGTGATGTGCATGGAGCGGTTGTATCAAACAATCGAAGAAGCGATTATAGCTAACCGTTGGAAACCAATCCGTGCAAGTAGGAATGGACCTCTGCTTTCCAATCTTTTCTTTGCGGATGACATTATTCTATTTGCAGAAGCTAGTGTCGAGCAAGCAATGGTAATTGAGGATTGTCTTAATCAATTCTGTAAAGCTTCGGGGCAGAAAGTCAGCCTTGCTAAATCTCGAGTGTATTTTTCGAGAAATATGGCAGAAGATGCACAACATGATATAGCTGCTGCCTTGGGCATGGAAGCTACTAATGACCTTGGTCTATACTTGGGAATGCCAGTGATTTCGAGTAGAGTAACAAGGGAAACCTTTAGCCATTTATGCGAAAAAATTGATCGGCGTCTCACAGGCTGGAAAACAAAATACCTTTCGATGGTTGGTCGTATTACCTTAGCCAAAGCCACCCTTTCATCTCTTGCAAATTATTCTATGCAATCTGCCAAGATACCGAAGACTGTGTGTGATGATATTGATAGAAAAACCAGGAGATTTATATGGGGGGCAGTGAAGATAGCAAGAAAATTCACCTCATTGCGTGGGATAATCTACTAAAACCAAGAGCACAAGGAGGAATTGGAATCAGATCCGCAAGTCAAGCCAATGCCGCTTTTTTAGCAAAATTAGGTTGGCGTCTTCTCACCAATCCTAATGCTCTATGGTCTCGTGTTTTGCAGGACAAGTACTGCAAAGGCCGCTGTGACTCAGACATGTTCGAACCAAGACAAAATATGTCAAACGTCTGGAAGGGTATTTCAGAGAATGCCAAACTTCTTTGTGAAGGCATTCGAGTTGCAATTGGGAATGGTACAAAAACTCTCTTTTGGGACCATCGATGGGTGTCTTCTACCCCTCTATTCGAACTAGCTATACAGCCAATTCCTGAAGAAATTCTGGGTGCTACTGTAGATGAAATGTGGGAACATGGCTCGGGTTGGAAATGGGAGCAGTTCAGCCACCTCCTGGACAAATATACTCTCAAGCTTATACAAGCTCATGAAGTCAATGAGAATCCTGAGGTTGAAGATCTTCTTTACTGGAGTAATTCCTCCAAGGGTAAATTCTCAACTAAATCATCCATCCACATCATTCAAAAAGAAAATTCGAGTCTTGATGAAGATGTTTGGGATTTAATTTGGAAAGCGCCTGTTCATCAAAGAATCAGAGCTTTCATGTGGATTACCTGTCATGATAGGTTGATGGGCAACTTGAACCGGTTCAAGCGCAAGCTGACTAATAATCCCTCGTGTTTTGTCTATGGAGAAGCCAATGAATCTACAATGCACATAATTAGAGATTGCCCTGCTGCCAAATCTGTTTGGAGAAGAATTGGAGGACGCAGTAATTTTCCTTCATGGACAATTGAAAAATTGGTTGGCTTCGAATCTAGAAGTAGATGAAAGAGATGAAGAAAATGGTTGGCAGACTTACTTTGGCATCACAATCTGGTGGCTCTGGAGGTGGAGAAACAGTAGAGTGTTTTCAAATGAAAAGGACATTCCAATTGATGTTGGAGCCTTCATAAAAGTTCGATTTGAGGAAATGTGGAGAAGCATGTATGAAATTGATTTGCGAGGTGAAGAAAAGGCAAGCACGAGTAGAATTGAGAAGCATATTTCTTGGGCCAAACCTCCTGATGGCTGGTTTGTTCTAAACACTGACGGTGCAGTCAAAGGGTCCCCAGGTGATGCAGGAGGTGGAGCGATTATTCGCACCCATCAAGGGCAGTTCATATCTAGGTTTTCTGCTAATTATGGGCGTTGTACCGCATTTAGAGCTGAGGTAATGACATTGGTTCGTGGTCTGGAACTAGCAAGAAATCTCCAAATAAGCAAACTCCAAGTCCAACTAGACAATCTATCCTGTGTGCAATTAATTAACTCGTCTGCCAAAGGAAGCGGTGAGTGTGCTCACCTGATCAATTATTGCCACAACCTGATTCGTAGGGATGATTGGGAAGTCTTGGTGGTTCATGTGTTCCGTGAAGGTAACTGTGCTGCTGACTGGCTTGCTAATCGAGGTGTGGCTCAGTCAGACAATCTTCTTATTCTCGGTAGTGCTCCTTCGGAGCTTAGTAGGATTATTAGTGAGGATGTACAAGGAGTGGCTTTCCCACGCTTTGTTCCTCCTTGATAGATTGCTGATTGTTTTTTAATTTTGTTGTTTTATTTTCTTTCTTGGTCTTGTACCTCATTTGCAAAAAAAAAAATATAGTACTTTAATATTAATTAAAATAATAAATTATTGGTAATAATAATTGTAAATTAATTATTTACAATAAGTTTACAATAATTTTATAATAATTAGTTATGATTCAAATTAATTATTGGTTATTAATTAACAATAATTGTATATAAGTTATAAATTGATAATTATCAATAGTAATAAACTATAAATTACTAATATTACTCCATTTTAATACTAATTATTAAAAACTAATTATTGAATAATAATAATTAATTATTAATTAATAAATACTAATTATTAAATACTTATTATTAATTATGTCAACAAGCCAAAAGCCATTAGCCGAAAGCTACTCCAACTAGCGTTTTGGCTTTTGGCTTAAAAGCCAACTTTTCAGCCAGTTAAAAAAGCCATTAACCAAACATGTTTTTTGGCTGTTTGACCAACTTGAAAAAGCCAAAAGCCAGCTGAAAAGCTGGTTTCCAAACACCCCCATGGTGTACTTTATGAGGGTTTTAACTTTTAAGTAAACTTATCAATCATCAATAAATCAATAATAACTTAACCCTACGGAGTAATGATGTGTACTACGAAGTGTATACTATAAAACACGCCAATGATCTACTGGTGTGTCTTTAGTATAGTACGAGGTTATCGCGTGCAATGCACGGTTTTATAATAAGTATTGAATTATAAATTTTAACACATATTGAAAGAAAATAACTACTTCCTCCGTTTTCCTAATTAATTTTTATTATATATAAATATACAATTCCCAAAATGCATAATTTTCATATTTAATTAGGAAATTTCAATTAAAATATATTATTAACTATTGTTAACAAATCATAAATAACTAAATAACATAATATCTATAGAAAACCAAAAATTTTAAAATTCTAATGGAATTTAATTTTCAAAGCAAAGTTAAATAGGGTAGCTTGTAAAGGAAAAATATGACAGCGTCCATGCATTTTGGAGGGAAAAAATAAAATAAGAAAGTGACACGTAGGTAGTGATGATAGCAACGGTTGTTATTTTAGTATATACTAGCATTATTTAGAAAAGGAAAAAAA
Organism: Chenopodium quinoa; assembly: GCF_001683475.1. Lineage (NCBI taxonomy): Eukaryota > Viridiplantae > Streptophyta > Magnoliopsida > Caryophyllales > Amaranthaceae > Chenopodium > Chenopodium quinoa. The sequence goes on along the minus strand of NW_018744633.1, from coordinate 1,771,572 downwards.
AAAGCCAAAAAAAAAGAGAATGATGTCAAAAATTGTTTATGAGGGAAATTTTTTTATAAGAATGTGACACATGTATATTGGTGATGTTAGCGGTAATTATTTTAGTATTGGTTACTAGTTTATTAGTATTTTTTTTTCAACATAAATCACCAAAGTAATAGTTACTTATTTTAAATTAATTACCTAAATAATAGCATTATCTGTTTAAAATTAGTTAGCATTTTGTTTCAAAAAAAAAAAATAGCATTTAAGCGGGAAATCTTTTCATAAAATAGTGTCATGTGTACAGCTTTAAAAAAATATGACATCTTATCGGTTGTTATTTTAGTATTAGTTATAGATATATAGATATTTTTATTTTTTTTAAAAAAAATAAAAATTTATTAAATAAATATAGATTTTACGATATATTGAGAAATTATATCACAAATATACAATAATGTCAAAGATATGAATAAATATTTCTACAATCAATTATCACCTATAATTAAGGAAACAATAATAAGCACTAAAAAAATCTACTAAATATACCATGATTATCATAACATATATATTACGGAGATAATTATGTAATCTAATACTTAACAAAGATGCCTTTCAAAAAAGCATTCTTTGACTTAACAAAAATAAGGAAAATTCAATTTTAAATTTGCAATCTTAGACTTAACAAAGATACCGTTCAAAAAAATATTTAACAAAGATAAGAAAGGTCTGTTAATATAAATATAAACTAGTCTTAAACTCGTGCAATGCACGGCTGTTTATTGTATTGTAATTTTTTAATTTTTTAAAAAATCTAAAGCCCAATCAACGTGCTCTTATCACTCAACTATGAAACACACAAAATATGGCATTATTAGTTAACTTCTTAATTGGTATAGAAAGTATTGAGAGGTATTTTAACCTTTAAGAGGTATGGATTGCAGGACCTAATAAAGTATAGCAGAATAATGAAAATAAATAATCTACTTAAATTATTATTATAGCAAAAGCATCAAAATCAATTACTCATAATATTTATACCGTGGAAATTCAATTGCCAAAATAATTAAATAAATACTTCATTTTCTATTAATCTTCATCAATATCCAAAAAAAAAAAAAAAAAAAAAAAACTATATCAAACTATAAATCAAAATTCAATATCACCCAAATGTATTCTAAATCTGAAGAACACTTATTTATACAAAAACAATAAGATTCATAACTCATCACCAAACAAAACACTCAAAATTAAAAAAAAAAAAATCTCGAAAATACTAATATTTGTGAGAAGATAAAATTACCCTTACTTTTTACAAAATTGGTTGTGAATTTAGTCTTACTAACTTTTACTAATATAATTGGCAATCTGGAAATAGTACATCAAGACATGCTTGAGGAAATTTGATTGAAGATTAAGAAAAATAATTAGTTCCAATGAATAAAATTTACAAAATATCAAATACCAGAAAAAGAACCATCAACTGAAAAATGATAAAATTAGTATAGATAATTACATAGAAATTGAAAATTCGATTTGCCGTCAACACCAATTTCAAAGTTCAAAGATGAAAATTTTAGACAAAAATTAGACATTAAAATTTACTTTACATTTGAGAAATTAAGGGGAAGGAAAATAACAACTAACCTTTAAAAAATCAGAGAGATCATGTAAAGGAGAATGAAAGGGGATTGAACAAATAGGGAATCAATCGATTTATGAGAACATTTTGTGTAAAAGAACTATTTTTCAACGGGAAACAGAAATTGAATTGTGAGAAAGAAGGCGAAAAAAGACAATAACTTTCATCTTATAATCCTGTAAGTAAGAATCTAAACCAATTTAATACCTTCACCACTTCAAAAGTAAGAAACCCAATTAAAAATTTAAAAAACGGCAAAAAAAATTAATAGACTTCAAATAAAAATATCCGGTTGGTGAAAACTATTACAAATTTAACACTTATGTGTGGTTCGAGTCAAGAACAGTACAATTGGTTTTTCCATTACCGACAAAGCCTCGACCCAAAAGAAGACTAAGTTAAATAAAAGACGGTGTAGACACCTACTTTTGGCCTCCTGTCCCGACAAGAAGTGCAATGACGATAAATAAAATCATCTTCGTGTTGGATCGAAATGAAAAATGTTTATGGATAACTGGTTAAACCACAAAACACAAAAGACTAGCCCAAACCAAGAAACAAAGCCAAATAAAGTCCAATTAATTAAATCTGATTATAATTAGGCTTAAGCCTGTACTTAAAATCCAATAATGACGGATTTAAGAGCGCCTAGGTCAAAATAAGCGCTGCTGCAGAAAATAATGCGCGCATCTTAAGGAGTCGCATTGGGCTGGCGAGCGCAACTAATTCAGTTGCACGTGACACTCTTCTAACTGCCAAAGTTGCGCTCGTGAAAGATTCAGAATTTCAGAAAATTGGAAAATCCAATCTTGCCATAAAGCCGCGCGCACGACAATTAGTTGCGCTACCTATAGCAGCACTACTCAATCACTTGCGCTGGGTGGCCGCTAGGATAGTGATTCCCCCCTAAAGGGAACGTTATTTTAGTAACCTCGCTCCCGAACTCATTTCTGGTTTATGTAGACCAATTATTCCATGAACTCCTGATATGTGTATGGGTAAACTTACGATTCGTGCTAATTATTCCATGAACTCCTGATATGTGTATTTTATATAGTATTTTACCCCCGTCCCTTGGTCATAATTAGTAGTGTTTTTAGCTCTTTAGAGCCACTTTTATTACTAATTGGTGTCTTCTAGTATTTTCGTAGTTTTGGTTGAGTTTTGTAAGAAGTTGCACTTTTGGAGCATTTTCCCGGGTTTTCACGGATCAACTACAGAAATTGGAGGAGCACGACCATATTTGAAGCCCAAGGCCGGTTAGAGTCATCAAGCCGGTGATTAAGGGCTCGGTAATCGTGATACCGAGGTATTTGGACCGAATGATGAAGACCCTAATGTAGGGAATTATAGGTACTACGCAGCGGAAAAACATGAATCGTATTCATACAGTACCTAATCCCAAGATCTAATGCATAACACATAAAGAACATATAATCGTTCCTTTGAAGCGTGATTCCACGTGCGATCGAGAAAGAATAATGGGAGATAAAGAACCCCAAGCGTGATTCCTCTACTTAGTCCACGAGCATGGATTAAACCTCCACTAATGCTAGTTAGTTGTGACTGAACACTTCAATCAACCTTCAACGGAGATTTGAGCCACGAACACACCACAACACCACCCACGCGCCACCACACGCGCTACCCGGGGAGGAGGGTCGTACGGACAGGGAGGAGAGAGAGAGGGCCGAGTAGAGAGAGAGAGAGTTAGGGTTTTTGGGAAACCTGGTTGCTTGTGTGACAATTCACTGTATGTCAATTGTTATGTCATGCAACCCGAGGCATGGTTTATATTTATAGATCATATCTAGAAATAAAACCATGTCAAGTCCAAAACCCATAAGACTCTTCTAACTATCCAAGCCCAATTATCAACATGGTATGTCATGTACTCATGTGTAATCCCCCACATTTTCAACCTAATTAAAGTATATTTATTTATTATTTATACAAATATTTTTATTTTTATTTTATAATATGAATTATTTTGATGTAAAAACAATAAGATTTTCAAGCTAAAACTATGAAGTGTTTAATTTAAATCATAATCCATTTTAATTTTACTAGCCTATTACTTAAATCTTACTCAAGCCCAAAACCTCAAGTTTTACTCCTAATCTAATTAGAAAACCCAAGGCCCAAATAAAACCCCTAAAAACCCGCACACCCTTTCTCCTTTTCACGTAAAATTCATTTCACTTCTTCCTCCTTCCTCTTGCTGCTCACAAAACAGAAAAAAAAAAACAAAACACTACTACCTGCTTCTGCCGACCACCACCACTGCCGAGCACCACCACCGACGTCGCCCAGCTTCCTCCGGCGACCGCAGCTCCACCCGCACACCACCGGTGGTTCTTTCTCGGTTTCTCCCTCCTTCCACCTTATTTCTCCTTCTTTCTTGCTATTATTAAAGATCTTTATTTTAATTTATATTGTTAGTTTTAATTACTTTAATCATGTTTGAATTCCTTAAAATCATGAGAAATTATCAAGTTTATAAATTATGATATGTATTTTAAATTTCAGATTACATAATTTGTGAAATTAGGGCTTTAAACTTGATTATTTGGGGATTTTAGGGCTAAATTTGTGTTAGGGAATTGGACTAACCCTAAGTTTATTATATTAGCATATAATCTTTATTGTTAGTATTAAAATTAATTTTCAGATTTGAATTATGTTTATTTTAGGGTTTAAATTGAGAATTTGAAGGTTTGATTGAGGTTTTATGAAACTAATTGAATTCTAATTATATATTTCAAGTTTAGAATGTTGTACTTATACATTCTATTATTGAATTAAATTTCCAGATTTTTAGTCTTGGTTTTAAAGGTTTTAAATCATGGTTTTATTATGGAAACTTAGGGTTTTAACATACTAATCTACTAAATAATAATTATTTTAAGTAGAGATGTTTATGAGTTTATTTTATTATCTTAAACTTAATTTTCAGATTTCATTCCTTACTTTAAAGTTGCTGGAAATTCATGTTATAAGCTATATTTTCATGATTTTAACATATAAACTTATAGTTGAACTATTAAATTATTAACTTTGACTATTATGAACGATTTAAAGGTATTATTTCAATGGTTTAAGGGATTTCAAAGTAGTTTGGTATTGTTGTAAATTTAATCGCTTGGGTATTGATTGAATTATTGTTGTTTGGTTTAGGAGAGGACTTTATAGAAGGTGATTTCTAGTTGGTAAAGTGGCCAAACAATTCGTTTACTTAAGGTACGTACAAGTTACGAAACCTTGCTTGTAGGTGCATGTTTAAGAACGGATTGAGAACTTAGTATCATGTATAGGATTGATTGGGTTAAATTGTTTGGTTATACATTGTGAATTTCAAATGATGTGCACTATTTTATATTGCAAGTATTATTTGTGCTCTAATTATGCAAGGTGCGCTTAGAGGCAAAGGTATATGATTGGTGTAATGATTAATTTATTACTCATTCATGATTATGCAAGCAGGATGAGTAAAGGAAGAATTTAAGTCATCTAAGACGAGGTTAAGGTTTTGGGGTGCCTTATGCACTCAAGGTATTTATACACCGAGGTAGTAAAGGAATAAATAATAAATGTTGCTTGCCACTAATAAATCAAGAATTGAAATTGAAAAGTTGTTTTACTTAATTGAATTGATATTGGATTGATTGTGTTGTTATGCATATGAGTCATCACCAACTATAAACCTGTAAATCACGTAAAGTGCAAGATGGATGAGCAATAAAACTCTGGATTGGTGCACTTCTGGAGTAATGACAATCAGGGGTTGGGGTACATGGGGTATTAGCCGTGTACTTTTCTCGAGGCCGTCTGATCTACGAGTCTCTTATTTCAAATATTTTTCAAAACTAGGAGTTAGGTGAGATCTCATACTAACTACGGTCACGGAGTCGCGCCCATGGTCGTTGGATGTTTATAGATGTTTCCGAAAGGAGGCATGGGATTTTTCTTTTATTGATGTTCCAAATGGAGCATGGGTTGGACAACCTTGTCTATTGCGTAATCCAATGAATAAAAATAATGATTTACCTATTATTAATTAATGGAGTCTTAGTAATATAAATAGTTGAGTTGTGTGTTGAGTCTATAATTTAATGATGCATGATGATTGATTATTAGTAGCATGTTATGGATTTCTTAATTTATTTTGCAGCTTGTATGTACTCAGCTTTGCTGATTGCGTGCTTTGTGTGTCTTTCTTTGGTCATGGCCTTCGCCTTTCAATGACCCTGTGACGATCCAATTTTTACACTTGTAATGTTGGGGAGCAGAATTACCACAGGTTCTTACACATGCATCATTCATCATGGTTATGGGATCTTGAGTAGAAAGTTGGTTGTTTGCATTTTATTTCTTTTTCAAGTTTGAATTTATTTTAATTCGATTTTATTCGACAATATTTCTTTTGGGTTTGAATTTATTTGAACACTGAATTTAATCACTTACTACTTTTATTGGGTTTTGAATAAGGGCCTTAATGGTTCCAAGTTGTATGACTTAATTTAGTTTCATTCGTTGGTTTTGAAACTTATTTATAACTGATTTAGTTTTTCCGCTGCTATTTTCTGAATAAGCCTTAACGTTTGAACACGTGGCAGTAGCACGCTAGTAATTCTCTTGAAATTGTTCAGGTTATATAAAGGTTTCTCACAGGTTTTTAAGAGAGAATTATAAGGGTGTTACATCATGAGGCCCAATAATGGGCCTCTAACTTGTTTAACCCAATACCCTTACGTGTGACCTTGTAGGATCCATTCTATAAGGCTTTGGGCTATTAAGCTAGCCCAAAGATCAATTGTCATATCTAGCACCAAATATTGACGACCCTATAGAATGAACTTATTATCTCCATAATAGTGATCCTTGATATATCTAGTAATTGCACTTATCGAAGACATAACTCCTTCACCTAAGTGGATATCCGGATTGGGCCGAAGAAATAAGCCCAATCGAAGTTCCAAGCCTCGGGGTGAAGCAAGGGCCTGATCGGGCAAGCTTGGCTCGATCGGGCGTGGCGCGAGAGTTATGCTAGTGCGTGGCCAAAGGCGCGCCCGATCGGTTGAGCTGCTAGCTCGATCAGGCGCGGCTGTTTAGAAGAGTACGCGGAGAAAAAGGCGCGCCCGATCAGGCTGCCTTTAGCCCGATCGGGCGCGTGTTATCTATTATTTTAAGGAGTTAATTTTCGACGATTAAGTTTGTTTTAGTTTAGGATTCTTGCTTAGTATAAATACTTTTCCGTAAGCGTGTTTAGGATCTTCTTTTACTCTTTCTTAATTCTTTCTTATATTTTCTCTCTCTACTTAGATTTTAGATTAGTTTCTCTCTCTTATACTTTGTTCTTAACTTTATTCTTAATGCAAATGTCTTTGGTAACAATTTTTCTTCCCTTAATCTTAGTTATTTATTTTATTCTTTTGATCATGTCTTGTTTATTGCTTTGATTTGCTTAGATTTAATTATGTGTGAGTAGTTTTATTTCTAGGGTTTATGGGGATCCATAAATAATATGAAGGGGTAATTTATTGTTGTTAATTGTCAATGCTAGATTAATTTCCTATTGATTGATTTAATGCTCTGTGACTAGATTTGCGCATATCTTTTATGCATGAGTTTGACAATATTGATTCGAGATTCGAAAGATGAGAATTGATGTTTAGGTCTAGTTTCAATAGGCAAGTTAATTTATAAATGGTTAAGTCGAGATTCGAGAGATGAGATTTAATGCCGGTAAATTAATTGTGTGATTATAATACGTAGCGAAAGGCTTTTATGATCTGATTAATGTATGCATTGATGATTGATTATTATGTTTTATCCTGGAATATTATTTGTTGGTGAACCTATGCCCTAGACCTTTTATTCATTGTTTTCTCCTTATTCTTAATCTTTGTAGTTTAGTTTTATATAGAAATTTACATATTGGTTACTTGATAATTTAGATTATATTAATTAATTATTAATAAAAAGACTCGTTTCTCTGTGGATTCGACCCTACTTCCATATCTATTTTAGTTAGTGGTTTTAGGAATTACTTTTAATAAGGTATGTCAGGAAGCCGTGTCATAGCCTAAACATCGCTCGACCAGGTGAGAAACCACCCGACCAAGCGTTTGGTCAAGGGTCCTAGTTCTTGTACTTGGTAAGAAGGTCGTGCGGGACCTAGATAAACCAGCACTTTGCGGGAGGCAACCTGTATTTCTTGCTTTCTAGACTAGTTTTTCTTTTATTTTACTTTATTTTTATTTATTTTTTTTAGAGAGGAGAGGAGAGTGCAATTTGACCTTTTACAAGTGTTTTTGTACAGGTATAGATCTGACAGGTACGGAGACTTAAGAAAAGAAGTTGAAAAAGAAGAGATCCAATTTGAGCATGGGCCCGGTCGGGCGAGGCTCGCCTGATCGGGCGCGAAAGTAAAGAGATTTTCAACTTTATTTTCGCCCGATTGAGCAAAGCTTGCCTGATCGAGCGCGCAAGTGAGGTTGGAAATCGAGCTATTTTCGCCCGATCGGGCGAGGCTTTCTCGATCGGGCGCAATTTTTGAGAAATCGAGTAAGGAGAAAAGATATGTCGGGAAACTTTCGCCCGATCAGCAAAGGGTGAAAATTCCCTTCGCATTCGCGCCCGATCGGGCGGAGCTTGCCTGATCGGGCGCGCAATTAAGTTTTCAGAGTAATATATTTTCGCCCGATCGGGCGGAGCTTGCCCGATTGGGCGCGCCACTTTTGGCCGACCTATTACTTTCTTTTCTTCCTCTTCTTTTCTCACTTTCTCCTTATTTCATCTTCTTCTTCATCACTTTCTCTCTCTAAAACCCCCATTTTCATTCCTTCAAACTCTACTTCTTTTCAAGATCTTCTCTAATTCTTCCATCCAAACTCAAAATTTTTTACATATTTTTAATCCTCTCATCTTTCCCTTTGATCTACACTAAATTTCTACCACTTTCTCTCAAATTTTTCCAAAACCCTAAGAGAGAGAAAGCTTCAAATTCCACCATTTCTCATAAAAATGGCCTCCAAAAGATCTAGAACCGTAAGGGGTGAAAGCTCAAGGCAACAACAACCACCATTGGTTGACCCGGAGTTGCAAATTTCGGGATGGAGCGAGGTGGTGATAACCTCACAAGAACAACGACAAAGGATGCTCAACCTCATCTCGAGGTAGGTAATTCCTACACGCTTTGTTCATCATTCTACGCTTTCTAGATTAGGAATTGATAAACCGGTAGAAAAATTGTTTAAGGGTATTGGAATGAGTGGTTTATTTCAATTGCATTATGATACTTATGACTCTTTAACTTTGGAATTTATTTCTAGTTTTAATGTGATAAAATCTAATGCTTTGATTACTCATGTTCAATTATGTTTGCTTAATAATGATGTGAGATTGACTTTGAAAGAATTTGGTAAATTGTTTGAGTTGAAATCGGATAGGCCTATTGAACCGTCCCAAGACAACATTGCCGTTGTCTATCAATCTCTCACGGGAGATGCTAATTAATCTAAATCTCCAACATGCCAAGGGCACTTTGATACAACATCCTGTGCCAAAATTTTGGCAACGGTTTGTTGGCCTCACTATCTTTGGGAGGCATGAACCCCCGCCAATGTAAGGAGGGATGAACTAGAGTTGTTAGGATCTTACATGATCCCTAGGAGTGACAAACTAGACATACCTCATAGGATAGCCCAACACTTCCAACGGGAGGCCAAGTGATCGCCAATAATTAAGGGTTCGTTTGGCATCACTGTGGTTTTCTGTTTTTTGGTTTTTTGTTTTTCAAAATCATATGATATATGTCATATAATGAATAAAAAATTAGTCAAACTTATAGAAATCGTGATAATTTTGAAAACTGGCAACAGAAAAGTGGAAACACCTTTTTCTTGTTTCCTGTATTTGGTTTTTTGTTTTCAAAAAAACTGAAAACTGAAAACAAAAAACAATGCCAAACAAACCGTAAGAATCTTGTATAGTGTTAATTATGATTATAATTCAAGTGATCGCCAATAATAGATTTATTTGTGCATTAATATTCAACCAACATAGATTAAACAGGCTTAGGGTTAATCCTATTGATTGCATGTTAGTCAGAAAGCGCACATGAATACGATTAGAATAAAGTAGAGGCCTATTATTAGGGCAGGTTCAATCTCTTTTAGGTTGGATTTGCACCTTCATCCCCGAATTACCAGTCATGGTTCTAGAGCTATTGGATTTGACGATCTCCTGGATCGTTAAGGGGTGTAACCTTCACCTCGTGAACGGTTTACAAGTTCCTTAACAAAACTTGTTGGTGACTCTTTTGCTCTATCTTCTTTCCCTTTGGACGCCACCGTAATTTAGTGCATGGTCACAGTGGGGTTGAAACTAGGGGTAACGCTTGAAATATTCCCTACAGTTTTTGGCGACTCCACTGGGGAGGATTTCTATTTTAATTCCTGAAATTTATTTCGGCAATGATTTAGAATGAGTGGATGAGACTCGAAAAGTTCTAAGTATTTCATGTGCGTAATTTTGATTAACATTATTGTCATATGCATGAAAAAGATCTCATTGGAAAGACCATCCGTAATGAGTTAAAACATAGGATTTTTACATGTAGGAAATTTGAGGAATATCTTTCACAACTAGGGTCAAAATAACACTGTGCGAAACTGAAAAATTTTATCGAGCACAGAAAGCTTCTGAGGCATGTAGGAACTAGCGTCAACGAATAGAAATTAGCGCCAATATTTTGACTTTAGTGCCAGACGACAGCTCTGTCGCCAGGCGCTAAAGCCAAAAGTTGACGCCAGCCTCTGTTTGCTGGCGCCAAGTTCTTCTAATACCGAGCCAGAAATATGCGTTCTAATTTCGACCAGTTTTTAGCATTGTTTGCTCGATCCTACTTCCTGATTGAGTTTTTCTACCTTTTCTGAAACCCATATGTGTTCTACATATGGACATAACCCCCTGGGAATTCATGCTCCATCTACTTGATTGAACGCTCTGAGCAACAAAGGGTACATCCGAGAATGTTGAATTCACCAAACCATGGAAGCGAGTTTTTCTAAACTTGCGGTGTCCCATCCACTTGCGCCAACCCTTCACGGTTAGGCTTTCGCGTGGTGCATCTGGACAATTAACCATGGACCCTCTTTGACTAACCCATATCCCGAACTTTAGAGAACTAGAGTCATGGTTAGGTTGCAAACTCATTGCATCATATTGTGCCTACTTGACTAATTGTGCATTATTTGTTGTGCATACTCTATGTGATTTTTCCTAACCGTTTGTTTGATTTGTGTTAAGACTAAATAAACTAATTAATAACTAAAGGAATTTTCTTAATTAATTGATTAATTAATTTGAGCTAATAAATAAGCCTTAAGTCGAGTCATAGTTCCTTTAAGTCAGCCCAAATTTTTATTCTCGTATACTGCATAAGAGTCAACTTGTTTTGGTCATATCTGGAGTTCTAAGAAGAACTACGAGTCGTACAGCCTATGGATCTGTAGCCCCGAGTTTTATCTTTAATTTGGCGTTGGTTTCATCCCAATCAGAGTCGCAGATATAAAGTTATGAATAAAATACCACAGTCTGTCCAGTTTAATGCATATACGTGAAGTCTTAACTTAGTCTTTGTTCGGTCTAGTCACATAGTCTAGCCACATGGTCATGGCACGAGTCTTAACATGTCACCTACACTAACTGGTCTTAGCACACTTAGAGTGTATGTCACCATGACCATTGATAAGTTAATATTTTATATACTAATTATCTCTTTTTATAACTAAATTGGGTATGATTTAGTATCTTTTTATACAAGTTTATATGCATAATCAAGAAAATATAATTTGAATGGCCTAATTTGCAAAGCCTAGTATTTACTTCCTAATTCTATTATATTACAAAGCAATTCATTATAATGTGCATATATATTTGTTACTCACTTTTATCATACAAGTATATAACATGTTCCCATTGTATTTTTAATTAGGTGGAAGTTATAATTAGGCAGCAAATATTTTCAAGTGGCGGTGATCGTGAGTCAAAGCAAAGCCCACTATAATCCCACGAGCAAACTTCCACAATTAAGAGAATGTGGGTTGAAAACCCACTAAACTCAATACTCCCAAAAAGTGCAGCAGCGGCTAGAGGCAAAAAAAAACCCACGATGAAACCCTCACAGCTCACAACTACTACTGTATAAATCACACAGCCACGCAGCAGATGAGAAGGGGAGATGAGAAGACGCAGCAACACGAACACACACACGCAGGAGACGAAGAGCAGCGTTCAACCACTTCAATTGGAGTTTACTCTTCATCCTTTTAGTTTATGCAATTGGTTGATTTTGGTTTGATTTAATATGTTTATTAGTATCAATTCTTCATCAATTAGTTGTGTTTTCTTAATCTCCATGTCTAGCTAAATCTCTTTGTTCTAGGTTAGGGATGTAGTCCATTATAATCTATCAATGAATTGAATTACTTTGTTTGGGTTTGATTTATATAATTGCAATTTGATAATCTTGTTTTAATTCGTACTCTTAATCTGGCCAATTGATTGTATGTTTAAGGTATTGGATTATTAGCGGAAATGAAATTTAATACTAGTTCGTGGGATTATCAAACGTCAAGTAGTATAATTTTAGGAATAGTTATACACTTGGGGTGGTCTTTTTGAATTCTTATTCTTAATGAGTTTATTTCAATTGTTGTGATCACGGAAGTAGACATAATGTTGATTTAAATATGCGTTTTCTACCTTGGAAGAGGAGATTACATACTTTTGGTAATTCGATCATTGTTATATTATATATGTTCAACCCTGCAATTAGTTTAATTTCATTATAGAGTAATTGGCGAAACCCGAAACCTAGAACTACTTCTTATTATTGTCTATCGTTTTATTAGTTTGCAAGCCTTAATCGTTTATAGTTTAGTACTACTTTTCTCATATTTTTGTCGTCTAAATAATATTCTAATTTCTTAATTTGGTACTTGAGTAGACCTCCTTGTGGATACGATACCTTGCTCACCCTATATTTACTGTAATTGACCCGTACACTTGCGGTAGATTTAGACCCGACCAACCATCTCTTAGGTTCATGCATGAGTCAGTTTTTTTCATCGTTCGAGTTGGAGGTACATTCTATTCCTAATTTCTTCATATCTCCCCATCTACATCATTTTTCTTCACATCACAATCATCTTTCTTCACTTCCTCCATTCATTGCATGATGAATAGAGTTTGAGTCAAATAATTAACAATGAATATCCACAAATTCCTTTTCCACAGTACTTGGTCGAGGAGAGAAGGGCGATTAATCAAGGACAACCTCTTTATTCAAGTCTTACTTTTTGATAAATCGATTCATCAAAAGAGGAAAGCTAAAAAGATAATGACAACTCAAGAAGAAGTCAACGAACTCAAGAATCAATTGACTACCGTGACTGAGGCATTGAAGGTTTTAACCCTTAAAATCAATGACCCTATGAAACAACAATAGATGGACCTCATGCAAGAAAGCTTGAGCAAGTTGTCTAGTGATTACAAGTTTCAAGGCACTAGTTCGCGAGGGGTCTTGGTGGACAAAGAACTTATTCCGCATAAGTTCAATGCCAACGACATCCCAAAATTCAAGGCAACAGATAATCCTTACCTTCACTTAAGAGCCTTTGAAACTATGATGAACATTAAGGGGATTGATAAGAAAGTCTTTCATTCCTTGTTTTCCTTATCTCTTAAAATCGTCTGTCAACAATTGTTCTTCTCCCTGGATAAAGAGAAAACCTCTACCCGGGAATCGATGGTAAACGCTTTCATTGATAGGTATAAATGCAATATTCAAGTCGAAACTGATTATAGACAACTTGAAATGCTAAGATAAAAAGAGAATGAAGGCTTTACTTTTTTCTTCAATAAGTGGCGGGAAACTTCTGCTAAGATGATTGAGGTCTCCACCGAAAAAGAGTCTGTGAGGATGTTTATCAAGAATCTCCAAGAAAAGTATTCAAAGCACTTAAAATATTAACACAACTTGAATACTTTCAGAGCCGTCTATGACATAGGTATTAAGATCGAAGATGACCTCGCAAAGCAAAAAGCTACTAACAATAGTAACCACGGTGGCTGGAGAGGAAAAAAGAACGACAACCCTTCTTATTCCAAAAACGCCCACTCTAGTAACAATGTTAGTACCTTTGATCTCAGTGAAGTTCTAGCCATGGATAACCAAGGATCTAAGAAGCAACTAAGGACTGACTTCACCCCCATTGGGATGAGCTACGATACTACCTTTGATCGACTCCATGCCAAGGGACTCATTTCTCCCATTGGACCTATTCAAGATCCAGCACCTGAAAAGAGATTGCCTACTTGGAATCCAGATGAACACTGCAAGTACCATCAAGGTAGGGGTCATGCTACCGAGAGCTGTTGGAAGCTAAAGGAGGCTATCCAACATTTGATCGATGATAACAAGCTTCCCATGCCTCTAGCTAACAAGAAGAGCGAGTGATGATGTAGACACCCATTTGTGTCTCCCCAAAACCAAACCCAGTGATGAGTATCTTTCACGCCGAATCATAATCGAATAAAGTGAAAGTGTGGAAAGTTTAGTGTTGCGGATAGTGTTTAATTTCTTTTCTCTTCTCTCTGTTTTTAAAAACCTATTTTAAGAAAACAGCCAATCCAGTTTGGTTGGTCCATTATGGGTCCAATAATAGTGTAATTGGATAGGGCTTGAAAAGAGCTTTCCTACGATATATTATAAGCCCAATTCCGATGAATATTGAGGAAGTTATGACCAAATTACTTAACTGGACCCGGTTTGAGCCTTATATGCGGCCCAATTATCTAGAGGAGGGCCTAATATGGATATATTATTCCTAATGCAATTAGAAATGATTTTAGTCATCTAGATTCTTCTAGAAGGTTCTTTTCATTCTGATGTGTCCATTTTATATAGTATTTTACCCCCATCTCTTGGTCATAATTAGTAGTGTTTTTGGCTCTTTAGAGCCACTTTATTACTAATTGGTGTTTTCCAGCGTTTTCGTAGATTTGGTTGACTTTTGCAGGGATTTACACTTTTGGAGTATTTTCCCGATATATTTTGGAGCAATCACGAGCATTGGAGAAGCACGACCAGAGTTTATAGCCCAGGGCCAGTTAGAGCCATCGAACCGGTGATTAAGGGCTCGGTATAGGTGATACCGGGGCATTTAGACCGAGTATTCAAGACCCAAAGAGGAAACCCAGATTGGCCCGAAGAATTGGAGCCCAATCGAAGTCCAAATAGTGGCCCAAATGAGCCGCCCGACCAAAGAGGCTGGCGCCCGGAGGCGCGCCCGGCCGGGCGGGAGAAGCTAAGTCTGGCGCCCGGTGACGCGCCCAGCCGGGCGCGAGATTTCTATTCGAGACAAAAAGGCGCGCCCGATCGGGCGGTGCCTCGCCCGATCGGGCGCGTGTATTTTTAGAGACGATTAGCGTCGTTTTAATTTGTTTTAGTATAGGATTTTTGTACAGAGTATAAATACTCCTCCGTAATACGATTTTAGTATCACTTCTTCTTTTTTTCTTCCTCCTCTCTTTACTCTCTTAATTATTCTCTTAGATTTCTTTCTCCTAAACTTTTGTCCTTAATTCTTCCAGTAATTCCAGATTACTTTTTGGTAACAATTTCTTCCCCTTTTATTTCAGTTATTTTATTTACTCCCTTGATTATGCTTTTATCTATTTATTTGATTAGTTTAGTCATGATGATTTGTGAGTAGTTTAATTTCTAGGGTTTATGGGGATCTAATAAATAATATGAAGGGGTAAATTATTGTTGTTGATTATCAATGCTAGATTAATTTCCTATTGATTGATTTAATGCTCTGTGACTAGATTAGGCCTATCTTTTATGCATGAGTTTGACAATATTGATTCAAGAATCGAGAGATGAGAATTAATGTTTAGGTCTAGTTTCAATAGGCAGATTTATTTATAAATGGTTAAGTCAAGATTCGAGAGATGAGATTTAATACCGATAAATTAATTGTGTGATTGTAATACGTAGCGAGAGCCCTTTACTATCTGGTTAATTGATGCATTGATGATTGACTATTATTGATTATTGGTATTGCATGATAATGTTTTACAATTGCGGCTTGTAAAAGTATAGCAATATTAAATTGATGAATCGAGCAGATGTTAATTTGATATTAAAGGCTATTTTCAATAAGAACTTAGATCTAGTAAATTGCGAGAGCCTGTTAGATCTATGTTGATTAATAAATTGCGAGAGCCTGTTAATCATGTTATTTATGCCATGTCAATGATTGATTACTATGTTTTACCCTGGAGTATTATTTATTGGTAAACCTATGCCCTAGATCCTTTTATATATTGTTTTCTCCATATTCCTATTCTTTGTAGTTTAGTTTCATACTTAATTATAAATATTGGTTACTTAAATAATTTAGATTATAATAATTAATTAGGAGTAAAAAGACTTGTTTCCCTGTGGAGATCGACCCTACTTCCTACCTACTTTAGCAAGAGGACTTAGGTAATTATTTTTGATTAGGGGATATGACTTTACCCTGTCACATTCCTAATTCAATTAGCATTGATAAATTGACTTATGTTGACTTTTTAGAGTTTTAATCAAAATAAAAGAATGTTTTTGAGGAAAATACGATTTTATCCTCCTGTACGGCAATTTCTATCTGATTTTAAGAAAACACGTCACTAATTAAGTTAGTGCCAAACGCCAGCATTAGCGCTTGACGCTAAGCTTGGCGCATGGCGCTAGCGTTAGCGCCTGGAGCTAATGTCAGCGTCTGGCGCTAACCTCGTTTTACGCGTCAGAACTCTGTTTTGATTTTTTATCTTTTTGGCTGATTTTCTCTATAAGTAGTCTTCTAAAAACTCCGTTTTCATTGACCAATTCACCAACTCTCATCAAGATTCTCTTGATTACTCTCTCTCTCTCTCTCTTTTTTCTAAACTAGCCTTCTCTCAAATACAAAATTCCGCATTCGCAAGACTTAGATATACCTAGCCATATTCGAAGTTGCCTTCGCCCTAGACGTGAAAGGTTTTAATTTCTGAGGGTTTGGTCCCAAATCTCTCTTTCAATAATTTAATTTAATTGTTTTGTTTGAGTATTTTCCTTGAAGTTACTAATGCGTGTATTTTGTTATTAGAAAGAGGTACGAGGCATCCAAGTAAGTACTTTAATGGTTTAATTGATATTATGATGTAGAAATCATGCTTAGGTTGTTATTATGATTCCTAGTATCATGTCTAGGGTAATTTTAATATCAAGTATGATTAAAAGTATGATGATTTCTATATTCTTCCTAATATTTATTCATGTTAGTATCATGTTAGGGTTAAAGCTTTGATATGCTTAGTGACATGCTCGGGTTTGTTATTAATCTTGTTAGTATCATGCCTAGGATCTTGCTATTATTATGCTTTAACATGATTATGATTATTTTTTAATTATGATTGTTATATATATATTATTATTTTGATTATTATTATGTTGCTTGATATATATATTTATTTTTATTGCTTGACCACGCCTTTTATGCATGTTTAAAGGGAATTTGTACTTGTAATCACTCTTAATAAGATAATTAATAATCTTGTTAGGGTTAATTTGATTATAATTCAAGTGATAAAAGGGAAACACCTAGAAACCATTAAAGTAAAATTAGTGAAATTTAGAAACCATTAATTTGAAATGTCCAATTTATCGCCTTAGAAAACCGATTCCCACTGACTTAAAAATAGGTTTTGGAAGTGATGCACTTGTTGTTTACCATGTCCATGAAATGTTTACCACAGTTGACTTTGTAATTCTCATTAGCCACCTTGTTGAAGAGGCCCTTGCGTCTACATTTTACGGTACAAGGTTAACACCAGCAATTGAAAAGGATTGTCCCTCACTCCCCATAAACTCCAATTGTCGTATGGAATGTTGGGGTTGTGTTTAGACCATTTTTCTTAGTGAATTTCTAGCCATTGTTGGAGGAACACGACCCCGGAGTTATAATACTCCTTAAGACACGAGCAACCATGAAGAATTGTACTCGTCTCTATGAAAAATTCATGAAAAATACAAAGTTTGAAGAGGCGTGTCTCCCGGGAGGAGGGCTAACATAAGGTGTTATTGTTCTCTGGGATGCAAATCTGGTGGATTGTGAAACAATGTTCAACTCCGGGGGCACATGCGAGTTACTTGCTGTGGGTTCAGTCAAAGTAAGTGAACAAATATATTATAATTAAATTTTGTTAATTAATTGTATGTATTTGTTGTTATTGCATTATAATATTCTAATATAATTAACTTTAAAAACATATGTACTACAAGTGAAGGTGGAAAAGGAAGGATGGAATGGAGCTGGTTCGTCGGGCACTGCTGCTGGAGGCTCGGTGGAGTAGGTTTCGGGTTGCGAGGGGCTAAGCTATGAAAGCCAACTTTTAACTTCTAATTTCGTATGAACCATGTTTTTATTTTTATGTTAAGAACAATTTTTAATTTGGGTTGTAATCCTTTCGGCTCGTAATTGTATGTCTTTAATTTTCGTATTATGTGGATTTAATTATGTTTAATTTAAATTATGTTTGAACTTGTGTGGATTTTATGTTGTTTTTATTTCTTTGAAACTTGTAGTAAGTGAATTCAAATTATCAAACCAAGTAGAAATTAGGAATAACAAATATGTTGACTTAAATATATATATGAAGTGTTAAAAATATAAAAACACACTAGTAAATATATATACGAAGTGTTAAAAATATAAAAATATATTAGCTTAGTCGAATATTAGTTTGATAGTTGACTTAATGGTTTGATAAATGTTTGTTCCTATAATTGTTTGATAGTAAAGAATTAATTAAAGGTAATTGTTTGATACTATGATTTGATGATACTATACAATTGACATGATTTGATGATTATATAATACTAAGGTTATATTTGTAGAATAATGTCTAAAACTTCAAAGTTTAATTTTTACAATACGAAAATCAAAATTCCCAAATTATGTGGGCCGTTTAGTAAAAGTCATTTAATAAAAGCGGAAAATAAGGTTCTTATGATGCGAGACAAATCTCAAGCTATTCGGGCTCGACTAGTAGTCGGTAGTCATGCAATTATATTATTGTAACTAAATTGGTAAAAATAATAAGTAAAAGTAATTAGGAATGGGCCAAACCTACTCTTATGCTTCTCCATAGTAGTGATAAGTTAAAAATAATTTATGGTATAATTAGATCGAGCTGAATGTAAAATCCAAAATAACAAATTTATATAACGAAAGTACAATAAATATTTTAACCACATTCAACTAAGACACAAATGTAATTTAACCACATTCAAATTAGACAAAATAGGATACAAAATAAGATACGAAATAGGAAGCAAATATGTGAATACTACTACTACAACTTAATTCAAAAGCTCAAATGTGAGTTTGCTACCATTAGGGACTGATCACCACGGATCAACATTTTCATGCTTATGAGTACTTGCCCAATCCAAAAGCCCAAATGTGCCATCACTACTATTAGATCAACATTTTCAAGATTACTTGTCCAATCTAATTGGCCAAATTCATATATTATAAGTTCATACAACAACAAAGAAAGCATGTTCAACCCCAATAAACCCCATTACGCTGGATGAGCTCATCTTCAACATACATAGCATTCGGGTCTTCTTGGCAATCACCATTAGTGGTAAACGCAAGTCCATATTCTCCTATAGCTTGATGGTTCAATTGATTTCCAACAGTGTCTTCACTAAACTGAAAATACAAAACTCAATATTAAATCAAAGCTTCAGTATTAAATCAAAGCTCATATTTAGGCAAAACAAAAGTTGTTAACAACACATGAACTGATCAAATATACCACCCCTTGTTGTCCCAAGCTGTGATCGAAGTCTATCTGCCTTGCAACAGCTTCATCAGACAATTGTAAAGTTTTAACTTGTTACTTTTTCTTAGCTCTATCCTTTCGACGTTGCTTTTCTTCATGGTATTTCCTCCTTGCATCCTTTTGTCTACACACTTCTTCAAAGGTGGTCATAAACCTAGAAGCTCTAACACACCCAGGACCCCCTATTTGAAGGTGGATCCTTAATGCCAACTCCTACACCAGTTTGCTGTAATTCATCCACAATCGTAAGATCAAGTCCATCAGTTCCCGCACCACCATATCCCCCTATGACGCTCCTACCAGCAGAAGAGGGAGTGTCAAAGACATTACACTTTGTTTGGATAGGAAGAAATGGAAGGAAAAGAAGAGAAGAGAAATGGAGGGGGATAAAATCTCTTGTTTGGGTAAAAGATTGGGGGAAGGAAGGGGAAGGAGAGGGAGGGAACCATTTTCCCTTTCTCTATAATAACCATAATCTCTCCAAAATTGGAGAGATTTGGAGGGAAAATGGAGCTCACCTCCCCCTCCCTTTCTTTTCCCTTCCCTTCCTCCATTTTCCCTCCCCTTCTTTTCCTTCCTTCTTTGCTATCCAAACAAAGCGTTAGGGCATACCAGTACCTTGTTAGTGCTTTGGGGTGTGTTATCAGTAATGACTTCACCAACACTGCTCAAGGGAAGTGTAGGTTTCACAATCTCCTTAATCTTAAGCTCTAAGTCTCATAAGCATGCAATGACCGTGGCAAAAGCTTCGTCCTTCTCACAAGCAAGATATGAAATGGCCTCAAATACAAGGTTCATCTTGTCAAAACGAAGTACATCCGCAGTCTTAGATATATCATGGTACACAACTTTAACTCTAGTATGCTTACGGTAAATATCTTTACGCCACCTATCCAAGATGTACTTCTGTGGCACGTTAAGACCATGCTGTACTTCTAGAGCGTTGATGCAATGCCTGCAAAGAATCCCATTGCATTCGAACATCTTGCATTCACATTCCTATAGGCACGAAAAATTATAATAAGTGCCACATTGGATATTATGGGTCAAAAGTCAATATATTGACTTGATGCTAATTTGACTATTAATATTAATTAAGATTAATTAATTTGGGTGAACAAACTAAATCAACCCATTTTAATTAATGTTATATTATTGTCAATCCCAATATTTATTGTACATTAAACCCTAACCCTAGGGTGTCTCATTCTATAAATAGAGACTCTCTAATTTATTTGAGTAGGGGGAAAAAGAGAGAAAAACCTGGAGGAAATAAGGAGAATCAAATGCAGAAAAAAAAGCCTCTCAAATACTCTAAACCTCTACAAAGAAAATCTCTCATTAAATACTCCAAATCTCCCTAGAGAAAACCCCTCATAAAATAATACTCTAAACCATTTTAGAGAAAACATCTCAAACCCTAGAAGAACAACAACAAGCATTCGACGTGCCGTTCCACTCTAGAAGATCACCCGTGGAAGAGATCAAGCCTCGACATCCCTCAACACAAAGGAAAGAAGGAATTCAAATAATCAAGAACACCAGTTCAACCTCTACATCAAATAGTCATTGATCGAGATCAAGCCTCGTCGGCCCTCAATCAAGAATACAAGTCAAAGGTCTACATCAATATAAGTCAAAGTTCTGCATCAAATCTTCGATCGAGATCAAGCCTCGACGACCCTCGTTCGAGAATCAAGTCGATTCGTGAATTACGTCAAAGTCAAAGTGGAGATCGAATCAGAGGATCAAATTAGAGATTGTACCCAAAATCATCAAATTAATAAAATTAACATTTTGTTGCATTTGTTTTGAGTCTATATTTTACAAATTTAAAATTTGTGTTTACAAATTTGGCACGCTCATTGGAACGATTTCTACCTCTCATCTCTTTCTCCACGAATTGAAATGATGAAGCATGTAGAAGAAATGATGACAAAAGACGGTGCACAAGACGACGTCGTCAATGTCATGGCAGTCGAAGCAAACACCATCAAGGAGGAGTTAGCAAATATGAAGCTACTTCTTGAGAAGCTCGTCAAGGACAACGAAGAAAAGGGGGCACAAATTTAGCTCCAAAGCGAACAAATTGCTGCACTCGAAAGAAGATTCGAGAAGCGCCCAATCGAAGAAAGTGAAGTTAATAGCAGCGGGTCAGTACTTAGCACAAAGACAAAGCTTAGTTTAAACAATGAAAAAACCAAGGTGATCTGTTTAGCTTCCAAGCAATCAAAGAAATGATATCTAATGCTATCAAACAATAGCTCGGTAGAGACGTCGACAAAGATGGTCGCTCCAGCAAACCTTACACCAAGAGGATTGACAAAATGAGGATGCCAAGCGGTTATCAACCTCCGAAATTCCAGCAATTTGATGGGACGGGCAACTCCAAGAAACATATTGCACACTTCATAGAGACCTATAATAATGTTGGGACCTCGGGAGATTTGCTGCTCAAGCAATTTGTTCGCTCTCTTAAGACTGTTGCTTTCGATTGGTACGCAGTTTACCTCAAAAATCCATTGACAGTTGGGAGCAAATGGAAGAAATGTTCCTCGATCACTTCTTCAGCACTCGGCACGTTATCAGCATGACTAAGTTGACACAAACCAACCAGTTGGAAGATGAACCAGTCGTGGACTACATCAATCGATGGCGAGAATTAAGCCTTCAATGCAAAGATCATTTGTTCAAAACTTCGGCAGTCGAGATGTGCATCCAAGGCATGAATTAGGATCTTGCTTACATCTTGCAGGGAATCAAGCCCAAAACATTCCAAGACTTGGCGACTCAAGCTCATAAGATGGAGTTTACGATAGCCAATCGCGAAGATAGATATGATTAGACGATCATCAATATCTAAAGGGGGCAAAAATGAAAAAGTGTCCTCAAAGCTCCTAAGCAAGAGCCTAAAATGCACACCAAAAATTTATTTAAAAAAAAACACATAAATTGAACTACGTCTGGCTTGATCCTAAAATGCACACCAAAAATTCCACTTCCTCACTTTTTGCATTGTACAAAACCCGGTAAATTTGCCAACTTTCCACGGGCTCTTCTTTTTTTTCAAATTCATTCCAAGCATAGGCTCTGTCTGTAATTAGGTGCTCATAGCACCCATCCCCAAACTCTTGTAAGCTACTACAATTACAATACATCAATCTCTTACATTCTCGTAGCACCTTCATGAATTTTGCATCTGTGTATACATTCCTGAACGTCTCTTCAATCTTGAAATATGTTATCAGTCCACGAAGATACAAAGCCTAATTACCATCTGCCAACCTCTCTACTTCCCTGCGGTGTTCCATAGCCCTCACATATTTCTCTGCAAAGTCACGGAGTCCGGTATTTCTGTCGAAAAATTCATCAAAAAAATTATGAATACTTTCTGACCTTTGGGTGGTCTTCATTCCAACCCAAAACATGTGCTTCATGGCCGCTGGTATCCATATTTCCCGCTCTGAATATAAAACAGCAAGCCAGAAGTTACTCTCCAACTTATAGGTTGCTATAAACTCCTTCCACCTCAACTTAAATTCTTCCATACTCAAACTATCATAAAGGATATTTTTGAGCACCTCTTTGAATTATGTATATCCTTTACATTTCCCTAACTTAGAACCAAATTTGTCAGTGATATGCCACAGACACCATCTATGCCTAGTTTGCGGCATAAGAGCCTTCAATGCTTTTCTCATGGCTGGGTCTTGATCTGTCAGAATAGCCACAGGAGGAGTTCCCCCAACTGCATCTAACCAGGTTGAAAACACCCACCTATTACAACAAATTAAACAATAATACATATCAATATCTTAATCCAACTACACCTATTCGGGTTATCGATGAAAGAAGGCACAAAATAACAAAATGACAAGAACAACAGAGGACAGCAAAAGAGGACAAAAAGAAGAATTTTCTATGATTTTTGGGTGTATAGCCACTTGGCAGAACATGACAGGTTTCTATGATTATTGGTGTTACTATGGGCAATGGGTCACTTAGTATGTAATGGGAAGTAGGGTATTGTAAGGGG
The DNA here is from genome assembly GCF_001683475.1 of Chenopodium quinoa. Classification (NCBI taxonomy): domain Eukaryota; kingdom Viridiplantae; phylum Streptophyta; class Magnoliopsida; order Caryophyllales; family Amaranthaceae; genus Chenopodium; species Chenopodium quinoa. The sequence goes on along the minus strand of NW_018744633.1, from coordinate 1,747,963 downwards.
TATGTGGATTATGATGTTAATCTACTGAATCACAAAGGAAACTTATATAGACAACAACAACAGCATTGTAAACATATGTTAGCAAAGGTAAATGAATCACAAAATTATAACTCACTTGAAATTTTCAGTAGTTTCTCGCGATATTAGTGCACAACCAAGCAACGTTGTCTACCCATGATGGTTAACGCCAACAAAATTGGCAAAAGGTAAATTATATTTATTTGTGAGGAAGGTCGTATCGAAACACACGACGTCACCAAAATCATCAAAAGCAGCTCGACTCCTAGGATCTACCCATAAAACATCCTGCAAAACCCCATTTTGATCCAATCGACTGCATGTGATAAAAATTCTTGTTGTTGTTTTGCATCATTTTAAAGTAACTCATCATTGCATTTGCGTCATCATTGCATTTGCATCACCATCTTTGAATTTCAATTTTTTCTCCCTAGCCCTCAAGTTGTGCAAGTCCTTCTTAGTAAATGGCATATTTTCTAAGCCATTCCTCTCGACAGCAATCATATTATGCATTGTTGAAGTGTTAATACCGACATCATCACCAAATCGAAGCCTTCGCTTAACATATGTCACTTTCTCCAATTCATCCAACCTGTACTTTAGCACAAACATTGCTTTAGATGGGGTGGGATTATGGTTAGTATGCTTTATAACATCATAAGAAGTTCATCATGAATAAATCAAAAACCTAATTGTAAAAAAATTATTAAAAAAAATCATAAAAATTCGTAAGAAAAGAAAAAAAAATGAAGTTACCTTTTTCCGCGGCATAGTTGAATTACAGGCAGAAAGATGATGATGATGATGATTGCTTAGAGGAGAGAGAAAATGTGAAATATACGGAAGGAAGAAGAAGATTCTGGAAGTTCAGGAAAGAGATGGAAGAACTAGCCTCTGCAACATTCAACGGTACAAAATAAACAACTGCAAGAAATACGAATGTTGAAGAAATTCATTAATATCAACAGAGTAATTTTATTTTCATATAATCGGCAGTTATGTTAAAAGAGGCTAGAGGAAAGAGGTCGTTTAGGGAGGTGTTATGTGAGATTTTACAACCTACGTTGTAATGCTAGATGCTACCCCCAGAATTTAAGTACTACCTCTGTTACAGGTTATATGCAACGATTTGACATAAAGCAGAGAGGAAAAATGTCTAATCGTTGCACATAACCTGTAACGGAGGTAGTATAAAACTAGGGTTTCACTAAGAGGGGTTCAACTCGAGCCGAGCTCGAATAAAGTAGCCTCGGTTCAATTTCGATAGGATTTAGGCAGGCTCAGTTCGAGCTCAAAGTTCCACTAGCCTAAAATCAAGATCGGATTGTGCTCCAATAGCCTCAAAATTTTCCAATTCATATCATGGGATAGAATAGGATCGAAAAATGCAACAAATTAGCAACAATTTCTACTCAATTATCAAATTAGGGTCGAAAAATCACATTAATTTCTTCTCGCGTAAGATATCATTCATATCACATCAATTGCACATAGAAAAATTCTAGAAACAAAATGGATCAATATAATCTTTCACAATTTCAGTAATTATAACCAATACTAGTTCAATAATCCAAATTAAAAGAACCCTAAATTGAATTTAGATTGACAATCAAATCAACGACTATGAAATTCAAGCCCTAGATTGGGAAATTGATATACGATGATTACAAAAGAGAAGAACATCGTACCTTAGAAGTTGCTTCAATGGAGGAGAGAGCTCAGAAGCCGCTACAAGAAAAAAGAGAGAAAAAAAAAGCGCCAAAAGAGTACAAACGAAAATATAAGAGAGTACTAAGGGGTCGTTTGGTTCACCCGAGGTAAACGGAATGGAATGAACAAAGGGAATGGAAGAGAATGGAATGAAAATACCCAATTTTCTCTATGTTGTTTGTTTTCAAAACCAAGGGAAACAAACCCATCATCCCACCAGCACAAAACCACCACACAACCACCTAATTCATTCACTTTCCACCTTTTCTAGCCACCATCTGTCCACCAAACCACCAGCCGCACCTACACCGCCGGTCGCCTTACCTTCCCGCCCTTCGCACACCTTCGCTGCCCTTCTCCGGCCTCGCGCAACGATCTCTTCCCCAAAAAGGGTCGGACGGTGGTATTTCGGGGAGAGGGAAGGATTTCTAGGGGTTGGGATGTTTTTGCGTGTGGAGAAGAGAGTTTTACGGGGAGGGGGAGAATCGTCGGAGGTCGTTGGAGGTCGTCGGAGAGGCGACGAATCGTGGGTAGTGCGGCGATTGGGTTCTCGGTGGTGTGTGGAGGTAGGAAGGTGGTGATGTGGTGGTGGCTAGGGAATGGAATGGAAAAGTGTAGGGGGGGTGGGTAATGAACTTAGAGGGATTTGGGGTAATGAAGAGGGGAAAGGGAATGAAAGAAAGTGCAAAACATACATCAACAAAGGGAATCGGGCCAGTTGATTCCCATTCCCTTTCCTGATTACCCCCAACCAAACGGCCCCTAAGAGTAGTGAGTAACGGCAAACACTTAGCCCTGCACCGTGCTGGGCCATGCACACATTAAATACAATAAACAATTAGCATGTGGGTCCCGCAGGTAGTGTTGAATGTACTTTATACGTAGTACATGTATTGATATACTTTATACGTATTACACATTAAATACGCAGGTTTTTTTTGTTTCCGTTTTGAACAAATGTTCTCGTTACTCTTTTTCCCCTTTTTTCATTTTGGCTTGTTCGCAAACTGAACTCAGCTTCTCTCTTCCTCGTCTTTCTTCTACTATGCCTTCAAATTCCTACACATTTAGAAATTCCTAATGGGGTTGCAAAGCTAGGGTTTGTGTGATTACATTGTGGATTTTTGATGTCCTTTTTGATAATGAATTGGGCGAATTTAGGGTTTCTATAATCTTTGTTTGTGAAATTCGGTTCTTGTGTGCGAATTTCGGGTGTCGGAGTTGTTGAATCAAAGCCTTCGTCGTTGACATTGTAAGTGTAGTTAAATTGTATTTCTATTTTTAGTTAATGTTGAATCAATTGAATGAAGCAATGGCATTGAATTTGTGTTGGCATTGAATTGTTTGTTTTTCCTACAAATCTGATTCTTATGCAATAATTGGTTATGCAATTTGTACATGCTAATCTAATACTCGTTCCATGAATGTATTTTAGTCGCTCAAATTCATCCAATTGGTCTGTTGTGTACAATTTTTTATGAATGCATGATTTGTACCAACTGGTGGTTGTGTTGAATCTTATTATTTGTGCGGGTTTGTTGATGATGGCTTAAAGCTGTTTTTTCCTTTCAAAGACAATTATATACACAATTATACTTGGTATTATATAAAATAGAATATCTTTATGCTTTTCATTATATTCCAACAATTGTAACATTGAATTGTGTTCTACGTTTCTGATTTGTCGGTTTTAAAAATTGACATAATTTGTTATGAACTTATTGTCAAAATATGTGTCTTATAGTTGTTTGAATATAATTGTAAATAGGTTTAAATGGCAGTTGGTGGTGAGTATGGTGATTATGTTCAACAAATGGAGGAGATGGTGGAGTATGATGAATTAATGGATGAGATAGTGGAGTATGATCAACAAACGGATGAGATTATTGCAGTGGGTATTGGTGACCCTGAGGTTATTGCACTCCAGATGAGAAGGACGTGAATACTAATGTTCAGAACATGATGAACCTGGACTATGTTAGGGTGGATCCCCCTGAGGTGGGAATGATTTTCAATTCATGGCAAGAAGATGATTTTTTTACAATGCATATGGGAAGCAAGAAGGATTTGGGGTAGTGCTTGCTCAAAGTGCTTATAAGTGGGTACAAGGAGTGAAGGTAAAACGTGCCACAACCTGGAAATGTGACTGTGCCGGTAAACCAGATTCTAGAAGGAGGGTTAGTGGAAAAGAGTGTCAAGGGAGTTAGAAGGTGAACCTGTGGCAACCAAAGAGTAGAAAAAATGCGGTTGTGGTGCAAAGGTGTATGCAAGGCTGTTGGAGAATGGTAGATGGAAGCTGAAGAATGTAGTTTTGAAGCATACTAACCATAATTCCACCCCATCTAAAGCAATGTTTGTGCCAAAGTACAGGTTGGATGAATTTGAGAAAGTTCAATATGTTAAGTGAAGGCTTCGATTTGGTGATGATGTCGGTATTAACACTTCAACAATGCATAATATGATTGCTGCCGAGAGGAATGGCTTAGAAAATATGCCATTTACTAAGAAGAACTTGCACAACTTGAGGAGTCGAGCTGCTTTTGATGATTTTGGTGACGTCGTGTGTTTCGATACGACCTTCCTCGCAAATAAATATAATTTACCTTTTGCCAATTTTGTTGGCGTTAACCATCATGGGTAGACAACGTTGCTTGGTTGTGCACTAATATCGCGAGAAACTACTGAAACTTTCAAGTGAGTTATAATTTTGTGATTCATTTACCTTTGCTAACATCTGTTTACAATGCTGCTGTTGTTGTCTATATAAGTTTCCTTTGTTATTCAGTGGATTAACATCATAATCCACATACCCCTTACAATACCTTACTTCCCATTACATACTAAGTGGCCCATTGCCCATAGTAACACCAACAATCATAGAAACCTGTCATGTTCTACCAAGTGGCTATACACCCAAAAATCATAGAAAATTCTTCTTTTTGTCCTCTTTTGCTGTCCTCTGTTGTTCTTGTCATTTTGTTATTTTGTGCCTTCTTTCATCGATAACCCGAATAGGTGTAGTTGGATTAAGATATTGATATGTATTATTGTTTAATTTGTTGTAATAGGTGGGTGTTTTCAACCTGGTTAGATGCAGTTGGGGGAACTCCTCCTGTGGCTATTCTGACAGATCAAGACCCAGCCATAAGAAAAGCATTGAAGGCTCTTATGCCGCAAACTAGGCATAGATGGTGTCTGTGGCATATCACTGACAAATTTGGTTCTAAGTTAGGGAAATGTAAAGGATATACATAATTCAAAGAGGTGCTCAAAAATATCCTTTATGATAGTTTGAGTATGGAAGAATTTAAGTTGAGGTGGAAGGAGTTTATAGCAACCTATAAGTTGGAGAGTAACTTCTGGCTTGCTGTTTTATATTCAGAGCGGGAAATATGGATACCAGCGGCCATGAAGCACATGTTTTGGGTTGGAATGAAGACCACCCAAAGGTCAGAAAGTATTCATAATTTTTTTGATGAATTTTTCGACAGAAATACCGGACTCCGTGACTTTGCAGAGAAATATGTGAGGGCTATGGAACACCGCAGGGAAGTAGAGAGGTTGGCAGATGGTAATTAGGCTTTGTATCTTCGTGGACTGATAACATATTTCAAGATTGAAGAGACGTTCAGGAATGTATACACAGATGCAAAATTCATGAAGGTGCTACGAGAATGTAAGAGATTGATGTATTGTAATTGTAGTAGCTTACAAGAGTTTGGGGATGGGTGCTATGAGCACCTAATTACAGACAGAGCCTATGCTTGGAATGAATTTGAAAAAAAAGAAGAGCCCGTGGAAAGTTGGCAAATTTACCGGGTTTTGTACAATGCAAAAAGTGAGGAAGTGGAATTGTAAACACAAATTTCAAATCTGTAAAATATAGACTCAAAACAAATTCAACAAAATGTTAATTTTATTAATTTGATGATTTTGGGTAAAAATCTCTAATTTGATCCTCTGATTCGATCTGCACTTTGACTTTGACGTAATTCACGAATCTACTTGATTCTCGAACGAGGGTCGTCAAGGCTTGATCTCAATCGAAGATTTGATGCAGAACTTTGACTTATGTTGATTTAGACCTTTGACTTGTATTCTTGATTGAGGGCCGACGAGGCTTGATCTCGATCAATGACTATTTGATGTAGATGTTGAACTAGTGTTCTTGATGATTTGAATTCCTTCTTTCCTTCATGTTGAGGGCCGTCGAGGCTTGATCTCTTCCACGGGTGATCTTCTAGAGTAGAACGACACGTCGAATGCTTGTTGTTCTTCTTCTAGGGTTTGAGATGTTTTCTCTAAAATGGTTTAGAGTATTATTTTATGAGGGGTTTTCTCTGGGGAGATTTAGAGTATTTAATGAGAGATTTTCTTTGTAGAGGTTTAGAGTATTTGAGAGGTTTTTTTTTTCTGTATTTGATTCTCCTTATTTCCTCCAGGTTTTTCTCTCTTTTCCACCCTACTCAAATGAATTAGAGAGTCTCTATTTATAGAATGAGACACCCTAGGGTTAGGGTTTAATGTACATTAAATATTGGGCTTGACAATAATATAACATTAATTAAAATGGGCTGATTTAGTTTGTTCACCCAAATTAATTAATCTTAATTAATACTAATAGTCAAATTAGCATCAAGTCAATATATTGACTTTTGACCCATAATATCCAGTGAGGCACTTATTTAAACTTTTCGTGCCTACAAATTGCCCCCTTCGTGATCAGTCATGGACACGACTTTGGAGTGTTTGATCGTGATTGGGCTCGAAATCTTTTTTTTTTTTAAATCCAATTTAGCTAATTTTAGTTAGCAAATTTGGCTTCTTGCCATACAAAATAAATGTATGTACAACACGCCTTTAGTTGTTAATCAATGATAGCTATGACCTTATCACGATTAAGCACCTAAATACGGAGTAACATTTTAGGTCTATCTGTAACATTTTTCAACTTCTTTCATTTTTTTTAATGAGATATACTTGCCTTGGAGATAGACTTGAAAGTCAACTGATGAAAAGGCATGAAATGCTCAACAACTTGGTAGATTAGATTGGTAGCAAGTTTATCTTATTGAGAGATCTTATCTTTATTGGACTTGCGGTTATAAATATTCCAAGAAGTGGAGGATACTTTCAATTTTGGTTGCCATAAACATAAATGACGAAGCGGAGGTGTAAACTCACATCAATGTCATGGAGTCACGGCACACCACCTACAACTTTAATTTGATGCCATGGAGGAGCCGCTAGAGCCACACCACACATTTACTTTGACGCTACGCCACGACTCATATTGATGCCACACTGGAGGGAGCCATGTTACGGAGCCTTGACGCCATGCTTGAAGACACTTCTACATCTTGACTCTATGGAAGGGAAAACAACTACTCACTCTTGAAGCCATGAAGAGCCATCTACCCACCTCAAAAGTTGTTGTCGATCTCGTCGATGCCTCGGCCTCTAACAATCGTGATGTAGAATTTATTTTTATTTTTATTTGCTGGTTTGTGATAGTTTGACTTCGCTCAATGGGGAGCTACACCCTTCGTCACAGAGTTAGCATGGAACACAACAAACTCATTGATCATGGGAGCAAGGCTCGTCTTTCTAAGCTTCATGGAGTCATGGTGAATTAGTAGAGTAGCGGAGCTACACCAAAGCCTCACATCAACATGGATCCTTGTGATTTGAAGCTACTAATAGAACCTTGCAACCTTGACATCCTAGAGTCATGTATTCAAGCCCCACAAGTCGAGCATCGGCACCTTGAAGTTGGTCACGCATCATGAATTTTGACATTGCGGAGTTATATTTATATGCAGCCTCACACCTGAAACCTCGCTGCCCAAGCTTCGCATCGATGAGTGCTACCTTGGAGTAACATGCGTCTTCGCTACAAAACTTGAAGTCCTAGAGCTAGACACTGGAGCATCGAAAATCAACCTCCATATTGAAGCTGCATACAAGTGTACACAGAGCCTTACAATTCTAACATCAACATATTGGAGTGACGTTCTTGAGCCTCGCAGTGCCAAGCACGCACATAACAACTCCTAAAATGGAGTTTCTGTCCAGCCTTCATTCGCGACAAATCAAACGATATTTTCACTATCACACCATTTAGATTGCAGCTCTACGTTTCGTGAACCATGTAACCAATTTTCAGCCAAATTGGACCACATTTGCCCATCCGATCGAGAGGTTAATGAAGGTTGCACTAACAATTTTGTGGCTGCAATACCTTCTGCCATTTCGATTTTTTTTTTTTTTTTGTAAAATGATGATCATGATCTAATATGATCATGACATCCACATGACTTTTTTTTTTTTTTTTGAAAAAATGATAAATCATTTGTCATTTGTATTGAAAAATGATTATCAAGATTCATGACTACTTTGGCAACTATTTATACATAATGACAAGGCCCCCTTTTTTTAATCTTTGGTGCTTTGGCAGCCTTTTCATGATCTTCAAAATTTTTCGGAGAAGTATTGGTGGTTGACAACATTCTCCAATCTTCGTGTTTGATGTTTTGAGTTAATCTCCTGGTGCTTATTAGCTTTCTCCAGATCTTGGGAACTTCGGTGGACCGGTGCTTGGTAGCTTTCTCCGATGTCCATTTAAACGTTTTGAGTTGATCTCTGGTGCTTGAAAGATTTCTCCGATCTTAAGAACTTTAGTGCATCGGTGCTTTGTAGCTTTCTTCGATGTCCATGTTTGACAATTTACAAATCTCTGGTGCTTGCAGCTTTTTCCAGATCTCAAAATTTTTGGTGGATCATTGGTGCTTGGAAGCTTTCTCCAATGTCCATGCTCGACAATTTACAAATCTTCGGCGCTTGCAGCTTTCTCCAGATCTTCCAGTAATTTGGTGAAGTATTGGTGCTTGGTAGATTTCTCCAATCTTCGGGTGATATCATTCGCATTTCTGGGAACAAATTGAAACTTGCCCCCAATCTTGTAGTTTATCATTTTCAAAATGGCTGCCCTTGAATAAATTTTATTTTATTTATTTATCCAAGATGCCTACGTACCAATAAGTAATTGAAATTTACTTTTTGGATCAAGCCAGACGTAGTTCAATTTATGTGTTTTTTTTTAAATAAATTTTTGGTGTGCATTTTAGGCTCTTGCTTAGGAGCTTTGAGGACACTTTTTCATTTTTGCCCCCTTTAGATATTGATGATCGTCTAATCATATCTATCTTCGCGATTGGCTATCGTAAACTCCATCTTATGAGCTTGAGTCGCCAAGTCTTGGAATGTTTTGGGCTTGATTCCCTGCAAGATGTAAGCAAGATCCTAATTCATGCCTTGGATGCACATCTCGACTGCCGAAGTTTTGAACAAATGATCTTTGCATTGAAGGCTTAATTCTCGCCATCGATTGATGTAGTCCACGACTGGTTCATCTTCCAACTGGTTGGTTTGTGTCAACTTAGTCATGCTGATAACGTGCCGAGTGCTGAAGAAGTGATCGAGGAACATTTCTTCCATTTGCTCCCAACTGTCAATGGATTTTTGAGGTAAACTGCGTACCAATCGAAAGCAACAGTCTTAAGAGAGCGAACAAATTGCTTGAGCAGCAAATCTCCCGAGGTCCCAACATTATTATAGGTCTCTATGAAGTGTGCAATATGTTTCTTGGAGTTGCCCGTCCCATCAAATTGCTGGAATTTCGGAGGTTGATAACCGCTTGGCATCCTCATTTTGTCAATCCTCTTGGTGTAAGGTTTGCTGGAGCGACCATCTTTGTCGACGTCTCTACCGAGCTATTGTTTGATAGCATTAGATATCATTTCTTTGATTGCTTGGAAGCTAAACAGATCACCTTGGTTTTTTCATTGTTTAAACTAAGCTTTGTCTTTGTGCTAAGTACTGACCCGCTGCTATTAACTTCACTTTCTTCGATTGGGCGCTTCTCGAATCTTCTTTCGAGTGCAGCAATTTGTTCGCTTTGGAGCTAAATTTGTGCCCCCTTTTCTTCGTTGTCCTTGACGAGCTTCTCAAGAAGTAGCTTCATATTTGCTAACTCCTCCTTGATGGTGTTTGCTTCGACTGCCATGACATTGACGACGTCGTCTTGTGCACCGTCTTTTGTCATCATTTCTTCTACATGCTTCATCATTTCAATTCGTGGAGAAAGAGATGAGAGGTAGAAATCGTTCCAATGAGCGTGCCAAATTTGTAAACACAAATTTTAAATTTGTAAAATATAGACTCAAAACAAATGCAACAAAATGTTAATTTTATTAATTTGATGATTTTGGGTACAATCTCTAATTTGATCCTCTGATTCGATCTCCACTTTGACTTTGACGTAATTCACGAATCGACTTGATTCTCGAACGAGGGTCGTCGAGGCTTGATCTCGATCGAAGATTTGATGCAGAACTTTGACTTATATTGATGTAGACCTTTGACTTGTATTCTTGATTGAGGGCCGACGAGGCTTGATCTCGATCAATGACTATTTGATGTAGAGGTTGAACTGGTGTTCTTGATTATTTGAATTCCTTCTTTCCTTTGTGTTGAGGGATGTCGAGGCTTGATCTCTTCCACGGGTGATCTTCTAGAGTGGAACGGCACGTCGAATGCTTGTTGTTGTTCTTCTAGGGTTTGAGATGTTTTCTCTAAAATGGTTTAGAGTATTATTTTATGAGGGGTTTTCTCTAGGGAGATTTGGAGTATTTAATGAGAGATTTTCTTTGTAGAGGTTTAGAGTATTTGAGAGGCTTTTTTTTCTGCATTTGATTCTCCTTATTTCCTCCAGGTTTTTCTCTCTTTTTCCCCCTACTCAAATAAATTAGAGAGTCTCTATTTATAGAATGAGACACCCTAGGGTTAGGGTTTAATGTACAATAAATATTGGGATTGACAATAATATAACATTAATTAAAATGGGTTGATTTAGTTTGTTCACCCAAATTAATTAATCTTAATTAATATTAATAGTCAAATTAGCATCAAGTCAATATATTGACTTTTGACCCATAATATCCAATGTGGCACTTATTATAATTTTTCGTGCCTATAGGAATGTGAATGCAAGATGTTCGAATGCAATGGGATTCTTTGCAGGCATTGCATCAACGCTCTAGAAGTACAGCATGGTCTTAACGTGCCACAGAAGTACATCTTGGATAGGTGGCGTAAAGATATTTACCGTAAGCATACTAGAGTTAAAGTTGTGTACCATGATATATCTAAGACTGCGGATGTACTTCGTTTTGACAAGATGAACCTTGTATTTGAGGCCATTTCATATCTTGCTTGTGAGAAGGACGAAGCTTTTGCCACGGTCATTGCATGCTTATGAGACTTAGAGCTTAAGATTAAGGAGATTGTGAAACCTACACTTCCCTTGAGCAGTGTTGGTGAAGTCATTACTGATAACACACCCCAAAGCACTAACAAGGTACTGGTATGCCCTAACGCTTTGTTTGGATAGCAAAGAAGGAAGGAAAAGAAGGGGAGGGAAAATGGAGGAAGGGAAGGGAAAAGAAAGGGAGGGGGAGGTGAGCTCCATTTTCCCTCCAAATCTCTCCAATTTTGGAGAGATTATGGTTATTATAGAGAAAGGGAAAATGGTTCCCTCCCTCTCCTTCCCCTTCCTTCCCCCAATCTTTTACCCAAACAAGAGATTTTATCCCCCTCCATTTCTCTTCTCTTCTTTTCCTTCCATTTCTTCCTATCCAAACAAAGTGTAATGTCTTTGACACTCCCTCTTCTGCTGGTAGGAGCGTCATAGGGGGATATGGTGGTGCGGGAACTGATGGACTTGATCTTACGATTGTGGATGAATTACAGCAAACTGGTGTAGGAGTTGGCATTAAGGATCCACCTTCAAATAGGGGGTCCTGGGTGTGTTAGAGCTTCTAGGTTTATGACCACCTTTGAAGAAGTGTGTAGACAAAAGGATGCAAGGAGGAAATACCATGAAGAAAAGCAACGTCGAAAGGATAGAGCTAAGAAAAAGTAACAAGTTAAAACTTTACAATTGTCTGATGAAGCTGTTGCAAGGCAGATAGACTTCGATCACAGCTTGGGACAACAAGGGGTGGTATATTTGATCAGTTCATGTGTTGTTAACAACTTTTGTTTTGCCTAAATATGAGCTTTGATTTAATACTGAAGCTTTGATTTAATATTGAGTTTTGTATTTTCAGTTTAGTGAAGACACTGTTGGAAATCAATTGAACCATCAAGCTATAGGAGAATATGGACTTGCGTTTACCACTAATGGTGATTGCCAAGAAGACCCGAATGCTATGTATGTTGAAGATGAGCTCATCCAGCGTAATGGGGTTTATTGGGGTTGAACATGCTTTCTTTGTTGTTGTATGAACTTATAATATATGAATTTGGCCAATTAGATTGGACAAGTAATCTTGAAAATGTTGATCTAATAGTAGTGATGGCACATTTGGGCTTTTGGATTGGGCAAGTACTCATAAGCATGAAAATGTTGATCCGTGGCGATCAGTCCCTAATGGTAGCAAACTCACATTTGAGCTTTTGAATTAAGTTGTAGTAGTAGTATTCACATATTTGCTTCCTATTTCGTATCTTATTTTGTATCCTATTTTGTCTAATTTGAATGTGGTTAAATTACATTTGTGTCTTAGTTGAATGTGGTTAAAATATTTATTGTACTTTCGTTATATAAATTTGTTATTTTGGATTTTACATTCAGCTCGATCTAATTATACCATAAATTATTTTTAACTTATCACTACTATGGAGAAGCATAAGAGTAGGTTTGGCCCATTCCTAATTACTTTTACTTATTATTTTTACCAATTTAGTTACAATAATATAATTGCATGACTACCGACTACTAGTCGAGCCCGAATAGCTTGAGATTTGTCTCGCATCATAAGAACCTTATTTTCCGCTTTTATTAAATGACTTTTACTAAACGGCCCACATAATTTGGGAATTTTGATTTTCGTATTGTAAAAATTAAACTTTGAAGTTTTAGACATTATTCTACAAATATAACCTTAGTATTATATAATCATCAAATCATGTCAATTGTATAGTATCATCAAATCATAGTATCAAACAATTACCTTTAATTAATTCTTTACTATCAAACAATTATAGGAACAAACATTTATCAAACCATTAAGTCAACTATCAAACTAATATTCGACTAAGCTAATATATTTTTATATTTTTAACACTTCGTATATATATTTACTAGTGTGTTTTTATATTTTTAACACTTCATATATATATTTAAGTCAACATATTTGTTATTCCTAATTTCTACTTGGTTTGATAATTTGAATTCACTTACTACAAGTTTCAAAGAAATAAAAACAACATAAAATCCACACAAGTTCAAACATAATTTAAATTAAACATAATTAAATCCACATAATACGAAAATTAAAGACATACAATTACGAGCCGAAAGGATTACAACCCAAATTAAAAATTGTTCTTAACATAAAAATAAAAACATGGTTCATACGAAATTAGAAGTTAAAAGTTGGCTTTCATAGCTTAGCCCCTCGCAACCCGAAACCTACTCCACCGAGCCTCCAGCAGCAGTGCCCGACGAACCAGCTCCATTCCATCCTTCCTTTTCCACCTTCACTTGTAGTACATATGTTTTTAAAGTTAATTATATTAGAATATTATAATGCAATAACAACAAATACATACAATTAATTAACAAAATTTAATTATAATATATTTGTTCACTTACTTTGACTGAACCCACAGCAAGTAACTCGCATGTGCCCCCGGAGTTGAACATTGTTTCACAATCCACCAGATTTGCATCCCAGAGAACAATAACACCTTATGTTAGCCCTCCTCCCGGGAGACACGCCTCTTCAAACTTTGTATTTTTCATGAATTTTTCATAGAGACGAGTACAATTCTTCATGGTTGCTCGTGTCTTAAGGAGTATTATAACTCCGGGGTCGTGTTCCTCCAACAATGGCTAGAAATTCACTAAGAAAAATGGTCTAAACACAACCCCAACATTCCATACGACAATTGGAGTTTATGGGGAGTGAGGGACAATCCTTTTCAATTGCTGGTGTTAACCTTGTACCGTAAAATGTAGACGCAAGGGCCTCTTCAACAAGGTGGCTAATGAGAATTACAAAGTCAACTGTGGTAAACATTTCATGGACATGGTAAACAACAAGTGCATCACTTCCAAAACCTATTTTTAAGTCAGTGGGAATCGGTTTTCTAAGGCGATAAATTGGACATTTCAAATTAATGGTTTCTAAATTTCACTAATTTTACTTTAATGGTTTCTAGGTGTTTCCCTTTTATCACTTGAATTATAATCAAATTAACCCTAACAAGATTATTAATTATCTTATTAAGAGTGATTACAAGTACAAATTCCCTTTAAACATGCATAAAAGGCGTGGTCAAGCAATAACAATAAATATATATATATCAAGCAACATAATAATAATCAAAATAATAATATATATATAACAATCATAATTAAAAAATAATCATAATCATGTTAAAGCATAATAATAGCAAGATCCTAGGCATGATACTAACAAGATTAATAACAAACCCGAGCATGTCACTAAGCATATCAAAGCTTTAACCCTAACATGATACTAACATGAATAAATATTAGGAAGAATATAGAAATCATCATACTTTTAATCATACTTGATATTAAAATTACCCTAGACATGATACTAGGAATCATAATAACAACCTAAGCATGATTTCTACATCATAATATCAATTAAACCATTAAAGTACTTACTTGGATGCCTCGTACCTCTTTCTAATAACAAAATACACGCATTAGTAACTTCAAGGAAAATACTCAAACAAAACAATTAAATTAAATTATTGAAAGAGAGATTTGGGACCAAACCCTCAGAAATTAAAACCTTTCACGTCTAGGGCGAAGGCAACTTCGAATATGGCTAGGTATATCTAAGTCTTGCGAATGCGGAATTTTGTATTTGAGAGAAGGCTAGTTTAGAAAAAAGAGAGAGAGAGAGAGAGTAATCAAGAGAATCTTGATGAGAGTTGGTGAATTGGTCAATGAAAACGGAGTTTTTAGAAGACTATTTATAGAGAAAATCAGCCAAAAAGATAAAAAATCAAAACAGAGTTCTGACGCGTAAAACGAGGTTAGCGCCAGACGCTGACATTAGCTCCAGGCGCTAACGCTAGCGCCATGCGCCAAGCTTAGCGTCAAGCGCTAATGCTGGCGTTTGGCACTAACTTAATTAGTGACGCGTTTTCTTAAAATCAGATAGAAATTGCCGTACAGGAGGATAAAATCGTATTTTCCTCAAAAACATTCTTTTATTTTGATTAAAACTCTAAAAAGTCAACAAAAGTCAATTTATCAATGCTAATTGAATTAGGAATGTGACAGGGTAAAGTCATATCCCCTAATCAAAAATAATTACCTAAGTCCTCTTGCTAAAGTAGGTAGGAAGTAGGGTCGATCTCCACAGGGAAACAAGTCTTTTTACTCCTAATTAATTATTATAATCTAAATTATTTAAGTAACCAATATTTATAATTAAGTATGAAACTAAACTACAAAGAATAGGAATATGGAGAAAACAATATATAAAAGGATCTAGGGCATAGGTTTACCAATAAATAATACTCCAGGGTAAAACATAGTAATCAATCATTGACATGGCATAAATAACATGATTAACAGGCTCTCGCAATTTATTAATCAACATAGATCTAACAGGCTCTCGCAATTTACTAGATCTAAGTTCTTATTGAAAATAGCCTTTAATATCAAATTAACATCTGCTCGATTCATCAATTTAATATTGCTATACTTTTACAAGCCGCAATTGTAAAACATTATCATGCAATACCAATAATCAATAATAGTCAATCATCAATGCATCAATTAACCAGATAGTAAAGGGCTCTCGCTACGTATTACAATCACACAATTAATTTATCGGTATTAAATCTCATCTCTCGAATCTTGACTTAACCATTTATAAATAAATCTGCCTATTGAAACTAGACCTAAACATTAATTCTCATCTCTCGATTCTTGAATCAATATTGTCAAACTCATGCATAAAAGATAGGCCTAATCTAGTCACAGAGCATTAAATCAATCAATAGGAAATTAATCTAGCATTGATAATCAACAACAATAATTTACCCCTTCATATTATTTATTAGATCCCCATAAACCCTAGAAATTAAACTACTCACAAATCATCATGACTAAACTAATCAAATAAATAGATAAAAGCATAATCAAGGGAGTAAATAAAATAACTGAAATAAAAGGGGAAGAAATTGTTACCAAAAAGTAATCTGGAATTACTGGAAGAATTAAGGACAAAAGTTTAGGAGAAAGAAATCTAAGAGAATAATTAAGAGAGTAAAGAGAGGAGGAAGAAAAAAAGAAGAAGTGATACTAAAATCGTATTACGGAGGAGTATTTATACTCCGTACAAAAATCCTAAACTAAAACAAATTAAAACGACGCTAATCGTCTCTAAAAATACACGCGCCCGATCGGGCGCGCCTTTTTGTCTCGAATAGCAATCTCGCACCCGGCCGGGCGCCAGACTTAGCTTCTCCCGCCCGGCCGGGCTCGCCTCCGGGCGCCAGCCTCTTTGGCCGGGCAGCTCATTTGGGCCATTATTTGGACTTCGATTGGGCTCTAATTTTTCGGGCCAATCTGGGTTTCCTCTTTGGGTCTTGAATACTCGGTCCAAATGCCCCGGTATCACCTATACCGAGCCCTTAATCACCGGTTCGATGGCTCTAACCGGCCCTGGGCTATAAACTCTGGTCGTGCTTCTCCAATGCTCGTGATTGCTCCAAAATATCTCGGGAAAATACTCCAAAAGTGTAAATCCCTGCAAAAGTCAACTAAATATACGAAAACACTGAAAAACACCAATTAGTAATAAAGTGGCTCTAAAGAGCCAAAAACACTACTAATTATGACCAAGGGACGGGGGTAAAATACTATATAAAATGGACACATCAGAATGAAAAGAACCTTCTAGAAGAATCTAGATGACTAAAACCATTCCTAATTGCATTAGGAATGATAAATCCATATTAGGCCCTCCTCTAGATAATTGGGCCGCATATAAGGCTCAAACCGGGCCCAGTTAAGTAATTTGGTCATAACTTCCTCAATATTCATCGGAATTGGGCTTATAATATATCGTAGGAAAGCTCTTTTCAAGCCCTATCCAATTACACTATTATTGTACCCATATCATGGACCAACCAAACTGGATTGGCTGTTTTCTTAAAATAGGTTTTTAAAAACAGAGAGAAGAGAAAAGTAATTAAAAACTATTCGCAACACTAAACTTTCCACACTTTCACTTTATTCGATTATGATTCGGCGTGAAAGATACTCATCACTGGGTTTGGTTTTGGGGAGACATGGGAAGCTTGTTATCATTGATCAAATGTTGGATAGCCTCCTTTAGCTTCCAACATCTCTCGGTAGCATGACCCCTACCTTGATGGTACTTGCAGTATTCATCTGGATTCCAAGTAGGCAATCTCTTTTCAGGTGCGGGATCTTGAATAGGTCCAATGGGAGTAATGAGACCCTTGGCATGGAGTCGATCAAATGCAGTATCGTAGCTCATCCCAACGGGGGTGAAGTCAGTCCTTAGTTGCTTCTTAGATCCTTGGTTATCCATGGCTAGAACTTCACCGAGATCAAAGGTACTAACATTGTTACTAGAGTGGGCGTTTTTGGAATAAGAAGGGTTGTCGTTCTTTTTTCCTCTCCAGCCACCGTGATTACTATTGTTAGTAGCTTTTTGATTTGCGAGGTCGTCTTCGATCTTAATACCTATGTCATAGACGACTCTGAAAGTATTCAAGTTGTGTTGATATTTTAAGTGCTTTGAATACTTTTCTTGGAGATTCTTGATAAACATCCTCACAGACTCTTTTTCGGTGGAGACCTCAATCATCTTAGCAGAAGTTTCCCTCCACTTATTGAAGAAAAAAGTAAAGCCTTCATTCTCTTTTTATCTTAGCATTTCAAGTTGTCTATAATCAGTTTCGACTTGGATATTGTATTTATACCTATCAATGAAAGCGTTTACCATCGATTCCCAAGTAGAGTTTTTCTCTTTGTCTAGGGAGAAGAACAATTGTTGACAAACGGTTTCAAGAGATAAAGAAAACAAGGAATGAAAGACTTTCTTATCAATCCCCTTAATGTTCATCATAGTTTCAAAGGCTCTTAAGTGAAGGTAAGGATTATCTGTTGCCTTGAATTTTAGGATGCCGTTGGCATTGAACTTATGCGGAAGAAGTTCTTTGTCCACCAAGACCCCTCGCGAACTAATGCCTTGAAACTTTTAATCACTAGACAACTTGCTCAAGCTTTCTTGCATGAGGTCCATCTGCTGTTGTTTCATAGGGTCATTGATTTTAAGGGTTAAAACCTTCAATGCCTCAGTCACGGTAGTCAATTGATTCTTGAGTTCGTTGACTTCTTCTTAAGTTGTCATTATCTATTTAGCTTTCCTCTTTTGACGAATCGATTTATCAAAAAGTAAGACTTGAATAAAGAGGTTGTCCTTGATTAATCGCCCTTCTCTCCTCGACCAAGTACTGTGGAAAAGGAATTTGTGGATATTCATTGTTAATTATTTGACTCAAACTCTATTCAACATGCAATGGATGGAGGAAGTGAAGAAAGATGATTGTGATGTGAAGAAAAATGATGTAGATGGGGAGATATGAAGAAATTAGGAATAGAATGTACCCCTAACTCGAACGATGAAAAAAACTGACTCATGCATGAACCTAAGAGATGGTCATGGTGAAATACACTCAAAGTGTGTGCTAAGACCAGTTAGTGTAGGTGACATGTTAAGACTCGTGTCATGACCATGTGGCTAGACTATGTGACTAGACCGAACAAAGACTAAGTTAAGACTTCACGTATATGCATTAAACTGGACAGACTGTGGTATTTTATTCATAACTTTATATCTGCGACTCTGATTGGGATGAAACCAACGCCAAATTAAAGTTAAAACTCGGGGCTACAGATCCAAAGGTTGTACGACTCGTAGTTCTTCTTAGAACTCCAGATATGACCAAAACAAGTTGACTCTTATGCAGTATACGAGAATAAAAATTTGGGCTGACTTAAAGGAACTATGACTCGACTTAAGGCTTATTTATTAGCTCAAATTAATTAATCAATTAATTAAGAAAATTCCTTTAGTTATTAATTAGTTTATTTAGTCTTAACACAAATCAAACAAACGGTTAGGAAAAATCACATAGAGTATGCACAACAAATAATGCACAATTAGTCAAGTAGGCACAATATGATGCAATGAGTTTGCAACCTAACCATGGCTCTAGTTCTCTAAAGTTCGGGATATGGGTTAGTCAAAGAGGGTCCATGGTTAATTGTCCGGATGCACCGCGCGAAAGCCTAACCATGAAGGGTTGGCGCGAGTGGATGGGACACCGCAAGTTTAGAAAAACTCGCTTCCATGGTTTGGTGAATTCAACATTCTCGGATGTACCCTTTGTTGCTCAGAGCGTTCAATCAGGTAGATGGATCATGAATTCCCAGGGGGTTATGTCCATATGTAGAACACATATGGGTTTCAGAAAAGGTAGAAAAACTCAATCAGGAAGTAGGATCGAGCAAACAATGCTAAAAACTAGTCGAAATTTAAAACGCATATTTCTGGCTCGGTATTAGAAGAACTTGGCGCCAGCAAACAGAGGCTGGCGTCAACTTTATGCTTTAGCGCCTGGCAACAGAGCTGTCGTCTGGCACTAAAGTCAAAATATTGGCGCTAATTTCTGTTCGCTGACGCTAGTTCCTAGATGCCTCAGAAGCTTTCTGTGCTCGACAAAATTTTTCAGTTTCGCACAGTGTTATTTTGACCCTAGTTGTGAAAGATATTCCTCAAATTTCCTACATGTAAAAATCCTATGTTTTAACTCATTATGGATGGTCTTTCCAATGATATCTTTTTTATGCATATGACAATAATGTTAATCAAAATTACGCACATGAAATACTTAGAACTTTTCGAGTCTCATCCACTCATTCTAAATCATTGCCGAAATAAATTTCAGGAATTAAAATAGAAATCCTCCCCAGTGGAGTCGCCAAAAACTGTAGGGAATATTTCAAGCGTTACCCCTAGTTTCAACCCCACTGTGACCATGCACTAAATTACGGTGGCGTCCAAAGGGAAAGAAGATAGAGCAAAAGAGTCACCAACAAGTTTTGTTAAGGAACTTGTAAACCGTTCACGAGGTGAAGGTTACACCCCTTAACGATCCAGGAGATCGTCAAATCCAATAGCTCTAGAACCATGACTGGTAGTTCGGGGATGAAGGTGCAAATCCAACCTAAAAGAGATTGAACCTGCCCTAATAATAGGCCTCTACTTTATTCTAATCGTATTCATGTGCGCTTTCTGACTAACATGCAATCAATAGGATTAACCCTAAGCCTGTTTAATCTATGTTGGTTGAATATTAATGCACAAATAAATCTATTATTGGCGATCACTTGAATTATAATCATAATTAACACTATACAAGATTCTTACGGTTTGTTTGGCATTGTTTTTTGTTTTCAGTTTTCAGTTTTTTTGAAAACAAAAAACCAAATACAGGAAACAAGAAAAAGGTGTTTCCACTTTTCTGTTGCCAGTTTTCAAAATTATCACGATTTCTATAAGTTTGACTAATTTTTTATTCATTATATGACATATATCATATGATTTTGAAAAACAAAAAACCAAAAAACAGAAAACCACAGTGATGCCAAACGAACCCTTAATCATTGGCGATCACTTGGCCTCCCGTTGGAAGTGTTGGGCTATCCTATGAGGTATGTCTAGTTTGTCACTCCTAGGGATCATGTAAGATCCTAACAACTCTAGTTCATCCCTCCTTACATTGGCGGGGGTTCATGCCTCCCAAAGATAGTGAGGCCAACAAACCGTTGCCAAAATTTTGGCACAGGATGTTGTATCAAAGTGCCCTTGGCATGTTGGAGATTTAGATTAATTAGCATCTCCCGTGAGAGATTGATAGACAATGGCAATGTTGTCTTGGGACGGTTCAATAGGCCTATCCGATTTCAACTCAAACAATTTACCAAATTCTTTCAAAGTCAATCTCACATCATTATTAAGCAAACATAATTGAACATGAGTAATCAAAGCATTAGATTTTATCACATTAAAACTAGAAATAAATTCCAAAGTTAAATAGTCATAAGTATCATAATGCAATTGAAATAAACCACTCATTCCAATACCCTTAAACAATTTTTCTACCGGTTTATCAATTCCTTATCTATAAAGCGTAGAATGATGAACAAAGCGTGTAGGAATTACCTACCTCGAGGTGAGGTTGAGCATCCTTTGTCGTTGTTCTTGTGAGGTTATCACCACCTCGCTCCATCCCAAAATTTGCAGCTCCGGGTCAACCAATGGTGGTTGTTGTTGCCTTGAGCTTTCACCCCTTACGGTTCTAGATCTTTTGGAGGCCATTTTTATGAGAAATGGTGGAATTTGAAGCTTTCTCTCTCTTAGGGTTTTGGAAAATTTTGAGAGAAAGTGGTAGAAATTTAGTGTAGATCAAAGGGAAAGATGAGAGGATTAAGAATATGTAAAAAAATTTGAGTTTGGATGGAAGAATTAGAGAATATCTTGAAAAGAAGTAGAGTTTGAAGGAATGAAAATGGGGGTTTTAGAGAGAGAAAGTGATGAAGAAGAAGATGAAATAAGGAGAAAGTGAGAAAAGAAGAGGAAGAAAAGAAAGTAATAGGTCGGCCAAAAGTGGCGCGCCCGATCGGGCAAGCTCCGCCCGATCGGGCGAAAATATATTACTCTGAAAACTTAATTGCGCGCCCGATCGGGCAAGCTCCGCCCGATCGGGCGCGAATGCGAAGGGAATTTTCACCCTTTGCTGATCGGGCGAGAGTCGCCCGACATATCTTTTCTCCTTACTCGATTTCTCAAAAATTGCGCCCGATCGAGAAAGCTTCGCCCGATCGGGCGAAAATAGCTCGATTTCCAACATCACTTGCGCGCCCGATCAGGCAAGCTTTGCTCGATCGGGAGAAAATAAAGTTGAAAATCTCTTTACTTTCGCGCCCGATCGGGCGAGCCTCGCCCGATCGGGCCCGTGCTCAAATTGGATCTCTTCTTTTTCAACTTCTTTTCTTAAGTCTCCGTACCTGCCAGATCTATACCTGTACAAAAACACTTGTAAAAGGTAAAATTGCACTCTCCTCTCCTCTCTAAAAAAATAAATAAATAAAAATAAAGTTAAATAAAAGAAAAACTAGTCTAGAAAGCAAGAAATACAGGTTGCCTCCCGCAAAGTGCTGGTTTATCTAGGTCCCGCACGACCTTCTTACCAAGTACAAGAACTAGGACCCTTGACCAAACGCTTGGTCGGGTGGTTTCTCACCCGGTTGAGCGATGTTTAGGCTATGACACGGCTTCCTGACATACCTTATTAAAAGTAATTCCTAAAACCACCAACTAAAATAGATATGGAAGTAGGGTCGAATCCACAGAGAAACGAGTCTTTTTATTCCTAATTAATTAATATAATCTAAATTATCAAGTAACCAATATGTAAATTTGGATATAAAACTAAACTACGAAGATTAAGAATAAGGAGAAAACAATGAATAAAAGGTCTAGGGCATAGGTTCACCAACAAATAATATTCCAGGATAAAACATAATAATCAATCATCAATGCATACATTAATCAGATCATAAAGGGCTTTTGCTACGTATTATAATCACACAATTAATTTACCGGCATTAAATCTCATCTCTCGAATCTCTACTTAACCATTTATAAATTAACTTGCCTATTGAAACTAGACCTAAACATCAATTCTCATCTTTCGAATCTCGAATCAATATTGTCAAACTCATGCATAAAAGATCTGCGCAAATCTAGTCACAGAGCATTAAATCAATCAATAGGAAATTAATATAGCATTAACAATTAACAACAATAAATTACCCCTTCATATTATTTATGGATCCCCATAAACCCTAGAAATAAAACTACTCACACATAATTAAATCTAAGAAAATCAAAGCAATAAAACAAGACATGATCAAAGGAATAAAATAAATAACTAAGATTAAGGGAAGAAAAATTGTTACCAAAGACATTTGCATTAAGAATAAAGTTAAGAACAAAGTATAAGAGAGAGAAACTAATCTAAAATCTAAGTAGAGAGAGAAAATATAAGAAAGAATTAAGAAAGAGTAAAAGAAGATCCTAAACACGCTTACGGAAAAGTATTTATACTAAGCAAGAATCCTAAACTAAAACAAACTTAATCGTCGAAAATTAACTCCTTAAAATAATAGATAACACGCGCCCGATCGGGCTAAAGGCAGCCTGATCGGGCGCGCCTTTTTCTCCGCGTACTCTTCTAAACAGCCGCGCCTGATCGAGCTAGCAGCTCACCCGATCGGGCGCGCCTTTGGCCACGCACTAGCACAACTCTCGCGCCACGCCCGATCAAGCCAAGCTTGCCCGATCAGGCCCTTGCTTCACCCCGAGGCTTGGAACTTCGATTGGGCTTATTTCTTCGGCCCAATCCGGATATCCACTTAGGTGAAGGAGTTATGTCTTCGATAAGTGCAATTACTAGATATATCAAGGATCACTATTATGGAGATAATAAGTTCATTCTATAGGGTCGTCAATATTTGGTGCTAGATATGACAATTGATCTTTGGGCTAGCTTAATAGCCCAAAGCCTTATAGAATGGATCCTACAAGGTCACACGTAAGAGTATTGGGTTAAACAAGTTAGAGGCCCATTATTGGGCCTCATGATGTAACACCCTTATAATTCTCTCTTAAAAACCTGTGAGAAACCTTTATATAACCTGAACAATTTCAAGAGAATTACTAGCGTGCTACTGCCACGTGTTCAAACGTTAAGGCTTATTCAGAAAATAGCAGCGGAAAAACTAAATCAGTTATAAATAAGTTTCAAAACCAACGAATGAAACTAAATTAAGTCATACAACTTGGAACCATTAAGGCCCTTATTCAAAACCCAATAAAAGTAGTAAGTGATTAAATTCAGTGTTCAAATAAATTCAAACCCAAAAGAAATAGTGTCGAATAAAATCGAATTAAAATAAATTCAAACTTGCAAAAGAAATAAAATGCAAACAACCAACATTCTACTCAAGATCCCATAACCCTGATGAATGATGCATGTGTAAGAACCTGTGGTAATTCTGCTCCCCAACATTACAAGTGTAAAAATTGGATCGTCACAGGGTCATTGAAAGGCGAAGGCCATGACCAAAGAAAGACACACAAAGCACGCAATCAGCAAAGCTGAGTACATACAAGCTGCAAAATAAATTAAGAAATCCATAACATGCTACTAATAATCAATCATCATGCATCATTAAATTATAGACTCAACACACAACTCAACTATTTATATTACTAAGATACCATTAATTAATAATATGTAAATCATTAATTTTATTCATTGGATTACGCAATAGACAAGGTTGTCCAACCCATGCTCCATTTGGAACATCAATAAAAGAAAAACCCCATGCCTCCTTTCGGAAACATCAGTAAACATCCAACGACCACGGGCGCGACTCCGTGACCGTAGTTAGTATGAGATCTCACCTAACTCCTAGTTTTGAAAAATATTTGAATTAAGAGACTCGTAGATCAGACGGCCTCGAGAAAAGTACACGTCTAATATCCCATGTACCCCAACCCCTTATTGTCATTACTCCAGAAGTGCACCAATCCAGAGTTTTATTGTTCATCCATCTTGCACTTTACGTGATTTACAGGTTTATAGTTGGTGATGACTCATATGCATAACAACACAATCAATCCAATATCAATTCAATTAAGTAAAACAACTTTTCAATTTCAATTCTTGATTTATTAGTGGCAAGCAACATTTATTATTTATTCCTTTACTACCTCGGTGTATAAATACCTTGAGTGCATAAGGCACCCCAAAACCTTAACCTCGTCTTAGAAGACTTAAATTCTTCCTTTACTCATCCTGCTTGCATAATCATGAATGAGTAATAAATTAATCATTACACCAATCATATACCTTTGCCTCTAAGCGCACCTTGCATAATTAGAGCACAAATAATACTTGCAATATAAAATAGTGCACATCATTTGAAATTCACAATGTATAACCAAACAATTTAACCCAATCAATCCTATACATGATACTAAGTTCTCAATCCGTTCTTAAACATGCACCTACAAGCAAGGTTTCGTAACTTGTACGTACCTTAAGTAAACGAATTGTTTGGCCACTTTACCAACTAGAAATCACCTTCTATAAAGTCCTCTCCTAAACCAAACAACAATAATTCAATCAATACCCAAGCGATTAAATTTACAACAATACCAAACTACTTTGAAATCCCTTAAACCATTGAAATAATACCTTTAAATCGTTCATAATAGTCAAAGTTAATAATTTAATAGTTCAACTATAAGTTTATATGTTAAAATCATGAAAATATAGCTTATAACATGAATTTCCAGCAACTTTAAAGTAAGGAATGAAATCTGAAAATTAAGTTTAAGATAATAAAATAAACTCATAAACATCTCTACTTAAAATAATTATTATTTAGTAGATTAGTATGTTAAAACCCTAAGTTTCCATAATAAAACCATGATTTAAAACCTTTAAAACCAAGACTAAAAATCTGGAAATTTAATTCAATAATAGAATGTATAAGTACAACATTCTAAACTTGAAATATATAATTAGAATTCAATTAGTTTCATAAAACCTCAATCAAACCTTCAAATTCTCAATTTAAACCCTAAAATAAACATAATTCAAATCTGAAAATTAATTTTAATACTAACAATAAAGATTATATGCTAATATAATAAACTTAGGGTTAGTCCAATTCCCTAACACGAATTTAGCCCTAAAATCCCCAAATAATCAAGTTTAAAGCCCTAATTTCACAAATTATGTAATCTGAAAATTTAAAATACATATCATAATTTATAAACTTGATAATTTCTCATGATTTTAAGGAATTCAAACATGATTAAAGTAATTAAAACTAACAATATAAATAAAATAAAGATCTTTAATAATAGTAAGAAAGAAGGAGAAATAAGGGTGGAAGGAGGGAGAAACCGAGAAAGAACCACCGGTGGTGTGCGGGTGGAGCTGCGGTCGCCGGAAGAAGCTGGGCGACGTCGGTGGTGGTGGTCGGCAGTGGTGGTGGTCGGCAGAAGCAGGTAGTAGCGTTTTGTTTTTTTTTTTCTGTTTTGTGAGCAGCAAGAGGAAGGAGGAAGAAGTGAAATGAATTTTACGTGAAAAGGAGAAAGGGTGTGCGGGTTTTTAGGGGTTTTATTTGGGCCTTGGGTTTTCTAATTAGATTAGGAGTAAAACTTGAGGTTTTGGGCTTGAGTAAGATTTAAGTAATAGGCTAGTAAAATTAAAATGGATTATGATTTAAATTAAACACTTCATAGTTTTAGCTTGAAAATCTTATTGTTTTTACATCAAAATAATTCATATTATAAAATAAAAATAAAAATATTTGTATAAATAATAAATAAATATACTTTAATTAGGTTGAAAATGTGGGGGATTACACATGAGTACATGACATACCATGTTGATAATTGGGCTTGGATAGTTAGAAGAGTCTAATGGGTTTTGGACTTGACATGGTTTTATTTCTAGATATGATCTATAAATATAAACCATGCCTCGGGTTGCTTGACATAACAATTGACATACAGTGAATTGTCACACAAGCAACCAGGTTTCCCAAAAACCCTAACTCTCTCTCTCTACTCGGCCCTCTCTCTCTCCTCCCTGTCCGTACGGCCCTCCTCCCCGGGTAGCGCGTGTGGTGGCACGTGGGTGGTGTTGTGGTGTGTTCGTGGCTCAAATCTCCGTTGAAGGTTGATTGAAGTGTTCAGTCACAACTAACTAGCATTAGTGGAGGTTTAATACATGCTTGTGGACTAAGTAGAGGAATCACGCTGGGGGTTCTTTATCTCCCATTATTCTTTCTCGATCGCACGTGGAATCACGCTTCAAAGGTACGATTATATGTTCTTTATGTGTTATGCATTAGATCTTGGGATTAGGTACTGTATGAATACGATTCATGTTTTTCCGCTGCGTAGTACCTATAATTCCCTACATTAGAGTCTTCATCATTCGGTCCAAATACCTCGGTATCACGATTACCGAGCCCTTAATCACCGGCTTGATGACTCTAACCGGCCTTGGGCTTCAAAGATGGTCGTGCTCCTCCAATTTCTGTAGTTGATCCGTGAAAACCCGGGAAAATGCTCCAAAAGTGCAACTTCTTACAAAACTCAACCAAAACTACGAAAATACTAGAAGACACCAATTAGTAATAAAAGTGGCTCTAAAGAGCTAAAAACACTACTAATTATGACCAAGGGACGGGGGTAAAATACTATATAAAATACACATATCAGGAGTTCATGGAATAATTAGCACGAATCGTAAGTTTACCCATGCCCAAATTGGTCTACATAAACCAGAAATGAGTTCGGGAGCGAGGTTACTAAAATAACGTTTCCTTTAGGGGGGAATCACTATCCTAGCGGCCACCCAGCGCAAGTGATTGAGTAGTGCTGCTATAGGTAGCGCAACTAATTGTCTTGCGCGCGGCTTTATGGCAAGATTGGATTTTCCAATTTTCTGAAATTCTGAATCTTTCACGAGCGCAACTTTGGCAGTTGCGCTGAGTGTCACGTGCAACTGAATTAGTTGCGCTCGCCAGCCCAATGCGACTCCTTAAGATGCGCGCATTATTTTCTGCAGCAGCGCTTATTTTGACCTAGGCGCTCTTAAATCCGTCATTATTGGATTTTAAGTACAGGCTTAAGCCTAATTATAATCAGATTTAATTAATTGGACTTTATTTGGCTTTGTTTCTTGGTTTGGGCTAGTCTTTTGTGTTTTGTGGTTTAACCAGTTATCCATAAACATTTTTCATTTCGATCCAACACGAAGATGATTTTATTTATCGTCATTGCACTTCTTGTCGGAACAGGAGGCCAAAAGTAGGTGTCTACACCGTCTTTTATTTAACTTAGTCTTCTTTTGGGTCGAGGCTTTGTCGGTAATGGAAAAACCAATTGTACTGTTCTTGACTCGAACCACACATAAGTGTTAAATTTGTAATAGTTTTCACCAACCGGATATTTTTATTTGAAGTCTATTAATTTTTTTTTGTTGTTTTTAAATTTTTAATTGGGTTTCTTACTTTTGAAGTGGTGAAGGTATTAAATTGGTTTAGATTCTTACTTACAGGATTATAAGATGAAAGTTATTGTCTTTTTTCGCCTTCTTTCTCACAATTCAATTTCTGTTTCCCGTTGAAAAATAGTTCTTTGACACAAAATGTTCTCATAAATCGATTGATTCCCTATTTGTTCTATCCCCTTTCATTCTCCTTTACATGATTTCTCTGATTTTTTAAAGGTTAGTTGTTATTTTCCTTCCCCTTAATTTCTCAAATGTAAAGTAAATTTTAATGTCTAAATTTTGTCTAAAATTTTCATCTTTGAACTTTGAAATTGGTGTTGACGGCAAATCGAATTTTCAATTTCTATGTAATTATCTATACTAATTTTATCATTTTTCAGTTGATGGTTCGTTTTCTAGTATTTGATATTTTGTAAATTTTATTCATTGGAACTAATTATTTTTTCTTAATCTTCAATCAAATTTCCTCAAGCATGTCTTGATATACTATTTCCAGATTGCCAATTATATTAGTAAAAGTTAGTAAGACTAAATTCACAACCAATTTTGTAAAAAGTAAGGGTAATTTTATCTTCTCACAAATATTAGTATTTTCGAGATTTTATTTTTCTTTAATTTTGAGTGTTTTGTTTGGTGATGAGTTATGAATCTTATTGTTTTTGTATAAATAAGTGTTCTTCAGATTTAGAATATATTTGGGTGATATTGAATTTTGATTTATAGTTTAATATAGTTTTTTTTTTTTGGATATTGATGAAGATTAATAGAAAATGAAGTATTTATTTAATTATTTTGGCAATTGAATTTCCACGGTATAAATATTATGAGTAACTGATTTTGATGCTTTTGCTATAATAGTAATTCAAGTAGATTATTTGTTTTCATTATTCTGCTATACTTTATTAGGTCCTGCAATCCATACCTCTTAAAGGTTAAAATACCTCTCAATACTTTCTATACCAATTAAGAAGTTAACTAATAATGCCATATTTTGTGTGTTTCATAGTTGAGTGATAAGAGCACGTTGATTGGGCTTTAGATTTTTTTAAAAATTAAAAAATTACAATACAATAAACAGCCGTGCATTGCACGAGTTTAAGACTAGTTTATATTTATATTAACAGACCTTTCTTATCTTTGTTAAATATTTTTGTGAAGGGTATCTTTGTTAAGTCTAAGATTGCAAATTTAAAATTGAATTTTCCTTATTTTTGTTAAGTCAAAGAATGCTTTTTTTGAAGGGCATCTTTGTTAAGTATTAGATTACATAATTATCTCCGTAATATATATTTTATGATAATCATGGTATATTTAGTAGATTTTTTTTAGTGCTTATTATTGTTTCCTTAATTATAGGTGATAATTGATTGTAGAAATATTTATTCATATTTTTGACATTATTGAATATTTGTGATATAATTTCTCAATATATCGTAAAATCTATATTTATTTAATAAATTTTTATTTTTTTTTAAAAAAATAAAAATATCTATATATCTATAACTAATACTAAAATAACAATCGATAAGATGTCATATTTTTTTAAAGCTGTACACATGACACTATTTTATGAAAAGATTTCCCGCTTAAATGCTATTTTTTTTTGAAACAAAATGCTAACTAATTTTAAACAGATAATGCTATTATTTAGGTAATTAATTTAAAATAAGTAACTATTACTTTGGTGATTTATGTTGAAAAAAAATACTAATAAACTAGTAACCAATACTAAAATAATTACCGCTAACATCACCAATATACATGTGTCACATTCTTATAAAAAAATTTCCCTCATAAACTATTTTTGACATCATTCTCTTTTTTTTTTGGCTTTTTTTCTCCTTTTCTAAATAAAGCTAGTATATACTAAAATAACAACCGCTGCTATCATCACTGCCTACGTGTCAGTTTCTTATTTTATTTTTTCCCTCCAAAATGCATGGACGCTGTCATATTTTTCCTTTACAAGCAACCACATTTAACTTTGCTTTTAAAATTAAATTCCATTAGAATTTTAAAATTTTTGGTTTTCTATAGATATTATGTTATTTAGTTATTTATGATTTGTTAACAATAGTTAATAATATTTTTTTAATTGAAATTTCCTAATTAAATATGAAAATTATGCATTTTGGGAATTGTATATTTATATATAATAAAAATTAATTAGGAAAACGGAGGAAGTAGTTATTTTCTTTCAATATGTGTTAAAATTTATAATTCAATTCTTATTATAAAACCGTGCATTGCACGGGATAACCTCGTACTATACTAAAGACACACCAGGAGATCATTGGCGTGTTTTTTAGTATACACTTCGTAGTACACATCATACACATCATTACTCCGTAGGGTTAAGTTATTATTGATTGATTGATGATTGATAAGTTTACTTAAAAGTTAAAACCCTCATAAATTACACCATGGGGGTGTTTGGAAACCAGCTTTCCAGCTGGCTTTTGGCTTGTTCAAGTTGGTCAAACAGCCAAAAAACATGTTTGGTTAATGGCTTTTTTAACTGGCTGAAAAGTTGGCTTTTAAGCCAAAAGCCAAAACGCTAGTTGGAGTAGCATTTGGCTAATGGCTTTTGGATTGTTGATATAATTAATAATTAATAATTAATAATTAATAATTAATAATTAATAATTAATAATTAATAATTAATAATTAATAATTAATAATTAATAATTAATAATTAATAATTAATAATTAATAATTAATAATTAATAATTAATAATTAATAATTAATAATTAATAATTAATAATTAATAATTAATAATTAATAATTAATAATTAATAATTAATAATTAATAATTAATAATTAATAATTAATAATTAATAATTAATAATTAATAATTAATAATTAATAATTAATAATTAATAATTAATAATTAATAATTAATAATTAATAATTAATAATTAATAATTAATAATTAATAATTAATAATTAATAATTAATAATTAATAATTAATAATTAATAATTAATAATTAATAATTAATAATTAATAATTAATAATTAATAATTAATAATTAATAATTAATAATTAATAATTAATAATTAATAATTAATAATTAATAATTAATAATTAATAATTAATAATTAATAATTAATAATTAATAATTAATAATTAATAATTAATAATTAATAATTAATAATTAATAATTAATAATTAATAATTAATAATTAATAATTAATAATTAATAATTAATAATTAATAATTAATAATTAATAATTAATAATTAATAATTAATAATTAATAATTAATAATTAATAATTAATAATTAATAATTAATAATTAATAATTAATAATTAATAATTAATAATTAATAATTAATAATTAATAATTAATAATTAATAATTAATAATTAATAATTAATAATTAATAATTAATAATTAATAATTAATAATTAATAATTAATAATTAATAATTAATAATTAATAATTAATAATTAATAATTAATAATTAATAATTAATAATTAATAATTAATAATTAATAATTAATAATTAATAATTAATAATTAATAATTAATAATTAATAATTAATAATTAATAATTAATAATTAATAATTAATAATTAATAATTAATAAGTAATAATTAATAATTAATAAGTAATAATTAATAATTAATAATTAATAATTAATAATTAATAATTAATAATTAATAATTAATTATTAATAATTAATAATTAATAATTAATAATTAATAATTAATAATTAATAATTAATAATTAATAATTAATAATTAATAATTAATAATTAATAATTAATAATTAACAATTAATAATTAATAATTTACAATTAACAATTAATAATTAACAATTTATAATTAGTAATTAACAATTAATAATTATTATTTAATAATTCATAATAAGTATATATTAATTAGTATTTAATAATTAATTATTATTATTCAATAATTAGTTTTTAATAATTAATTATTATTATTCAATAATTAGTTTTTAATAATTAGTATTAAAATGGAGTAATATTAGTAATTTATAGTATATTACTATTGATAATTATCAATTTATAACTTATATACAATTATTGTTAATTAATAACCAATAATTAATTTGAATTATAACTAATTATTATAAAATTATTGTAAACTTATTGTAAATAATTAATTTAAAATTATTATTACCAATAATTTATTATTTTAATTAATATTAAAGTACTATTTTTTTTGCAAATGAGGTACAAGACCAAGAAAGAAAATAAAACAACAAAATTAAAAAAACAATCAGCAATCTATCAAGGAGGAACAAAGCGTGGGAAAGCCACTCCTTGTACATCCTCACTAATAATCCTACTAAGCTCCGAAGGAGCACTACCGAGAATAAGAAGATTGTCTAACTGAGCCACACCTCGATTAGCAAGCCAGTCAGCAGCACGGTTACCTTCACGGAACACATGAACCACCAAGACTTCCCAATCATCCCTACGAATCAGGTTGTGGCAATAATTGATCAGGTGAGCACACTCACCGCTTCCTTTGGCAGACGAGTTAATTAATTGCACACAGGATAGATTGCCTTGTTGGACTTGGAGTTTGCTTTTTTGGAGATTTCTTGCTAGTTCCAGACCACGAACCAATGCCATTACCTCAGCTCTAAATGCGGTACAACGCCCATAATTAGCAGAAAACCTAGATATGAACTGCCCTTGTTGGGTGCGAATAATCGCTCCACCTCCTGCATCACCTGGGGACCCTTTGGCTGCACCGTCAGTGTTTAGAACAAACCAGCCATCAGGAGGTTTGGCCCAAGAAATATGCTTCTCAATTCTACTCGTGCTTGCCTTTTCTTCACCTCGCAAATCAATTTCATACATGCTTCTCCACATTTCCTCAAATTGAACTTTTATGAAGGCTCCAACATCAATTGGAATGTCCTTTCCATTTGAAAACACTCTACTGTTTCTCCACCTCCAGAGCCACCAGATTGTGATGCCAAAGTAAGTCTGCCAACCATTTTCTTCATCTCTTTCATCTACTTCTAGATTCGAAGCCAACCAATTTTTCAATTGTCCATGATAGAACGAAGGAAAATTACTGCGTCCTCCAATTCTTCTCCAAACAGATTTGGCAGCAGGGCAATCTCTAATTATGTGCATTGTAGATTCATTGGCTTCTCCATAGACAAAACACGAGGGATTATTAGTCAGCTTGCGCTTGAACCGGTTCAAGTTGCCCATCAACCTATCATGACAGGTAATCCACATGAAAGCTCTGATTCTTTGATGAACAGGCGCTTTCCAAATTAAATCCCAAACATCTTCATCAAGACTCGAATTTTCTTTTCGAATGATGTGGATGGCTGATTTAATTGAGAATTTACCCTTGGAGGAATTACTCCAGTAAAGAAGATCTTCAACCTCAGGATTCTCATTGACTTCATGAGCTTGTATAAGCTTGAGAGTATCTTTGTCCAGGAGGTGGCTGAACTGCTCCCATTTCCAACCCGAGCCAGGTTCCCACATTTCATCTACAGTAGCACCCAGAATTTCTTCAGGAATTGGTTGTATAGCTAGTTCGAATAGAGGGGTAGAAGACACCCATCGATGGTCCCAAAAGAGAGTTTTTGTACCATTCCCAATTGCAACTCGAATGCCTTCACAAAGAAGTTTGGCATTCTCTGAAATACCCTTCCAGACGTTTGACATATTTTGTCTTGGTTCGAACATGTCTGAGTCACAGCGGCCTTTACAGTACTTGTCCCGCAAAACACGAGACCATAGAGCATTAGGATTGGTGAGAAGACGCCAACCTAATTTTGCTAAAAAAGCGGCATTGGCTTGACTTGCGGATCTGATTCCAATTCCTCCTTGCGCTCTTGGTTTTAGTAGATTATCCCACGCAATGAGGTGAATTTTCTTGCTATCTTCACTGCCCCCCATATAAATCTCCTGGTTTTTCTATCAATATCATCACACACAGTCTTCGGTATCTTGGCAGATTGCATAGAATAATTTGCAAGAGATGAAAGGGTGGCTTTGGCTAAGGTAATACGACCAACCATCGAAAGGTATTTTGTTTTCCAGCCTGAGAGACGCCGATCAATTTTTTCGCATAAATGGCTAAAGGTTTCCCTTGTTACTCTACTCGAAATCACTGGCATTCCCAAGTATAGACCAAGGTCATTAGTAGCTTCCATGCCCAAGGCAGCAGCTATATCATGTTGTGCGTCTTCTGCCATATTTCTCGAAAAATACACTCGAGATTTAGCAAGGCTGACTTTCTGCCCCGAAGATTTACAAAATCGATTAAGACAATCCTCAATTACCATTGCTTGCTCGACACTAGCTTCTGCAAATAGAATAATGTCATCCGCAAAGAAAAGATTGGAAAGCAGAGGTCCATTCCTACTTGCACGGATTGGTTTCCAACGGTTAGCTATAATCGCTTCTTCGATTGTTTGATACAACCGCTCCATGCACATCACAAAGAGATACGGTGACAGGGGATCACCTTGTCTAACTCCTCAAGTCGGTTTGAATTCATCTGAGGGTTCACCATTCCAAAGGACCTTCATCGAAGCCGAGAGGTTACACATTCCATTATCACCTCTTCAATCAAGTATGGCAGATTCATTTGGAGTAATGTGTCACAAATAAAACTCCAACTAAGTCTATCATACACCTTTTCAAAATCTATTTTCAGTGCCATGAGACCTTTTCCTCCTTTTTTATTTTTCATAGTGTGCACAACCTCTTGTACAATGACAATGTTGTCAATGATTTGCCGCCCCGGAACAAAACTTCCTTGAGTGTTTGAGATAAGTTGCGGTAGAAGAGGCTTGATTCTGTTGACTAGGACCTTCGTGATCATTTTGTAGGCTACATTGCATAACCCGATTGGTCTGAACTGATTTGGCGCTTCAGGATTATCGACCTTAGGCAGCAGCAGAATATGAGTCTCGTTGAGATGGTCAGGTAGGCCGCGGCCTTCTAGTGGTGCTTTCAATGAGCCCATATATTTTACCACTTCATCAATTTCGATAGTGGTATAAGGTCTTGAGATTGTAGCCCAAGTTGAAGCAAGAAGTTGAGGGAAGACATCATTGGGGATTTCGAAAGGCTCATCCTCCCCTTCTTCAGTGAATAATTTAGAAAAGTAATTCACAAATTTTCCTTTAACCAAAGTCGAGTCATGTACCCAATTTCCTTGGTCATCTTTCAAAGCAACAATTTTGTTTTTCCAACGCCTTGTAACTGTGCTAAGGTGGAAGAAGGTTGTGTTACGATCACCATTCTTTAACCAATCGACCCTTGCCTTTTGGTACCAATACAATTCTTCTTCTTCAAGTACTTCATCAAGTTCCCTTCGAAGTGATGCCTCTAATTTGATAAGTCCACGATGAGGATTATATTAAAGTACTATATTAACTCATTAATGTTGATATTGTTTAACAACAGCTAGCACCCAACGGCCAATTTACCAAACACTACAACTCTAGTCAAACAACCAACTCAAAAGCCAATCTAAACAGCCAGTCAAACCAGCCAACTAAAACAGCCGACAGCCAAATGCCAACCGCCAATTGCCAAACAGGGCCCATGTCTCGTAGTTAGACGATCATACAAAAGACCCGGCCCATTTATTTATCTGACGGATCTAACCCATATTACAACTATGGCGGGTCATGGCTCTTAAAAAGCCTCCATTCCTACCTCTCTCAGTTACGTAGTTTTTTTGTTTTTTTGAACGGCAGTTACGAAGTATTTCATTGAAGCGCACTCCGGTCTCCATTGAAGCGCAGTTGACGTTCTCTGTTGAATCTAGTATCCCCCATTGAAACAGCTTCTAAGGTAAGTTGTTTTTTTGTTGTTGTTATCATCGTATCTTGTCGAATTTTGGGGTTTTGCTGTTGCATTTCTTGGAATTTTGGGGTTGAATTTGCCGGGGTTTGGGGTTTTGAAGTTCGAACGGCAGAGTCAGTGAGAATTTTTATTTTCCACTGGGTGTACAACATCAAGAATACAACTTCTGTAATTCTCAACAAAATCTCCGTATTTTCAGGATGCTGAGGCCTTATGACAATATACAATTCACTAAGCAGCCATATTTCGAGGACAATGAGCCTCGCCGAATGTCAGTGATCTTTTGTTTTTTATATTATTTATTAGATTTTTGTATTGATTTTCCAATTTTGATGATTTTTCATTCAGGTTATATATTATTGGCTTGTGATTTTGTTTTTCATTGATATTTGCAGTGATAGCATAAAGTTTTCTATGTTTTCGGCATCGGAGATTGGTAAAATATCGGAAGTTGAAGTTTTTAAAGGTCTTTATTATGATGCCCAGAAAAGGCCTATTGCCAATGGACTATTGGACCCCAAAA
The DNA here is from genome assembly GCF_001683475.1 of Chenopodium quinoa. Classification (NCBI taxonomy): domain Eukaryota; kingdom Viridiplantae; phylum Streptophyta; class Magnoliopsida; order Caryophyllales; family Amaranthaceae; genus Chenopodium; species Chenopodium quinoa. The sequence continues at coordinate 1,711,563 of NW_018744633.1, read as the reverse complement.
TGGTGGAATTTCTTTCCTATTTGTTTGCTCTCAACTTTGGCTGATTTTCACCAATTTATTAGAAATGCAATTGGAATTTTGGATTCTTAGGTAGTTATAGTGTTGATTTTATTGTGATAACTATTGATTTCACCATGTATTGGAATTTGGAATTTGGACGGTCTTTTAAAATATTGGAAATAATTAGAGCTGTGGAATTGTTTGAAAGCCTGAAAATGCTATAGGTGGCGAAGAAAATAGAAGAGAAATATGTGTTTTTTCCCTAATCTACAACAGTTATGTGGGAGAAATATGTGTTTTTTCCCTAATCTACAACAGTTATGTGGTTTATGACATAATGCATGTGTAGTGCATATAATGATTTCTGATTCATTAAGAATTGCTCTTTGTGGCTTGGTATTGAGGTAGAATAGACTGAATAGAATAATACTCTGTAATATGTGTTGTAACTTTTTCTCTTTTGCATACAATTCTGTAGCGTTTGATACGCTTCATGTATAGCTTTCCAAAGGATGTTCAATAATACACTCTTTGATTACAGGGTCCTCCAAACAAAAGTAGTGGTCTATGTGCGACATGCCATGCAAAATTTGAAGATTGTCCGGGCCATTATGGATGTCTAACTCTAGCACTACCTGTTTTTAATATTGGCTATATTGGTGCCATTCTAGATGTTTTGAAGTGTATTTGCAAGGTATGTTCTGTATTTACCCTCTTGATCTTTACTCCCCAAACTCCCAAAGTATCCATATTTAGATTTTATGATGCATGCTTGGGAATCTAGGCACTTTGGCTGTGTGACTCCCATGCGTGTTGCCAACTTGCTGGGTTTTGTCTCTGATGCAACCAAGGTACATGTGAAATTTGACTTTTTGATGCTTTAGATCAATTGGAACAACCATTCTATTAAGGGTAAGATTGCATGTAATTGGTTTCCAAATCCTAAAGGGAGTCTTTAGAAGTATTGGGGTACAAAAACTTTTGATAATAATGGAATCTTAAACACGAACAATACAACTGATTATATAAACTAAAGGTGCAAATTAAAAGATAATGACAAATGATATTTTATGTGGAAAAACCCCTCACAAAATAGTAAGGGAAAAAACCACGAACCGTCACTAATCGATTAACAATTATTAGCAACCCTCATAACATCCCTTGAATTTCAACCTACACCTCCCTAGAACTCTAATCTTGAAACCTAAGAGCGTTTGTAATTTCATCTTGTTGTTGTGAGTGCGAAAGATGAAGACCCATAACCCTTTAAGATAGAGTAAAGTCATACTTTAGTCTACAAGTCTTTATAAACTTATCCTAGATTTGCAATAAAATATTTTTCTAAACTAAATATAATTATATGTTATATAATAATACTAGTCCTAAACTAATGAGACTAAAAATTTCAAGTAACAAGCAAGCAAGATATGATTTCATTTGCAATAAATGCATCTCCAATCCTACTTTGGTTGGTCGCAGACTAGGCTGCCCCCTTCTATAAGCCTCTTCTTCCTCATCTACTTCATTTCTTTACTACCTGAACTCGCAACCCACCTTGTGTCTTCGAGTTGTTACTAATGTCGGACTTTTAGGCTTGTTAACTAATACAAAATTTTAATTCAATTGGGTGTACAATATATAGATATTGTATAAATGTGAAACTTCCTTAAAATAAACAACAATTTCCTCGAAATAATATGAAAGTGACCTATTTTTTAAAGACAAAGTTACTCTCTTTACAAGAAATTGACCCTTTAAAAATCACTTTTAATGCATATTACCCTTTCAAAAATTTATCTATATAATTACTTTGTAATTTATAATTTTTTTTAATGGGTTATATACTTATACATCACCCCAAACCAGGTTAAAAAATAACCTCAAATTAGTTAAAAGTTATGCTATATGCCGAATGTAACCAATAGTTTTGTCTAGGTAATATGGTTCTAAATAGTTAAGGATTGTTGATGTGAAGTCTTTGAGTTTCTATAATAATTTGCAAAATAAATTGATTTATTAATAGTTTAAATTGAATTAAACTTTGATCATATTAAATGTATTGGATATGGATGTTATGTGTTCACGTCTGATTGCACAATGAAAAGTTATTTTGTGCCATGGCTAACTATAATACGGAGAGAAAAGAAGTGATAACAAGAAATAGAAGTAGTAGATATGCAATGCTCTCTTGTTGGTTTGAACTTAAGAGATATAATATAATGAGAAGCTAGAAGTAGCATAGGGTGAGTTATTGGTGTGTGGATGTGAGTTGTTGACATATGCTGTGAAAAATTAGAGTTAAATGTTATTGTGTCTGAATTTCCTTATAATGTCATTACTAAGATTTCTTCCCCTCAATGTTTTTGCCTTTATGATTCAAATTTTGGTTCATGTAGCCGACCCCACTCATGGGATTAAGGCTTTGATTGATTGATTCCTTAATATATTTTTTGGCTATAATTAGAATCATAGTATCTACTTGGGAAGTTACGGTCTTGAGGACATATAGGACTTCTTAACCTCAAATGTTGAGACCTGTGTTCAAAGCATAAACTTAGTGGGTAACAATTTCGAAAACCATGACTACTTTATTAAGGTGCTTAGGTGGGTGACTAAGAGGATTGAAGGGTGTGGAGGAGGTCCTTGATGCCAATAAATTTTGTACAGTGGAAAACTGCCTTACTTTTTTTGGCTTTTTTTGGGTTAAATGAGATATTTTATGAGTTAAAAAAAATAAAGATACTTTTATCAGTTTAGAAGCTTTTTCTTGCAGATCAGAGCCTTTACACTGCCTATAGAAGCAACATCATTAATCTAGGTGTAAACTGTGTCAAACCTCCTTGAAAAAGGCCAACCATGGTGTCCAGACTTGTTTTAATTGTACTGTGTTAATTTTTATGATTGCCAATGAAAAACTGTGACCATTTACATCTCTAATTTTTTACAAATAAATGCTATAAAAAGTCAGTATTTGAAAATATTCCCTAAAGTCATTATAAGCTTATACTACATGGATAAAGTTTGCATGATCTATTTTCCTGATCTTACCTCCTCCATACATCAATGTCATTGTTTCTCCGAGATGGTTTGACAATTTATGATGCATAGCCAATTTGGCTTTGGCTCTTGGCTTCATTCTTGTTCATGTGTGCTTGGTTGTTCAACAGATGCATGCATTAAGATCATGTTTTGGTATGTTCATTGCTTGTATTTCTAAATGCTAGCCTGACTTGTGGCTATTGTGTCATCTAAACTTGATATACCTTTACTCTCCAGTCTTGCTCACATATCCTGCTACCTGAACAAGAACGTAAAGATTGCTTAAAGAAGATGAGAAATACCAAGCTTGATTCACTGCAGAAAACTGATCTGAGGAAAAAGATAATAAAGAAGCTGTCCACCAAAGTGGAAGTGCAGTGTTTAAGATGCGGATCCTTGAACGGTAATGTATAACTTCCCTTTCCTATCGATTGTTGACGCAGTTGCTTTTGTTTGTGTCCTATTGTGTATCTGGTATCTCTTGTTCATCTTTTATGTTAATTTTAATATATTTTTGTACAATAGTGGCCTCTTGGATTTATCAATAATCCAGGAATTGTTTAGGATATGTTTTTGCTGCTACTTGTGATAAATTCTTCTTATTATACATTTGGGGTCTGACTTTTCTGGAATAAAATTTCAAATTATTTGTAAATTCTAAGATTACATAAAGCAAGTATTGTGAATCAAATGCTTCTTTGTAAGTGGCTATGTTGAAAATGGCAAGTGTTTCCATGTGTTAGCCATTTGAATTTTTGTATCTTGAGTTGTTTTAGAACATTGAAGAAGAGAAGGTTTGTCACTTGGGCACCTTGATAAATTCTCGAAGCCAAATGTTTTGCATTCATTTAGAATTATTTGAAACAACATTGAGATAATTTGGAATTAATTGAATTGGGCAATGTACTATGTGACATGTTATGTTTCTCTTACATGGAGTACATAGGTATTTAGCTTTCTTTTAATGGCTTGGTGTTTGCTGAATATGTAATTAAGATAAAGGCCCTAAAATACTTGGTTTATATATTGCTGTTCTTAAGGGAGTTACAATATCTGAAAATTTTGTAGAAATTTGTTTTCTAAATGAAATTTAAGAAGGAATGCTAGATTTTCTCTAGTTATAATTGGTGAGAGTTTCAACTTGGTTGTCAGGTCGAATGAGAGGGTATGTTGATGTGTTTTAATTGAAGCCCCCCATCCTCACCTTGGCTGGATATTGTGGAGCAGGAAAACAAAGGACAAGTATGATAGGGGTAGTTAGGATCCTTCTGGCAGCTTTTGTATCTATAAAAAAAGGGAAGGGGCTAGTGGATAGGCAGGCTCGTTTTTGTGTAAATCAGTGATCTTCTGAGATTTGTGACCTAAAGTCACTACCCCTAGATATTGGTGGCCTCAAGGCACCACTGTAAGAAGCCGTTGACTAAATGAAAGCCTCCCCCTCCTTCCTCAATGCTTACTCTGTTATTAAGGATTGAATCTTGCTGCTTATTTCTTTTATGTTATTTTTACATTACTACTAATTTGTTACACCCTGTGTGATTAGCTATACATTATTGATCATCATCAAATGTTTGATTTGCTTGGTGGTCTTGTACCCAATCCCTTAAATTGGGGTCTGGGGTTTGATTCTTTTCCCAACGTTGAAGGCGTTATCTCACACCTTTTCTCCTACTGATGGGCCACCTTACATTTATTAAAGTTGTTGTTGTTGTTATTATTATTTTTATTGTTATTATTGTTATTCTTGTTTTCTCATTAGCTTTGTCGTTTTACATGAAGCGGAAATTTCACTGTAACTTGGTGTGAACATTATTGGTGTTAATTTTAGCTTCTGCCGACAAGCTAGTGGCCTACAACTGATTTTGGGTTAAAATTAATGCCTCACTTAAAACTGTGAAGACGAGTGTTTTAGTGAAGCATACATATTTTGTAAATAAAGCTGTTTCATTGTAATCTTTGTATCCTTCTCGTTTTTTGGTCTTGTGCTATTTACTCTCTCTTAAATATTTGCTGAAACTTAGCAATTACTGATGTATTTCAGGAAAGGTCAAGAAGGGCAAAACTGCATTACAAATAGTTCATAGTCGTCCAAAACAGGATAAAAACCAAGAAGATAATGGATACTCCTCTCCTCTCATAAATCCACATGATGCTTTATTATTGTTTAATCAAATGCTGGATCAGGTGAAATATTTTAATGCTATTTTTATGTTGTCTTTAACTTTTCTTTCTCTCTTGCTTTGTGTGAATATGTGCTCGCATGCGTGTGTGCAAGTGTAGGCTGTATATACAATGTAGCTGAATTAAATAAATAGAGATGGTTGATGGATGGAAGTATTAAATCCTTAAATAGCTCAAGTATATGTCTTTTATCATCTTGCAGGATTGCGAGTTGCTCTATTTAAATAATAGACCGGAGAATCTTATAATCACCAACATATCTGTTCCTCCATTGGCCCTTCGTCCGTCTGTTTTTGTTGATGGAGGAATTCAAAGGTCAAGCCTCTATTATTATCTACTAGTGTCTTTTTCTTAATTGACTTCCAATTATGCTCTCTACCAAAAGAATTTCCCTAAGACAAATACTTGCATTACATCAGCATTTCAAGTCACGTTCGGATGTTATATCCTCTTCCTTCTTAAAACTTGCAGCAACGAAAATGATATTACTGAAAGGTTAAAGAGAATTATTCAAGCAAATGCTTGCCTTCATCAGGGTCTGCAAGAACCTAGCAGCTCATCTAAAATTCTGGTAAGATACTGATGATTGACTCCTTCGTTTTATATATACTAACTCCGTTTTTATTTAGTTGCTGCGCGTCCATTTATTCTTACGTTTTACTTTAATTTTCTTTAGTGATTCACCTTTAAGGAAAAGCAGTCATGTGGGATCTTGTTATATTTGTCTTAATGTACCCTTTCAAACTATTAAATTTTTATAAATTTGATGTTATTTGTTGATAATTAGAGATATTAATTTTTGAGTTGTGCATTGGCAAACGTGAAAAGTAAAAATGTTGCAACTAATTAAAAATGGAGGATGTATTAGTGTATGATTTTTTTTTTTTTTTGGCAAACATGTCACCATGTCCAGGATTTAAATTTTGAATATGAGAAAAATTCTAAATGGAAAATTACATGAGAATTCTATGTTACATGAGCTTGTAAGGATTAGTTACATGAAGGATGGAGATGGAAACTTAGTTGCTAAATCCTAGCTTTTCTTCATATTGTCCAATAATATGTATTGCATGTTTATGTTCTTAGAACAAAAATATGTTGGTAAACAAAAGTTAAGTGGTTTTATTAGAAATTATGTATATTTGAAGAGTGAATAATTTTTGTGAAGTTGTAATTCTTTCCTTTGATGTAGAAGATTGTGAAACTAGGACAAAAATAATAGTACATCCATGGATATTCCACTTTTGCATTGTGAGTATTGTGCAAGTGTGGAATATGCCGTTTGCAATCATGACTGTTAAATGTTTAATTGGTTTGTTTGCTACACATTATATTATTGTTGTCTGATTGATTTTGTAAGCTTTTTAATTAGGAAGAAGTAAGGGTATCATGGTTCACTGGGTTTTGTATTTAGGATGAAGTATGGATATTATGGTGGTATTATTAAGCTTTTCTTTAATGTTGTTAGATATGATTAACATGCTATAAAATTCCATTTGCATTCTTTCGGAGGTTTTCCTTATCTTTATATCTAGACTTTCTCCAATAATCATCTTAATTTTTAAAGGTGTGGGGCGCTTAAGCCTAAAGGACCCTAGAGCCTAGTTGATAGGCATATGCCTTTAAATACGAGGCACACTTGTATAGGCTAATGTGAGGCTCATCTATTTTTACCATCTTTATAACTTTAATTATCTTCTCATAGGATCTCATCTTTTATTTATTTATTTATTTATATGTTTGTTTGTGTACTTATTAGCATGAGATCTTCAATTTCTATGGTTGCAGCTCTAGATGTTTATAGGGTTTGCATTTGCATTAATTGAGGTTAGTTACATTAATTAGGGTTATCTAATGAACAAATCTAGCCATTGTACAAAAAATGTGCAAATATTTGACTTAATATTTTTCACAAAACCAGTTAATCAAATGAGAAACACATATATTGTAATCAAGAAAAAAGAAATTGGATAGGTAGAAGGGGCAGGTAGCATGTTAGGCGGAAAATAATTGTATGACTTGCAATGATTTTAAAAGTTTCTTAAATTTAGAAGGATGAGAAAATGTAAAATACTCGCATCATATTTGAGTTACAAAAGGTTGCAAATTAAAAAATATGCACATTGTATTTGAGTTACAATTATGCATATTAAATCCATATATATACATAAATACATAATTGCCTTCACCATGCGTAGAATGCTGATGGCCTCCTTTTTCATTACAATTCTCTTCATCCTTTTGTTATTATTTAACTCTTGAATATGATATCTTCTCTCTTTCCTACGTCAATGATTAATGTCCATGCATGGTCTCATTATTCCAATAACCTACAGAAGCAATATATTTGTATGCAGTACTATACTACTATACCCCTACAACTCTAATATAAGTGTCTTTTAAGGGCATGCATTTTTGTTAAGGTGACGTTAGTTATGCATTGGCAATTTCGTATTCAAAACTCACTTGAATATGGCATTTATATTTAATCTGATGACCGAATAAAGCATTGATATATAATTTAAAGAATGATAATATGGAATGGAGGGAGTACAAAATAATGACACAAAATCCTTGTGATATAACCTATCAGTCTAGGTTCTATCTACTCTATTTGAATTTTAGTATGAGTTACCATCATCTCTGTTCCAAATTAGCCCAGGCAACATTGATGTGCTATATGAGTTACACAAATCCGCTTAAAAAATTGTTGAAACTAGATATGTCTAACATGCAAACAAGAAATCTGATTTTGATACTGTTACTCAAGTTCCACATTTCTGATTTTGGTTCTATGATATGTCGTAATATGCTTTCTTTGGTTGGAAGATTATTTGAAGTAGGTATGATCCTGTCATGAAGAACTATATTTTTGCTTTTAATTATAATAACCATGCAAGCATGTATGAAAGTTTGATAGTAACTATGAGGTTTCAAAAAAAAAGTTTGATAGTAACTATGACATTTATCATTTATCAGGATGACTGGGATTACCTTCAAGTTGAAGTGGCTCAATACATAAACAGCGATGTACGTGTTGCTTTACAATCCCAACAACCTACGAAGCCATTGAGTGGGTTTGTTCAACGTCTAAAGGGAAAACAGGGACGCTTTCGTGGAAATCTGTCTGGGAAGCGTGTTGAATTTACTGGAAGGACTGTCATTTCACCTGATCCTAATTTGAAAATCACGGAGGTTTAAGAATTTTATTTTCAGCAATTTCTTTTTTTTCAATTAATTTTTTTTTGTTTGGGTTTAAAGACAAAACTTTTTCTCTTGCAGGTTGCCGTTCCACTGCTAATGGCATCGATTTTGACTTACCCTGAATGTGTAAACCATCACAATATCGAAAAGTTGAGGCAGTGTGTACGCAATGGGCCAAAGAAGTATCCGGGTGCAAAGTTTGTCGTAGAGCCCAATGGGGATACAAAGTGAGAAATTATTATTGACATGTGATAATATATCTGAATACACTTTTTTTTTACTAGACTGTCTTATGAAACATATTTCTTTTGCAGGGACTTATCATTTTCTGCTAGAAAACGGATTGCTGATGAGTTGAAGTTTGGCTACATTGTCCATCGTCACCTAGAAGATGGTGATGTTGTTCTTTTTAACAGGCAACCGAGTCTGCATCGGATGTCTATCATGTGCCACAGGGTGATGGGAAATTTTCAAAAATGATGTTATGCTTTTATAATTTTCATTTACATCATTGAGGCTAATTGTTGACTTCTATATGTTTGCTTGTAGGCTAGAATAATGCCATGGAGAACTTTGAGATTCAATGAATCTGTTTGCAATCCGTACAATGCTGATTTTGATGGTGATGAGATGAATATGCATGTCCCACAAACACAGGAGGCCCGAGCAGAGGCTTTATTGTTGATGGGGGTAAACTTAAATTTTAGTCATCAAGAATACTAGATTTTATTGATCCCAATAATTGCGCATACTCACAATTCTCGCATTTGTTGTGAATTGTGATTTTGCCTTTATCATGTAGCTAGTTATTGTGATGTGTAAATAGTTTTATAATTTGTTTATTTGTTACTTGTTTGGCAGTAGTTCTTTGTGCCAAATGTTTGTGTAAGAAATAATTCTGTGGTTTTGTGCCTAAGATGACATGTAAACTTAGCAGGAACATGTGAATGATGTTCAGTAATATACTAATATCTATGTTAGGTGTTCGTTAGTGGTAATGAGTTAAGTCTTGGAATTTTGTAGAATCTACCTCTTGTTTCTTATAGGTCTAGGACATCATCTTGCTCACATAGTTTATCATGTCACTTAACATCAATAAGACTTTTTTTTTTAACCCAATTGTGGTATTCCTGAATGAAATATGACTTGCGTCAACATGTACTGGATGATTTGTATTTTGCGTAATTATGTATAAGGTGATTTGTATCTTGCATTACTATGTACAAGGTGATTTGTATCCCAATTTATTTCCTTTTCGGTGGTGTAGGTTTTAATGGTGCTATAGCATGATCTTTCATTTGTCTAATGGTGCACTAGTAGTTGATTAATAGTCACTATATATTTTGTCCTCATTGCAGGTTCAAAACAATCTATGTACACCGAAAAATGGAACTATTTTGGTTGCTTCTACTCAGGATTTTTTGACTTCGTCTTATTTAATTACTAGAAAGGACACATTTTATGACCGTGCAACATTTTCTCTTATGTGTTCTTATATGGGAGATGGAATGGAAATCATCGATTTGCCAACACCAGCCTTGATTAAGGTTAGTTGAGTAATAATGTTACTAGAGTTAATTAAGGTTTGTTGTGGGCGCTATATCTATGTTATATGAACTTGTTCTTTATAATTGGATGATATAATATTTCTAAGTGGGTTTAATGAAGTATATGTTCTTTTTGTCTTTTGTAACTGACATAAAGTAGATACAAAGTATACAATACTATACTACTATTCAACCTTGTTAAATGTTAAAAAAAGTACTTTGTTTTTAATATTTGCAACACACACTTATTCACAGTATATAAGAAAAGTAGGTCTCACATTATTTAATAAATGTAAATGGGATCTGAGAGATTGTTTTGAGAATTATTAAGTGGGCCATGAGCTTTAAAAAAGGGTATTATGACAACTTTTCACCCAAAATACCTTCCAATTTTAGTGTGTTGGAAGTATTATGACATTTCCACTAGAGTAAAGTGTTGCAAGTATTAAAAAACAGAGGAAGTTTATAAATTGAATGACTGCACTAAAGCTTTTCATTATATCACAATTGAATAGAAATGTTCGTGGTTTGTCTAATAAGTTGTGAAGTATCACTATTGTTTATTTTCCCTGGTCTCAATGATAAATTTAAAGAAAATTCTTCTAGATGATAGATAAGGGTTTAAGCACCCAACAAAAAATGAATGTTTGAATATAAAGGCTTTGCCAAAAAAAAAAAAAAAAAAGCCTAAGAAGTTTTAGTTTTTTTTTGATGTAATAGGCATTGATAAAAAAAAAGTAAACAAATTTATAATAGCAATTAGCAAATGTTCTTGGAATTATATTCTACATAAAAACTTTGAATATTTAGCTTTGCAAAAGTATTACAATTTACATCTTAGTTGGAAAAAATACTTGCATGAGTTACATCTCTGACATAATTTATTTATTACTCCATTATACACATAGCTCTATTTAGCGGGTTCATTTCATCATATTTTATGCCAGTGTACAAAATTTGTCACATCCCATGACATGAGCCAAACTGATATTTGATTGATTGATTTCATCTTATTTTATGTAAAAAAAGCTTGATAACGCAAAAATCAAAAGTTTATACAACTGTTTTATAGTAGCTTTGCCCATAGATTCTGGGAAAATTTGTAATTATTATTTGTAATTATTAACTTTTGGCCATTTACTTTCATTAATCTTAACTATCGATTATTTTTAAATAATCCCAACTTTGGGGGTCATTTTCTTTCATCTGCCAAAACCAGTCAATGAAAGTCAATCACTTGTTATACCAGGTGTTATTGGACACGTGTCAACACTTAATTTGTCTAAAAAATAAAAAAAAAATAAAAATCAAAGTTTAAAAAAATAAAAATAATTAAACTAGTCTGCCACACCCACCGCCAACACCACCCTCACCCAGCCCCTCACCCGAAACCACCTTCTCCCTATCGTACCAGAAACCGATATCCTCCCTTAGCACCACCAAGAACCCAACCTCTGTCGCGCCGCTTGAAAGCTAGAACCCACCAAAAATCAAGGATGTGTTGGTTTCAGCACCCGAAAGTCCAAAACCACCTTGAAAACGAACGGGTGAGGTGGTTTCGAGGGATTGGATATAGGGATTTGGTGTTTTTGGCGAAGGGGAGTAGAGTTGCGGGGGTTTCGAGTGAAGGTAGGTGTGAAAATAGTAGCTTGCTGGGATTTTTCGGCGAAGGGGGGTGGGGCTGCGAGTGGTTCTAGGGGAAGGGGTTGAGGTTGCGGGTGGTTTAGAGGGAAGGAGATGGTGGTTTTCGGTGGGGTTGGGGAGGGAGATGGTGGTTTTCGGTGGCTTCTAGGGAGGAGGTGGTGGGGCTGCGTGGGATGAAGGTGGTTGGGTTTTGTTTTTTTTATTTTTTTTTACTAATGAAATTGCGACATGTGGCATTTAAGGAAAAAAATTTTAAAAAAAAAACTTTTAACGGTCATTTGACCTAATAAAAGAAAACACCCCCTAAAGTTGGGATTATTATAATCGATAGTTGGGATTAATGAAAGTAAATAGCCCAAAGTTGGGATTAATAATTACAAATTTTCCTAGATTATGTTTCTTAATGGAAAACAAGACATGTTTATGTTGAAGTAGAATGCCAAAATGTAATTTTCAAATCTGTAGGATGGAAGTTTAAATGGAAACCTAGTTGTCTAATCCATGTAATTATAAATAATGGATGAAATCCTGAAATAAGCGAATGACAGGCGGTGATGGAGTGGGTCGGTTTTTGGTGATGGTTCATCACTTGCATTGCTGTCCATCTGCCCTAGGAAACTAAAAGGTGTAGATGGGAGTTTTTTTTTTTTTTTGGACATCCACCTATTAGTAGCTTCATAGGACCTATCATATTAAGAAGATGTAGTAGAGATGCAGATTTTGAGATGGATGTGTGGGATCACCTTAAAGGATGGAATTTGAAATGAAGATGTTAGGTAAAAATTTGGAGTTGTGGAGATTGAGAATAGAAAATAAGGGGGAGCTGATTGTGTTGGTTTGGGCATGTTAGATGGAGATTGAAAGACGTGCTCGTAAGGAAATTAGAGGGTTAGATTAAGGAGATCTCAGAAGAGGCAAGGAAAGATAAAAGACAACACTTACATGGAAGAAGTTTAAAAGGACATGAAGAAGTTTTTTGGACCATGTAGCCGACCCATCTTTGGGATTAAGGCTTTAATTGTTGTTGTTTTGCTTTTCATTTCTGCATTTGATGAATTTGATTGATTCTGATTATGACTGAGAGCAGTAAATCATTTTCATTTGTTTTTCTCCACCTAGAAGATTGATACTTGCTGAAGCTATACAATGGGGGCTGCATTTTTTGTTACTATCACAACCATACCTTGTAACCCCTTGTGCTCTTTAGATAAAAATTTCATTAATACTTAGATTACAAAGAATAATCTGAAAAAATCAACAGTAGTATAATATACACATGCTGAATGTACCACGTATGATGGAAAAACCGCGTGAAATACCCCTCATAGGGTATCCCTAATGATGCAAGGTAGGTGCACTGTTTTTATCCCAGATAGCTTTAAACCACTTACCTTGTCTTGGTGGCTAAGATTTGAGGACAAGCATATAGAGATTTACGTACTAAGTATGGTTATAATAACATAAAAAGGAGAATTAAATTCCTTACCACAACCCCCTAGCTGGAAAATTATTTAGCATGTCTGCAATAACAGGGTTTGTGAAGCTCCCCAAACTAAATAAATGATTTAATCAATCAGAGAGGTCATGTCGAATGCATTTTTGTAAAATGTTGGTTAGACTAGTTTAGAAGTGTTGCGCACGAAATTAAGTGTTTGAAATAACCATTTTACAAAAACTTTGTCTGACTTTGGCCCAAAGGGAAGAGTCTCGGTGTCATAACACTGTGTGCGAGTGTTGAGTATGCTACATAGGTGCTTGATGTGAAAGGGAAGTTGGAGTTATTAATATTCTTTTTTCTTTTTTGGGTGCTGGCGGGGGTGGGTTGTGGCTAATTAACGAACGAGAATCCAAATAGCGTTTTCTTCTGGAAAAATAATATTTTGTAAGTAGAGAAGGTAGAATATTATATGGAACAATGATGTGTTTGAGCATTGATGGAGCTTACTAGTATTATGTGATGCAACTTTCATTTCTTTGGTATTTTTTAGTGACTTAACCGCCTTTGTTGTTTTGTAGCCAGTTGAGCTTTGGACGGGTAAACAATTATTTAATGTTCTATTACGTCCTAATGCACAATTGAAAGTCTTTGTAAATCTTATGGTGAAAGAGAAGATATATCGCAAAATTGAAGATAGAATGACTTTGTACTGTAAGGAGGAAACCATGTGTCCGAACGATGGTTTTGTTTACTTCCGCAACAGTGAACTAATGTCTGGGCAACTAGGAAAAACTACCTTAGGTCAGCTTTAAACTTTGCTATTGGATTATTTATTTATGTAGTTATCATCATATCTTACCTCCGTTTCACAGTTAACATGTTCTATTTTTCCACATCCATCTACTATCTTATGCTGTGTCCCACAATAATTTTACATTTCAGTGAATTCACCATACTCTATGTGCCTTATTCTTAAACCGCTTACTTGCTCACACACACCCTCTCTCCTTTGTCTTAGTTTCTGTAAATGGCAAATGTTAAGATCATTGTGAAACTAAGCTAGTACAATTTATATCATCTTAGGGAAATAGGATTCCCTTGTCCTACTTTTGGACTATGAGGACTAAGAATAAGAGTGTTTAGATGTAATACGTGTGAAGGAAAAATAAACTATCATATTAAGGTGATTGTTTATGATTGATAAAGATTATGTAGTGCTTTGACTAGATGCCCTTTCCTTTAGTTTGTATTAAATGATTATTAGCTCCCCTCACTTCCCCCCTCCCCCCTCCCTTTTTTTTCTAATTATTTAGATATTTAAAACGCAAAGCTATAATTATCTACCTCCCTTTTTTTTCTAGTTATTTAGATATTTAAAACGCAAAGCTATAATTATCTATCAAATAAGAACTTTAGGATTTTAATTAGTTAAACAAAATAGTTGAGAGCTACAGAGGGTAGTAGGAGAAATATATATATACACACTAGAAAAGAACAAAAAAGTCTTAAGGCTTCTCAATGAGGAACTTATGTCTTATGGTGGTAAATGGTATTTTTAATATTTGAGACCCAAAGCTGACTGAAAATCACTCCATGTAGCAATTGTACATCAGAGTGATTAAGAAATTTGGCTTTGATAATGGCATTTGATACTATTTTCTGTTTTCTTTTCAATAAAAGTTTAAAATGTAGAGTTTAAAAGAGTTCCAGCTGTGAATATTTAATAAATTTATTGCTTCAGTATGAAACCCTTATTCTTGCTTTCAATCATAACTTTTATTAATGAATTTTGAACAAAACCATCAATATATTCAGATCTAGAGTTTTTACATACAAAAAATCCCTAACCTTTCTCCATTCCTAACTAAATGCTTAAAAGTTTAAGGCATACTTAAAAAGGGGCCAATAGGTTATGAACCCTTTAATAAGGGTCACCCTTACCCAAGCTCAATTCACAACTAAATTGAGATAAAGGCCAATAAGTTCATGTAAGGCTTCATAAGGGAAAATAAGACAATAAGTTCAGATGAGCTCATATATGGGAAACTAAGTTCACAGAAGGCTTTTGGATGTGGAAAGAATAAATCCTTAAGAAGATGATGCCATATTCTATAACTTGTTTGCTATTCAATTTTTTTTAGAAGGGTAATACAAGCGTCTAAGAAGTTGAGTTTTGATGATTTATATTGCCACTTTGAAAATTGGATGGCTATTTTATTCTGAAGCCAGCTTATTGGCTTCAATATACATGGATGATCCTGATTTTTGGAGGAATAACAGAGTTGCTAGATATGACATTGCAACTACTTGACGACTCTAAAGATTGATTTTAAACTAATGCAGGAAATGGCAATAAAGTTGGGCTTTTCTCTGTCCTTGTTCGAGACTATAATGCGCATGCTGCTGCTGCTTGCATGAATCGATTAGCAAAACTGAGGTATAGCTCAACAATGTTGCTAGTGCATATTCTTTTGCTTTATTTCAGGTCAAGAAAATTCTGTTATGATTTTGGCAAAGTTGGTACGCTATTTCAAATGTGAGTTAAACTTGTAATGAGTTTATATATTCCTTCCTATTTAGCCATTATATTTATTCCATATACATTCAACTAGAATATTATTCCATTATTTGATGTGTCAAGTATCTATATTCATGTGTTACTTATACGTATATCATATAGACATACTATGGTAAAAGTAATATGGAGCTACAACTTTACAGAAAACAAGATAAGATTTAGTGACTAAAAATTATTCTAACTTAAATTACATTTTAGTATCTATCTCCACCTATAATTACATAGTAATATATGTAAGGAAAAAAAAAATATTAAGATTTACCACGCATATGAAAGCAAGTAACTTTTGGATACCATTAATGATTTATTATTATAAGATGCGTATGTAATTTTCTTATAAATAAAAAAAAATTGATCTTATCATATATTTATTCATTGAAAGATTAATTAATGCAACTATTAAATTTTATTAACATATTTCATTAGATAGTTATCAACAAATTTAGGTTAGTTTAAACATGTCGTAATCTATTGTAATCTATACCCATTAAGAATATTTTAAATAAAAAACTATACGGGAAATCAGAACCTAATAAGCTACCAATAAAATATTGACTTTATGTTACTTCACATGCTCAAACTTAGACTAAAAAACCAACATGAGTTATGCAATAGTTAAACTAATTTTATATTTTGATTTTTGACACTATTTGTAACATCTTGGTATTGTAATCTATATCCTTAAAGAAAATTTTTAAGTAAGAAATTATGCGGGAAATCAGAAACTAATAAGCTACCTTCAATACAATATTGACTTTATGTTACTCCACATGCTCAAACTTAGACTAAAAAACCAACATGAGTTCTGCAATAGTTACTGAACTTGTTTATGATGATGATAGAAAGTCCCTTAACTTGATGTGCCAAACTCTAATTTTTCTCAATTCCTAATATTTAGAACATTTAGGTGAACGTGCTCACTCTAGTTCGGATGTTTGAACTTGGTTATGTCAATAGGATGAACCCAAGTCTAGTATCTTTGGTTGTAATTTGGGTCTTCCAGCCTTGACTAGACTTGATTCATTGACATGATGTTTGATTTATAATCTTAATATATAACCTTGAAGTTCCTGGAGGGCTAGAGGAAATAATCATAAAAAGATCTATATTTGTAATCTTGTAATCCAAGTCTCTAATAAGAGATCAACTTTTAGGGTTGGGGGGGGGGGGTATTGTAATTTCTTTTAGAGGGTTAGCTTAACTGTTTATATCTTATTCATCAACTGTCTCTCTTTATTCTCCTGTTGTATTTCTGTTTACATGGTTCTCCTTCGGGATAAATGACTTTAATCACTTCACAAATATATTTCAATTTACCATACTTGATGTTCATATGATCTTAATGCTGTAGTGCGTGTGACACTCTATGTTTTCACATCAAAAAATATGTTGTATTGACAGAAGAACTAGCATTTGTCGGGTGAGAAGTCTCAAGCTAGACTTATGATGTTCAGCTAATGAATTTGTTTTGTCGCTTTTGTACTTCTTAATTGCCTACTTGCCTACTTGGTGGTCATGTAAGGTGGCTACTGTGCTAACTGTCCTACTGGATATGATGTCGTGTGCTCTAGCTTTTCCAGAATATCTTTTTTCTTGTTTCTTATAGTCTTCATGAGTTTCAATTCAGTGTGTTTTTTGTATGCTCGGAACCCTTCCTAGATGTTGGAGATGAGAATGTTTAAATTGTGGTTACCTTAATATATAATTTAATTTAATTTATTTTTATTTCATTTTTGCAGTGCTAGATGGATTGGTAATCACGGGTTTTCAATTGGCATTGATGATGTTCAACCAGGGAAAGAATTGGCTGAACAAAAACACTCTGATATAGTCAAGGGATATAAAACATGTGATGAGTTAATAAAATCCTTCAACGAGGGAGAGCTGGCTTGCATGCCCGGATGTGATGCATCCCAAACTCTAGAGGCAAAAATAACTCAAGTGTTGAATGAAATTCGTGAAATAGCTGGAAAGGTAACGACTTTTGTCCACTAAAATGTATCATTAATACTACCCCTTTGTAATAATAACAATACATGGCATTGCACAAAGTTGTAGGAAATTTATATGGTGGTGGGGAGTTTTATAATGTGAAGTTTAGTTAGTGGGGATGTTAACTGTTAAAAGGATAGAGAAACTAATATAAAAGTCGTGTAAGTGGGGTTTGTAGGAGAGAGAAATAAATTAATACTCCCTCCTTCTCTCCATGTTTATTATAAATGAAACGTTTTCCTTGTGCACATACGGCAATGCAAAACTTTGACTGATAATATCTTTAATTATTAATAAGTAAAATTATAACAAGTGAACATTAATAAACTACTCATTGAGACGATTCCAATAAGTACTCACTAGACTATATTTACTCTAATGTATAAATCACAAACATTGGTCTAAGTGAATTAGATGAATAGTGCAAAAAGTCAATACGTTTCACTTATTAAACACGGATGGAGTAGTAGTGAGTCCTTACTAAATAAGAAAGTGTTGCAATCATTATGTAGGGAATGTAAAAGGAAAGTGTCGCAATTATTACGAAACAGAGTGAATACTTCTAACTAATGAGTTAGCATATATCCTCTTCGAGTCCATTTAAGCTTCAGGGAGAGGCGAGCACAGGCAAAGGACTGAACTAGGATAAGGCATTATCTTCAGGTTTGGAAAGTTTAAGGGCAATGCCAATACAATCCTTCAAATAAAGATAAACATGGGAGATAGAGCACTCGATGGTCTACCTGCAAGGTCAGGGAACCAGAAGCATTGACTTTTGATCACTTGCAGAGTTAATGCACAACACGTAAATTTATATCCTTACTAAACAAACTACAGGAACCATGCCTACTCTTTCCTTCCCAATGTGGACGACTATAACCTTATAGGACTATTGCATTCATTTTGTATCTTATTAAAAAGGAGCTGATTAAATATTATATTTCATTTCCTTTGGTTGCCGATTATTAACTTTATTAAAATGATTAATCTGTATGGATACATTTCTAGGTTTGCATGAAAGAGCTACATTGGAGGAATAGCCCATTAATCATGTCACAATGTGGTTCAAAAGGTTCCCCAATCAATATCAGCCAAATGGTTGCATGTGTAGGTCAGCAAGCAGTTGGAGGGCGCAGAGCACCTGATGGCTTCATTGATCGCAGTCTACCACACTTTCCTAGAAATTCCAAGACTCCAGAAGTATGTTTCATCTTGTTCTTGATGAATTTATTTGATGTACTTTTAATAAATTTTATACTTTCTCTGTTTTTAATTATTGCACCACTTGCCTTTTAAGGAAGGTTAACGCTAAGATTACAGCGTAATCACAGAATGTACCTTGAGGTTATAGTGTAGAAGTTTGAAAAGGGGAGGGCATAGCTTAGAAAAGTGAATACCACAGGGTTACTATGTAGAAAAATCCATATATATATACCCAATATTCGTCTTCCATTCATTTCCTTTTTTTTTTTTAGATATTGTATTCAGACTTTCTCTGTGATATAATTTTGGAAATTTATATTCAGTCACCCGCGTTTTGGGATAAAATGAAAACATTTTTTTGTCATATAGACATCGCTTCTCTTTTTTTTTTTCCATCAATGATAGATTTTGAATGCTTGTAATTATGACACTTGATACTTGTTTATGAATAAATAGAGAAGATAGCGGGGGTGGGTTGATTAAAAGTGAATAAAAAAGTAGGTAAAGGTAAAATGAGACTTTTATTTAGGGACAAAATTTGATTGAAATGATATTTTATGTTGGGAAAGAGGGATTAATATCATATGTGCATAAATAGTTTCTAGTTTTATATTGCAGCCTCGATATCTCCCTTTTCACCCTTATTAACTACTGAAATTTGCACTATGATAGAATCAGGAAATTTACTTTTATATCGTCAATAAAGGAAAAATGAAACTTTTTAGGTAAAAATTGTTTGGGTGATTTGGGACTTATATTTCAGGATAGAAGAATTATATTATTTAAGTACGTCATTAGTCAAAAGAGGATCATTTTCTGTATCAATCTACTCAAGTTTTTGGGATAAGATGCCAACATATCAATATGCTTTAACCTTTCCTTCATATAAAGAGTTAATATGGGATGTTTTCAGCTATGATGATACGCAGGCTGAGGAGTTGGATAATCTGATTTATGGGCCATCTGCACTCTATGTTGCTAGGGTGGCTCATTGATATGAGTTGTGATTACGACAGAAGTAAATGAACGGGAGGATTTAATTGATCTGAACTTTGACAGTCCAGGGTTTAGATTGAGAACATTGAACTTTATGTTCTCCATTTTTTTAATCTAGCATCACCTTTTGCTTCTTTTGTGCACTAAGACCCTGTTCTGTTCACCTTATTTCCACTTATTTCAGGGTTAATAAGTTCAGACAAGGGTTAATAAGTTCAGATAAGGGTTAATAAGTTCAGGAAAAATTAGTTGTGATAAGGGTTAATTAGGGCTACCCAAGTTTAATTTATAACTAAAATAAGTTCTAATAAAGGCTAATAAGTTCAGATAAGATCAAATAAGTTAAGATAAGTTCAGATATGATAATGAAACAAAATTAGGGTCCTATGACCAACTAGGTATGCTGGTTGAGCTACTTATTATATCAAGCAAACAGTTTGGTATTGCCTGGATAATGCTTGGGATGTTGGTTAAGCGACTTATTTGTATGATAAGGAAATTATTAAAGGGCACCAAGGAAAGTAACATCACTTTTGTGGTTATTTGTTACATTGGGATTAGATTTTTGAGAAAATGGAATCCTGTTATAATCTGGTTTTAGCATCGCACGTCTCACATGTTACTGAGGAGTTCCTCATGTTCTTGATATGGGGAGTTAATGGATTTCAGAGATGCATTATAGAAATATGTGTTTAAGCTTCTCCTGCAATGCAGTATGTCTGTCTGTTATAGGCTGGTTAATGTGTTCACATTGAGACAGATTTTTTTCAATTGTGATATTTTTTATAAAAAAAGAAAATGCATGTCTTGGAAAGTTGCATATGAGGGATCTTGTTTGAAACCGGTCTAGTCCGATACATTAATAATTTCTCTGCTGACTGCCCGTTGCATATGCATGTATACTATGATTGTATTTGTATGTTTTACTCCTACGCCAATTTTAAGTGCTATTGAACGTACTGCACAAGTTCAAAAGAAACACGTGTTATAGTACTGGTATTTAGAACTGCAAGTATGTCATCAGTGGTAAAGGCCAGATAATGTGGAATAAAAAATATTAATGAAGTAGTCAAGACAGTTTGGATAATAGAGAATACGTAGTAGATTTGAGCATGCCTTTGCCAAGAAATAATTCATTGTCTGATTTCTGCAGGCTAAGGGTTTTGTGGCTAATTCTTTTTACAGCGGCTTGACAGCTACAGAGTTTTTTTTCCATACTATGGGAGGGAGAGAAGGCCTTGTGGATACAGCTGTATGTTTAAACTACTAAATGTGTTATTTGTTTTGATTACTGTATTATTTTTGAGCTTGCATGTCTAATTATTTCACCCTGTTTACAAAATCGAAAGTTTTCAAACTGTCAACCATGACATAGCTCTTGATCACGTTGCAAAAATTTTGTTGTCCAATTGTTTACAAAAGTTGAATGTCTAAACATGGGCATATTACTACTAGTTCCTTACTATGATAAAGGATTGTCCCCTCTCCTTTAATTTTTCCTCCCTTTGTTTCTTCTGATCTCAGAAGCAATTCAAGATATACAAAAATATTTGATGAGATAAATATCAGCATATAAACCATATCATGTCAATTAAACTTATGGTTATAGTATGATAATTTGCGAAGGATATACGAGCATATTTTTCCATGTATACACTTGTTAAATGGTAGCTTTTGTAAACGTAGTTTACTTTATATGATGGGAATTTGACTGGATCTAAATATTACTTGCTGGGATGAAATTGAGGCAGTACATTGTTTTTGAAGTTCTTTGACACCATGGCCAAAATCTAAATCACAGAGTATATGTTCAACAAGAGTACTCTGAAATTTTTTATTGAAATACTTTTCACATTTTGCTAGGTAAATGCAGAGTATATGTCTAAGGTTATTTAATATGAGGGATACCCAGTCAATTCCCTGATAAACAAATTTTGTTTACAAGTACTAGTGGAGGGGTATATGCGTTTTTTCTTGTACTAGTTGAGGGGTATATGTGTAATTTCCTCACCAAACAGTAAAAGCAAAAGGCAAATAGTAATTGGACAGCTCACCAAAAGTACTGAATAAATGACCCTGCCTTTTCAATATATTTACAAAAATGCCATCGGATTAACAAAAATTCATTTATCTGGCAGATTAATTTGTATTTTCCCATTTAATACCAATCATTAATTTTATGATCTAATATGTAAATGAGATTTAGATCTATGCTTCCCGCTTCCTTTACTGTAGTTTTGTTACTTTGTCTACTATGTATAGTTGTTTCAATTTTGGCAGCGTTAATTCATGTAATGAGTGGTTTATGTAATAAATGGCCTTTGCTGCAGGTGAAAACTGCCGACACTGGTTATATGTCACGTAGACTGATGAAATGCCTGGAGGACCTAGCAGTTCATTATGACATGACTGTAAGAAATTCTAATGGAACTATTGTTCAGTTTTTTTATGGTGATGATGGTATGGATCCGGCTCAAATGGAAGGGGCAGAAGGATTTCCGCTGGATTTTGAGCGGTTGCGTTTCAAAGTGGAGGTATAATTTTTTCATAGCTTTCCAGATTGTCAAGCCAGTGTTGCATCTAAGATATGAAACTTTGATCTAACAAGTTACTTTGTGCAGGCTACTTGCCCTGCAAGGGGAAATATGAATCTGTCTCATACAGTAATCTCTGATATCATAAATAAGAGGCTTTCAGATTATGATATGAGTACCGGTGGTGGTTGCTCCGGTGCCTTCAAGATGAAGTTATTAGATTTTTTCAATAAATTATCTGAAAGAAAATGCTATGTTTCTGAACAGCAACTGCAGGTAGTACTTAATTTAATCAGAGGTTTTTTTTTTTTTTTTTTTTTTTTTTTTTTTTTTTTTTTTTTTTAAATTTAAAAAAAGATCTCTTTATAAATGAGCAAATAGCAGCAGTATGTACCATAGGACAATAACAGAGGACAAGCTGTTCTTGAAACTTATGCACCAGCCCAATCACATCCGAATTCCCCAACCATGTAACTCTTAAATTTTCTGTTGCTTTAGACTAATAAGAATCATAGTGAATTATTCTATCACACAACAAATCAGTGATCATGTGGCTCCCTTGCAAAAATATGCATTCCGCTTTAAACCTTGAACACCACATTATTGCCATAAGAGCATTTTGCCTCCATATCTTCTTCCCATTTGCTCTTCCAAAGCCTTCAAAGCTGACATACAAGAGATCTAAAACTTTACTTGGAACTAGTTTTTCCCTTTGTACATGAAAGAGCATCCTCCAAATATTACCTGGCATCGCACTAAACAAAGTCATATGAGCACGTCTCACTGTAGGCATGACATAACACACATATCAGGTGATATAGCCATCAATGGTCTTCTTCTTTGGCGAGCATATCCATAGATCTTGAAGGGGTGGGGGACCTCGTTGGCGAAGGATGGTGAACCAAATAAGAATTGCAAGAAATCATCCTAACTACTGCACTATCCTCTACCTTTGACACTTGTGGTCTTAAAAATCATAGTGACTCACTGACTCATGTAGTTCTCTATCGCAAGGATGCCTTCGTAACTTAGATTTTTCCAAAAAATAGATGTCCACCTCTCTTAACATTTTGATAAGTTCTAATACAATGATCATCACTACTTTGAAGCCAACAAATGCGAGGAAGATAAAAATAACGAGTAACCCACACCCTACATTGTTCATTTCACCTGGAGTAAATTGCCAACCATTGAGGTTCCAAAGGAAGGTATCGCCGTTTTTTCCATCATAGCAACAATCTTTATAACCAATTTTCAAACAAATAATCTTCCTTCCTCTTTCGGTCGTTATACTAGTTCCTATTCCATTAAATGTTCTCTTTTCGTACTAGTGTTACCACCTTTTGGGCACCTCGAGAAACCTATCACTTGATCGTTGACTATGGTGCATGGACATGCAAGGCTGAGCCACATGAGTGGGCCATGCATTGAGTCAAAGAGATTTAGCTCTTGTTGGATCTAGACCGATCATTGAAGAATTTAAGCCTTATGTTGCCAAGCGTTCAAAGCCTAGAACTTTTCGCTAGAGCAAGGCACACACCCCAAAATGACAGTTATGACACCCAATTTCAAAGCTCGAGTTTATGTTTTTGCTATTTTATGGTTTAGAGATTGTTAAATTGTCAATGGCTTTAAGCTTTGTGAAGTTTCAAAAAGGGTGGATAAGGGAAGGTTGAAGACGGGTCGATCCGTTCAAGAGGATAGCGGAGAGAGAAATGAGATAATCGAATAATGGAATAATTTTTTTGGGCTTAAATTTCTGTCCCCGCACTCTGTTATCCTCTTTTCCCTTTAAATAATTTATTTGGACCCACAATCGATTAGTTTTTTTTCTTTGTAATAATTTAATAGGACCTACACCTTTATCTATTTTTTTTCTTTTTAATGTACATTATATTTCGTTTATTCATCATCAGATAGGTACTACATCATTATATAGTTAATATGTTATCAGATTTTTGAAGAGAAACCAGACTCATTACAACGGATTCACCCAAGTTAACATTCTGCATATCTGTTTTTGTACCACGTACCCAATTGAAACTCGTCCCTTGTAACCTTGATATCTATTGTCTTTTTATTCATAGCATTGCTAAACCAGAAATCTAGCAAAGTAGCATAACCCAATAATCTATGTTGTTATTTATGGCTGTCTCATGGTCAAGGTGAACTCACATAGAATGTTGGCTTACAGCTTTCAAGGAAAAAATAACCATGAAGTGTTTACTCTTCTGTTGGTAATCTTGCAGATTACGTACTTCATATAAAACTACACATGCAGGGTGTTGTTTCTAATTCCTGCTATTGACAGTAGCATCAAAGCTTGTCAGATTTGCATATATTTTATTTTTACTTGGGTGTAAATATGTTTGGTATAACTGTATGTCTCAAGTGCCATGTTGTTGGTACTAATATTAAAGTACGAAAAAGGAGCTGCGGTGTATATTGCTGTTTTGGCTTCACACATTTCTCTGTTCACACATTTCTAATATATATATTTTTAACTTTCTTATTGGTCAAACATTGTGCAGGTGTTCTTGGATGCTTGCATTTCTCGGCTTCGTTTAAAAAGGATTGAAGCTGGAACTGCTATCGGAGCAATTGGGGCTCAGAGTATTGGAGAGCCCGGGACGCAAATGACTTTGAAAACTTTTCATTTTGCTGGGGTTGCCAGCATGAGTATGTGTCCACTGTTGAAAGTTTCATTTTATCCTCTTCATTCACCCAATCCTCAATTTCAATCTTAACCTCTATCCCCCATATAAATTGAAAACGTAGCAAAAGAAGATGAAGAAGGCTACCTAATTTATTTTGTATGTGGCTTGATCCTTAACTTTTGTAGACGTTACCCTTGGAGTTCCTCGTATCAAAGAAATTATGAATGCAAGCAAAAAGATAAGCACACCAATTATCATGGCAAAACTTGAGAATGATACTTCAATGGAGATTGCGGAAACTGTAAAGGGTCAAATTGAAAAGACATTGTTGGGCCAGGTATGTAAATATCTACGGTGTACTATTTTATTCTTTTTAAGAAATGATGTTTAGAAATTACTCCCTTTTGCTTTCTTTTGTTTTTATTAAAAAATGAGGAAAGAACCAATGAAAACATTGAAGACAGGCAATGTTCCCATATCATATTAAAAAAGAATCGAAAAAAAGAAAATAGGAGTCCAATTTGGGATAGTGGAAAGCAATAATTATTGTGCAATTAATACAATTTGAAATAGTAGAAAACATAAATAACTTTGCATTTATTACATAAATAATCAGAATTTGAAAATAATTTAAAGTTAAATTTGTCCCAAAATTATACTATTAGTAGGAAAATCCTTAGAAAGAAGTTTTTGAAATATACAAAAAGAACAAAAAAAAAAGAAGGGGGGGGGGGGGGTTCATTTGAAATGCATGTATTGTAAAAGAATAAAAATAAATAAGTATCTATCTTGTAAATTATTTTGTTATTCATGTCACCTTCTAAATGCTTTTTCTCGTGCTACCACTACCTTGTTGTGCTTAATAAGGATAAAGCTTCCTAGAGGCAATAGAGCGGCTCTAGAGCTTCTGTGTAGGTTTGAGCTGCATTTACTATATCATAAATTTGGGTGTAAAAACAATCCCTATACACCTTGTTTTTAAAAAAAGAAAAAAAAAAAAAACGCTTAGCACAATATTATTATTCAAGTCAAGTTCCACTTAAGTTGTTAAGCTTTGGGGAAATGAGTTTATACAAATATACTCCACATTTTTACCCGTATCCCACCTAGCCACAAGGTGAGCAACGGTATTACAGGCTCTAGGAATCTAAGATAAGTCAAAGAAATTAAAAGAAGTGCTAGCTTGTTTAATATCATCAATAATCAGTTGAGTATGGTTATAACTCTGCTTCACACTTGTCACGTCCTTCTTAACATTAGACGCATCACTCTCCACTGAAATCATCTCATAGCCAAACCTTCTTGCAAGTTGAATTCCAAACCTTACTGCCATTGCTTCAGCATTCTCAATGGTAGTTGGATGAGCTCTTCTTATAGCAGCAAGAATAATCTTGCCTTCCCAGTCTCAGATCACCACACCCAAACCCACCTTAACTCCTTCCACGCAATGGGTATCAGCATTGATCTTGTAAATACCAAAAGCAGGACACTTCCAGGATAGATTATTGTTTGTAGCAACATTGTTTGTGCTTCCAACCCCCACTTTAGCTAAATAGCTCCTATACTCATCAAACATTCTGATCATACCAGTAGCAATCTGGAAGGCATTCACATCAACATGCTCATATACTCTCTTATTGCGGCAAGACCAAGCAGCCGACATTAAAATAGCAGCAGTTCGCAATTCATTGCGTTCTAACTTAGATGTCAGCCACACCCATCTATCACAGAAATTAGATGAGGGAGCTTCATGTATTGTAGACACAAACTCACAGTGTTCCCAGATTGGTTTTGCATACAAACATTTAAACAACGAGTGAATCACTGTCTCACTTCTCGCATAGCATATAGGGCAGCACTCATCTTGCACAATGTGCCGGAATTTAAGCCTCTCCTTTACAGCCATGAAGCCTTTGCACGCTCTCCATAGAAAATGTCAGATTTTTGGAGGGCCTTCGATTCTCCATATACTCTTCCTGACTACCTCAACTTCCACAACTCCCACATTGTTATGAAACCCCTCTTTCACAAGCCAATACCCAAACTTCACCGAGTATGTGCCATCCTTTGTAAAATTCCAGAAAAGCGAATCTTCTGGTCTTCTATTAGACAATGGCGTAGCTAGGATAAGGTTGCTATCATCACTTGTGAAAGAGCTATGGATCAGCTCTGTATTTTATTCACCACATTCTGCATTTAACAGATCACAGACCTGTAAGTTCATGTTACAATCCCTATACACCTTGTGTGCTTTAGTTTGCTTCTTAATCCTCTCTTCCAACTCTGCTAAAATTCCTCGCCGTAGCCCAAAAGAGCTCTCGACTCCTACATCCTTGGTGGGTGTGCTATTTATACCGTTGTAACAAAGTCCATCCAATGTCTCCTTTTGTGGGTCCAGTTTCTGTGTCGGTTTACTTTTTTTTTTTTTTGGTTTTACCTTATAACTTTTCATCTTCTTTTGTTTTGTAGGTTGCGAAGAGCATAAAGCTTGTTATGACTTCAATTAGAGCCTCTGTCGTTGTTAAACTTGACATGAAAAAAATTAATGCTTTACGACTGTGTATAAATGCCTATACTGTCAAGGATAATATCGAAAGATCTTTGGCGAAGCGGAAGAATGACAAACTGGTAAAAAGAAATTCTTCTGAATTTTTTTCGTTCAGTTTTAAATAGTTTTGATATGCATTTAATGCATTATTATCTGCAGAATGTTAAAGTTTTGGATGATGTGAAGCTGGCTGTCATGCCAGATTGTGATAGGCATACTGCTCATTTTGTACTACACCGTCTTAAAAATAAGCTCTCCACTATTGTTGTCAAGGTAGGTTAGAGAATTTTCTGTTGCTGTTTTAGGTACTGTTGCTGTTTTGATGTTATGTCAAAAAGATTAGATTCTTTAGTTTAACCAGTAACATATATTTTCAGGGTATTGATACCGTTGAACGAGCAATTATTGCTGATGTGGAAGGACAGAAGGGGAAGCTCAACTTGATTGTTGAAGGGTTAGTTCCTTTTTTGCGTACTGCATAGTGGCTTTGATGCTTTTCTATTGATGCCCATGCTTCTCTGACCCCACCTCACCCCCACCCCACCCCCACCCCCCTGGAAGAATACATAGCATGAAGTAAGAAAATGAAAATAGGAAGGAAATGTAAAGATCAAAGGCGTTAATTTAGTTGTGTATCAACTTCGTTTGAGTGCTTACTACACACTTCACAAAAGAAGAATATTGCTTTAATAGACTATATATAGTTCACTTTGAAAAAAATGCTCACCTCAATGCAAGCCGTTGACCTCTTTGCCCATCAAAAAACAGACAAGTCA
Source organism: Chenopodium quinoa (assembly GCF_001683475.1). NCBI lineage: Eukaryota > Viridiplantae > Streptophyta > Magnoliopsida > Caryophyllales > Amaranthaceae > Chenopodium > Chenopodium quinoa. The sequence continues at coordinate 1,683,226 of NW_018744633.1, read as the reverse complement.
TGATTCTGAGGCAGATTCTCAGGGTTTGCAATTATGTCGTGTGTATTTTATTACTCATTCCATCCCTAAATGATGTGTCCGTTTCTAATATTTTGCAAAAATCAGGGAAAGTGAAGTATGTATATAATCATGTAAGTACATTAAGAATAGTAACAAAGAGTAATATATTTTGATTTTTTTGTGAATACAATAATGTAATCGTTGGTTTGTGCAAGTAGTGCATGTGGGCACCAAATTTAAAGGGCATTTAGGGTATTTAAGTAGATTAAAAGGTATTAAGTGAGGGTATGTAGGTAATTATACAAAAACTAAAAATAGAAACAGGCACATCATTTTGAGACACCCGTTTAGGAAAACAAGCACATCATTTAGGGACGGAGGGGAGAGGGGTTGTTTTTGTTAGGGGTGGGGAGGGGGTTGTTTTCGGTAGTGGGGGGAGGTAGGGAGATTTAATTGTGGTGGGGAAGGGGATTGGGGTGGTTTTCTTTGGTGGGGGAGCGGGAGTGGTTTTCGGGGGTGGGGGAGGGGTAGGGCCGGAGGGGAAGGGAATGGTTTTTGGTGGTTGGGTAGGTGAGTTAGGTGGTTTTCAGGGGTGGGGTGGGTTGGGTAGGGGTGGTGGTGTAGGTGGGAGGGGTTTTTTTAAAAAAATAAAAATTAGACAATTAGGCGTTGACATGTGGCAGGGAACCACTAGGCCCAAAGAAGGTGAATACCCCTCAAAGTTCGGATATTACAAAATAACCGAAAGCTGGAATTAATAAAAAGCGAATTGGCAAAAATTGGGATTATGAAATCCAATGCTTCCAATATGCTATAGAATTGATTTATAATTTTGCACAAAAGGAGTGTTTCACCTGATGTGCACCTTTTCCATGCATTCCGTGCAACTTTTATTACCTAGTTTTTTTTTTCAGATTTCAGTCTAAACTCTAAACCTCAAAAAAATATTTTATGTGCTTATTCCGTCTGTTTTGGAATAGTAATTTTTGAATTATAAAAGTGTTACCATAAACTAGAATTCACAGCAATTGACATAGAATATACATGCCATAAATACTTAACTATTAGCTGAAAGGACAACAAATAACTCAAAATTGTCACCATAAACTAGAATTAACAGCAACTGACACAGAACATACATACCATAAATTTTTAATCAAAGGCCGTAAAAGTATAAATTTATTCATAGAATCATAAGTTTTAGATGTAAAATCATAAGTTTCAAATAAAACTCTACCCCCTTTTATACATATAACTATAAATTTTCAATCAAAACTATAACTTTTAATCATGAAAGCATATAAACAAGTGACAAATCAAAACTTGCAAATTTTGACTAATAACCTGAAAAATAAAAACCATAACTAATAACCTAAGAAACATTACTAATAACTGGAATATCAAAACTATTATTCTAAACCATACTAACTATTAACCCAAAACCCTTAGGGTATGTTCGCTTGTTCGGGACCATTGTAGTTTTTGATGGTTTCCGTTTTTCTTTTAAGAAGAGAAAAGATAACATTACAATTTTCGTGTTTTCATAACAGTACGGGAGACAGCTGAAGATTGGCGTATTCGTGCGTCATTGCTGATGACCATAATACTTTTCTCAGTCATTTTCTCTCCTTTCTCTGTACCTTTTCTGCTAACTCCCTTTTCACTCCACAAGCTAGCTCCAAAACTAATCCTATTAATTTCAACATATTAAATGAAACAAAGATAAAAATTTCATTTACACTCCTTAGTAAAACAACAAAACAGAATTTCTCCAACTAAAAAGCTTTAATTTCTAAGTGTAATAGACATAATCAATGAAACCCTTATGCATCATGTAGGATGGGATTGGGCAGATCGTGACATTGAGAATAATCAAGATTTATTTTCACAATTTATCATCTGTCTCCCCTTTTCTTAGAATTCCTCCAACCAAAGAGCTTCAATTCTTAAGCGTAATAGACATAATCAATGAATCCCTTGTGCATCATTTAGGATGGAATAGGGAAGATCATGACAATGAAATAAATCAAGATTTGTGTTCACAATTCCTTATCTATTTCCCCTTTTCTTAGATGTTTTTTTCTTTCAATTTAATGTGATTTATATAGAATGTGGGATTTGTATACCATCTACCTTTGATGATAAGGTGGTTGATTGACTGGAAATTGCAGAACATGTGAATGTTTAATGTTTAATATTTGATGTTGGTCTAACATCTAGTTTGGATGGCAAATAGCTTTAAATTTATCAATGGTAAAAATTGCTTTGGTATAGAATACAGAGCATAAGTCTATAAGATATGAAGTGCTCTAATTTTGTAAAACTGTTATTTTTATTAAAATATACGTTGTATTATATTTAAAACCATGACTTTTAAATAAAAGAAGTAAGCTAATATTACTAAGCAAATTAGGTTTTAATAATTCCAACTTTATTTGATTTGCTTGTAATAATTCCAACTTTTGATTATTTAAACTCACACTAAGCTTGGCCTATGGGAGATTGAATAAATTAACATCTTAAAGAAACCTACTTGATGGTGCTGACACCATCACCGCCACCCCGGATCCCAAATTTTCTCTTTCACATATCTGATTTACAATTCCTGCAATGTTTCATCTTGCCTAATCTATTAGAGCATTCATCAATCATCCCCCCAACTTCATCTCTGTAAAATCTTCTTTTCTCTCTCCTTTGCCACAATCTAGAACCTCTTTCAGCGGAAGATTCTGCCGGCGCACCTCAATGTGTTTATTTGGTGCTAAAAAGAGGGGTGAGAGAGATGTGTGAGGGTGAGACAGGAACAGTTGCAGGTGGGGCTGGGTGCAGTGGTTTAGAGTGGCTGCTGGGAGTGATGGTCATGGGTAGTGAGGCTGGTGGCGCAGCTGGGGAGAGAGCGCCACTGATTGAATATACTTGTGGTCTGACAAATAGCTATATATCAGACATCCTGTTATAAGATTTTGTATTACAACAATAGGTTTCTTTTTGGTTGTTCATAATAGTCTAAGAGTCCTTGAGATAATTAAAATCAACCTAAACTGATGTGGATTCTAACCCCTTGTTTATTCAAGTTTTTAGAAAACCCACAATCTTGAAATAAAAGATCCAACCTTCAAGGATTTCTTTAAGATTGAATATAAACGAACCGATATTTCTCTTCACAAGATCACTCTTGAAACTTATAATTTAAATCTCCTAATTAATTAACCCACTCCTGGACACTAATATTTGAGATTAGACTCTTAGCCTACTCCTAGCATGGTTCGAAAATGCGGTTTCAGGCACGGTTTCGGTCGCGATCACGATAAAGGTAACGTATCGTGTAACGGAATTGATGCAGTTATCGCGGATGTGATCACTGAAATTTACTTTTATAATGTTATATGTTTATTAATATTACAACTCATAAATTTTTTAAATTAAATTTTTGTAATATTATTTTTTTTTCTAATAAATTTTTAAAATACCTAGTATAATTTTAATTATTTGTACGATTCTTCTTAAATAAATTTTTTAATACTTCACTGTAAATATTGGGTATTGACAGTTTGACCGTGAGACATAAAGAATAAAAACAATTTTGGTTAAGTTAGTAGAAAGCAAAACAAGTGGTATTGAAAATGACACAATTCCTATACTTATTTCCCTACTCCCCACCTTTCTGACAACTCACATGTGACATCCCCACTCAAATAGCACCCATTTTATCTTCTTGCCCCTTTCTCTCTCCTCCCCCTCTTTCCTTTTTAGTTTTCACTCTTTGGTTTTAATGGAGTTGAAGATAATTTCGCAAATTCAAGCGATTTCTCGGGTGATTCATAATTAAATCATCGTACCGGCCGATTCTGTCCGAAAATGCGGTGTAATTTAATAACCCGCATCAAATCGCCAAATCTTTGGTCGGTAAAATTGAAAACCGCTACAACTCACCTGATACGTGAGGGTGCGACCGCATTTTTGAAGCCTGACTCCTAGACACTAAGTGTTTAATGTTCTAATCTTCAACCAACTCTTTGGATTGGAAACCAGCAAGGAAAAGTTTAAACAAAAGTAAACCAAAACAATTTTTATTAATCTCAATTTCATGTTTATCAAAAGCCATGAAATTACAACTATTTATAGACAACAAATAAGTAAATCTAAACCTACTAGGACTAGGACAAGCTCCTAGCCTATAGCTCCAAGCAACCTAAGTGGATTAGGAATACTAAACCTACTTAGATTAGGAAATTATCAAAACCAACCTACTTGGCAGTTTGTGCGGTTTTGGTTTTTGCTTTCATTTACTGACCAAATGAACTCTGATTCTTGTGAAACCGCTTTCATTAGTTAGCTAACATATTGGCGTTTCCAAAAACATATTATTAGGCATATGTTTTCCTTGAGCTTCAAGTCCGTATCTGCAGTTCTTTAGACTCCTAGGAAAACTAACAAACTCCTAGAAAAACCCTTTCAAGTGAAAGGTAAAATTTGTAAGGAAAAATCTAGAAGAAACTAAGTAAAAATATTAAATGATGCATTTCTTTCCTTCTTAGGGTAGCCTATATTGGAGTTTTTTAGCCCCTTTTAAAATATTTCCCTCTTGATGCACGTCATAAATTTACGTCAAGACTGGATTGGTTGAGCTTAAAAACTTGTAGGGGCAAGCTCTTGGTGAACATGTGCTTAGCGAACATAAAAAAAAGGTGAATGGATTATAGTTTTAGCAGTTTAGCTAATACAAATTCCAAATTCCTGTAACATTTTACCTTTGCAATTAACCCCAAAATGATCTCAACAAAATGTCAAATTGGGTAAGTAAAATAAGACAGGGAATATATCAATTTTTGCCTAATGTAGTGACTGAAAAGGGAGATGTAGTTTGTTTCTCATTCTTGGAATCCTAAATACACAATTTTAATTTTCTATATTTTGGTCCACGATGAGTATAATCCATCCCTTTATTAACTTAAAATTACTAACCTATGTGCTTCCTCTTGTGTATGATGACATAAGTCTTTGATGACAATAGTTTGATATAAGTAGAACTGGCAAACGGGCCGGGTCGTGCCGTGTTCGTTTCCGGGGTCATAGATAAACGGGTTGAAGACCCCCTAACACGAACATGACCCGTTTAATAGGATAGCCAAAAACAAACACGACATGTTTATTAAACGGGTAACACGAACATAACCCGTGTAACCCGCTTAGATAAACGGGTCGTGTACGTGTTAAAAAATTAAACCCTTGTATTAAAAATAAAACCTTAATTTTTCCTAGAATATTAGTTCTTCAAATATAATTTAAAGCATTGCAGCTTTCAATTGATTTACAAGTTCCAAAAGCTCCAAATTTATCCACTGCTATGAGAGAGTTAGAGAGTGAATGAGAAAAGGAAGAGATGAAGATAAAGAATTATTACTCTGTGAAATTCGAATCATAAAAGTGAAAGCATTATACATTAAACAGATGATGAACAAAATAATTTGAGTAATAGATTAAAAAAAAAAAAAAACAAACAAACAAAACAAAACAATCGAAAATCTTAAAGGATATTATAATAAAAGGAAAAAAAAAGTCAAGAGAGTAAGAGTGAAAGGGAAAGAGTTAAGTGAGAGAAGTAGCCAAGTAGGGATGACGGCTAGTTGTAGTATTAGTATTGATTGAGATTGGGTTATTTTTTCATTTGGGCCATTTTTACTATGGGCTGATCCATAGTGTAATAGTTGTTTTTTTATTTTAAGTTATTAAACAAGTAAACAGGTTGACCCGAACACAACCCGCTTATTAAATGGGTTGACTCGTGTTACTTTTGTGTTATAATTTTCAACACTAACCCAACCCATTTATCTAGTGGTGTCGTGTTGTGTTGACCCATTGAACTAAACGGGTTGAAAACCCTTAACTCTAACCCGCTTTTTTCTTGTCTGGTTCGTGTCGTGTTATCGTGTCGTTTCAGCTTTTCCCAGCTCTAGATATAAGGTCTTAAATTGTACAAGTAAAATGAATTGAAATAAATAATAAAATAAAAATAAAAACAAGGCTTGGACTGCCCAATTGAATGGAATATGGCTTTATGGGTTGTTTCTAATTTTTGGAATCTCAAATAAATTATTTTAAATTTCTATATCTTGTTCCATGATGAGTATAATTTATCGCTTTATTGACTTAAAGTTACTGACCTATGTGCTTCCTCTTGTGTATGGTGACATCAGTCTTTGATGACAATAGTTTGATCATGATGGTAATTATCATGATCATAGTAACATTTGTGCATTAAATACTTTATTGGAAGCATTGCATGAAGGATCATGGTTGATGTCTATGATTTTTAATATGCTTGTACCTATTATCTTTCCAAGATTACTAATCTGTCAATTTTATCATGTGTGTATGTCTTGTGTGGGCTATTTTAGTTAAACACAATCATTTCTGACAAGCTCAGAAAGATGAAGCACCAATATGTTGAACATATGACAGATATAATTCCATATAATGTAGTCTTAATTTTTCCTTAGAGTTTAGACCCATTGCAGGTTTATAAATTGCATAAATTGCTTTTTGTTAAAAATTACTGTTCTGGAAATAGTTTAACTGTTAATTCTGCAACCAGTTTCGGGCTTATCCTTTAGAAGTAGAAGTGGATTGAGGATGCTAACAAGCATTGATAGCTAATTGTTGTGTCCTATTGCGGTAGTTTTAAGTACCAAAATTAGTTTTGACACTTCATAACATGATTAAGTTCTTTGGCTATCTATTGTTAACTTATATTTAAAATTTAGACGTGATAAGAGATAATGAGGTATTATAACTGTACCTTATAAAAAGTATAAGATTGCTCTTATGATTTGCGTGCCGCCAATTATACCCTTCAAAATATGTATTTACATGTTTACCCTCATTAATATGTACACTTAAATAAATGTGTTATACGTATCAACTATATTGTGTTATTGTGCATGAAGGACATTTATAGAATTACGTTTAAGTGTGCTTGAAGGACATTTATAGAACTACATGTAAGTGTGAATGAAGGACATTTATAGAATTACAAAAAAAGCAGATTTGTTATGTAATTCTGAGTTTTTTATAGGACGGGGCTTAGGGAGGTCATGGGGATTCAAGGAGTTGATGGATGCAAAACAGAGAGCAATCATATTATTGAAGTCCAACAAACTCTTGGAATAGAAGCTGCAAGGAGCTCTATCATCAGAGAAATTAACAAGGTCATGCAAAGTCATTCTATGGATGTAGACATACGCCATATGATGCTTCTCGCTGATGTGATGACATTTAAGGTTATATCTTTATTCATGATTTCTGTTCACATTGATAGGGATGGTTTCTTTTATATTCTGAAAACAGATTAAATATTTGTTGCCTTTATTGCTCATGTAACAGGGGGAGGTTTTAGCAGTTACTAGAGTTGGGATTGCTAAAATGAAAGAAAGTATTCTGATGTTGGCATCTTTTGAAAAAACTGCTGATCATCTTTTTAATGGTTCTGTGAATGGGAGGGAAGAAAAAATTGAAGGAGTTAGTGAATGCATCATCATGGGTGTACCAATGCAGATTGGCACTGGAATTTTGAAAATCATGCAGAGGTATGTTGACAATATATTATTGTGGTGGACTTTATTTTTTCTTCCAAGTGCCTTACCTGTTCGGGACTTCGGGTTCATAAAATGTGTTGCATGTATCAACTATATTGTGTTATTGTAGATGTCTTGACGTCTTGCTACTAAATCTGCAATTTTACTAGAAATAATTTGAGTAATTTTGTCTTGTTTAATTACAAGATGTAAAGAAAAATATTGAATAGCACCAAGTGATTACTAATGTGAAAGGAGGGGTTAAAGACAGTCTTGTTCTCCAATCGTTGTTGGTAATGTTGCTTTGTATATAATGACGAGTGTGCTGTTGCTCAAAGAATTCAGAAGAAAGAGAAATGGTATATGTGAAGAAACTTTGCCAATGAGAAATCTAATTTTCTTTCCCTTCAATTTTATCTCAAGGCTACCGAAAGGAACTAGCTTCTGCACTTTGCCTGATACCAAAGAGAAAGCAGGGATAAAACAAATTTTAAAAGGGACAATCGTGAGGATTAAATGACTTATCCCCTTTCTCTCTGCATAACTGTCATGCTTAGAAGATTGGCTTTTTTCTTACTCCTAAGGTCCTACACTAGCCACTCACAATTAAAATAGGTTGAAGTTCAGATAGCCTTGAAAGGAAATGCAAGAACATGTTTGTGGTTGCCTTAATGGTGAATGGATAGGGAAGTGTCCCTAACTTATAGGAAACTCATCAGTTCACTCTTGATTTTATATTTACCTGTTGGGCAAATACATTTGTCCAAATACTATTTCTAATTTCAGTATTCTATAAAAAAATACCATAGAAAAATAATCCCTATTCTATTGGTAGCCATTCAGATGATTGTGTGTAACAAGTATCTTCAAGGTGTGTGAAGATAAGACCTTCCTACTCTCCTACTCTCCCATCCCAACCTTTGAACACTATATCCAAACATATCGCATCCAAGGTTTAAAGAAAGTTGGATGTAGACACCCATGCTCCTCATGTCACAATTCTCAAGTGTATTAATTTTTTTTTTTTTTTCAATTTAAATCTGAAACATAACTCTCATTTTTATTTTTTCAACTGCATATACCAACTTAATGCAGATGTTCTGTGAAGTTTCATCTTGACTTAGAAATATGTTAGTGTTTTTATTTTTTTCAACTGCATATACCAACTTAATGCAAATGTTCTGTGAAATTGAATCTTGACTTTGGAATATGTTGTTTGGGACAGCATCTTTGATTAACTAAATGAAATCTTATGTCAGATATTTATTTTCAACTGTCAACCTGTATTAACAGGGATGATAAATACTGAATCGATGTAGTTGTTCTGTGAAACACCTTCAAAGCTAATTAACTCAAATTTCTTTTCCTAAAGAGAAGCCAACAGACCATGTTGTTGGGTTTGTAAAACTTAATTAGCATAATGAAATCCTTTGTTGGGTATCTTTAGTCAATCGACAATGCACAATGACTATGGAAGTGGCATAATGAAATATTGTAAAACTCGGTTGAGTGCTGCTTCACTGTGAACTTTTTTCTTCTTAGCATGAGCTTAGATTTATATCCTACAACTGTCAGTGGAAGGCTCTAAAGAGATGTATCTAACAAAGTTGCAGCCTTATTAAACTGAAGATGTTAGGGCCTGTTCTCTTCAACTTATTTTCAGTTTAGTTCAGTTCAGTTCTTAACCTAATTTCCTTCTCTCATAAAATATTCAATTCAGTTCAGTTCACCTCCAATGAGTTCAGTTTAGTTTAGCTCGGTTCATAGAACAGGCCCTTAGATAACACAATTTCGTGGTAATTCAGATTCGACTCACTTTTAATTAGTTTCATTTTTTAAGCAAACCCCCTATTTACCTACTTACCCCAACTTCATCTGTTTTACTTTATCCACGTTTTATCTTTCCGTACTCAACTGTTTACTCCATTTCTCTTACTTTATCCCTCCCCCCCCCCCCTCCGCCCCTCTCACCCCCACCCCTTTGTATTAGCCTCTAATTTTTCCTAACATATAAAAAAGTCTATAGTAAGTGGCTTGAAGTTTTAGTAATAGAGGGAGTACATCAAAAATATTTGTTTGTGAACCAATTTTAATATTTTGTATGAATTATACTGAAATTTCATAATTTAATAGCACCTTGCATCATGTCCACTGATGTCCAGTGAAAGATAATGTACTTGTGTTATGTATGGGCTTGAACTTGCACTGTGCATACATCAGAAGTTTTTAGATCCAAACATAATTTAATTGCAATTTTTTCATCCTTATACAGAAATGATTCTCTGCCAGCACTCAATTACGCATCAGATCCGATAGTTTCTTGATTGATTAAGTAAGAGCCAATGATTGAACAAGCAACATCAATTTAATGTTTAAAATGCAAAGACCAAGGTAAAGTATTGGATGGTTCTCATTTATTACAACTTCTCTCTCAAATTTGATCTTTTCATTCCATTTTTTTAAATCTGCGCTAGACTTATGAACTTTTTCACCACTATGCAGGATGGTTATATTTATATTGCAACTGTGACCTGTGACCTGAAATTGGCCTGATCTTATCTAGATAACCCTGATATGGGGTTGCTGAAAAAATCATTCCAAATCAGAGAGGTTCTTAGCGTAGCTAATAATGTTCTGAAATTTAATTAATCATTGCTCGAGCTCACAAAACTAATAATACATCTGTAAGTGTCACATTAGTTATACCAAATAATTTAGTGAGCGTGTTCATAGTTTGAGGATAGGGGAACTGAAGTACTGATAAATTGGAGTTTTATTTATACAGTGATCATTATAATTCTCTTCTGGATACTGTTCTTGGAAACAGGCTCTATACTGGTTCAGTTCCGAAGAAGATGAAGCTACATTTTGAAGAAGACAGGCTCCTTTTTTGATTTTTTTTTATTTTTTTTATTCCATCTACAGTAATTCTAGTACTCCCTTCATATTTTATTGCTTGCTCCACTTTCCTTTTGCAGCTGTATTTTATTATTACTCACTCTATTTCTTATTTTGGAAACTTTTTTTTTAACAATATATCTCTATTTTCCTTTCCACATTGGTCCCTTCACATTATATTTTAACATTTTTCATATTCTATCTCCTTCCCACTTTATTCACTTTTGCTTTTTTAGTTTTTTATTATTATTTTTTTAATTCTTCTACCAATACCACTTCCATCATACTAGTAATAAAATATGGAGGGAGTATGATACATTAAAGTAATAAATGAATTGTAGTTATTTGAGAAAATGAATGATGATGATGTTATCAATATTTTTGAAATTTTTTATTTTGCCATCATTGAGATTTTTTTTTTCCAAATTATTGATTTAACCGCCTAGAAAAGGACAAAAAAAATATATTTTATCACCACTTAGGGTATGTTCTCATACGTTGAAATTCAGTTCAGTTCAGCTCAGCTCCTAATTTCCTTCTATAAAATATTCAGTTTAGCTCAATCCAGTTCAGTTCAGTCCAGTCAGCTGATTTCAGTCAATGAGAACAGACCCTTAATGGTTATTGTTAATCTCACTATAAATTTATTTTCTCATTATCATATTGAATATATGTTGTTTTAAGGTTTTTTTTTTTTTTTTTTTTTTTTTTTTTTTTTTTTTTTTTTTTTTTTTTTTTTTTTTTTGAAAAAAGTTGTTTAAAGGTTTTTGCTGTGTTAAACTAGCTAAGTTGCTTAGATTTCTAAACTATGTAATGAAATACAGTATTATTTTTATGAGTAAATGTAAATTATAGTCCCTAAAGTATTGTATTTGTGCACTTTTAGTCCCTCTGAACTATTTTGTGCACTTTTAGTCCCTTTGCCACCACTGTTGGTGTTTTCTAGCCAAAAGTTAAGGGACCTGACCTAGCATTAGTTAAAGGACCATGACTCATATTTTTTTTTAATTTTTCTATTTTTTTCTTTTTGTCACAATTTACTAAAAAACACTTTAATTTTAATTAGTTTAGGGACCAAGCTACTCCAATATCTTTCTCTCTCAATATTCAGATGTGGGTTTTTTTTCTTCCCCTCTTTAATTAAACCCTAATTTCTTCTTCTTTTCTCTAAATCTTTAGCCAAAAGGCCCAAAATTAAATTTTTAAAAATAAAAAATCAAATTAAATATTAAGAAACATAGATGAATTAAATCTCTAAAAAAATTTCACTTTTCTGAATTTCGTTGCTCTAAGATAACAACACAAATGACGATTCTTTTTTTTTTTTTTTTTTTTTGAAAGCAGCTAATGTTGAATTTTTGGGAGCAATGTGGTTAGATTTTTGAGGATGAAAATGTCAAAATGTTGGGGAAAATGGTTATTTTTTTGGAAAAAAATAATTGTAATTTCGGAGAAGTAGTCTAAATTTGACAAAATTTGGGAAAAACAGTTATATTATGAATTATAGGGGAAGAAATCTGGGAAAGTATGAGATTAATGGTGGTTTGGAAATTTTGGAATTTGTTGAATGAAGGTTGACGATTTTGTATTGTGGTGGGACAGAGAGGTGGGTGAAGTGTGTCCAGAGGTGGCGCCTACGTGGAGAAGACAGAGGTGGTTGCGGCGGAGTCGATGGGGAGTAGAGAGAGAATGGTGATAAGGAGGTTATCTTGGAGGTTGCTTACTTCTTCTTCGAGAAATTCATTGCCATTGTTAATGAGTTTGAGTTTAATCTTCTTCAATGGTGTTGACATTGAGAAGACGGATATTTCTAGGTGAATAACAAAATTAAGGAAGACTAATTTTTCTAGGTTTAATTCATAATTTCTTGGTGTTTTAGATTATATGGGTTTTCTTATTGAATTAGAATTAGTGAGAAGAATAATACTCTGTAAGAATAAGGAGGAGGAGAAATGAGTTAAATTACATGTTTATATATTTTTTAGGATTTTTTTAGAAAATAACACCACAAATTTTAAATTTTTTTGATTATAACACCTCATCATCTTAAATTTTTATTATAACACCACCAAAAAACCAAAAAAATTGATTTCACCACCAACTAACAGTTTTTGGATGGAATCCGTTAGTGGGACCCAACAAATACACGTGGCACTCATTGATTAGTTTAAAAAAAAATAAAAAGTCTAAACCCTAACCCAACCAACCTTACCACCGCACCACCTTACCGCCGACAACATAACTCTAGTCGAAAACCACCAGTACCCCACCTTGACCGGCGAAACAAAGCAACTTCCACCCCTACATCGGAGAAACCTATCGAGCGACCACCACCCTTACCTGTTCACCCCTTCCCCCTCCTCGAAAACCAGCCCAGCCAAGTCGTTCAAACCGCCGCGCAAAACCACTGTGTAAAACCACCCCTTTTTGCCCCAATCACCCTTGAAATGGCCAAATTGACCATCAAAATTGCTCATCTAGGGTTTCCATGGTTAATTCCGGCCATTTTGAGGGTGAAAGGGTAAAGGAGAGGTGTGGCTTTTGGCTGCTATAACACCGATCGTTGGGGCTTAATCGCCAATGTTCGATGTTTCAAGGTTGGGTTAGGTGCGTTTTCCGGTGGCTGGGGTGTTTCAAGGTGGGTTTTCGGTGGCTGGGGTGTTTCAAGGTGGGTATTCATTGGCTCGGAGCTTCGGGGGTTAGTTTGGGTGACGGTGGTGGGAACCCACCGGCGATGGTGGCTGGTTTAGCATTTTAGGAATTTCTTTAATTTTTTTTAATCTAATAGATGAGTGACACGTGTCAAAAGTGAGCCCCACTAACGAATTTCATCCAAGAATTCGTTAGTTGGTGGTGAAATCAATTTTTTTATTTTTTTTTTAATTTTTTTGTGGTGTTATAATACTTCCTCCGTTCTTTTTTTATTGCACCATAAGGGATTTCACGCTTGTCAATGCATTACTTTAGCTATCAATATCTTCAGTTATAATTTTGTAAAAATTATAAAAATTTGATATTTGAAAAGTAGAGTTCGACACAAATCTAACTAGATTCACATGACTATATTTTTCCTAATGTATAAATCACAAATGATGGTCAAAGAAGATTAAGTAAATAGTGTAAAAGTCCTAATTGTGCAGTAAAATAAAAACGGAGGAAGTACAAATTTGAGAAAAGGTGGTGTTATAATCCATTTTTTTCAAAATATGTGGTATTTTAAAAATAAACATCCTATTTTTTAATATATATTTTTTTAAAAAATAAGAATAGAGGATTTTTTTAGTTTTTTTAATATTTTTGAAGAAAAAGTTAAGGATTTTTTTCTGGTGTTTTGGGAATTTTAAATAAAATTTTGACCAAAAAGAAAAAAAATATGAGTCATGGTCCCTCAACTTTTGCTGACTAGGCTTGCTCCCTCAATTTTTGGGTGTAAAACACCAAGAGTGGTGGTTGAGGGACCAAAATTGCACATACAGAAGTTGAGGGACTAAAAGTGCACAAATACAATAATTTAGGGACTGTATTGTACTTTATTCTTACTTTTATTACAATGAAAGTATATTAACAAGAATTAAATTTATTATCTACATAAGTAATATAACTAAACAAAACAAATTGAATTATTTTACCTATAACGATGTCAAGGTTTTATTTTCTTTTATAATGATGTAAAGGTTTAGGATTTAAGGATTATGGTTATTGGTGTGTGAAACTAAATATATACTACGTTATTAAAAGATTTAGGGAGTATAGATTGTTTGGAACTCATGCTATACACCTTATTCGTTCCTATTTGTGAAATTGTAACGTAGTTGGATCGACAATGTTACATGAAAATTTAAGTCACCTTCATTTTATTCAAAAGATCTTCCGTGGACCTACCTTATGGTCTCTCGTGCACACAACAATACAGGCAGCCCGTTTTATACTTCTTCCCACCCAAAAAAAATTAAAAAAACCCCTATATATGAAAAACCTAGCCACGCTAACGCTGCAAAATTCATCAATGGAAGAATCAATCTCAACAAATTAATTCATGGTTTGCTAAATTCATCAATGAAACAACAATTTTCGGTTGCTATCAATCTCAACAAATCAATTGAATTTAAATCAAACACAAATAACAATGAAGGTATCAATTACGCTTTTAATTTGATTTACTTTGGCAAAAAAAATCGAGTAAATAGTATGAATTATATTTAATATATTTCAGATTATTCGCAAATTACAATTGAAGATCTCAAAAACAATGGACCCGAACAGCATGAAATTGATTATTTTGAAGAAGACGAACAGAGGATCGGATAACGATAATCTTCAATTGAGTGCTATTTCTACTATAACTGATGGTGTTCGAATGCTATTTGATGGTGTTTGGTTGATTCGATTAGATTTAGGATGATGATATTCAACATATTGTTTTGTAGTTTTGATTTGATTTAATTTATATTTTTTTCTGAGAAAGATGATAGACATATTGTGTAATTGATCTAATTCGACTATTAAAGCTACGGAGCATTATAAATCTAATAAAAGTCAGTGGCTATTTTGCCATTAATGTTCTATATTATCTCAAGGTCACTATGCATAGCTAATTAATTGTGTTTCCTATATGATGAGTTTGAAAGGACTGTTATTGTGAAAGAATTGCTCTTATAAAGTCACACAACAAGGGTATTGAGTTAAATAAGTAAGAGACCCAAATAAGTAAGAGACCCATTAATGGGCCTCATGAGATCATGACATACCATATGGAGTGTTACGCTAAAGTAGTTTGATTAGGCTTAGGAGTTTGGGATTAACATGGACTCTTATTTAGAGATATGATCTATAAATAAGATCCATGCGTAGGGTTGACATAAGTCACCATTAATAGTCAGTGAATTGTGTACAAGGCAACCAGTATTCCAAACCCTAATTCATCTCTCTCTCTCCTCACATACACAGCTTTCTCTCCCCCCCTTCACGTCTGTACAACCATCCACCCTAGGTGGTTCGTGGTGTTGGTTCGTCTTTCTCTTCTCCATTGAAGGTTGAGTGAAGCGTTCAATCACAACTAGCTGACTAGCATTAGTGGAGGTTTTACCTGTTCCCGTGGACCAAGTAGAGGAATCACGCTTGAAATTCTTTATCTCCCATTGTTCTTGCTCGATCGCACGTGGAATCACGCTTCAAAGGTACAATTACTTGTTGTTTATATGTTATGCAATGAGATCTTGAAATTAGGTGCTTTATGAATACGATTCATGTTTTTCCGCAATTAGTACCTATAAACTCCTACAGTGGTATCAGTTAGCCTATTGCATTTACGCATATTGAATTTTAATTCTTTGATAGTCCACAATCTTAATTCAATTAGGAGGGAGAATAATTTAATTATTGTTCAATCTTTATATTAAATGAGATTTAATTTTTGGAATTGTTTAAATGTGATTTAAAATTGCTCAAATTTTCTAAAAAAATCCGAATTATGCCCTAGAATTTTCGAAAATTGTGATTGAAATAAAGACCTAAATTATGATTTTTTGCTTAATTTTGATGATTTTCGAATATATATGCTTCATAAATTTAATTGGGTTGATTTGATACATAAAATCTGATTTTTGTATTATCAATAATTTTATCTAAGTGTTAGATTAAATTTGAATTAATTTTGTGAAGAACCCTAGATTTGAAATTGAATTATGAATTTGATTTCAAAATTGAATTAGGAATAAAAGTTATGTTTTAATTCAAAAGACCTAATTTAATTTAATTTTACAAAAGCTGTTTAATTAAATTAAATCTAAAAAAAAAGATTAATTTTGGGAGGGGACAGCCGTGGCTGGGTGGACGAACCACCGTCAGGTGGCCACGACGGCTGCACAGGTGGTCGAAAAGGGTGCATCAAGGAGGGCGGCGAGTTGCGGATAGGTGACAGCAGGAAGTGCAACTGTTGCACTGCCGCAAGCTGTTGCCTACTGCAGCCAACAGACGTAGGTGGCTGGGCTCCAACCTAGCTGCGACACAAAACAGCAGCCCTCAGACGATGGTGGCAGATTTCAACCAAGATTCAGGTGCCCAACTGGAACATTATCAGCTAGGTGTAGGTGGCATCGTGGCTGGGCCTTGTCCTTAGCTACGCTGTGCGTTGGTTGGGGTTCTCCCTGACGTACAGGGTGGTTCCTGTTGCTGCGTTGGCTGGGGTTCTCCCTTAAATTAAAAAAAATTGTTTTATTTAAATTATTTTGTTTTAAAATATTTTCAAAATAAAATCTGATTTTATTTTTTGTATAAGATGAAATTTCAAAAGTAGATTTTGGATAGGATTTGTTAGGATATTTTGAGCATATTCCAAAAAGATAAAGATTGATTTAAATAATGTGATTATCCCATAATTATTTTAGGATATAATTGATTTAAAATTTTGTGATTGGCTACTAATTAGGATAGAATCTCCTAAGTTAGTTAGGATAATCTTTGAGGATAAATATAATTTATCTTTTAAGATTAAAATAAGATTTGATTCTATCTCATGACTAATTTAAAATATACGATATTTTATTGATGGTTATGAATAATATATGATATTATCTAATTGCAGTAATTAAAATCATAAACTTAAATATAAAAGAAAAATTGAAAAGAATAATCCCACCTTTGTCATTTATGCTTAAAACAATCCTACCTTTGAATAATCTAGAAATAATCACATCTTTGCCCTTCATCTGCTCAAAACAATCCTACCTTTGAATTAGGGATGGCAATGGGTCGGGTCCACTAAGACCCGGACCCAGACTCGAAATTTTAGAGGTGGATCCAGATCCGATCTAGACCCACCGGGTCTAAAAAAATCAAACCCAGATCCATCAGGTCTAGCGGGTGTCGGGTTTAAAACGGGTCCAAATATAAATATTTTTTTTATAAATTTTCATAATCTTATATATATATACTACCTCCGGTCCAAATTACTTGCAACTTTGGAATATTTTACATATATATATATATATATATATATATATATATATATATATATATATATAGGTGTTTTTTGTATATGGAAGTTGGATCTGTCTTTTTTGTCTTTTTCCTGAGATCAAAAGGTGAGGAACTCTGTACTGCTTACTACTACTACTACTACTACTACTTGATATAATAAAAGATGCATATTAAAAAAATGTTCGTATTTTTTATACACAAATGACTTGTTCATTAAAAAGTAAAGACAATGCATGAAAAAAAAAAAAAACTTAAAAACTACTCCCTCTGTCCCCAATTGTTTGCCCCAAACAATATATCCACTTTATTAAGGCTTTGAGCAAAAATTGGTGCACATGGATTGACACAAATATCAATGAGGAGAGAGATAGAGAGAGTGCAAGTGGGAAAACATGCCAAAAGTAGTATGGAGCAATCTTTTGGGGACACCTTAAAAAGGAAAGTGGAGCAAGCAATTAAGGACAGAGGGAGTAAGATTCTTGGTTGCTTGTTGTTTTGGTGACACACTTTCTCTAAAATCTGTCTTCTCAACCTCTAAATACGTAGTATATTACTAATTTAATATATATAATAAATTGGTTTATTTTAATAATAGTATGTTTAATATACATTTTTTTATTTATAAAAAAAATAAAAATTAAAACGGGTCCATGGGTCGAATCTGGGTCCAAAAAGTGTAGACCCAGACCCAGATCCGACCCATTAAACTTAGACCTAGGCCCAACCCAGATCCATCGGGTCTAAAATTTAAGGACCCAGACCCTAAAATATGGGTCAAGTCCAACCGGGTCTGGGTTGGGTCTAGGACCCATTGCCATCTCTACTTTGAATAATCTAGAAATAATCACACCTTTGCCCCCAATCTGCTAAAAAAAGTCCCATGACCGGTTTGCTAATTTTGTGACCAGTTTTAGGAGGTGACTTGTCAAGTGTCACCTTATGATTTGTAGTATTGATTTTTTTTTTTTTTTTTGGTAATTTAGAGGTTTTATTGCCAAAAAAGATCAATTTACAACCAAGTTCCAAAGAGGAACAGAACTAGACTAGGAGGAACCTAGTAAACAAACAGAAGCTACACAAGCTTATCTATCCACTCCCTATTCTCCTTTGCTATCTTCCTTGTATTCATATTCCTAAGTCTAGTTACAATATCAAATTTAATGCTCTTTACAACAGTATGTATACAAAAAATCTTCTGCTCCCACAAAGCAGTGTTTCTTGACTTCTAGATCTGATATATACAACCCAGTATACACATATGCAAGACCCTTCTGCAGAAATCTTTCTTAACTCTTCTTATGCCACGTCTAGCACTAGCCAGATTGACTAGATTAATCCCAGTATCCAGCCTGTTACTGATTTCCTTCCAAATCATCTGACTGTACTTACATTTAAAAAACAAATGTTCATGATCCTCCTGCATATCACCACAGAGTAAACAACTAGCATCTGTAGGAGTACCAAACCTCAGCAATCTGTCCCTGGTCATCAACCTGTTGTGCCAAGCAATCCAGCCAATGAACTTATGCTTTGGAGCAGCCCATTTTTCCCAGACCAACTTGTCCCAATTGCAGCCAGTCAGATCAGGTCTCAGGTCCTTATACATCCTGCTAATGCTGTACATACCCTACCCTATTTGAGCAGGATCTAACACACTTTTCATTTTTATCTTTAACTCTGCAGATTTGCTTCCAATACCAACTTGAATCAGCATTTGGCTGATAATCAAGCCAATTCTGATTTTTAATATAGACTGCATTAATCCATCTTACCCACAGATTTTCTTTCTTCTGAGAAATTGCCCAAACATGTTTCCCCAGAGCTGCAGTATTCCAGTCCTCTATGCTTCTCACACCCAAACCACCTTCCTTCTTTCTTCTGCAAACCATGTCCCAAGCAATATACCCTGATCTGTTCTTCATATCACCTCCCCAAAGATAATTTCTGCATATTGCATTAATCTGATGAAAAATAGATTTAGGAAGAACCATAATCTGAGCCCAATACACCTGAATGCTCAATAACACTGAATTAATCAATGTTAGTCTTGCCGCAAAAGACAAATGTCTGGAACTCCAAACTCTGATTCTTGCACACATTTTGTCAATCATATGCTCACACTCAACAGCTGAAATTCTCTTAGAACATATAGGAACACCCAAGTATCTAAAGGGAAGCTTCCCTTTAAAAAACCCTGTAAGACCAAGGACTCTTGCATAGTCACAGCATCCATTCCAGCACAGAAAATGGAAGTTTTTTCAGGGCTAGCTTTCAAACCAGTTGCTTTAGAAAAAGCATCAAAACCCTTCATAACCAGCTTTACAGATTTCAAATCTCTTTTACAGCAAAGGATTAGATCATCTGCAAAACAAAGATGAGTCAACCCCATAGTCTTGCATCTAGGGTGAAAACTGAAATCCTTGTGTTTACTCACAACTTTTAGGATTCTTGAAAGATACTCAATGCATCTCACAAAAAGGAGAGGAGAGAGGGGATCCCCTTGTCTCAAACCTCTTTTTGAAGAAAAGAAACCATGAAGGGAGCCATTAATCTTCAAGGAAAATTTTGGAGTCCTAACAAGAGTCATAATTAAATGTATGAAATGGGCAAGAAACTCCAAAGCTATTAACATTTCTTCAATAAAGTCCCATTGTAGGGAATAAATTCAAGCCCTAATCCCACTAGCTCGAGCCCCACTGTGATCATACACTAAAGTACGGTGGCGTCCAAAAGGGAAGAAGATAGAGCAAAAGAGTCGCCAACAAGTTTTAGGAACTTATAAACCGTTCACAAGGTGAAGGTTACACCCCTTAACGATCCAAGAGATCGTTAACTCCATAAGGTCTAGAACCAAATAAGGGTTCGGGGATGATGGTACAAATCCAACCTAAAAGAGATTGAACCTGCCCTAATAATAGGCTTCTACTTTATTCTGATCGTATTCATGTGCGCTTTCCGACTAACATACAATCAATAGGATTAACCCTAAACCCGTTTAATCTATGTTGGTTGAATATAATGCTCAAACAACCTATCATTGGGGATCACTTGAATTATAATCACAATTAACCCTAAACAAGGTTATTTATTATCTTATTAAGCGTGATTACAAGTACCAATCCCCTTTAAACATGCATAAAAGATGTGATCAAGCAATAAATAATAAGCATCAAGCAACATAATAAATAATCAATATCATGAATAATAATTAATAATCATATCATAATAATAATCATAATCATCATAAATAAAATAATCATCATCAAAATAATAATAAATTATAACAATTATAATCATAATCATGTTCATGTTAATATTAAAGCATAATAAAAATAGCAAGATCCTAGACATGATACTAACAAGATTAATAACAAACCCTAGCATGTCACTAAGCAATAAAAATCAAATCTTTAACCCTAACATGATACTAACAATCATAAATATTAGGAAGAACATAGGAAACATCACAGGAATCATATTTAATATTAAAAATACCCTAGACATGATACTAGGAATATCATAATAACAATGTAAACATGATTTCTACATCATAATATCAATTAAACCCATTAAATTACTTACTTTGATGCTTCGTACCTCTTTTCTAATAAAAAAATACACACGTTAGTAAGTTCAAGGAAAATAATAAACAAAACAATTAAATTAAATAATTGAAAGAGAGATTTGGGACCAAACCCTCATAAATTAAACCTTCCACGTCTAGGGCGAAGGCAACTTCGAATATGGCTAGGTGTTTCTAAGTCTTGTGAATTCGGAATTTTATATTTGAAAACAAAGTTTAGAAAAGAGAAAGAGATGAAATAATCAAGAAAACTTGATGAGAATTGGTGAATGATTAAGAGAGAATTAGATAATTAATGATTGCGAATGAAAACTGATTGTAGGTGAATGAAAACGGAGTTTTTAATACGTTATTTATAGAGAAAATCAGCCAAAAAGATAAAATATCAAAACAGAGCACTTGGCGCACGCAAAACGAGATTGGCCCACGGAAAACAGAGCTGGCGCCAGCACCAGGCTATTGGCGCCAGGCGCCAGGCCTGGTTCCAGGCGCCAGGCCTGTTTTTTACGCGTTTTTGTTTTTATCATATTAAAATAGTTTGTAGATAAAAATATATGGCCAAAATAGTGGAAGGGTGTCAGTTTTGGATAAAGTTTCATGTCTCATTCATATCTTTTTCGTTATAACTCGAATTTAATATTATAATATATCATTGGAAAGATAATTTCAAGATCTATCCAACCATATAAAATTTTGATAAATATTATGAGGCACGAAAATAAAATCTGAATATATTTTACTTCGTACAAAACAAGGATTCTTAAAAGGAGTAGTTTTATTCAATTTCAAACTCTTTAAAACATAATTATCAATCCTAACTCCATTAGGATTTAAAAGAACCTTCTAGAGTATTCTAAAAGACTTTAATCAATCCTAATAACTTTAGGAATGATAATTAATAATAGGCCATCCTCTACATCATTGGGCCGCATATAAAAACCAAATCGGGCCCAGTTTAGTATTTTGGCCATAACTTCCTCGATATTCATCGGAATTGGGCTTATAATATATCGTTGGAAAGGTCTTTTCAAACCCCATCCAACTACACCATTATTGGACCCATATCATGGACCAACCAAACTGGATTGGTTGTTTTCTTAAAATAAGTTTTCAAAAACAGAGAGAAGATAAAAGAATTAAAACTATCCGCAACACTAAACTTTCCACACTTTCACTTCATTCGATTATGATTCGACGTGAAAGGTACTCATCACTGGTTTTGGTTTTGGGGAGAAACAAATGGGTGTCTACACCCATTCAACAGTGTCATAGGCTTTTTTTATGTCTAATTTAATCAAACAGCTAGGAGCCACATTTGCTCTCCCATACTGTCTAACTAGATCCTGACACACCATAATGTTGTGCACAATAAATCTGCTATGGACAAAAGCACTATGATTATCAGCAATGATGTGAGGCAGAACCTTCTTTAATCTATCACAAAGCACCTTAGAGATGCACTTTAAATCACATTGCAACAGGCTATTGGCCTGTACTCAGTAACATTAGCAGGGCATTTAGTTTTTAGAACTAAAGTCACTGCAGTTGTGTTGATCTCTCTAAGCATCCTGCCATGATCCAGAAAATCCAGAATAACTTCACTCACATCCTGCCCTACAATATCCCACGTTTCTTTGTAGAAGTTACTACCAAAACCATCGGGACTGGGGCTTTGTTATCATCAATAGCAAACATTGCAGTTTTAATCTCCTGCATAGTAAAAGCTGCATCCAGCTTTGATTTCAGCTTAGAGGAGATAATCGAGCCAGATTGCACAACAGCTCTATTCACCTGCATTCTACAATCATCTGAATTGCCAAGCAAACTATCATAGTACTGCAGAAAAGCATTAGGCACCTCACCAGGATCATCAATCCAATTACCTGCCATATCATGAATAGTGTAAATATTATTCTGCAACTGTCTCTTCTTCAAAGTTGCATGGAAAACAGCAGTGTTCTGATCTCCTTGAAGAATCCAAGTCACTTTAGACTTTTGTCTCAAAAAAGAGACATAGTTCTGCTGAGCAATAGAATACTCCTTCCTTGCCTCACTTTCCAAGCTTCTCTTAACAATATCATTTGGGTTCTGATGCATAGCACTCTGACAGATTTGCAGATTATCAGAAGCCATCTTATAAGATATCTCAACATCCTGAATGCCCTTCTTATTCAAGCCATTTAAAGCTTTTTTAACCTCCTTTAATTCTCTAGTAACTCTGTACATCTTAGTGCCCTACATCTGCACTTTCTAGGCTGCAGAAACAATGTCTTTAAAATCTGGAGCCTTACTCCACATATTAAAGTATCTAAAAGGTTTTTTCCCAGTAGCCTGTTCAGAAAAAACTGAAACAATACCAGGACAATGATCAAAGTCACCTTCATTAAGGAAACACATCTCAGAATGCTCAAAGACATCTTCCCATTTACCATTCACCATTCACCATACCCCTATCAATTTTAGAGAATACCTTAGCTGTACCCTCTTGTTTATTATTCGAGGTGTAAAAGTTTCCACTGTATCTCATATCAACAAAACCACAGTCAGCTACACACTATCTAAAGTCTGCCATGTCATTCTAGGAGTCAGGAGCCCCAATTCTCTCTTCAGCATTCAAAACACAATTGAAATCCCCTAAGATTAACCAAGGGTCATCAATTGAGCTATGTAGATTTCTCAAACTATACCAGAGAGTACCTCTATCCTTTGCATTATTAAAAGCATATATAAAAGTGCAATGGAAAGGAACACTTCTATTTTTTGCTTTAACAACACAATGAATAATCTGATCAGTACTGAGCAAGATAGTAACATCAAAGGACTGAGCCTTCCAAGCTAAAACAATTCTCCCATTAGGATGATTATTTTTATTACTAGTGAAACACCACCCATCAAAAGTTCTAAGGTAAAAATTCCCCATATTAGAGCTTTTTACCTTAGTCTCCAAGAGACCAACCAGACCACAATTATTAGCCCGAATAAATTGCTTTATTTTCAGTTGTTTATTGGCTAGGTTGGCCCCTCTCACATTCCATGCAAGGATTCTATCCTTGACTGTTAGAGGGCTCCCCCCTCAACAGTATGGAATCCAGGTTCATAACTTTCATCAGTCTAAGCCTCCATTTCACTCTCATTTTCAAGCACAGCAAAAGCATTCTTAACAGGCACATTAACACCTGAACCAGAAACTTTCCTTGCAGATCTAGTCACCATCTGAAACCCATCCTCATTTGGGGTTACCTTCTCCTTGCCTGTCACAACATTAGAGTTAATCTTAGGTCCCTGCTGTTCTTGTTTCTTCTTTGGAACCCACATTCTCTACTTCCCTTTCATACAATCAGAAGCCACATGCCCCATTTTCTTGCAAGTGGTGCAAACAACTGGCTTCCAGTCATACTTCAAAGATATAGACACTTTCACATCTTTCTCTTTGATAAACTCAATCATATCCGGAAAATGTTGATCAATCCCTACCTCCAATAGAACTCTAGCATACTGCAATTTCTCCCTCTTTTCAGTAGAAGCATCTAGGGGTGTACAAAAAATAGACCGGACCTGAAACCCGACCTGAACCGACCTGAATCGGACCGGACCTGGACCGGACCTGCTGATTCAGGTCCGGTCTCGGTCCTTGAAAATAAGCGATTCCGGTTTTCCGGTCCGGTCCGGGTAAAACCCGGAAAACCCCCGTCTGGACCTGAAACCCTGAATTAATAATTTTATATATATATATATATATATATATATATATATATATATATATATATATATATATATATATATATATATATAAAATAGCAACTCAGCAAAACCCTATAACTAATATCCTATATCAGAGTTTCTGATGGTTGTATCTCAAATTCTCTCATCTCCTCTCTCTTCTCAAACCCTAGATCTAATCTCCTCTCCTTGCCCAACACCGACAACCACCACAAGAAAACCACCGGAGTAGACCAGCAGCCATTATTGCAACTTCCGGCAATTTGGCGTCAACCACAGCAGCCGTTAGCCCGTTACCACCATTTAGCGTCGCAAGAAAACCACCGCAACAACCTCTCCTTCTCCTTCATCTCGGACCCAAGAAAACCACTGTGATGGGTGGTTTTAATTTTTTAATTTCAGATTTTTATTTTTTGTTCATTCGTTCGTCAATTTCCAGATTTTGATTTCTTATTCATTCATTCGTCAATTTCCAGAATTTTTTTTTTCGGATTTTAATTTTTCTGTTTTTGAATTTGTATTATTCAATTTTTATTATAGATATGTTTTTGTTCAATTTGTATATTAGATCTATTTTTTTTTGTTAATTTGTGTATTCAATATTCTGATCTTCTTTTTAAAGTCGTGAATTCTCGACTTGTCTGCAAATTCAGACCACTTGTGTGGATCGTGTTTTTCCTGTGGATCGTGTTTTGCCTTTTGTATTCTTAGTTCTCGGAATATGATGAAATTAAGAGTGCATAAGTGAAATATTAGTGGGCTTTTGTGGTTGAATATCAGTATACCACTAAAGGCACTAGTCTTCATTTGTACATAATTGAAATGTAAGTTCTGTGTACAGATTATATTTTTTAGTTTTGAGTTACTCTCGATAATCAATATATATATACAAAACAGGTCCATTCAGGTCTAAACCCGGACCGGACCTGATTTTTCAGGTCTGGCCCGGAACCGGACCTGTTAAATCAGGTCCGGTCCCCGGTCCTTAAAATTACCTAATTCAGATCCCCGGTCCAAACAGGTCCGGTCCAGGTCCGGTCCGGTTTTGGACCGGTGTACACCCCTAGAAGCATCCATTTTCACTAGGTTTCCCAAACTCCCCACAATCTTCTTGAGAGATTTTTCCCTTCAATACTTCACATCTAAGCCCCATAATTGAACCCAAGTTGGAACAATTCTAAATTCTTCCTTTGAAATCTCAATATCTTGAG
Source organism: Chenopodium quinoa (assembly GCF_001683475.1). Classification (NCBI taxonomy): domain Eukaryota; kingdom Viridiplantae; phylum Streptophyta; class Magnoliopsida; order Caryophyllales; family Amaranthaceae; genus Chenopodium; species Chenopodium quinoa. The sequence continues at coordinate 1,657,262 of NW_018744633.1, read as the reverse complement.
TCCAGGCTTTCATGAATATGGGTTTTGATAAGTGGTTTATTTGACCACTTATTGTGTAAATTTAAACCCGATTTTGCGATCATTTCCCCTCTTTCTAACCCAATTTTGAATGAAAATGTTTTTTCTCGGCTTTCCCCCCCTCTTGGTTTGTGTTTGTCCATGTTTTGCAGGTCTATGAGCTCGATTAGGCAGGCTTTCAGTGCATGAATCGTGTTTAAGACAAGAGGATTGAAGATTGGAGAGGGCGCTCCAGGGGAGCGGGCGTGCCCCTCTCAAGGAGCGGGCGCTCCTCGACTCTAGCCACATTCTGCCCAAGTTCAGGTGCTGTTAGGAGCGGGCGTGCACCTCTCATGGAGCGGGCGCTACTCCCTTTGAAGATTGAATCTGCCCATGCTGCTGGAACAGGGGAGCGGGCGTGCATCATGTGAGGAGCGGGCGCTCCTCCCTGACACTTTCAAATCTGATCCTTCATTGAAGCATTCTGGAGAGGGCGTGTAGCCGAAAGGAGCGGGCGCTCCCAGCTTAGGAGCGGGCGCTCCTCATTGTGGAGCGGGCGCTCCTCGCTGGGAATCCGTTTTCTTTTGACGGATTTCCCTATGTGTTTCGGGGAGTATAAATACTTCCCCTTTAGCTCATTTAGAAAAGGGGGGACAGTAGCCTTTTTTCAAAAACCTCTCTTAGTTTGAAACATTCCTTAGGATTAATTTAGCTTAGTTTTCATCAAATCAAATCATTGTATTAGTGAAATTCAAGAATTATTCTCAAAGTTTGGCAATTTGTATTCAACATTTGAAGCTTCAATTAGTAATTTCTCCAACCTTCTTCCTTTTAATTTAAGATTTTATTTGGTATTTGCATGTTATTTAAATCTTCCTAGTTCTTGGTAATTTGTTATTGGATGATAGTTATTTCAATTGTTAACCACTTTTCCCCAATTATTGAAGTATTTAGAACCCTAATTCTTGATTGCATGTTGATAAACATGAGTTGTGAGTAGTCTTCTTGCTAGGGGTTGGGTGAAGCTCGACCTTTTGGGTTAACTATGCAAATGTGGGAGAAGCATTGATGTTTGAATTGCAATTAAATTGATTATATGAGATTGCTTGTTAGTTCCTCATGATAGGTTTAGCTACCCTTGACTAAGGAGCTTGATAGTATGATATGCCTAATTTGACATGGAAGTGTAAATTGAGTACGTCATTACTTATTGTAATTTGATTATGTATCATCTATTGCTAAACTAATGAGGAATCTAAGTTTAGTAGTGTGAGTTGTTTTCTAATTGCATGAGGTTGATTTTACATATAGTCCTTGCTATATCTTGTCTATTTTACTCCGCGTTTGCCTATTTGCCTTGGTTGAGTGGATCTCATTCCCTAGTATCTTTAATTCATTGATTTAGAACCATAGTTTGTTTGTCTTCTAGACGAACCCCAATTCACCAATTGACTTCGAGTTAGCTTAAGTGTAAAGATCTTTGGCAATCATATCCCGTTCCTTGTGGACCGAACTCTTACTTGTCATTATGCTTGGTTTGTAAGGTGTTTGTTAATAAATGTTTTTGATTGAGTGTGGAATGTACGACCGTTCCAACGCCCATCAAAATGGCGCCGTTGCCGGGGAACGGTGTTGTTGATAGCTAATTGATTACTTGAGTCTAGTTCACCATAAAAAAATTTCAAAAAGATTGTTTCTTTTTGGCTACACTTGTAGCCTTGGTACTAATTGCGTTTGTTGAGAGTGTATGCGCAGAACTCATAACAGGATCTTGGTACCTTACGATCCCGAGATTGAGCAAACTTATAGAAGGAGAAAATGAGCCGGTTCTAGGCCGTTTACTACTCCCCCAGCTAGAGAGACCAATTTCGAGGAGGATCGAGATCAAATGGGTGACGCGGAACCACCACCTCAAAGACCTTTAAAGGAGTTGGGAACTCCGGGAGCTTATAGAGCTTCAAGCGGCATTGCTCCACCCGTTACTCAAGCCAATGACTTCGAGATTCGGCCCGCAATGATTAATTTGATTGAAAGGAGGCAATATAGTGGAGCAAAACATGAGAGCCCTCTTGCACACTTGAACGAGTTCGAAAAATATTGCAACACGATCAAGGTAAATGGGGTAACTCAAGAGTTTGTGAGACTAAAGTTGTTTCCTTTTTCTTTGATAGGAAGGGCTCTTGAATGGCTTGAGAAGGAGGTGAGGCCTAACTCCTTGAGAACTTGGGACGAGGTCACCACGACTTTCTTAGGAAGATTCTATTCCCAAAAGAAGACGGCCGAGGCAAGAGCTTTGATCCAAGGTTTCCGTCAAAAAGCTAGTGAAACCATTTATGAAGCATGGGAACGATACAAGGAATACCAAAGGGAGTGCCCTCATCATGGCATTCCGTCATATCAAGTGCTTCAAATTTTCTATGGGGGCTTGAGCCCACAAGGAAAGACTAGCTTGGATGCAGGAGCGGGTGGCCCGATTATGAACAAGACGGAGGAGCAAGTCATAGAGATAATTGAGGATGTGGTGAGGCACCACATGGATTGGCAAGAAGGAGAGAGAGATTCTCTAAACAAGGGAGGAAATGCGGTTTACTCCGTTGATCACCTTAATGCCATCAACAATTTGACCTCCCAAATCGCCAACCTTGGAAAGGAGATGACGTCCATTAAGGCAAAACTAGAGACCTCTAGTTCAACACAAGAGCATCCCTCCCAATCTAAGGGGAGAGGTATGAATTCTAACTCTTCTCCCTCTACTTCTAATAACATGCCTCGTGGATGTTTGTTTTGTGAAAATTGTGGGTCTTATGACCATGATACCTCTTCTTGTAATTATGATTTCCAACCCCAACCCCAATACGAAGATGGTAATGAAAATGAAAATGAACAAGTCAATGCCTTGTCTTATGATAATAGACATAGGAATGATAATCAAAGATACTTACCACCAAATAGAAGAGAACAAGGGGGGAATTCCTATAATTAAAGAGGAAATGATTACGATTACCACAATCAAAATCAATGGGGAAATAGGAACCAAAGGGACCAAAATCCCCAAGGTAACTACAACCAACAAGGTGGTTATGGTAACCATAATCATAAAAATCAAGGAAACTATGGGAATCAAGGGCAATTTCACCAAGGAGGAAACTCTAATAATCGGAACAATTGGAACAACAATAATAATAGAGGTTCTTCAAATCAAAATGCGTCCAATTCGAATGTTAGAGGTAATAGGGCTTCCCAAGACAACCACTATGCACAAGCACCACATAGTAGGTCTAGCTTGGAGGAAATGATGGAAAATCAAACTAAAATGTTCAATTCTTTCATGGCCTCAAGTGAAAAGAAATTTAGTGAAGTGATGACCCATAATAAAATGCTAGAGACACAAATTTCACAATTGGCCAATGCTTTGAAGGAAGGGACTAGCACTTCTAAACTACCACCCCAAGGACTAGATCCTAAGAGGCCTGTAAATGTTATATCAACAAGGAGTGGTAAAGTTTTGGAAGAAAGTGTTCCTAAAAAAGGCAATGAGAGAATGAACATGAGTGAGCCTCCCTTTAAAAGTGATTTTAAACAAGAGATAGAGCAAAACCATGAGAATGAAAAGGAGAAAGAATGTGAGAAAAAAAAAGAATATGAGAAAGAGAAAGATTTTGAAAAAGAGAGTGAAGAGAGAAGAGAAAAAGAGAGAGAAAAAAAACAATTGCAAAAACTACCATATCCTCACAAATTTGTTAGAAACAAATTAGATGTGCAATTTGGAAAATTTCTTGAAACATTGAAACAAATTCACCTTTCAATTCCTTTTACCGATGCTATTAAGCAAATGCCTAACTATGCTAGGTTTTTGAAAGATATTTTGAGTGGAAGGAGAAAGTGTGAATTGGTTGAAACGGTGAGTCTCACCGAGAATTGTAGTGCAATTATCATGAACAAGATGCCACCCAAATTAAAAGACCCCGGTAACTTTTCTATCCCATGTGCAATATACAAGATGCAAATTGATAATGCTTTGTGTGACCTAGGGGCTAGTGTTAGCCTAATGCCATACTCGGTATACCAAAGACTTGGGATAGGGGAACTTCTACCCACCAACATCACCCTACAATTGGCCGATCGCTCTATTAAATTCCCAAAGGGTAAGGTAGAGGATGTTCCTCTAAGGGTGGGGAAGTTTGTAATCCCGGTGGATTTTGTTGTGTTACAGATGGATGAAGATGTTAACATTCCAATAATTCTAGGAAGACCTTTTCTTGCTACTTCGGGTGCTTTAATAGATGTTCAAAGTGCTAAAATTTCACTAAAAGTAGGAAATGAGGTGATAGAATTTGATTTGAATGAGAGCATGAAATATCCAAGCTCTAGTCTTGATAATTGCATGATGATTGATACTATTGATTCTATTGTAACTTCTATGCATGAGCACTTGCTCACTACTAACAATGCCCTTGAGAATGTCCTTTTGAACAAGGAAAAGATAGGTGACCAAAGCAAAGAGATGGCATTGTATGAAGAGATGCTTGAAGGAAGTACGGAACCAAGCAATGAGCAAGTGTGCATGGGAATCACAACACATGATGCATTAGAAGTAGCTACCTCAAGAGAAGGTAAGGGTGTTCCAATGGTAGAGTTGAAACCTCTACCATCACACCTAAGGTATGAGTTTTTGGGCCCCAATTCAACTTTTCCGGTTATTGTGAATTCTTCTTTGAACGAGTGCCAAACTCAAATGTTATGTGGTGTTTTGAGAGATCACCAAGGTGCTTTAGGCTATACCATAGATAACCTCAAAGGTATTAGCCCCGCTTTATGTATGCACCACATAACACTTGAGGAGGGTGCTAAGCCTTCCATTGAGAGGCAAAGGAAACTCAATCCTCAAATGGGGGAGGTGGTGAAGAAAGAAATCACCAAACTCCTTGATGCCGGCATCATCTTCCCCATTTCGAGTTCTAGATGGGTTTCCCCCGTTCATGTGGTCCCTAAAAAGGGAGGAATGACCGTAGTTGAAAATGAGAATGGTAATCTCATTTCAACTAGAACGGTGACCGGTTGGAGGATGTGCATAGACTATAGACGTCTAAATGCATCCACCAACAAGGATCATTTTCCTCTCCCTTTTATCGACCAAATGCTTGAAAGACTAACCAAGCACAAGTATTATTGCTTTCTTGATGGTTATTCGGGTTTCTTTCAAATCCCTATAAACCCGGATGACCAAGAGAAAACAACTTTTACTTGTCCCTATGGAACTTTTGCATATAGGAGGATGCCCTTCGGGCTTTGCAACGCACCGGCAACCTTCCAAAGATGCATGATGAGTATTTTTGGGGACATGCTTGAAGCCGAAATGGAAGTTTTCATGGATGATTTCTCGGTAGGGGGCCTTTCGTTCGAGGATTGTTTGTCCAACTTGGGCAAGAGCTTGACAAGATGTGAGAAGGTCAATTTGGTTTTGAATTGGGAGAAATGCCACTTTATGGTGGAAGAGGGAATTGTCCTTGGTCATAAGATTTCAAGCAAAGGGATTGAGGTTGACAAGGCCAAGGTTGAAGTGATAGAAAAGCTTCCGCCACCAATCAATGTGAGAGGAGTAAGGTCATTTTTGGGGCATGCCGGGTTCTATAGGAGATTCATCAAGGATTTTTCACAAATTGCTAGACCCCTAAATGCTCTTCTTCAAAAAGATGCCATCTTTATTTTTGATGAAGAGTGTCTCCAAGCTTTCAACAAATTAAAGGATGCTTTAATCTCAACTCCAATTGTGCAAGGGCCAAGATGGGATTTGCCATTTGAACTTATGTGCGATGCAAGTGATGTTGCGATTGGAGGAGTATTGGGGCAAAGGATAGAGAAGAGGCTTCACGTGATTTACTACATGTCTAAGACTTTGAATGAAGCTCAACGGAACTACACCACAACAGAGAAAGAGTTTCTTGCCGTGGTTCATGCTTTTGAGAAGTTTTGGAACTACCTCATTGGTTCCAAAACTATTGTTTATACCGATCACGCAACCATTAGGTACCTTATTGCAAAGAAAGAATCCAAGCCACGTCTTCTTCGGTGGGTCCTATCTCTCCAACAATTTGATGTTGAAATCCGTGATAAAATGGGGGCCGAGAATGTGGTTGCGGACCATCTTTCCCGACTAGAGAATGTGCAAGCTAGTGATGATGAAATCCCTATATGTGATGAATTGAGAGATGATATGCTTTACATCTTGAATGAAAAGGAGCTTCCTTGGTTCGCCGACTTGGTAAACTACTTGGCTTGTGGAGAATGCCCACCCGATTTCTCCAAGAATCAAAGGAAGAAGCTAAAAAGGGAAGCAAGACATTATGTATGGGATGATCCCATTCTCTACAAACGAGGAGTAGACGGTTTGCTCCGTAGGTGTGTCCCGGATGAACAAGTGCAAGGAGTGCTCAAGATGTGCCATTCCGATCCATGTGGAGGGCATATGGGAGCCAACAAAACTGCATTGAAAATCTTGCATAGCGGTTTGTGGTGGCCTCACATCTTCAAGGACGCTTGGGGATTTGTGAAGACTTGTGACCGGTGTCAACGAACCGGCAACATATCCAAACGCAATGAGATGCCCCAACAACCGATTCTTGAGCTTGAGGTATTTGATGTATGGGGTATGGATTTCATGGGGCCATTCCCAAATTCTCATGGGAATCAATACATCCTTGTGGCGGTCGACTATGTATCAAAATGGGTGGAAGCCATTGCCTCCCCAACTAATGACCACAAGGTTGTCATGAAGATGTTCAAAAAAGTCATATTTCCAAGATTCGGTATTCCAAGGGCGGTGGTGAGTGACAATGGTTCACATTTTGTTCATAGTGCTTTTCAAAAGATGCTAAGAAAGCACGGGGTCCACCAAAGATTTGGCCTTACCTATCATCCACAAACAAGTGGACAAGCGGAAGTGTTTAACCGTCAAATAAAGTTAATCCTCGAGAAGACGGTTGCTAAGAACAGGAAGGATTGGTCAGAAAAGCTTGATGACGCTCTATGGGCATATAGAACGGCGTACAAGACCCTAATAGGCACAACTCCATATCGTCTAGTGTATGGAAAATCTTGTCATCTACCGGTGGAGCTTGAGCACCGGACCCAATGGGCGATCAAGAAGATTAATTTCGACTTGGCTAGCGCGGGAGAGCAAAGATGGCTTGATTTGCATGAGCTTGAAGAGCTAAGGTTGGAAGCCTATGAGTGTGCTAGCAACTATAAGAATCGCACTAAGGATTGCCACGACCGGAACATTGAAAAGAAAGCATTTCTAAAAGGCGATAAGGTACTCCTCTACAATTCTAGGATGAAATTGTTTCCCGGGAAACTTTTATCAAGGTGGAGTGGACCTTTTGTTGTCAAGGAAGTGTTTCCTCATGGAGCCGTGGAAGTTTGGGATATGGACGGCAAGAGATCTTTCAAGGTGAATGGGCATCGCCTCAAGCTTTACTACGAGGGTGCTCATGTGGGTGTTTTAGAATCAACTCAATGTAATCTTACCTCCTGAGTGTGGAGGTCGTCAAGCTATTGACGTTAAAGAAGCGCTTCCGGGAGGCAACCCGAGTAAAAAAAAAGAAAAAAAAGAGAGAGAAGAGAGAGTCAAGAAAATAAAAGGAGTGAAAAATAAAACAATGAATGAGAGAAGAAAAGAATATGAGTGTTGGGAATATCTGATTTTGGCCAAAATTGTTGAATTTTGTTCTTGTGGTTTTGATATAGGTACTTGAAGCAAAAAGAGCCGAAGAAAACAAAACAGGAAGCTGTCAACAGCTAGGAGCGGGCGCTCCAACACAACTGCAAGCCCGCTCCAAGCTCAATGTACGAAACAGTAGGCTTCAAGACTGGTAGGAGCGGGCGCTCCAACTCAACTGCACGCCCGCTCCTGTCTGGGTTAGCAAACAGGTTTCAATCATAGCATTAGAGCGGGCGCTCCACTATCATTGCACGCCCGCTCCTGTCAAATGCCGTAGCCAAAATTGATTTAAGGAGCGGGCGCTCCAACTCAACTGCACGCCCGCTCCTTGCTGGGTCAGAAAGTCAGTTTCTTAACTACGGCTTGGAGCGGGCGCTCCAACATCATTGCACGCCCGCTCCTGTCAAATGCCGTAGCCAAAATTGATTTAAGGAGCGGGCGCTCCAACTCAACTGCACGCCCGCTCCTTGCTGGGTCAGAAAGTCAGTTTCTCAACTACGGCTTGGAGCGGGCGCTCCAACATCTCTGCACGCCCGCTCCAAAATGGTTTTAAAACGGGCAGAAACTCTCTCAGTTAGGAGCGGGCGCTCCTACCCTTCTGCACGCCCGCTCCTACCTGTCCGGGTAAAAAAAAAGAGGAACTTATCTCTCTTTTAATCACTTTACCCATCATTTCTCACCACTCATTCAAACATTCATACTCTCTCTCCTCCTTCCCATCTACTACCCTCTCTAAAAACCTCATATTCTCCAACTTCTCTCTTCATTTTCATTATCAAATCTCAACTTTCTTCAACCGAAATTCACAAATTCTTAATCTACATCAAATTCTCTCTCCAAAAACCATAATTTTACAAAAATTTGGGCAAAAATTTCGAAGACCCACAAGTGGGAATTGAAGAAAATCAATAGGGAAAGGGGCAAGCTTGCTAGTAAAGGAGGAATTTGAGGAAATTGGAGGATTTTAGAGTATTTTCATACTCAAAGTGGTATAATTTTCTTCCTTACTTCACTTTCCCTCTTAAACCTAAGGGTTTTTCTTCAATATTTCTCTCAATTTGTTTATTTCATGATTGTTGTGTAATTAGTTGCATGATTAGGTGATTTAAACAAATTTTCTTGCCTTTGATAATTAAATTGTTGGTTTTTGTGGATAATTGTGGAGTAAGGGAATGGCTTGTGCATGAAAAATTAATTATAATTTGTGAATTTGTGAATTTTTGTGTGAGAATTGTTGTGTTAAGATTGTTGGTTGGTTGTGTGGAATTATTATTGAATTGTGAGCAGGTACCTTGGTTTAATTTGGGGGATTTGAAGTTAAGGAGGTTGTGTTTGTTGAATTTTGGTGCTTGTGTGAGGAGTTTTGAGTGAACCCTTTTTACTCCTTTTTCCAAATTTTGTCAAGATGGTGCTAAGATTATTTGGAGGTGCGGGAGGAAAGAAAAGAAAGACTTCCAGCATCCAAATATCCGAAAACCAAAACCAAAACCAAACTCAAAACCAAGACAATGCTCCTCCTCCCATTAGAATCCCCGAAAAATTTAAAAAGTATCACTCCGAGCTTTCAAAACGAAAAATCCTTCCAACAAGATTTTACGACCAATCAACTGGCCATCTTTTAGGGATAGATGAAGGAATTCGGCGAGTGGCCGATAATTTCGGATGGTTAAACTACCTCAAGAAGAGGGAGCTAACCTACGAATCGATCACTCTCGAGTTCCTTTCAACCTTAACCATGCGCCGAATCAATGGTGAGGGAGAGCCTCTTGAGTGCGAAATTAAGTTAAGACTTTTCAATCAAGAAAAGACTCTAACCTTAACTCGCCTCAATGAAATATTTGAGTGGCCCGTGTATAATCAAATAGACAACCCCGATAGTTTCTAACTTTCTAGCTACGAAGAGCGAAATTGGTGGAATACTATCGCGGAGTATCCTAATTTCACCACCCGGTCTAGCCACGCTAGCCACATTGTCCACCCCGTACTCCGTATATTCATGAGAATTATGGGGTACGCTTGTTTCTCGAAACAAGATCTCGGGAAGCTAACAAAAGAGGAGATCAAATGCCTCTTTATAGCTTCCCGATTTGAAGGGGACCTTGAGGGTAATGTGAACATAGGATACTTGTTTATCCAAAGGTGCCTTGAGATTAAGAGGAGTACGGAGTTTAGAGGGGAGATAAAATGTGGTGGCATGATCACAATAATTGCCAAGGCTTTGGGTTTCACTAATTGGGTTGAGCAATTAACCCCGGTGAACGGGTCCAATGTCCTTGACCTTGCCGGACTTGCCTCAATGCAAATGCTTGTGGAGATCCGTGGCAATGTCACCACATACTCTTGGTTGGTCAAGGGTAAGCACCGTTGCTTTCTCCCTAATGCGGCGGTAATGAACACCGTGGGGAACACTTGGCAAGTGCCATTTGAGCCACTCCCCGCGAATGTTCCCATCCCTGACCAGCCATCTCAACCTCGTCGCCATAGTATTTCTACCGCTCCTAGGTTTTTCGGCGGCTCCTCTTCTTCTCCTTCTTCCTCCTTCGACCTTGAATCGGCTTTTCACCGCCTAAATCTTTCCAACCAAAGAATCCTCCAAGAAAATGAATATCAAAGTTATGTGTCTCAAATGACATATCAAAGCCAAGTTGAGAGGGGAGACTTTCTCCCCTATGTCAACTATCCTAACCGCCCCGTTCAAGAGGGGCCGGTTGCGGGTTGGAACAACAACCAACCCACCTACTCTTATTGGCAAGGACCTCGTAGCTCCGTTTCGGAGCTACGATCCTTTCCTCCCTACGATTATACACAACCCGGGGGTTGTGATTTTAGGGGGGACCCATCTTATTACCACGTCCCCGAGACATGTGGTAATATGACTCCCGAGGAAATCGATAACCACCCCTTAAGGGGATACTTCGGGTTTCCACCCGGGTATGATGGTGGGTGGGGCACTAGTAATGCACCGGACTACGGTCACTATCGTAGTAGCCCTAGCTATGATCTTCCTCCATACGTGGATCAACCTTCCTTTTCCGGCGATGTAGACCTCAACTATAACTACATGCCATCATCGCCTAGGGAGGATGATCGGGAGTAGCCTTTAGACATTTGTTTTTACCGTTCCCTTCTCTTCTTTTCCCATCATGTGTAACACCGAGGCCGGTGTCGAGTTCTAGCTTGGGGGGGGAGATGTTTCTCATTGTGTCCATCTATCGTGGGAACGGTAATCAAATGTCTAGCTTGGGGGAAGTCTTGGGGTCTTTGTGTCTAGGGTAGTTTTCGGTTTTGGTAGGAAATGTGCTTTCTTGTGATGCCTTTTGTGCTATGTATGGAGAAATTTGAGATTGTATGTGGAATGTTTGGCATGAAAGGCTTAGTCTAGCCTTTGGGACTTGTGGTAGGATTCATAAGGTATTATGTTCTAGTTTGCATGCCTATATTAGGTTGGTTGTTACCCCTTTTCACGTTTTTATGGCATGCCTAGGCTAGAACAATTGCATATTGATGTTTTTGTCCCACTTCTCTTTATGTGTGTGCTATTTGGAGCATCTTATCTATGGCTTTGATATGATCATGCTTTGGTTGGTTTGATTGTTGGTTGGTATCATGGTTGATTGGCATTGTTCTTGGTCTTGCTTGATGGTGAATTTTGATGATGATTTCCCTTAATATCTAAATTTCTTTTTCTTATCCTCTAACCCCTCTAACATCCAAATTCCCTAATATCCAAATCCCTAATATCCAAATTCTTTAATTAGTTTCTCTTTCCCCCATTTTCAACCTTTATTCAAAAAAAAAAAAAAAAAAAAAAAAAAAAAAATTTAAAAAGGATTTTGTTTGCCTTTGATCGGTTTGCAATGATGATATTGAATTGTATGTGGTGGATGTTTGTTTTCTTTTCGTAATAAAATTTCGAGCATGGTTTAGATGCCCTTGGTGGAACATAGAATTGGTTAGTTTAGGCTAGTGTGAGAATAACTTTCCCGAATGTGCGAAACTTAAAGTCTAGGTTTGTGGTAAGATGGAGTCGCCCATATCAAAGGAATTTGAACCCCAAAAGGTAGTAATTGATCCCACATTGTTCCCAAAAGTGAGGGTGTAATATTATTTTTTCAAGCCTACTACATTTGAATGAGTGGCAAGGATCCTCTTTGATTTAGTACCTAGATCGAGAACTTGAGTCCTGACTCCCAAGATCGCGGCCTAAACTACTCTTAGTAATATGAAGTTGTTATGTATTGTTCATTCGCACAAAGTTAAGGCATGTCATTCTTGTTTCCTTAGTTCAATCTTTAAGTTGTTATAAATAATAGTTTGTGATGTAAATACCCAAGTTTGAAAAAAAAAAAAAAAAAGAAGTAATGAATAGCCACCACCCTAGCGATGAAACAAGCTTGGGGGTGCGTTTTTGTTTCAAGTTTATTCATAGTTTGTATTTTGGGTCAAAGTTAGAAACCTCTTTAGGTTTGCTCTTAGTGCTATATATCTTAGCTTGACTTTAATTGCAAAGCACTTCTAGTTTTCTCTATGCCTTAACTTTGTGCCGTATTCCTTGAGTCTTGTAATGTTAGTAGAATAGTTGAAGCCATAGACGGTGGAGGGAGTTGGTTCACAAGCATATGGAGAGGGTATTTATCATTGAGATGTCGAGTGCTCTAAACCTTCTTGGGTCTATTTTTCTTTCGGCTCCTTCGAGGAGTCATGAGACATTACCATTAGGGGGAATTTGAACTTTGTGTTGGGGACGCGGTAAGATTGGTTGAATGGACCAAAGTTGAGTACATTCGGGAAGGTTAGCTAGGCCTCGGCTAGTCATGACCGTGGTTGATCTTAGGCATATACCTCATGCTCGAGTTTTATTGCTTAAGGATTCTCATATCTATGCATGTGCTTTTCTTTGAGCAAATTGATCTTTGGGTTTGTTTTTGGGCAATGTGAATTGCTTGAGGACAAGCATTTGGCTAGCTTGGGGGGATTTGATAAGTGGTTTATTTGACCACTTATTGTGTAAATTTAAACCCGATTTTGCGATCATTTCCCCTCTTTCTAACCCAATTTTGAATGAAAATGTTTTTTCTCGGCTTTCCCCCCCTCTTGGTTTGTGTTTGTCCATGTTTTGCAGGTCTATGAGCTCAATTAGGCAGGCTTTCGGTGCATGAATCGTGTTTAAGACAAGAGGATTGAAGATTGGAGAGGGCGCTCCAGGGGAGCGGGCGTGCCCCTCTCAAGGAGCGGGCGCTCCTCGACTCTAGCCACATTCTGCCCAAGTTCAGGTGCTGTTAGGAGCGGGCGTGCACCTCTCATGGAGCGGGCGCTCCTCGACTCTAGCCACATTCTGCCCAACTTCAGGTGCTGTTAGGAGCGGGCGTGCACCTCTCATGGAGCGGGCGCTACTCCCGTTGAAGATTGAATCTGCCCATGCTGCTGGAACAGGGGAGCGGGCGTGCATCATGTGAGGAGCGGGCGCTCCTCCCTGACACTTTCAAATCTGATCCTTCATTGAAGCATTCTGGAGAGGGCGTGCAGCCGAGAGGAGCGGGCGCTCCCAGCTTAGGAGCGGGCGCTCCTCATTGTGGAGCGGGCGCTCCTCGCTGGGAATCCGTTTTCTTTTGACGGATTTCCCTATGTGTTTCGGGGAGTATAAATACTTCCCCTTTAGCTCATTTAGAAAAGGGGGGACAGTAGCCTAGTTTTCAAAAACCTCTCTTAGTTTGAAACATTCCTTAGGATTAATTTAGCTTAGTTTTCATCAAATCAAATCATTGTATTAGTGAAATTCAAGAATTATTCTCAAAGTTTGGCAATTTGTATTCAACATTTGAAGCTTCAATTAGTAATTTCTCCAACCTTCTTCCTTTTAATTTAAGATTTTATTTGGTATTTGCATGTTATTTAAATCTTCCTAGTTCTTGGTAATTTGTTATTGGATGATAGTTATTTCAATTGTTAACCACTTTTCCCCAATTATTGAAGTATTTAGAACCCTAATTCTTGATTGCATGTTGATAAACATGAGTTGTGAGTAGTCTTCTTGCTAGGGGTTGGGTGAAGCTCGACCTTTTGGGTTAACTATGCAAATGTGGGAGAAGCATTGATGTTTGAATTGCAATTAAATTGATTATATGAGATTGCTTGTTAGTTCCTCATGATAGGTTTAGCTACCCTTGACTAAGGAGCTTGATAGTATGATATGCCTAATTTGACATGGAAGTGTAAATTGAGTACGTCATTACTTATTGTAATTTGATTATGTATCATCTATTGCTAAACTAATGAGGAATCTAAGTTTAGTAGTGTGAGTTGTTTTCTAATTGCATGAGGTTGATTTTACATATAGTCCTTGCTATATCTTGTCTATTTTACTCCCCGTTTGCCTATTTGCCTTGGTTGAGTGGATCTCATTCCCTAGTATCTTTAATTCATTGATTTAGAACCATAGTTTGTTTGTCTTCTAGATGAACCCCAATTCACCAATTGACTTCGAGTTAGCTTAAGTGTAAAGATCTTTGGCAATCATATCCCGTTCCTTGTGGACCGAACTCTTACTTGTCATTATGCTTGGTTTGTAAGGTGTTTGTTAATAAATGTGTTTGATTGAGTGTGGAATGTACGACCGTTCCAACGCCCATCAGGTTTCTTATCAAAGAAAATTTTAGGTCCAGCCAATACTCTGTCTCTGTTTTCCATGGTCCTAAAACGAACCATAGAAATACCCTTCTCCCTCAAAGCCACTTTATCTATCCCCAAATTCCTCCATATCATTCTAAAGAACCCTTCCATTACAGTTAATGGGGGATTAGCACCACAAACATATACTACAATTGCAGAATTCCAGAAATCAATTTCATCCTGTATATCCTCTAAATCAATTTTAACACATTCAGGGAATTTAGTTTTCACAACATTATCATCAATTGCATGCATATTTGACGCATCAAAATCAGATTGCAGATTCTTTGAAATGGAGTTTACCTGAAGAACAGGGGTTAGATGCATACCCAGATTCTATTCCTTCGATTTCTGCTTCGAACTTGCTTCCATGGCACTAATCCATTCAGAGAAAGCCCTTTTTGTCCTCTTCTGCTGCTCCAATTCCATTATTGAAGCCCCTGGTGAAAGAATTTGTTCTTCCATAAATCGATCAATTTCTGGGTTCCCAATTTCCATCACTTCAATTTCTGGGTTTCCATGCTTTTCCTTATTCTTCTTATTATTTTTTTTTTGTTTCTGATTGTGTTTTTGTTTGTTTTGCGCAATTTTCGAAGAAGATTGAGTACGAGTGCTCACTGCCATGGCTGCTAAGCTCGCACTTTCACGCGCTCTTAGAGAGAAAACCACGCGCTTAATCTTTTTTTCTGAAACTCCATTTTAACAACTCATTCTCATTATTATTGATTTTAATAATAAAAAAATATATTTAAGAGCCTTGTTCCCCTTCCTTCTTCCCTTATCTTAACCAGCCTTACCGGAGCCTGCTGCCCCAATCCCTTCCCCCATCCCCCGACTGTACCTACCCCCTCCCCTGACGGAGACTGCCTCACCCTCCTTTCCCGAGTTCTCATTCCCTTTACCCACCAGGACCACCGCCCATTGCAGGAAGATCCACACCTCACTCCACCACCACCCTCAACTCCCAGCCACGTCCACAGCCTATCGCACCATCAGCTCCCAGACACGACCACTGACCATCAAACCACCATGCCCTGTGCAACACCCACACCCCACTCAACACCATCACACCAATTCAACCACCAACCACATTTTGCAGGTCAAAAACACATGAATAATACGGATAACATGAATTGGAACCGCAATAATCATCATCATTATAATTAAGATTATTGATGTGATCTTCTTCTAATGTAGTTTTAACTAATAATCTAATCCCTTTTTCAACTCATTACTTGTATCTCATTCAAACCAACCCTAGGTTTGCAATCCAAAATAAAATTTCGTTATTTTCAAAAAAGTTAAAACCCATATCAAATCTCACACCTAATTGAAATGGGTGTTCATCAAAATTTAATCTTGATGAGTAATTTTACAGAATTTATAAAAAATAACAATTTTATAGAGAGAGAGAGAGAGAGTAATGAGTGAAGGAATGGGGGCACGAGAGAGCGAATGTCGAAGGGTGGGGTCAGGTGAGGGGGTCATGGTGGTTAGGCGGGGGTCAGGTGAGAGGGTCATGGTGATCATGTGGGGTATCAAAGTCAGGTGAGAAGCTATGGTAGAGGTCTGGGTGGGTGGGAGGAGAGATTTCAGAAAAGAACAAAATTAAAAAGAAAAAATTAACCTGCTAAACAGGTTGTAGGTAAATGAGCTAGACCATTTTAAGTAGATGTGTATCAAAGTTTTTCTTTTCTTTTTTTTTTTGGGATGCAAATGAGGGAAAATCCCGAACAAATAAGGAAAACAATTACACCACCATATGTGGCAAAGCCACTCCAACTAAGTCCTCCAAAAGAGAGTTCTA
Organism: Chenopodium quinoa; assembly: GCF_001683475.1. Classification (NCBI taxonomy): domain Eukaryota; kingdom Viridiplantae; phylum Streptophyta; class Magnoliopsida; order Caryophyllales; family Amaranthaceae; genus Chenopodium; species Chenopodium quinoa. The sequence continues at coordinate 1,641,069 of NW_018744633.1, read as the reverse complement.
TATTTCGATTGGAGGCTCATTGAAATAAACCACTCTCTCTTAAAGAATAACACCCAAATTGGCAAAGGTATCCGCCACTCTATTCCCCTCCCTAAAACAGTGAACAAAAGAAAACAAAATAAAAAGATTACAAAGACTACGACACTTATTGATGATATGCATACACTCCCCTTGTTGCTGATTCGCATTATTGAAGGCTTCCACACATGCTTTATTGTCCATCTGGTTAATGAGCTGAGCTTCCTGATGCCTATTTGCTTTGCCATTTGAAGACCATAAATTCCCACATTTGCTGCAAACACCTTCACAAATCTTCCTTCTACATCCCTAACCAATCCCCCGCCACTAGCTAGTCCAGGAGAGCCTTTAGCAGCTCCATCAGTATTGAGAGTCCACCAGAGGGAGGTGCATTCCAGAGCACATGAATCTCTTCTTTCTTTCCACCATTCGCACTTAAAATGGGATAATGAATTCTAGGAGTATTGAAAACTCTCCAAGCTTCTTCAACTTGACCTTTGATGAACATACCAGAATCTAGAGGAATCTCACCTTCTCTTCCAAAGACAAACATGTTCCTCCATCTCCAAATCCACTATAAGGTAAGTGCAGAACAAGAGGGCCACTTTTCTGAATAGATAAGCCCGTCAGCTTCCAAATTTTTAACCAACCACTCCTCTAGATTACCAGTATAGAATGAAGGGTGAAGGGCTGTATCTCCAACTTTATTCCAGATTTCACAAGAAGTAGGACAATCTCTTATGAGGTGGAGAAGTGTCTCATCCTCACCAATACTGCATCTATTACAGCTAGGATCTGTAGTTAAATGTCTTCTTTGTCTGTTAGCATTACAGAGGATTCGATCATGTAACACTAGCCATAGAAAAGTCTTGACTCTTTGTTGAACCGAGGTGTGCCACGCAAGTTCCCACTTTGGATTCCATGGAATAACATCATCTTCACGCATTAGCTTTAGTTTATCCTTAACAGAAAACAACCCACTATTAGAACCTCTCCAGTAAATTTGTTCCTCACTTGAGTCATTCTCAATCACCGAATGAGAAGTTATATATATATGTTTTAGTTGTTGGTCAGGAAGCAAGTGTGCAAAAAGGTCCCATCTCCAACCTTTTCCCACTTCCCACATCTCTTCAACTATGGCACCCTCAATTGAACTAGGAATTAAGGCAGTTGCATGATCACGGAGAGGCTTGGTTGATGCCCATCTATGATCCCAAAAGAGTGTACGCTTCCCATTGCCAACTGCTACTTGCGACCCTGCTTTGATCCACTGAGAATTCTCAAAAATCCCTCGCCAAACATTCGACATACTAGATGTAGGGGTGAACATGTCGATATCGCATCGACCCTTGAAATACTTGGCTCGAAGCACTCTAGCCCAAAGAGCGTTAGGTTCTTTCAAAACTCTTCAGCCAAGCTTCGTGAGAGAAGCTTAATTGGTTTGTCTTGCCGATCTCATACCTAGCCCTCCCTTGTCTCGTGGTAATTTTAGTGTGTCCCATGAGATGAATCCTCTATTTTTCGTCCGTACTTCCCCAAATGAACCGTCGAGCTTTTTTTGTTAATTTCATCACAAATAGTACGAGGAAGCTTGGCTGTTTGCATTGAGTAATTTGCCAATGTTGTGATAGTAGACTTCGTGAGAGTAATCAATCCTCCCTGCCAATGATAGATATTTCGTCTTCCATCCTGTGAGACATCTATCTATTTTTTCACAAAGGTGCACATATGTTTCCCTTGTCACTCTGTTGGTGAGGGTAGGCATTCCCAGATTTAGCCCGAGGTCGTCAGTGATTTGTATTCCCAGATTTTCTCCAATAGCCACCCCATCTTCATTTTTTATGTTTCTGGAAATATAAACACGCGACTTGGGCAAGCTAACACGTTGACCAGAAGCTTTGCGGAAGCGATCTAGACAATTTTTTATGACCATGTTCTGTTAAATCAAAGCTTCCGCAAACAATATTAGATCGTCCGCGAAAAATAAGTTAGAAAGAAGAGGACCTCCACGACTATCATGTATTGGTTTCCACTTATCCTTAATAATTGCCTCTTCAATGACTTGATTAAGCCTCTCCATACACAACACAAAAAGGTATGGGGACAAAGGATCTCCCCGTCGAATACCACGAGAAGGGAAAAGGCATATGATTTTTCTCCATTCCACAATATTCGCATAGAGGGGGAAGATACACACTCCGATCCATTATGACTTCAATCATGAGCAACAGAAAATTCATCTCCTTTAGAGTGTCTCGAATAAAGGACCACTTAAGCCTATCGTAGGCTTTCTCAAAGTCTATTTTAATCGTCATATAGCCCTTGTTTCCTTGTTTCTTTTTCATGGTGTGAAGAACCTCCTGCACTATGACTCAATTGTCGATGATCTGACGACCCGGAACAAAGCTAGACTGGGATTGTGCAATGAGTTTAGGGAGCAGTAGCTTGATTCGGTTCACAATTGCTTTCCTAATTATTTTATATGTGACATTACAAAGGCTAATGGGTCGAAATTGTGAGGGTAATTCTGGGTTTTCAAGCTTGGGAATAAGTACAAGAAACATCTCATTGAGAGTATTAGGGAGGGCTTTACCTTCAAGGGCTGCAAGCACCAAATTGTACACGTTCTAAGCTACCAAATTCCAATTCTTCTGGTAGAATAGCGCTTGGAATCCATCTGGTTAAGCGCACCCATATTATTGATTACAAAATCAATATCCCCTTTCGAGTATGGTTTATAGAGTTTGTGCCACTCCTCCTATGATAAAGTCGAACACACCCTTGTAGGAATATTGCAAATCCCCTCATCATCATCAGCAGTAAAGAGCTTTGCAAAATAATCAAGAACCAGATGTTTGACTAGCTCCTTGTCGTGTACCCATTCATCATTCTCATCGTTGATTGCCACAATTTTATTGCGCCACCTACGGATCATAGTAGAGAGGTGGGAAGAAAGAGGTGTTACGATCACCATCTTGTGTCTAGTCAACCCGAGCTTTCTGGTACCATAATAACTCTTCCTGGTCAAGCACCATGTCAAGATCTCTCCTTAATTTTTCTTCAATTTTTATTAAGACAGTCTCTAGTGTGAGATAATTTAGCTTGTATCCCTTGAATTCTAGCCATTAGATTTCTCTTCTCTCGAAATATAATGTGAAAAATTTCCTTATTCCAATTTTGAAGTTTACTAGACAAGGAATTTAAAAGAGGTACTAGAGGGGCCGATTTGTCCCAGTTTTACTCTATGAAACCTGCAAACTTTTCATATGAAAGCCATGCCGCTTGAAAGCAGAAAGGCATGTCTATAGAGTCTAACGGAGTAAAACCATTGGAAGAAATCAACAAGGGGCAGTGGTCAGATTGCAATGTAGGGAGATGTTTAAACCGAGTCTTGTCTAATCTGAGACCCCATTTAGCATTACATAAGATACTATCAAGCCGAGCACTTCTTCTAGTCTCGATGGAATTACCTCGAGCCCACGTGTGAGAAGGGCCCGAGAATTCCACTTCAATGAGTTGATTGTTTTCTACCTAATGATTAAAGTGAAGGCTACATCTCGAAGTTTCAGGGAAACTCGAGCTGCGTTCTTAACCGAACCTTGTCTCATTAAAATCTCTAGCAAGCAGCCAGGATTTGTTATTTCACTTGATAAAGTCAGACAAGTCACGCCATAAATCTCTTCTATTAGCAGGGTCAGGACTCGCATACACTGAGGAGAAATACCATGGTTCTTCCCCCCTCCTATTGATCACCATTGTGATATATTGATTAGACCGTTCAATGGGGTCAATAGTCACTAACTCCGACTTCTAGTAAACCCAAATTTCCCTAGTAAATCCTTGAGCGTCCTCTCTTGTATGTCCCAAGTAACCCAGCATATTGCCTACTCTCACACTACAAGAAAACAGCAAAATTGCGACGGAAAAAGTTCGTCGTAAAATATGTCAATTCCGTCGTAAAGTAGGGTTACGACGGAATTCCGTCGTAAATAGTTGTCGGAAAACCCTTTGTAGGAAAATGGCCATATTACGACGGAATTTCCGTCGTAAACCAACTTTACGACGGAATTTACGACGGAAATAATATCGTCGGACTTGGAATTGGCCTTCATTGAAGATCCGTCGCAAACTTCCGACGGAAACAGGTCCGTCGCAAACTTTAGGTTACGACGGAATTTTCCGTCGTAAAATATAATTTACGATGGAATAATCTGTCGTAATTTATAATTTACGACGGAAAAAAGCCTCGCAAAATATATTTACGACGGAAAAAGCGTCGCAAACTCTAATTTACGACGGAAAATTCCGTCGCAATGTATTTGCGACGGAAAATTCCGTCGCAATGTATTTGCGACGGAAAATTCCGTCGCAATGTATTTGCGACGGAAAATTCCATCGTTATTTATAATTTGCGACGGAATTTTCCGTCGTAAATATTATTTTGCGACAGAAAATTCCGTCGCAAACTATAAATTTCCGACAGAAATTTCCGTCGCAAATATGTACATTACGACGGAAAATTCCGTCATAAATTATATTTCCAGCCCAAAACAAATTTCTGTAATTTTCTGCATTTTCAAACCTGAATTTTTTTAATGATAAATCGACAAAAAAAAAAAAAACTAAATATTGAGTCCTAAAATTGTTGTTTTTAAAAAATTAATTACCGACCTACGAAATTATATTTATGTACATATATATATAATAATTATGTCCTAGTACAAAAGATAGTCCACATTTTGGTATCTATACCAAACAAAATCTAGGTTAGAGTGATTCTATGCTAGACTAAAGCTAAGCTACGCAATCGCCTGGAAACCCTGGCTTGCTCCACCACCACCCGGGTCGTCCCTAGGGTCTCGATGCTGAGGATGAATGGCGGAACATGAGTCGTTGTTGGTGAGACGACTCATCATCTCATCCATACTCTCCTTGTATCTCCTCTCCATTTCAACCATTCGGGCTTCCATTTGAGTTTGGAGAGCTTGCACCCTGTGTTCCATCTGGTCTTGCATTTGAGAAATGACAGACGGCGTGTATTACTGTGAAGAACGGGAACCTCGACCCATCTGTTTGCCATAGTAGAGCTCTGCACTTTGGCCAAGTCTCTTCACACGCCCCTTCTTATTGCGCCCACCCACCGATTCCCAGTACAACTCATTTGGACTCTTCTGAATCCCCTGACTCCTTGTTTCTTCGAGCTTCTTCTGGTAGGTCTCCTACAAAATATTGAAGATAAAAAAAAAAATATTGTTAAAAAAACAACCAACAATATAAGGTAAGGTATCTTTCTTCTAACATTCCAATATCACATACTTTTAGGTGCCTAAGGATAGAAATAAAGAGAAATAAGCACATAAGTCAAATTTCGACCCTAACTCATCCAATATCATCCAAATTTGGCCTATATGGCTAAAACCATGCCTATTTTCTATGTTTTCAATGAAATGGAAGGTTTCTTTCTTCTAACATTCCAATATCAATTGCATTTAGGTGCCTAAGGATAGAAATTAAGAGAATTAAGCACATATGTCAAATATCGACCCTAACTCATCCAAAATCATCCAAATTTGGCCTATATGGCTAAAACCAGGCCTATTTTCTAAGTTTTCAAGCAAATGTAAGGTTTCTTTCTTCTAACATTCCAATATCACATACTTTTAAGTGCCTAAGGATAGAAATTAAGAGAAATAAGCACATATGTCAAATATCGATCTAACTCATCCAAAATCATCCAAATTTGGCCTATATGGCTAAAACCATGCCTATTTTATAAGTTAGCAAGAAAATGTAAGGTTTATTTCTTCTAACATTCCAATATCACATACTTTTAAGTTCCTAAGGATAGAAATTAAGAGAAATAAGCACATATGTCAAATATCGATCTAACTCATTCAAAATCATCCAAATTTGGCCTATATGGCTAAAACCATGCCTATTTTCTATGTTTTCAAGCAAATGGACTCGTTCTTTCTTATAAAATTCCAATATCACATACTTTTAGGTGCCTAAGGATAGAAATAAAGAGAAATAAGCACATAAGTCAGTTTTCGACCCTAACTCATCCAAAATCATCCACATTTGGCCTATATGGCTAAAACCATGCCTATTTTCTATGTTTTCAATGAAATGGAAGGTTTCTTTCTTCTAACATTCCAATATCAATTTCATTTAGGTGCCTAAGGATATAAATTAATAGAATTAAGCACATATGTCAAATATCGACCCTAACTCATCCAAAATCATCCAAATTTGGCCAATATGGCTAAGACCATGCCTATTTTCTATGTTTTCAAGCAAATGGACTCGTTCTTTTCTAACATTCCAATATCAATTGCTTTTAAGTGCCTAAGGATAGAAATTAAGAGAAATAAGCACATATGTCAAATATCGACCCTAACTCATCCAAAATCATCCAAATTTGGCCTATATGGCTAAAACCATGCCTATTTTCTACGTTTTCAAGCAAATGTAAGGTTTCTCTCTTCTAACATTCCAATATCAATTGGTTTTAAGTTCCTAAGGATAGAAATTAAGAGAATTAAGCATATATGTCAAATATCGACCCTAACTCATCCAAAATCATCTAAATTTGGCCAATATGGCTAAAACCATGCTTATTTTCTATGTTTTCATGCAAATGGACTCGTTCTTTTCTAACATTCCAATATCAATTTCTTTTAAGTGCCTAAGGATATAAATTAAGAGAAATAAGCACATAAGTCAATTTTCAACCCTAACTCATCCAAAATCATTTAAATTTGGCCTATATGGCTAAAACCATGCCTATTTTCTATGTTTTCAAGCAAATATAAGGTTTCTTTCTTCTAACATTCCAATATCAATTGTTTTTAAGTGCCTAAGGATATAAATTAAGAGAATTAAGCACATATGTCAAATATCGACCCTAACTCATCCAAAATCATCCAAATTTGGCCTATATGGCTAAAACCATGCCTATTTTCTATGTTTTCAAGCAAATGGACTCGTCCTTTCTTCTAACATTCCAATATAAATTGCTTTTAAGTGCCTAAGGATAGAAATTAAGAGAAATAAGCACATAAGTCAATTTTCAACCTTAACTCATCCAAAATCATCCAAATTTGGCCTATATGGCTAAAACCATGCCTATTTTCTAAGTTTTCAAGCAAATGGACTCGTTCTTTCTTCTAACATTCCAATATCACATAACTTTAAGTGCCTAAGGATAGAAATTAAGATAAATAAGTACATATGTCAATTTTCGACCCTAACTCATCCAAAATCATCCAAAATAAGCATATAATGAGTTCTACTTTGCTAATTTTCCATATATCAACTCATATAATAAGTGTTTACCGCAATCCTTTTTGATTTGTTGTTGACAGCCACTTGGCCTTTTCCAGGCACTTTCTTGAAGTGTGTCTTCAAGAAAAGATCATGGGCATTTGGTAATTAGCCTTGGTTTTTTGCAGCCTTTATATGTACGTGCAGAGAATCAATGAAAACATGTTAGCCCACCAAAATTCATTAATAGACAAATGACTTAATTGTTACTAGACATATTGTAGGAACCTTACCATCCTTTTAGCATGTTGTACAGATGACATTGAACCTTGAAAGTGGGTCGGTTCAACGACATTTTCCATGGATCCGCCTCTTCGGTTCTTCTTGTTTTGTTCCGACCGCTTCTTATATTTTGGATCGGTGGCAACAATTCTCATCATGCCTTCCTGGACATCTTTGCTAAGCCATCTTGGTTTGCGACCATTCAGCCTGTGTGTGATGTTGTAGAACGTGTCACGTAGACGATTTGCAAACTTTTCTTCGAAAGTGTCCTTCACTTGGTTGTTTAACTCAGGTGCCCACTTGAATTTTTTCTGCAAATCAAGAAAATGTCTTTATTACAAAATTCAACTCTATCAATATAATTTATAAAACATGAATTATGTTAGGTCAAAGTTATCATACGTTGAACAAGTTCCAAAAGTGCTCTCTCGAATCTTCATCAACCTCTCCATAATTCCTCCAAGGCTCAACATAGTAGCCGGTTAGCGAGTCAGAGAGCACATTCTTCACCGGGATATCATCAAACCTATAATAAAGGATAGACATTCATGTAAGTAGATAATCAACAAAAAGTGAACAAAACATGGTTAAAGTAATACAAATTCACTTTATCAAAGTAAATACGAATTTAAGGATATTTCATTATACAAATACATACGCACCAAAGTGTGGAAGGGTCCAACTCTAGCAAGTCATTAGGATGCGGGTCCTGTAGCTCCTGTTCCTGATGCTCCTGTTGCCCTTGTACATGCCGAGGAATCTGTCTCCGATTGACGATTTCTTGAGAGGCCCCCAAATCATGTGTCTCCTCTTCCTCCATTGACTCATCCTCGTCAACACGTACAACCTGAGATTTCCCCTTAGACTTTCTCCTCTTGGACGTTTCTCCTTGATTTCCTCCTCCCATGATGACCACCTTAAAAAGTTGTTAGTACCATGATCGCACATTGTAAATTCATAAATTAGATCCATAAGACATTAAAATAATAAAATGATACCAAAAATGTAATGCAATATTACAAGTCCGAGTAGTCATTAAAAACTAAACATTCGAAGACAATAGTTAAAGGAGTAACTACATATTCTCCTCTTCATTACTCTTATCACTACTACCACTATCATTATCACTATCATTATTACTATCACTAGTGTTATCTAAAAATACATCGATGTCCTCTTCTTCGTCACTGTCACTGGAGCCAATGCTTTCTTCTTCTTCTTCATTACTTGAGATAATAAAGTCATCGTCATCGTCATCATCACTATCAAGTTCATAGTCTGGAATGTCATTTGGTGGACAAAGCGTTGCATGTACTTGTGGTGAAGGACCCTGCAAAAACTCTAAATCCACCGGAGCATCAATCACCGACCTTGCTTGAGTTCTAAATACAGCCCACCATTGAACCCGATCACATTTAAGGCTAGGGTAAGATGCATAACACACTTGAGACACTTGGTAAGATAAGACAAATGGATCATACTTGGGATACTTCTTAGTATGATTTACTTCGACAAGCTTGTATTGTTCATGAGTGTTCATTCCTTTACCACAATCCATCCAACTACAACTAAACAAAATAGTCTTGTACTCTTTTTCGGGACCGGTGTAGACAAGTTCAATTATGTCGTTTAAAATGCCAAAGTACTCTCCACCGTCCTCACTTGAGACACACACCCCGTAATTCATCGTAGATTTGTGTTTGCCATAGGACTGTGTGTGGAAATTAAAGCCACCGACAAATATCTGGTTCCAAGTCCGAACACGCTTGAAAGGCCTCATAGACAATGCTCGCAACACATCGGAACTTGGTTTTTGTTCTCTCACCTATAACCGTTACGAATACAAGCATCACACTAATTGAAATGAAATATATTATATTATATTATCACAAATTAATCGATATGCAATGTTCGAAAAGTATTATCACCTTGTGATGAAACCAATCAGGGAATTCACTTTCGCATTTCTCCATGACATCTTCTCGACGCAAATAAGTTCGAGTACTAAGAATGTAGTCCTCAAACTTCCTGACAGATTAATGACACATGGTTAATCATTGCAGCAATTATATTAAATTTAAGGGATTTTCATAAGTTTATCCTAAACATATATACCTTTCGTATTCACCAAGAATGCTGGTATTTCTTAAAATGAACAAATGAGCACGTTAGAGTTCCTTGTCATCTAAATACCGAGTTTTACCCAAATTTGACACACGATCGACCCTTATCCACCGTGAACAGCTCTGGGATTTCATCGTTGTCAGCCTGGGATTCCACATCAGCATTCACATTTCGACCTAGATCTCGTGTTTTTGTGTCAACTGAGGGCTGAAAGTAATTGGAGCAGAAGTTTGATACCTCTTCAGTGAGATAAGTGTTGCATATGGAACCTTCAACACGAGCCTTATTACCAATTTTTCGTTTCAGGTGATTAAGGAACCTGTAATTATGTCTATGTAGCCGTAGAAGTATAAGTAACGGAAATCAATTAAAGAGATGAAAGTAAGAGTTGAGAAAGGACCTTTGATTTACCTTTCGAAAGGATACATCCACCGATATTGAACAGGTCCACATAACTTGCCCTCATATGGCAAATGAATTGGTAAATGCTCCATGGAGTTGAAGAAAGATGGGGGGAAAACCTTCTCAAGCTTGCACAGGATCTCAGCTATGTTTTTTTCCAATCGCTCCATGTCGCTAACTGTAATTGTGTAGCAACATAAATCGTGAAAGAATTGGCTTATCTCTGTAATTGCATTCCATATATGGGTAGGGAGAAATTCTCTCAAAGAAGTGGGCAACAACCTCTCCATGAACACGTGACAATCATGACTTTTCATTCCATGTAACTTACCTGATTGCAAATCAACGCATCGGCTCAAATTGGAAGCGTAACCATCAGGAAACCGCAGCTGTTTGACCCACTCACACAAAACCTTTCTCTGAGCCTTGTCAAGAGCAAATGGAGCCTTTGGCATGAATTATTTTCCTCTATCATCCTCTTGAAGATGTAGCTGGGGCCGTTTACAGTATTTAGCAATGTCATTCCGAGCTGATGGCGTGTCACAAGATAGCTTTTTCACGTCCATTATAGTGTGAATCAACTGATCAAAAAAGTTTTTTTCAACGTGCATGACATCTAAGTTGTGACGAACAAGCAGATGTTTCCAATATGGAAGGTCCCATAGAGTGATTTGATTGAACCACCCTTTTTTTGCATTCTTGAGACGTTTTAGTGCCTCGGGGCCATATGTTGCTTTTGGGAGGTTTTTCACACATTCCCAAAGTTCCTCTCCTGACATGATGTGAGGTGGTGAACCCTTTTCGACTTTGTTTTTACAAAATGCATTTTTACTATTTCGAAAAGGATGATTTGTCGGAAGGAATTGACGATGGCAGTCAAACCAAGAAACCTTACCACCATTTTCGAGCCAAAATGCTTTGCTTTTCTCCATGCAATATGGACAAGCCTTCTTACCGGCTATGGTCCAACCAGATAACATACCATAAAGCCGGGAAGTCACTAACGGTCCATAGGATGGCTGCTCGAAGATTGAAATTTTGTTTTCTCGAAATATCGTAAGTATTTGCCCCAACTTCCCACAACTGTTTCGACTCGTGTATGAGCGGATACATGTAAACATCCAAGTTGCCCTTAGGGTTTTTAGGACCAGGAACGAGTAACAAAAGAAACATGAACTGTCTTTTCATACACATTGACGGAGGCAAGTTATAAGGGGTCAAAATGACAGGCTAACATGAATACTGTCCCCCAAACTGACCATGTGGAGCAAATCCATCCGTACATAGGCCAAGTCAAACATTACGAGGTTCAGAGGCAAACTCAGGAAAGCAACTATCTAGGTGTTTCCACGCTTCACTATCGCTAGGGTGTGCCATTGTGCCTTGAACTCCAGGATTTTTAGCATGCCATGTCATTTCCTCAGAAATGTTTTTAGTTGCAAAAAGCCTTTGCAACCTAGGTGTGATAGGGAAATAAAAAAGAACATTCAAAGGCACTAAGCTACCTTTAGAAGTCTTCTTGTATCGGTCGCTGCCACACACCCTACATGTAGATAATTGAGCATCATCTTTCCAAAACAACATACATCATTTCGAGCATGCATGAATCTTTTCATGGGGCAGCTCTAACCCCTTAACAATTTTCTTGACCTCATAGAATGTCTCGGCCATGTGGTTGTTGTTAGGAATCGCTTCATTAACCAAAGAAGCAAATCCATCAACACATCTGTGCGGCAAATTATACTCACACTTTAGGCTAGTGATTCTAGAAGCCATCTCTAACACAGACAATGAACTCCCTTCATATAATGGTTGTTCAGAAACCCTTAACAAATCAAAAAATGGCTTGGCCTGTGCATTAGGCTCCTCCTCTAATGAAACAGCTGGCTCTTCGGAATGGCCTTGATCTTGAGACTGACCAAAGGCATCCAAAATCATTTCACGATATTCATTTGACTGCCTTCTACGAGTTCCTGGAAACCCTTCCCCATGACACATCCACTCGTAGTAATTAGGTAAAAAAACCGCTGCGATACAAATGAAGTTTGACCGTATCTGGATCCCAAAGACGTTTGTTTTTGCATTTAAAACATGGACACCTAACTTCATTCGGGTTGCTACTCTCGGGATGATATTCCACATATTTAAGGAATTCATCTACCCCCTTCAAGAACTCAGGATTAATAGAATTCCCAACCTTCCTTTCTTACATCCAGCTACGTTCTTTTCGTTTCATGATTACAAGTTCTACACAACTAACACATATGCCATTAATCACATTAGTCATAAAGCACAATATATATTCATTATAGATCAAACTGTTAAGGAAATTCAAATGAGAAGAGAAATGATTTCCAAGGGTCCTTATCACTCCAACCTAACCCATCCTTGTACGTTCAATCTCACTAGTGAATGTATGCCAGAATTTCAATTCTATGGAAAATCCAGCAGCATCTCCCTACAGTTCCCCGAGTACACAATATAGGCGATTAGAAACACCTATATATGTACCTAGAGAGCATTGTAGAGCAATGACAAGCAAGGATCTTCCTTAGAGTTAAAACAAAGGAATACATTCACCACCTAAGTGAGAATAAACGTATAAGGACAGTCCCAACCGGGGACTATTCAAGACATACTCCTAATGTGTATGCCTTGAATGGGTATCTAGGCATATGATTGTGCAAATGATTTTTTTAAAAATATATATACTTACCTAACATACATAATATTAAACAAATATATCAAGATTAAACTAAACAAGAGAAACAAATCAAACCAAACCAAAGTAAACTAATATATCATATTAAACTAAACCAAACCAAACTACCGTTTTATATCTTAAATTAAACTAACATATTTCTAAAAAAACTAAACTAAATTAAGATACTTTATATTAAAATAAATTAAAAACACATTATATTAACATAATATTAACTAAACTACATTATGTTAAACTAAACTAAACCAAACTAACATTGTTTTTTTTTTTAAAGATCAAGGGAGCAATTAATTAATTATAAGATTTATTTAAAAAAATATATACTTAACTAACATACATAATATTAAACAAATATATCAAGATTAAACTAAACAAGAGAAACATATCATAACACCATACTATTAATATAAACCAAATCAAACCAAACCAAAGTAAACTAATATATCATATTAAACTAAACCAAACCAAACTACCGTTTTATATATTAAATTAAACTAACATAATTCTAAAAAAACTAAACTAAATTAAGATACTTTATATTAACATAATTCTAAAAAAATTAAACTAAAACACATTATATTAACATAAACTTAACTTAACTACATTATGTTAAACTAAACTAAACCAAACTAACATTACTTTTTTAAAGAGAAGGGAGCAATTAATTAATTATAAGAGATGACCAATGTGAATAAATTAACCAAACTAACCTACATACATACATTATAATTAAAACCCAACACACTGTCTAATAACCAAAGTAACATACACACATACATTATATTAGGGTTTGTAATGTAATTAGGGATGTCAGTAGGGCGGGTCTAGTAGGAGACCCGCCCCATCCCCGCCCCAATGGGGCGGGGATGGGTCTAGCTTTGGCGGGTCGCGGGGCGGGGATGGGTCTAAACTCCATACCCGCCATGGGTGATGGGGCGGGGGTGGATTTTAGGCAATACCCGCCCCATCCCCGCCCCGCCCCACCTGACCCGCCCCATCCCCGCCCCGCCCTGCCTGACCCGCCCCATACCCGCCCCAGCCCCGCCTGACCCACCCCATACCCGCCCCATACCCGCATTATACCCGACCCACCCATATGTACATATATATCATTAATTTATTTATTATGTATACAGGGAAAAAAAATAATTAATGAAGTTTCTGGAAAAAAGCCACACATTCTCAATTTCTCATTCTCAAACTTTCAACCCTAGCCATCACGTATTCAGGCAGTCAGGCTCACTTTCTCCTCCGTTTCCCACTTTCTCCTCTCAGGTTGTCACGTTACTTCCACCTCTGAGGCTGTGAATCTCGTCGCCGGTCAACGAAAAATCCGACCAGAAACTCGACCAGGTAATCTCTCTAACTCTCTCTCTCTTTTTTTTCCCCCAATTATTTTTTCCCTTACCATTTTATCTTATGAAAAATAAATGAACTAATTAACTAAGAAATTAAGAAGCCATTAAGATTTTGGATGCTTAAAACTACAAGTTTGAATGTTTGATTATGTATGAGTTAATTTAATTGATTTGCGTCTGTGAGTATGTCCTAGGTAACAAAACCATTTTTTTTTTGATGAAAAATAATTTGATTAATTACTTGAATAATTTGCTATTATGTTTGATTACTTGTTTTTTGAGTTGCATGATATTGATATAATTGATCTGTCTATTTGCATTTTATTTTGTATTTGTATGACGATAGTGGGGGGTTCAAGGGTATTTGTATAATTTGTATTTGATTTGTCTAGTTGCATGATATAGAATAATTTGTACTTGTATGTTCAATTATGTCTACTGTTAACCATAGATGTTTGATAATTTCAAAGTATATGTTGATAATTTGTATTTGTATGGGAAATTGGGAGGTTCAAGGGTCAGATACTTGTAGGATATCTTTTTTTAAGTACACTAAAGGATTATGTGTTGACTTGTTGAAAGTAGTAGTTTAATTTGTTCATGAATTGACCATTAAATTACTGCAATTTATTTTAGAGGAGAACCGGAGAATGACATCAAAAAATGACAATAATGTTAGTGTTCCCACTTCCGCTAGTAATACTCCAATTACATTGGATGACGATGAAAGTCCCGTGGAGACTAATTCCGATCCTTCTGTCCTACCAATAACTAGTAGGCATACTTCAGCAGTGTGGTCTGATTTTAAGAGAAAGAGGGCTGGTGATGCAGTAAAAGCTGAATGCAACCATTGCTCTAAGCTACTTGCCGGTGGGTCGAAAGCAGGGACTACTCATTTGAAAGATCATTTAAAAATATGTCCAAAGAGAGTATGTCAAGATATTCGACAATCAAGATTGTTTGGTACACAAAAAAACTTGAATGATAAGAATGAAACGATGACATTGGCCCCTTATGAATTCCACCAAGAAGATGGAAGAAGAGACTTGGCGGAGATGATTATTTTGCATGAGTATCCAATTAGCATGGTTGAACATATGGGTTTTAGAAAGTATAGCAAGACACTCCGACCTGGATTTAAAGTGCCATCTCGCAACACAACAAGAAAAGATATTATGAAAAGATATGAGCTTGAGAAGGAGAATGTTGCAACCTTGTTGAGGAAAGCAAAGGGCAAGATTGCCTTAACTACTAACATGTGGACTGCTGACAACCAGAGAAAAGGTTATATGGCGGTCACCTCACATTTCATTGATAATACATGGAAGTTGCAAAGTCGGATCTTAAGGTATTGTTTTCTAGTTACTTATAACTTGTTTATTTTTTTGGTTGCCTTTGTATTGTTATAGTTTTTTGTGTGAGATTTAAAATGAAAACATACCTTTATATTGATGTTCCCTGGAAAATATCATAGTAATTATAAGTGATGATGATAGGTTTTTATATGTCAATTTCAATGGTTTTGTTAGGTTTTTATATGTCCCTGCCCCTCATACTGCCGAGGTCCTTGCTGATGCATTGAAAGAAAGTATTCAATCATGGAATCTTGATCTTAGGTTGTCTTCTATAACTGTGGATAATTGTTCGACTAATGATGCAATGATGGAAATTTTGAAAGGAGTGTTTCCATATAGCTCACTTTTATTGCGAGGTGATTTTTTTCATATGCGTTGTTGTGCTCACATTTTAAATTTGATTGTTCAAGATGGTTTAAGTGTTGTGGTATCAAATGGTGTTCAAAGGATTAGGGATAGTGTTGTGTTTTGGACTGCTTCTGATAAGAGAGTACAAAGGTTTGAACAAGTTGCTAAGCAAATAGCTCCTGAGTGTACTAGAAAGTTAGCACTTGATTGCAAAACTCGGTGGAATTCTACTTATGAAATGTTTTCTATTGCTATTTGTTATAGAGAAGTGTTTGTTGTTTTAAGTGCTCGAAATAATTTATATAAGAATCCACCGACACCTGAAGATTGGGAAAAAGTTGAGAAAATATGTGAACATTTAGAAGTGTTTAGTAAAACTACCCTTAACTTTTCAGGAACAAATTACCCTACTGCCAATCTTTATTTTCCTAAAATTTGTGCTTTGAGAATTGCTATTTCTGGTTGGCTTTTATCTCCTCATGATTATGTAAGGAAAATGGCCGACATTATGTTGCTGAAATATAACAAATATTGGGCTAATGTGAATGGTTTAATGGGAGTGACAACAATACTAGATCCTAGATACAAAATGGCTCTTATTCGGTTTTATTTTGCAAAAAATTTTGATGAGCATGACTTTGAAATTGAGGTTGGTAGAATTAGTGATCTTCTACGAAGATTGGTTGAAGAATATGGCTCTAAGATCGGTAAAACTCAAGGTAGTAGTAGCCAACAACCTTTTGATTTGGGTAGTAGTAGCAAAGCCAATGAAGAGGCCTTTATGCAAGAATTTGCAGAATTTTTGCAACAAGATAAGGATCCAAGTCATGAAATTTCTGAATTGGATAAGTATTTAGATGCTGCTAATGTGCCTCTAGTCCAAGATTTTGATATTCTTGATTGGTGGAAGAAAAATGGAGGCACATATCCCATTCTTCAGCAAATAGCCCGAGATATATTGAGCATTCCTGTTTCTACTGTTGCATCGGAGTCCGCATTTAGCACAAGTGGTCGGGTTCTTAATCCTTATCATACTCGGCTTTTACCGGAAGCAGTCGAAGCTTTGATGTGTACTCAAAATTGGATATGGGCAACTCTTAAAGGTAGATAGCTAAAATAACATTTTATTTAATTACTATTATTATTATTTTTTTTTAATTAAGTCACATTGTTGTATTTGCAGATTGTGGAGAATTCAAGAATGATGAGTATGCTAAATTAGTGGGTGAATTAGAGGAAGAATTTGAAACATGGGATATCGATTCCGCAACAAGTGGAGTTTGCACCGAATAATTCAAGGCCTAATGGATTTCTTATTATGTATTTTAATATTTGTAAACTTGTCGTATTTTTAATTTTGGACTTTGGACAATTTGAGTTACTGTTTTTTTTTCAATGTGTGAAGTATGTACTGGTGAACTGCTTTCTTTGTATTTGAGTTGTAGGCTTGACTGCTGTAGTATAGATTTTTTTTTTTTTTTTTTTTTTTTGGAATAGATTTAAATATATTATTTGTTGTGGAGTTCAGATGGGGATTTGGTGGGTATGGGGCGGGGATATGGGCGGGGATTTGGTGGGTATGGGGCGGGGATTATGTGGGGCTAAAACGGGGATGGATATCCACATGGGGATGGGGCGGGGGTGGTTTTGAAGTTAGACCCGCCGGGGCGAGGATGGGGAAAATTTCCAGACCCGCCGTGGGGATGGGGGTGGGGATGGGGATGAAAATGGGAGGCGGGGATGGGGATGGAAATGCCAAAACCCGCCCCGCCCCGCCCCGTTGACATCCTTACACATATTGGAGTTAAATTGGACAGTACAATGAGCATCATCAATTAATTGTGATACAGAAATTAGATTGCAACGTAAATCGGGGACAAATAGGACATGCTTAAGAACAATTTTAGATGATAGACGAACTGAGCCTTCCTTCGTGGCATTCACTGTTTTGCCATCCGGGAGACCAACCGGACAATGTGAGATGTGACTCGTATCAAAAAGCCATATGTCATCACAAGTTACATGCCTAGAAGCCCCTTTGTCAACGATCCACAAGGTATTATCAAACTCACCGTTCAAACGTTCGTCGGGAATTTGAGTGTTACCAATAAAACCAGCAATTGCCCTCCACTGTTCTGCTGTGAAAGTCTGAGAGGAACCCCCTATTGAATCTGCCTTATTAGCTGCTGTAGCATTCGGACGAGGAGGAGCCCGAGCTTTAGAGCTGGTCTATTGCGGTTTGCCACGTTTTGAAGGGTTCGGTCACCAATCTGGGTACCCTTTGAGTTCAAAACAATCAGAAATTACATGGCCATGTTTCTTGCAATGGTTACAGTGAAGACCGGACTTATCTGACTTCTCATCAGAGGCTGCTGTCCTTTGTTTTTTCCGGTGCTGGTTCAAAGAGAAAACCCCACTGCCTCGGATGTCTTCTCATCAGGGGTTTGCTTGGCGATTCGTACACGTTCGTCTTACACAACCAACTGGTACGCCCGATCAAGAGTCGGCAAAGGGTCTTGAGATAATATATTAGTACGAGTCTGAGTATAATAATCAGTACATAGGCCCATCAAGAACTCATGGAGTCGAGTATTTTCACGACGTTTTTCATGCTCCACACCTGCTATACACGTCTGGCAGCAAGCACAAGTAATGAGCGGCTCATGGTTGTTTAATTCCTCCCATAGAGCCGTCAATTTTCCAAAATAGGAGGCCACTGACATAGTCTTCGTTTGCTCACACAGATTGGAACACCATTCATGCCATGTTGATATCATGTCAAAGTAATTAGGGCTCAAAGCTTAAGCCTCATTCATTGATTGATCTTTCAATATATAGAGTACATAGTTTCCTAAAGTCTAGCAAAATAATATTCTCAAGATAAATCTTGTGCCTATAAACTAGGAAACTAAATATACGATAAATATCACAAAGATATGATAATATTCCTAACAGTTACGGACCATGGGCTTAGAGTTAATAGGTGACAGGCCACCATCAATGTTTTGCACAAAGGGCCAAAATAAAAACTTGACTCCATTTCATCATTCGACAAATGATTACCTGCTTGTCTCAGCCTCCTTCTTGGAACATTCACCTGAGTTGAGATTATGAAAGTTGGGTCATCGAGTTTGAAGATTTATTTTATCTGTTAGATTTTGTGTAAACTCCTCAGAATGGAGTGATTCCATTGATCAAATATACATAGGGTTACAATAGTGAGCCTTAAACACGTTAAGAGATCTCACAAGATAATTACAGAATATTAACAAACTATATCCTTCTATACAAAATAATAACGAGAATATTTATCATATTCTAACACACCCCCGCAGTCTTAGCGGGAGGAGGACGTACGCTGAGACTGGTTCGAAATTCCAGAAATAGTTGTCGAGGTAGGCCTTTTGTGAAGATGTCAGCAAACTGATAACGTGAAGGAACGTGCATGATCCGTACATGCCCCAACACCACCTTTTCTCGAACGAAATGAATGTCCATTTCGATGTGCTTGGTACGTTGGTGTTGTACGGGGTTATGAGATAAATAAATGGCACTGACATTATCACAATAAACAACGGTGGCCTTTCTAAGAGGACACTGTAACTCCAAAAGAAGATTACGAAGCCAACATGCCTCGACAACAACATTTGCTACGCCACGATATTCTGCCTCTGCACTTGATTTAGAAAGAGTAGGCTGACGCTTAGAAGACCAAGAAATGAGATTGTCACCTAGAAAACAACAATACCCTGAGGTCGAACGACGAGTGTCAGGACACCCGCCCCAATCTGCATCAGTTTAAGTAATCAATTGCGAGGATGATGAAGGATATAAATGTAACCCGTGATCAATGGAGCCCTGAATATAACGCAGTATGCGTTTCAATGCATCATAGTGAGCCTCTCTGGGGTCATGCATGAATAAGCAAACCTGCTGAACTGCATAAGCAATCTCAGGGCGAGTGAAAGTCAAATACTGAAGAGAACCTGCAAGACTGCGATATAGTGTTGGATCATGAAATTTAGGCCCTGTCTTTGCACTGAGCTTGGATTGGGTATCCACTGGAGTCGTCGCAGGTTTACAACTAGCTATACCTGCGCGCTCTAAAATTTCCTGCGTATATTTCTGCTGTGACAAAAACAAGTATGATGGAGTACGAATGACAGCAATGCCCAGAAAAAAATTCAGAGGACCTAAATCAGTCATTAGAAATCCTGTAGCAAGTGATAGATGATTAGCTCACATAAAAAATCTGAGGATGTGACCAACACAATATCATCAACATATAATAGAAGGTATGCCATATCATTTCCGTGTCGAAAAATGAATAAAGAATTGTCACTCTTAGAAATGACAAACCCCATCTGCAAGAGAAAGTTAGCAAACCGTTGATACCAAGCCCTAGAGGCTTGTTTTATATCATAAAGAGCCTTACGGAGTCTGCAAACATAGCCTGGAAATCTCTTGTCAACAAAACCGGGGGGTTGATGCATATACACACACTCTTTCAAATCACCATGTAAAAAAGCATTTTTTAACATCAAGTTGATGAATAGCCCACTTACGAGTCATAGCCAAGCTTAGCACCGTGCGAATAGTGGCCGGTTTCACAACCGGACTAAAAGTTTCATCACAATCCACTCCTTCAACCTGTTATTTACCATTGCAAAGAAGACAAGCTTTGTGTCGTTCCAAATCACCATTAGAATTCAATTTATGACGAAAAAGCCACATACAATTAACAATATTCACCCCCGTAGGCCTAGAAACCAATTCCCATGTCCCCGTATTAATTAAAGCACTATATTCATCACGCATCGTAGCATTCCGATTTGGGTCGGAAAGGGCTTGTTTGTGATTTTTGGGAAGCCGGGAGCGGATTATTGGATGACTCGGGGTGGTAATGGCAAGGCCGAATTTTGGGTTCGGTTTAAATATGCTGTGTTTGGAATGTGTTTGCATTTGAGGAGAGGGAGGTGGACGAGTTGGTGTGATAAGGGTGCAGCCACGAAGTGGGGGAGGTGTGTAGGCAGGGGGTGTCGAGCCAGCAGTGCGCGTGGCTGGGCTGTGTGGTGCAGCAGCACTGTCCGAGCCAGCAGAAGGCGTGGCTGGGCTGCCTGGCTGCACTTCCAGGCTCGGTGTGGGGCTGTGCGAAGCAGCTGCTATGGTTGCCAGCTCTGCCTGGCCAGCAAAAAGCGGGGCAGCAGGGCCACATAGGCTGGTCAGCGAGTAGGCTGCGGTGTGAGGCAGAATGTGACAGGGTAAAGTCGTATCCCCTAATCAAAATTAAATACCTAAATCCTCTAACTAAAGTAGATAGGGAAGTAGGGTCGATCTCCACAGGGAAACAAGTCTTTTTACTCCTAATTAATTATTATAATCTAAATTATCTAAGTAACCAATATTTACATTTGAGTATGAAACTAAACTACAAAGAATAGGAGTAGAGGGAAAACAATTTATAAAAGGATCTAGAGCATAGGTTCACCAATAAATAATACTCCAGGGTAAAACATAATAATCAATCTTCAATGCATAAATTAATCAGATTATAAAGGGCTTTCGCTACGTATTATAATCACACAATTAATTTACCGGTATTAAATATCATCTTTCGAATCTCGACCTAACCATTTATAAATTAACCTGCCTATTGAAACTAGACCTAAACATCAATTCTCATCTGTCGAATCTCGAATCAATATTGTTAAACTCATGCATAAAACATCTGCGCAAATCTAGTCACATAGCATTAAATCAATCAATAGAAAATTAATCTAACATTGACAATTAACAATAATAAATTACCCCTTCATATTATTTATGGATCCCCACAAACCCTAGAAATAAAACTACTCACACATATTTAAAACTAAACAAATCAAAGCAATAAAATAAGTCATGATGGAAGGAAATAAGATTAAGAGAAGAGAAATCGTTACCAAACTAATCTGTATTAATGGAAATAATCAAGAACAAGAGTTGAGAGAAGAGTTAAGAGAGAGAAAAGATCCTAAGTAGAGAGAGAAAGTCTAAGAAAGAAGATCATCTAAAAATTCCGTACAAAATCGTATTTAAACGTTTTTCTAAAACAAAAATTAAAACTAAACATCATCAGGTCTTCTAGAAACGCGCGCCCGATCAGGCGAAGGGCCGCCCGATCGGGCGCGCCTTTTTCTTCGCGTTCTTCCCAAGCAGCATCGCCCGATCGTGCTAGATGCTCGCACGATCGGGCGCGCCTTAGCATGCACAACACTATGGTTTGCCGCGCCCGATCGGGCTAGAGGTTGCCCGATCGGGTCTTTCCTCCCCTTGAGGCTTGGACTTCGATTGGGCTAGATTTCTCGGCCCAATCCGGATTTCCTCTTGGGTCTCGAATACTTGGTCCAAATGCCTCGGGATCCCAATTACCGAGCCCTTAATACCGGCTCTCACCGATCCTGGGCTCCAAAAGTGGTCGCGTCCTTCTATCTTCCGTAGTTTATCCATAAAGCCCGGGAAAATGCTCTAAGAGTGCAATTTCCTGTAAAATACAACTAAAACTACGAAAACACTAGAACACACAAATTAGTAATAAAAGTGGCCCGAAAGAGCCAAAAACACTACTAATAACGACCAAGGGACGGGGGTAAAACACTATATAAAATGGACATATCAAACTCCCCCAAGCCAAACCTTTGCTTGTCCCTAAGCAAAGATCTCATCAATGAATCAATAAATACGCTTCACCCCAATCCATAAAAATCAAGCACAAATGATTCAGGGTAAATAAAATAAACATGCTTCAAAATCAACCAATCGAATCCATCCAATTACCTTTCTTCCCTAACAATTGTCAAACAGAGCAAACC
This sequence comes from Chenopodium quinoa, assembly GCF_001683475.1. Taxonomy (NCBI): domain Eukaryota; kingdom Viridiplantae; phylum Streptophyta; class Magnoliopsida; order Caryophyllales; family Amaranthaceae; genus Chenopodium; species Chenopodium quinoa. The sequence continues at coordinate 1,618,343 of NW_018744633.1, read as the reverse complement.
ATAAGAGCATATAGAATTCAAAACTAGTGCTCACACACTCAACTCTCATTTATGTGGCGAGTAAAGGATGTACTCGATCGCTCTTCATCCAACCCCTTTATGTGAACAATGCCCTCCCAACTCACACTCTCGTGTGTATAAAACAATGAACGCTCAATCCTACTAGTCGACTCGAAATATGTCAAATCATAACTTGCATTGATAAACAACACTTTCACATTCATACAATTCTATGCACAAAGGTCGGAAGGTCTTTAAAGCTTGTAACGTAAGGCTAGGGTAAAGAGTAGGATAAATTTGGGAATAAGTGAGAGAAAAGCTATGCTTAAAGGAGCCATATCCTAATAAAACCCATGATAAAAAATAACTATTGATCAACATCTCCTACATAACCAACTCTAACATCAACCAAAATATACTCCAATCATAATAAATAAACCCAACTCTTACAATTCCACTCATAAGATATAATAATGAAGAAATAGAGTGAATAAACAAACTTTATTTTCCAAACTTGAATTTTCCATTGAAGCTCTTATTTTTCCTTTGATCAATCTCCAAATAGAACATTTGAACATTTTTTTCTATTCGAAGTTCACTTATTTTTCACATTTTTTCTTGAACTTCTCTTTTTTTTCATAATATCATGCTTTATTTTTTTCAAGAAAATATAACTCTCTAACTTATCAAAAATAAACACAATATTATGGTCACTATTCATAAGACCCATGGAATTAGGAAACTTAGAATTGTAAGCATCAAAAATAGCTCGGAAATCTTGATTAATTTTTCCAGGCAACTTCAGTGTCACCACTAGCTCTAGCATCCTCCGTTCCAGTGCCAGCCATGAATGTATCTCCATCTCCGATTGGCGTATCAGGGGGTGTGCCGTTCCCATGAACGGTTCCATCATCGGATCAGTGACACAAAGAATTTTCTCCAGAGGGACTCGAGTAACTATTGGTGTCGGGAGTGGTTGAGACATGGGTAAAGGATATAGTGTTTGTTTGATCAGTATCTGGCTTGGTAATTGCTTGATGAGAGTTCAAGGAAGTGGCTTCTAAATTTTCTTCGGGACGTGCTTGGAAAGTAATTGGTGAGTTTTCCTTGCTAGCTGGTAGGATTGGGGTGGGAATCTTCTGTAGGCTTAAAGAAGGAATGTTCGTGGAGTTAGTTAGTATAGCTTTTGATTTATTTTTATCTTTTTTCTAATTTGTTGCCGTTGCTTTGATCCTCTTAGAAATTAACCATGAATTATGGGATTTATTTGAGATTTTTCCAATTTCATGGATTTCATTCCTCGGACAGTGTTCACCTTGATGCCCAATCTTACCACAGTAGAAGCAAATCATACGCAAGCCTTCATATTAAATTTTCCAAATACGTCCCTTCAGCCAAAATTTAGACAACAGAGGTTTAGAAAGGTCTAATTCAACACTGAGTCTAGTAAATTGCCCCCTATGAGCCTGTTCAGTATTATTATCAATGCGCACTACTTTGCCTATCTTTCTTCCAATATTGTGTAGAAACTCTTTGTCAAAATATTCAACAGATAAATATGGTATGCAAACCCATGCTGTGAGAAATCGCATTGGAGAGTCGTTAGGGATGAAATTTGGCTTCCACTTCCTAATAGTGAGATAATTATCATCAAGCATCCAAGGACCTTGAGTTAGCACATGATAATAATAACTAAGATTAGAGAATCTTACAATGAAATATTCATGGCCAATGTCTATGAGAATTAGTCCTCCTTTTAGTTCGAATTCCCACTTCTTTTTCAGTCTCTTCATAAATGCCATATAGCCAATTTTGCTATTGAACATCTTGATAATGGGAGTATGTTTCCAAGGTTGAAGAATTTTGCGCTTCTCTTCCTTAGATAGCAGGATGACAGGGCATTTGGGATCATCCAAGACCCCCTGTGGTGGTTTTTCATCATCAGAGATATCTTCCTCATCCTCTAGATTGACGAGCGGCACACCATAATTCACCATATTTTGCTCCTTAGCCATAATATCTCTAAAAGACAGGCAGTCTGAGCAAGCTGCTGCACCTTAGGGATATTGGTAACATTCTGTTTATCAGTATCCTCATTGGAGAAGATTAAGTGGTTAATTTTCCGTTTGGATTTTTCAGAAGAACGAAGAAGCAGATTTTGTTCCTAATAAGAGGGTTCTTGGTTGAGAGAGTTTTTTTATTTAATTAAAAATAAAGATTAAATTTTAGTAAAGGCTACTCAATAGATGTGTATCAAAGGTGGGATTATTTCTGAAGGTGGGATTGTTTTGAGCAGTAGCGGCAAAGGTGGGATTATTATTTTCTATTTTTTCAAATAAAAACCCTACTACTCATTAACTTTACAAACATTTGATTTCTATGTTAGAAAAATAAAATGTACAAATTATAAAATATACCTGGTCTACAATAAATTATTGTAGACCAACTGCCCTTGTCATGTACTCACGTGAGTTTCCTTTAGGTCTATTATTTTCTCTCTCTTCAAAGTTCCATTCTCTATTTTCACATCTGCAACACTCTCTCAACACTTTTGCTCTCTAATCTTCTTCTTCAATGGTGAAAATTAAAATGAGGCGGTGTTTCACAAAATCGTTGTAAATCCTCTTACTTCAACTTGATTTTGAACTTTCTAAGCTTATTGCGATTTTGTTCTTTTATTTTGGCCCAAATTTTGTTCTTCTTGAATTGAAGCTCTTTAGTTTAGTATTAACTATTGAAGCTTAAAGGTTTTGATGATGATGAAATGAAACAAAGAAAACTTCAAACTAATAAGAGTTCTCTAAGTGTTGTGACTAGAACAGGTGAAATTGACCCTGGAAGTGGTAGAGTAGCCTAGCCTTGAAGACTCATAAGAGAACTCAAGGAAAATTAAGGAAGATAGAAGAAGATTTCCTTCACAGGAACTAACAAAGTTCCCTTACAGGAACCTGAAGACAGCAAGTTAAGGAGTTGACTTGGTCTGCATCGAAGACGGCAAGTTTTGAAAGAACTTGGCCTGCGAAGTTCCAGTTTGGAACTGAAATGAAATTGACAGCAGGAACTTAGTCCTGGACTGCATGAATCCCAAGTATCCTACGCAAACAAAGTATTGGTGCTTCAGTTTTGTTAAGTTTTTATCTTTGAGAATTGTTGTAAATATGTTTAGTAGCTTTACGCATGAGATTTATTAGAAAAGTGACAAAAGCTTGGCAAGCTTCTTCAAATTGGAAAATTTTAAAAGATAAGTCTTTAGGAAAAGATTTTATAACAAGATTTATTTTCTTAAAAACCGATTATCAAAAAGATATTATTCTTTGAGATAATTTATCTTTGATAAGTTTTCTAAAAAGATTTACTTAAAACCGTGTTTAGGATTTTGAAAAATTAACATGTTTATCTTTTGAAAACCCTACTTTCTATATAAGCAAGTCTTGTATAAATTGTAGAGATCCGAATTCACTATTTTCAGTGAGTTTATGTGTGAAGAAATCGAAGTGTGCTTAATTGTGTAAGTTTGTCAAGTCTATAACTTTGTCATATTAGTTTCGGGTATCATGCATAGCTTGCCTTTCATATATTTGAGTCAATATTTTGTCATTGGTTGGGTTCTTGGGTGAGTTTGTGTATTCATCTTTGCATACAATAGTGTAGGCTTCTAGGTTGAAGCTGAGTGAGTAGTACTCAGGGGAAGTACGAGTGAATCTAAGTCAGGGACTTATATTAGGTAGGATAGGGTCCTACTATGTAGCAAGTTCAATTTGGAACTTGTGAGAATATGTCTGATTATAATAGGTTTGTAACTTGTGAGTTTGTTCTATTATGTGAATTGGTTTGGTTTGGAAATCCCTTAGAAGGGTCGAGGTTTTACTTCCATTTGGGCCCTGTAAGGTTTCCTTGTAAAATATTGTGTGCTTTGCAAGTTTCTTTACATTCTATTTTACATTCTGTAAAAGTAGTCAATAGGAACTCACCTACAATTCACCCCCCTCTTGTAGTGCTCATCTCAACTAACATTAACGATCTAGGTTTTCAATTTTCGAGTTGACTTTTAAAGCTTATTAATCAACATTTTTTCTTGAATTGAAGCTTTCTTAAGAGGTTTTTTTTTTAATTTTTATTTTTTTTTATGCTTCGATCTTGTTTAGTTTTAAGGATCTAAGGTTCAATTTGTTCAATTCATGTTTTCGCTATGATTTCGTATCATTATTTTTGCTCTAGTATTTTTTTGTTTAGTGTACTATAGATCTTCGATATCAATCTGAATATTATGCTCAATTTTTGCAGTGGACGAGGTGGAGGTAATGAGTTATGATGCTGTTTGGTTGAATGGTGTTGTTTAAGGGGGTTATGGTGTATGATAAGATTGGGTAAGCTGACTTGTTTGTTGGTGCTACTCTGTTGCTTATTATGACTTTGATGAAAAGTCACAAAAGTTGTAAATGAACATGTACTTCTTGTATAATGTGTTATTGTGTTGTATCTATACAATGAAGCATAAGAAATTAAGATGTATTTTGGATTAGGTCAATAGCTACAAATTGGTTTTAAGCTATTTAGATATGGTAAGTGACACGGTGTTAGCTATTGAGGTAATCATGTTATATCTCGTTGGAAAATAGTGAAAATTGTTTTTTAATGGTAAAGTCTATTAGCTCAATTGATGTAGGTTCAAATCTTACATAGGCTAGGTAAAGATAAAAACAATGATATGTTGTAAAATTACGATAACTATACAGGACTATATTTAATTAAGGGTCACTATATGCATGTCTAAATATGGGTTTTACTATATTTAAATAAAGGTCATTATGTAAAGCTATGACTATATCTAAATAAAACTCATGGACTCACTGTATACATGTATAAATATGGGTTGATAATATTTTAAATAAGGGTCACTATATATTTAAATAAGGGTCACTATGTTTAAATAAATGTCACTATATATAACCATGACTATATTTAAATAAGGGTCACTATACATACATAACAGGTCACTATATTGTAGTATTTAAATAGTGTCACAATATAATTGAGAACAATGGCAACACTCATCAATCACGTTTGTTATAAAAAGTGGGATATTATGTTGTTGAATAATAAAGTGGAGTACACCTCCAAAAAATAAAAATGAAGAACGTTACATATAAAATAAAGAACATTACATACAATAAAAGAACATAACTTAAAAATAAAATAACATTACTTTTACGTATTAAAGAACATTATCTTTTTGAAAAAATGTTACATATAAAATAATGAAAAGATGCTACTACCCAAACCCATGAAAGAAGATGATGAACAGCAATGGTAGTGCCAAAAATTCAAACATTCTTCATTATCACAAAACACAAAATATACGTAAAAATAACAACAAATATTATCACAAAACACAAAATATAAGTAAAAATAAACAAGCAAAGAGAGAGTTCACTATTGAAGCACAACCTAGGGTTTCATATTCGTGAAATAGAACAAAGAAAGAGAAGTATACCTCAAATGAATAAAAAAAATAATAATAATAATAATAAAAAAAAAAAAAAAAAAAAAAAAAAAAAAAAAAAAAACCTTATAAAGTGAATTTATAGTGGAAATCAAGCAAGTTTAACACTCAATTGCAAGTTTTTTAGCCAATATAAATTAAAAAAAAAATACCCAAAATTCTCAAATCATGAAAAATCCGAAAATTTGATCATGAAATTTAGATTTTGGAATGTAAAATCCAGTATAAATGCATTTGTGAGTGATGAATTAACTCAATTAGGCACTTAAAAACTATAAAAATCAAGAAATAAAATAGAAGAATTTTTTATTTTTTATTTTTAAACTGGAAGTAATAATATTAGCAAATAATAGTCATATGACATCTACAATAATAAAAATCTGTAAACCACATATTTAGAGAAAATATCATAACTTTAACAACCAAAATCATAACTAATTTGCATATTTGGCATGGCTTCAAGCTTGACGCGAGCAATGATTTTTGATGTTTTTGCATCTTTCCAAGTTAAAACCTCCGCAATCCGCACTGGTGTTTTGATCGACCAATTGATGACAAATCTCATACCCATAGAAATTCAAATCACCTTCCCAATTATTATAAAAACCCTAAAAATAAAATTATCATCCATAGATGAATCAAAATCCCAGAATATTGAAAAAAAAAAAAAAAAAAAAAAACCCAAAAAATTGGGACAGACTCTCACAGATGGAGAGAACAAAACAAAACAAACAAAACAAAACGTAAAGCAAAACAAAAAACTAAATTAAATTAAAGAAAAAGGGTCGAAAATAGTCTAATTTTCAATTTCCAAAAAACTAAATTAAATTAAAGAAATTAGACTATTTCCGTCCTAAACGGCCAAGAAAACTAAAAACCCTAGAAGAGAAAGGAGAGAGAAGAGAGAAAAAGGAAAAAGGGGGCGACGCCAAATTCTTGTTTTTGTTGAAGTTAGAGGAAGAGAATAGAGAGTATCGAAGAGAGAAAATGAATGGGTAAAATAAACATTACATATAAAATGAACATTACATATAAATAAAAGAAGGAACATTAACTTTGTTCCAATGTTCTTTTATTTATATGTAATGTACTTCCGAGTGTACCATATTTCATGATATCCCCCTCTACCATACTATTTTCAATTATTTTGAACAAATGTGGCAAAATTAGAATTATTTTGGGTAATTTTTCCAACTTAACCAGGATCTGCGAGTTTTTTCTTAGAAAGCCGAAATTAATATTGTTAAGGTCAGCTAATAGTTCAAGTGGGGCTTGATCAGTTTAACAAGTTTAAAAAAAAAAAAAAAACAATTAGTGACAGACAAAAACACAAAGGGAGGAACCAGAATGATTGGGATTTGCTCAAGTGCTCAGAAGACTAAAATGTGACTGAGATTGGGAGAGGAGATGCAGTAAGCAGTTTTTAATGATTAGATGGTGTGCCTCAGTCGTATGCAACCAAAAATATCACAACTAAGCTAACTGCAAATAAACGTAGTTAGGGAAGTCGAGTTCGAATCCACAGGGAAAAAGGGACTAATAACTGGAAACCTAAGTGGAAATACTCTAGGACGGTAGTAACCTAAGTAACGAGGGGGGTTTTCACGAGCAATGATGATAAATGAACTAAGTAAGAACAACGAACGTAATGAATAGGTAATCAATGAGAAGAACGGTCTTGGTTATGCGAAATCCACTAATGAACATACAAATTGATCATAGAAGTCTCCTCAATCAAGCTCTATTGAACACCTTGTTGTAGAATTCCTAGATTCTAAATTCTCATAAATAGTTAGAAATAGCAAAGCGCTCCTTTCTAACCCTTTCCAATGCACAATTCAAGACAAGCGCTCTAAATTATCCACAAGAAGAAAATAAACGGAGAAATCAACAAGGATTGAATAAATTAACACAAGCGGTCTAATTTCTTCAATAATATTATTCCCTCTTCAAGTTATCAACCAAAAGCATGCATCAATAACCTAAAGTTGCTACTTTGGAAAGATTAATTAGATGCAAGCGAATCCAATAATTCTAACCTAGCAATTGATTAAAGCAAATCATGAAATTAATTCAAGGAACAATATATATTCAATAGATATTAAGAGAAGAAAGATCTCACAATTCGTAGCTAAAAGCTTCAATCTTTAACCAAGAATCCGGAAGATTAAGCTTCCATGGATTCTAATTCCAAAACAAAGAATTCTGAAAATTCCAAGAAAACCCTAGAAAGCTTTTTTTTTCAAAACTTAATTCTCCTTTTTTCACTTCAAACTTAATTAAAACTAAGCTATTTATATGTTTCTATATTTTAATAACATAACACAATAATAATAATAAAATAATATCCAAAACACGAGCCAAAACAAAGCCAAATTGCTGAAAATTAACCAAAACAGCCCGAATTTCTGCCAGAGCCGCTGCCAGCTGCTCTGGACCCGCTGGCAGCTGCTCTGGCAGCCCCTCACTCTGGTATACCCGCTGCCAGCGGCTCTGGCCAGCTGCCAGCGGCCCTGGCAGCGGTTCCTGCTGTTTTTGCCTTCTTTCCTTGCTTCTTCTTCTTGCTTTGCTTCACCTTTTCCTCAAGCTTTCTTCCTTGCTCTTCCATGCTCCATCACAACTCTCAAATCACGAGCCAAGGTCCATCCTTCTTACATAACTCTTCATTGGTTCCCGAGCTCACTCACTCACTTATACTCATAAATCCCGCCTTTTGCACATAAGTGAGATCACAGCCCAAAACTCACAAAAGCTAACAAAAGTACATATAAAGCATCAAAACACACCCTAAAATGCTTCTCTCAACCCATGATAAGAAGGCTTATCAAATTCCCCCATGCTTGAACCTTTACTCGCCCTCGAGTAAACTTAGAGAATAAAACACATCCTCCTCACTAAGGTTCAAAACAGAAGATGGTGGAATCAAACTAGCTCTATGCACTCAAACTCAACAAAACATCCTAGTACTTATCAACCAATCACAATCACACTCCCCCATACTTCACACTTTGAATCTCCCTTTTTTCTTATTTATCAATTCATCCCCAAAATCAACTTGGAACGATAAACGCATAGCCATGAGTATGAATATTCTCAACCGCCTAAAGAAATGAAATTTTTGATAAAATTGGGCAAACAAAAACTCAACTTAACCAAAAATCTCATAAAAACACTTCCACATTCAAGAGTGAAAACAAACAACTCATGCTCTCAAATTCCTAAGATGATCAACAAATTCCCCCAAAATCTCAACTATCTCCCAAAATCACCAAGATGAAACCTACCCCGACACCTCCTTATATCTCCTCCCCTTATGACACCGACTCCGGCAAATAGATGCGAAATTTCCTTGAAAAATCAAATTCATGAACATTTCTCTCTTTTTTCTCTCATTTTGCCTAGGAGCCCTTTCGGGTTTTCATCCTAGCCTCTCTTCTTTTTTTCAAATCTCACTATATCACCCGCTCATTAGCCTCTTTTTTGCTTAGGTCGCCCTTTCGGGTTTTCAACCTAACCGGGCCCCCATTTTTGCCTAAGCCGCCTTTACAGGTTTTCAACTTAGCGGGTTTCTTTTTCTTTTTTTTTTTCTTTTTTCCTTTTTTTTCTTTTCATTTTTCATTTTTTTTCATTTTGCATTTTTTTTTTTCATTGAAACACAATTGAAATAGCTATACAAAACCATCAAATTAAGATAACTATACAATTTGTAATGATATGCAAGAATTGCTTCCCCCCCTACTTGAATGAAACATTGTCCTCAATGCAAGAACAACAACAATTAAAACAAAAGTATGGGAAAGGAAGAAGGATGCAAAACCTCAAGGAGAAGGACCTCCGGAGCCGGAAGATTAGGCATTATCAAGGATTTCAAAAATTTCGAGAAGAAAAAATGAACTATGGGGACCCCAAGTGTTGCCCATGGGAAGATCATTCCAACCAAAAGCATTTTTAATTACCGCATAAGGCATGATATAGTTCTTATTGTTAAAATTGAAAGAAATTCTTGACATCCCTTAGTCAAAGTGGAAAGGAATTCATGTATACCTCACATAAGTAGGTGCGCTCGTGCTCCATCACCTCCTCCAAACCAACCTCTTGCAATGCCTCCAAATCGAAGAACTTTGTGCATTGCACTATACTCTTGGGTTGTTGGAGTTCAAATAGCTTGCTCCTTTGTAGTGAGCCTAATTCCCATGAAGTCACTTGCTTGGGGAAAAGAGGGTGATTCACCCTCTTTTGAAGTATCACCTTGTTGTCTCTTCCCATTGCTTAAGAATGAATTGCACAACTCACACTTTATTCTTCAAAGCACAATGAACACACCACCAAACCTCCAAACACCAAGGTTCTCACAATTCCTCAAATGCCAAGTGTGAAATTGAGAAATTGAAACAATTTTAGGTTGAATTGTCTTTGAAAGTGAGGGAAAGGGATTGTGTGTAGGAAAGATTGGGTTAGGGTTTGGGAGTATGAGTGTGGGATTGCTAAGGGAAAGAGAAGAAGGATGAATTGGATTTTAGAAATCAAGAAATGGGTCAAAAAGGGTGAAAAATTCAGGAAAGGCTGGAAAGGCCGCTGGTAGCGGCTTGGGACCCGCTGCCAGCGGCTAAAGCAGAGCTTTTGGATCTTCTTTGCTGGAAGACCCGCTGGCAGCGGCTATACTGCGTAAATTTTTTTTTTTTTTTTTTTTTTTTTTTTTTTTTAGAAAAAATAAACGTGGAGGGGGGGTACCCGCTGGCAGCGGCTTTTGAGCAGCTACCAGCGGCTGGGACAGCAAAAGGGGAGGTTGGGCTGCTGGAAGACCCGCTGGTAGCGGCTGCAGAGCAGCTGCCAGCGACTACTGCAGGGATAGCCCCCCTTTGGCCTGTTTTGCTCTGTTTTTGCTGCTCTTCGCGCATAACAAATACTCCCAAGGCATCCACCTACACAAACACAATAAAAATACTCTTCACATCACAAGAAAAATAAAAAACTAAACTACAAGAAGAAATGGGGAAGATTTTCGATCGGGTTGCCTCCCGATTAGCGCCTTTGTTTTACGTCGTTGGCTCGACGCGGCTCATCCCACTTCGCTACTCCATTGATGGCTCGTAGAGATCGATGCACTCCACGTTCTCGGTTTTGAAACCCTCGAAGTAGGGTTTGAGCCTTTTTCCATTCACTTTGAACATGTTGTTGGTCTCTAAACTCCGAATTTCTACCGCTCCATGCGGATAGACCTTGTCAACTTGAATTGGACCCTTCCAACGGGAGCTCATCTTGTCATGCCACACCTTATTCTTTGCTTTGTGGTATACCTGGGATAATTTCTTGCCCGGAAATGATGACGGGGTGGGTGTTGCCCCTAGTGGTATAGGTGGAAGCTTGGACTGTTCATTCAATTCCGCCACCTTCACCTGCACATTAGTAGGTATAGAAGAATCCAAGCAATCACCAGACACAACATTAGTAATAGGTGTGAGGAGCTCATCCCCATGATCAATGTTAGAAACATCATGCAATATTGGATCAACAACATTTATAGAATATAAAGAATGAGTATCAACAGGATACTTTATGGTATCATAAATGTTATACACAATTGCTTTCCCATCAACCTCCATAGTCAAAGAACCGGTAGACACATCGATTTTTGTCTTAGCAGTCTTTAAGAAAGGTCTTCCTAACAGGATAGGGGCTGCTTGTTTGTCATGTTCCATGTCAAGGACGTAAAAGTCAGCAGGAAAGATCAATCCATCAACCTTAACAAGTACATCTTCTACTACCCCCTTAGGATATACATTGGACCTATCAGCTAACTGAATTACTACCCCAGTTTCATGCAAAGGCCCAAGTTCTAAAGATTTAAACAGGGAGTAGGGAATGACATTGATTGATGCACCTAGGTCCAACATGGCTCGGTGTAATGTGGTGTCTCCTATTGTAACAGGAATAGTAAACATACCAGGATCACCACATTTTTCTGGGAGTTTCTTTTGGAAAACTGCAGAAACATGAGCACTCACCTTCACTTTTTCTTTTCCTCCCAACCTGTGCTTTCTCTTGATCGTACACAGTTCCTTCATAAACTTAGCAAAACGAGGAACACTTTTAATCACATTCAAGAGGGGCATATTTACCTCACATTTGCTGAAAGTCTCATAAATATCCTTGTCTTTCTCATACCTTCGAGTATCTTGCAAGGCTTCTGGGAAAGGTGGCACAGGCTCATAAGAGGTAAAGGTTGGAGGATTCGCCTTAGTTTCTTGTTCTACTTCCTCCTCCTCAACTCCAATCAAGTCTTTAGCCTTCTTAGGTGCAACTACAGTTTCTTGCAACTTTTTGCCACTTCTCAATGTTATTGCATTAACTTGTTGCTTAGGGTTCAGCTCCGTTTGGGATGGAAGCTTTCCAGAGTCCTTAGCTTCAAGTCGGCTTACTGCACTTGAGATTTGACTGACTTGATTCTCCAGGTTTTGAATACTTGATCTGGTTTCTTGTTGAAACTGCATCATATTCTGCTGCATGGTAGAAACATTAGAATTTAGTGATCTAATCATTTCTTCAGTTGACATATTACCTGAATTAGAGCTTTGGCCTTGAGGTGTTAGGAACGGTGCCCTATATTGCTGAAACTGTTGTTGACCTTGAGCATGCTGATGTTGTTGGTTTCCTTGGGAATTCCCATATCTCAAATTTGGATGATCTCTCCATCCTGGGTTGTAGGTATTTGAAAAGGGATCATATCTTCTTTGCGGACCTTGCCCTTGAAAACCTAAGGCGTTGGCCTGCTCATTCTGCTCCTCTTGTAATTGAGGACATGTATCAGTGGGATGTCCCATGGAGGTGCATAAACCACAAGCATTCAGTTGCTGCGGATTCCTTGAGTTCACCATGAACTCACGCATCATAGAAGTCAAATCAGCTACTTGACTCTCTAACTCAGTTGTATTCGAATTTGCTAAATTCACCCGGCGCGTGGGAGTTCTCTGACTGAATTGCCTAGAATTTTCTGCTAGCTCTGCAATCAACCTAGTTGCATCTCCTGGAGTCTTATTCACTAGCCCTCCACCACTTGCTGCATTCACCATCCTCAAGTCATCATCAGTTAGACCTCCATAGAAGTATAGGATGAGGTCTTGATCGGAATACCCATGGTAAGGACAGCTAGCACACAATCTCTTAAATCTCTCCCAATACTCATACAAGGATTCATCTTCCTTCTGATCCACATTGCTGATAGCTTTCTTAAGGCTTGCAGAAATAGTGGCTGGGTAGTACTTCTCAAGGAAACACTTCTTTAAATCTGCCCAAGTTGTTATGCTACCTGGGGGAAGATAGTAAAACCAATCCTTTGCTGCATCTTTGAGAGAAAAAGGAAATGCTCTCAACTGAATTTGTTCATCAGTCATCCCAATCGGTTTCATGCTAGTGCAAACCACATGAAATTCTGCCAGATGTTTATTCGGATCTTCGCCTTTCATGCCATGGAATGCCGGCAATAGATGAATTAGACCGGATTTGATCTTAACATTAGTACCTTCCTCCAACTGCTGGTATGCAATGCACAACGGTTGTTGGTTCAAGTTAGGGGCTGTAAGTTCTCTTAGAGTTCGATTGTCAGCCATCTCCTCTTCTTCTTGAATATTGAAGGAGTACGTTGATTCACTAGGGGTTGTTTTTGCCTCTTTTCGCAACCTGGAAATATTCCTTTCAATTTCTGGATCAAACTGCAAAACTTCTTTGTTAGCAGAACGGGTACTTATCATACCCTAGCGAACAAACAAAGAAAGATAGCTAAGAACAGTCCTAAAATAAATTCTACTAAGATAAACAATTAAAAAGTAACGCCTTAATTCCCCGGCAACGGCGCCAAAATTTGGTGTGCCTCAGTCGTATGCAACCAAAAATATCACAACTAAGCTAACTGCAAATAAACGTAGTTAGGGAAGTCGAGTTCGAATCCACAGGGAAAAAGGGACTAATAACTGGAAACCTAAGTGGAAATACTCTAGGACGGTAGTAACCTAAGTAACGAGGGGGGTTTTCACGAGCAATGATGATAAATGAACTAAGTAAGAACAACGAACGTAATGAATAGGTAATCAATGAGAAGAACGGTCTTGGTTATGCGAAATCCACTAATGAACATACAAATTGATCATAGAAGTCTCCTCAATCAAGCTCTATTGAACACCTTGTTGTAGAATTCCTAGATTCTAAATTCTCATAAATAGTTAGAAATAGCAAAGCGCTCCTTTCTAACCCTTTCCAATGCACAATTCAAGACAAGCGCTCTAAATTATCCACAAGAAGAAAATAAACGGAGAAATCAACAAGGATTGAATAAATTAACACAAGCGGTCTAATTTCTTCAATAATATTATTCCCTCTTCAAGTTATCAACCAAAAGCATGCATCAATAACCTAAAGTTGCTACTTTGGAAAGATTAATTAGATGCAAGCGAATCCAATAATTCTAACCTAGCAATTGATTAAAGCAAATCATGAAATTAATTCAAGGAACAATATATATTCAATAGATATTAAGAGAAGAAAGATCTCACAATTCGTAGCTAAAAGCTTCAATCTTTAACCAAGAATCCGGAAGATTAAGCTTCCATGGATTCTAATTCCAAAACAAAGAATTCTGAAAATTCCAAGAAAACCCTAGAAAGCTTTTTTTTTCAAAACTTAATTCTCCTTTTTTCACTTCAAACTTAATTAAAACTAAGCTATTTATATGTTTCTATATTTTAATAACATAACACAATAATAATAATAAAATAATATCCAAAACACGAGCCAAAACAAAGCCAAATTGCTGAAAATTAACCAAAACAGCCCGAATTTCTGCCAGAGCCGCTGCCAGCTGCTCTGGACCCGCTGGCAGCTGCTCTGGCAGCCCCTCACTCTGGTATACCCGCTGCCAGCGGCTCTGGCCAGCTGCCAGCGGCCCTGGCAGCGGTTCCTGCTGTTTTTGCCTTCTTTCCTTGCTTCTTCTTCTTGCTTTGCTTCACCTTTTCCTCAAGCTTTCTTCCTTGCTCTTCCATGCTCCATCACAACTCTCAAATCACGAGCCAAGGTCCATCCTTCTTACATAACTCTTCATTGGTTCCCGAGCTCACTCACTCACTTATACTCATAAATCCCGCCTTTTGCACATAAGTGAGATCACAGCCCAAAACTCACAAAAGCTAACAAAAGTACATATAAAGCATCAAAACACACCCTAAAATGCTTCTCTCAACCCATGATAAGAAGGCTTATCATTAGACTATAAAACGATTTTGTAAACAAAGTAAACAAAAATGAAGATGAATGTTGTGATCTTCCTACGCAGTTACCAATCCGATTCAGAGTCAGAGTCAGAGTCAGATTCAGAGTAATATTCATCTTCATCGTAATCTTCTTCGTCATCATCGTCAAAATCTGAGTCATCATACATGATATTCCTTTCATTCCAAAGTGGACATGAACATGTAGCCTTCTTATTCTTCCACTCCGCTCCACATGTATAGCAAAATTCAAACCCACATCTGCATACAATATGAACATGTTATAATTTTTTTTAACAACTTAAAGGTGTTCATTGTAGGGAAACTAAAATTGAGAATGAGAAATTTATATCACAAAACCAGATTATGTCAAGGTTATGGGTTACAGAGAAGAATAACACTCAAAACACTTTAAAACCTTTGGTGTTTTATAGCAAAAAGGAAGAGGATGGCAAAGGGAGGGCATTAGTCAGAGATGTATCAATGATTTTGTTATCAGACTGAATTACTAATTCGTTCCAATTACCACTTTCAAATCCCCAAACTCCCATTTCCATTCACACACCGCTCTTTCTAAAGCAAAATATGTAACAAAATTCAGTTTCTACTTCATTAGATCGGCAAAATGGTCTAAAGAACTAGAGAGCAGGAGCCTGGGGTTTGAAATCTGAGTAGAATATGATGGTTTCTCAAGGTGTTCAGCCCAACAGCCACAAGTGTTCTAAAAGAAAGGGTAATAGAGAGGATAACCAAATAATAATGAATGTGATAGTATCAAT
Organism: Chenopodium quinoa; assembly: GCF_001683475.1. Taxonomy (NCBI): domain Eukaryota; kingdom Viridiplantae; phylum Streptophyta; class Magnoliopsida; order Caryophyllales; family Amaranthaceae; genus Chenopodium; species Chenopodium quinoa. The sequence goes on along the minus strand of NW_018744633.1, from coordinate 1,602,804 downwards.
GTAAAGTTGTAAACATTCCAGCATGAAATATTACTCTATCACATTCGTCATATGGGAATCTAAGCCAAAGCTACCTAGGAAAGCTAATAGGTCTTATCATATTTTCCATCCATTGTACCAACACTACAAATTGATGGACACGACGTCAACAAGCTGCTATGAATCTTGAATTCCCACAATGATCAAGATCGCACTCACTGTGAACATCAAGGTCATGAGACTTCAACTAGGTGCATCCATAATGACTGTAAGGGTCTGTAACATTCAACAAACTATTAAATTCAGCCGTGATTTTTTTCTAAACTCTTCTATCAATAACATTTCTTCTATGAGCAGCCCTGCATTTCTTTAACACTTACTCAGCAAGCCATCTTCTACTTCTCACCCCTTGGTTATTGGAATACTGCTTTGGCTTTCTTATACTCTTTTACCTAATATACCTTAGGCAACTCTTCACTACAAGTCATCTTAGCATCTTCCATTTGCACCTCCAGTCTTCCACAACCTCAACCTAACACTCTAACAGACACATAACCCACACCAAAACACAGTGCGTACAACATAAGGTTGATACTGGCAATTCAAATTCTGAAATGATTCAGAGTCAGCTAGCAAAAATCATCTAAAAGCACCGTCCACAAACAAAAAACTAACAAAATAATAAAATAAATAAATAAATAACTGGATTTCATTCCCAGTTACTTAGCACTTATATTTTAAATATTTAAATATTCGGAGTGGATAATTAAGTATACATGTGACAAGATGTTAACAGTTCCTCAGGACTTCATTATCCATTCTCCTGACACTAGTGACTGCTCATTAGACTATTTTGACAAACTCATCCTATCATCCAGATTAAATCAACTTTGTATGCTTCCATACAGCCATGCCAAATACATTTTTAATATAAAATATAGAAATGCGAAGTAAAATTACCTGCATGTCATGTGGTAGCAACCTTGAGCGAGTTCAATCATATGTTTGCATTTCACACATTGGCGCCACAAATTTTTAGTTGCAAGTGACTTAAGCTTTGCATCTTCAGGCTGCGGATTTGGATTTGATCTCTTATACTCTAAACAGGACATATTATTATGCCATGGCACTCTACAATAGATGCAAAAGAGCCCATGACATTTTAAGCATTTTCTGACTCCGGATATTCTTCTGTTAACATTTTCTTTCCTTGCAAAGTCGTTAATCTCAGCTCTTGACATCAATACTGAGCACCTAGGGTAAGGGCAATATACCTTTTCAGCAACAGGGATCGATGCTTCTCTAACTCGTTGTTTCATAATTTCAATTAGCTTAGGTGACAAGAACTTTTCACAGCTGCTAACATTTAGCTCATACTTGCAATTTTCATGAGGGCATTTTGGTACCATCCCATTATGTAACTTTGCTTCCACATGCTGCTTCATACAAGAAAAACAATATTTATGCAGACATCTATCAATAGTGAACATTTTATCCTGAACTGTCTCTTCCAAGCAGATCACACAAGTCTCCTTCAAAATCTTGAGATGGATAGGCTCGGTAGGTTTGGAGATCTGAGAAGTGATAGCATCTCTAGCAAGCTTGAATGCAAACTTTATAACATTTCGGGAAACAAGGCAAAGACGATAGTAGGTAAATTCCTTTTGAAGAAATTCTACTTTTTCCATTAAATTAACAACCTTCCTCTGTTTTGGTTGCCATGCATGCATAGCCTGCATCCAATAAAAAAAAAATTTAAAAAATAAAAAAAAAAAAAATTATATTTCATGCATGACTATTGTTATAACAGATCCAAGCAAGATTAAATAGATCAGCAACAAGACCACAGGTTTTACATGGTTCACTAACGATGAATTAGCTACATCCACAAAAAGGCAATCGAGAGGAGAGTTATAATTACAGATTACAAAATAGTGGCTAGGTTAAACCCTAAGGGAGTTTATACACTACTCCCAAAACATAAAACGGAATAGGCCAGAAATAAGCCCGAAAACAGAAAACCATAGCCCACATAACAAATACCATAACCCCAAGCAACCCCTGTGATATTCATTCGAAGGGGGCTAACTGTACAAGGCATATTTTAACAACCAACCGTAAATTGATCACCCACCGTAGCAAAAGTAAAATCAAGGAATGTACTTCCTTTATTTCTTTTCACTATAAATAATTCTCATTTCACATTTGCCATTGCATTATTTCAATTGCTAATAGCTTTAGTTATCATTAACTAAAATATAAATTGAAGTAAATTTACAAGATCCCACATGGTTATATTTTTCCATTTAATATAAATCACCAATGACACCAAAGCTCAGAGTATGTGAATAATGCATAGGTCAAAGTGTGTGAAACTTTTTTCGGGTTGCTAGTATGACTGTATAAGAAAACTTAATACTTGTCTTATTATGAAACTTTTCGACCCCATATGTAATTTATGTCTTACAACCAAGGAGATAAGAAAAGTGATGTTTCATTGGAAATAGGGAGACATTGAATTGCCCTGTCTACTCTTTAAGAGTTTAAGGTCAACTAAAATTTCATTGGAAGTAAGAAGGCAAAGAGGCAAAAAATTAAATAGCAAATTGTGTTATATCTATTATGTTGGTGCTCTAACTAAAGAGGAATAATTAAATTTTCCATCGTTGAAAGTCCTCCCTGGTTACTTTTTGGGAGCAAGTGGTGTATTTAGCTATGTTTGAGCTCACTCATAGCTATTATGCTAAATTTTTTTATATATAACTATTTGGCCTTGTTTCTGCTGATCTCCTAGACCCTACTTTGTATCATTTCGTTTGAGCTTAAATAAAATGTGTTTTTTCTGATATAAACAGTTGAGAAAACATACACACACACACTGGCGGACCTAAAAAAAAAAAAAAACTGCAAAATGTTAAAAATGCTACAGCAATGATTATGTATATATACTTTTAATTGCTTATACATTAAGTACAATGTGCATTGCTCTGGTGGTGAGTTCAATAAAGTTAAAGTTGTTTTATGCGACAGGTCAGGAGTTCGAGACCTATAGGCTGTATTTTGTGTTTTTTTTTTCCCCCTTTTTAAAAGAAAGCTTCTCATTTCATACAAATAAGTGAATAACCATGTAGAAATAGCTTTCTAATTTACAATATACTCTCTATTCATAGTAATTCTTCCCATTTTCATGTATATATATTTTTTCCAAAGCTCATAGCTTTATATAAGTAACAATATTTATGAATATTTACATAGATATGTATATAAAAAAATCGCATGTTATAGTTTTTTTTTTCTTATATTCAATGCAATTAGCGGTATAAAACTTAAACCGATTGATAGATAATACCAATACATACTTTGTAGTGTATAATTCATGGAGCATTTAAGGGAGTACTTTTTAATTTGATAGCAGTATATTATTGACAAACAACTATATTCGGAGTATATATTATGGACTAATTAAAAAGCACTAATATTGGTAAAAATATTATGGACAAAGTGGTACATGTATATTAAAAAGGTCTAAATTGTGCATACACTTACAAAAATAGGGTAGGGTATAAGTTAAGACAACACATTGTACTGTATAAAGTTAACCCAATTCGTTCGGTTGATTGTTGTATAATGCGACAATCTAAATAGTTTATTATGACTTTATGAGTTCTAGCTATTTACGGTTTGCTAATAAGTTATTTAATGCGTAGTGCTACCCCTAATTAGAAATCCTGGATCCGCCACTGCACACACACACACACGCACACACGCGCGCGCGCGCGCACACACACAGAGTAGAACAAGGTAGTAACTTAAATGAGCTTGAGGATATAAACACATTTTAAATGTAGCCGACCGCACTTTTAAGTATCACCAATAAAATATTGCCAGTTGCATCTTAAGACTAATCACTATACTAATATAAAGAGTGCTCAATTCCTAAATACGAATAGGACACTAAAAAGATTATAGAAGGGTTCCAACTGACTGAAAACTAATCTAAAATACAGTGGAAAAATCTTCTAAATATAATTTCCTTGAAACAACTTCATTGGAACCCCAATACTACTACTCCATATTAGATAAGAAACATCCTTAAATAAAGCTTTTTGCACACCGGGAATAAACAGAATTCTTCATCCAAATCAAAGTAGTCAAAACTCAAAAGCTCAAAATATGTTTAACGTCTTCTGGTCCCAAGAAAAACTCAACTTTATTCAATTTAGGAAGCTTTCAGGTGGCCAAGAAACAATATCATACCCAAGTTCGGTGCTTTGAAATCTAAGCTTTATCACAAACCGCAGTAGCAAGTAACAGTTTGAGGTTTCCTTCACAAGTACAATACAATACCCTATAGCATGACACGGCATTAAATAATTTAAGTGGATGGGATTATGGGAATTGACAGTTTGAGGTTTCCTTCTTATAGTTTTAGCTCTGCCTTCTCTACAACTACGAAGAAAATTTGTTACTTTGAGAGTACTTGGCCCCATCCCCAAAAGTTCAAGGATGTAAGGGAATTTTGGGTGGAAAAATATTTAAGTTCAAACAGCACTAATGACTAATAAAAGTGTGGCAAACAAAATAATCTTTTAGCTATCTGGTCAAAGAAGATTTAAACACATAATATTTATAGCTAATTGATATTTGATCTGTGGCAACCGAGATAAAAGGATCATCAGCTCATCGCAAGGTGGTATATACATGGACTCCCTATTTAAATTTTGCTAAGATTTGCATATTACATATGCAATTTAGCTAGCCAAGCATTAGAAGAATGGTCCACTGCATGCAGCGTTCTGAAATATATGCTCAAGTGACACCTTTTTTTTTTTTTTTTTTTTTTTTTTGAAGAACTCAAGTGCTATCTTATAGTACTCTCATAGAAATCCAAATTAGAGTATACAAATTGATTAGATAGTTTTTTTGCTTTTTTTTTTTTGGACACAAAATTGATTAGATAGTTTATCCATATTAAAATAATTGCATCATTTTACATAATAATACTTGCTTTTATACATTACTAGTGGACAAATATGTTCAAAGTAAACAAGTGAATGGCATCAACGGTTATTATTGGCAGAGGGACTAAGACATTTTTTAACAGCAATATGCTTCCTCTACCTAAAATACTTAAGCTAGCTACGCAATCTCAACATCTCAAAAACAAGAAATTTAGCATGACATATAACTTCACAATGGTCGGGTCATCCCTATTCTCTCTCCAACTCTATCGCTCAACTCAAGTCGACATATGCCAAAAATATAGTCATTATCTACTCCTAAATCCAGAAAGTGATCATATTAGCCTCCCAATATAATTTTCTTAACTAATATTTCCTGGTGGAGGGGTGTTATAAAGGCTAAGGCTTGTCCATCAAATGAAAAGCAAAAAGGCCCTTAAGATATCCATGCCATAAAAGATCCTATCTGACTCACTCACACTATAGTCTGAATAGCCATATATAATTGCACAAAAAATACATTTCACACGATTTTAATACATATACAATCAATCAAGTCAAGGACAAGGGAGTTTCTACTCACATAACGGTAAACAGGAAGGTTGTCACAAAAGATAATGATGCGCTTCAAATCCAGTGCACGAGCAGTTTCAAGACCTTCAATTAAAGCCTTGATCTGAGTTATTCAACGACTCTTTCCATTCCCCACCAAAGGCTTGCTCAACTCAAAAATCAAGTTTTCCCTTGGATCACAAATTGTGACTCCAATGCCAGCTAGTGTAACCTCGGTATTTTCTACTTGTTTTACCTCCACTAAACCCTTAAAATACAACCTGAGGATTCACCAAAATAAGACATTAAAATCACAACATAGTAACATACTATCTGCAGGTAAGTGTGACACCTAAGATCCAATTACGAAAACAATCAATACTAAATTGCTAACTTAAGCACAATTACATCTACAATACCATCCATAAAACTAGGAAAAATCAAATCAAATGACAATGTATTTAAGCATTCAAATTCAAATGCCGGATATCCAACTTCAAACACAACTAAAACCTTCAAAATATGTCATTCTAGCAAAACAAACCAAACCAAGAAACACGAAAAATCACTCAATAGACTTACAAAATCAACCTTATATCACCATTGCACTTTTATTAATACAATAACATTACAAATCACAACTCTAAATAAAATATTCAACCAAAATATAACATCCAAAAAACATAAACTGGTCAATTAAAACAATAAAATAGCTAGCCTAACGATTTGTTCTCTTCACCTGATATTTACTCATTCGCCATTGTATTTGTTCTACATAGTTACAAATATTTAACTATTATAACTTATTTTTATTGAATAAAAACTCGAATACTGATTCATTAATACTAATTCAATGTATTTGTTTAACGGAGTTACCAACATTTATCGATTGACTTATTTTTACTGAATAAAACTCTAAAACTTATCAAAATTCAATGTATTTGTTCATCGGAGTTACCAACATTTATCGATTAAAACCTATTTGAACTGAATAAAACTCGAAAACTTATTAAAAACACAACTTTAAATAAAACTACCTGAAAATCGGAGAGGCGACTGAAGAAGCCGAGGAACCTTCATCAAAAGGCCTTTCGAATTCATCACCAAATTCATCCCAATCACCTTCAGGCAAACGAGTAATCTCAAGAGCAAGTTTTTGGTCGTGAATACAACGATTAAGATGATCTCGTAATTTCTTCGCCTCAATTTTGCTGAATTCATGGTCTCGGCGTTCTTGTTCAAGTTTTTCGAGTTCTTCACTCTGAATATCTGCGAAATTGAGTTCGTTGCCATTGTTGTTGGAAGAAGAAGGTTCTGGAAGAGAAAGAGGAGGAGAAGAAGAAGAGGAAGAAGGGAGGAGAGAGAGAGAAGCGGTTAAGGCTTCCTCTAATTGGAGATTGAAGGCGAAATCTAAGTCGGATTCTAGGGTTTTTGCGTTGGTTAATTCTAGTCTTTGTTCTGTTATGGCTGTTATTTCATCGTCGGTGTTGAAAGCGCCGCCATTGTTGCTGCTTGATCGAGACACAAGAATTCTCTGGAATGTCAGGAGATCTTCTACAGTTTTGACTTATTTAATACGAGGATGATTATATGATTTATACGTATGTATATTTAGGAGTTAAGCATAAATACGGTCCCTCAACTATTGTATTTGTAGTATTTTGGTCCCTCATCTTTTTAATGAAGCAAATTAGTCCCTCTGCCTCTCTTACATGATTATTTCCGATGAAAAACTGATGAGTCATCATAGTTTAGGGACTACAAAAGAAAAAAAATTAGGAAAATTCTCACTGGTAATCACGAACTTTTATTTTTTCTCAATGGTAAACCCTAAAACTTTTGATTATCAATGGTAATCATGAATTAATATTACTAAACTAATGGTAACTTCAGTTAGACAATTTGTAAATTCCTTTACCATGGTTTAGCAATCGACCTACAAAAAGACATTAATACCCTTATGCATAACCACTTCTTTCTTCTTCCTTTCTCTTTCCTCCTCCCCGCTGCAACTCCCTTCCCAGCCACCACCGTCATTGTTAAACTACTTGTTAAGGTCAGAATCAGAGCGAACTTGGAGTGATGTAGCTTTAGTGTTGTATAACCTATGGCTTGATCATAGCAACCGAGTGAAACACGTGAAACAATTCAACAACAAACCTCAGGACGCTGCCATTCGAACCGCAAAACCCAGAGAATTCAACGGCAAACCCCAACAAATTCGACCTAAAACTAACAAATTTGACCCCAAAATCAATGAATTCGACCACTAATTTGACCCCAAATCAACATATTCGGCAAATTCGACCCCAAAATCAACAAATTCGACCCCAAAAATCAACATATTCAACCCCAAAATCGACAAATTCAACCCCAAAAATCAATAAAATCGACCCCAAAATCAACAAATTCGACCTCAAAAATCAACAAAATCGTCAAAATCGACCCCCAAAATCAACAAATTTGACCCCAAAATCGCCAAAAGTCCTAGAAATTTTAACCAAAGTAAGGGGAATGAGAGGGAATCGGGGAAGAAGATTAGAGGGAATCGAGGAAGAGGGGAGGGTGGCTGATTTCGGCTGGGAGGATGGCTGGTTTCGGCGTCCTCGAGAAGCAGTTTTGGTGGTGATGAGAGGAGAGAGCGTGTGGGTCGGGAACAGGGGAGAAGGTGCTCGTTCTAGGATTAGGGTGTTGGTGGTGGGGTCTCCGGCGGGGGATGGGGTTGAGTCACCGTTAGCCGGGCGAGCTGAGCGGCGGGGATGGGGGTTGCTGGTTGCCTGGTAACTGGGGAGGGGTTCAGATTTATTTTGTTTTTTTTTGTTGTTTTTTAAATAATTTGAAGGGTATTAATGTAAATTTATTGTTACTTAACCCAAGATTAACCCTAGTTAATCTTTTAATAATATTAAAATATCATTAATGTTACCATTAGTTTAGTAATATTAATTCATGATTACCATTGATAATCAAAAGTTTTAGGGTTTACCATTGAGAAAAAAAAAAAGTTCGTGATTACCAATGAGAATTTCCCAAAAAATTAATCAAAGTTTAAGACCTTGGTATGAGTTGGCATTATTTAATTAATGAAGTGGTAAAGTTCAGTGACCTTCTTCCTCGGTTATCTTTGGTCCATGACCTTGTCTTTGACCCTATTAGCCCACAATGACACCTTTAACCACTTCCACTTGATCTATTGCTACATCTAGACATTGTCTGTCATCAATAAACATATTAATATTGCTTAAATCTTCTAATTTTGATCAACTCCTAAATACCTTAATTACTAATTTTATTGCAGAGCAGATACCTTGGCAGGAGATTTCTTCTTCACTGCAGCAATTATTTTTTTTTCTTTTGGAAGAATTTTTGCTTAATAGTCTCATGGTTTTAATGGCTACCAACATCAATATATATATAGCCACTTTTGTGTGTAATGGCTAGTTTTTTGTAACTATTTTGGAATTTGGTTATTTTTTGCTGTTACAATCCTTTAGAATTAAATGCAGAGCCTCTAATCTTCAAACTACCAATTTTTTCAACTAAAAATATTCATGTAAGCATGCAGCTCCTTAATCTTTTGGCAAAAAGAAGTGCAGTCCCTAAACTAATGCTGACTCAACGAGAGAAGTCCCTAAACTTTGGCTTAGTTGGCAGTAAACATCCCTCAACTTTGCTGACTCAGATTTTCCTCCACCAGAATCGGTGAGCCAAGGGTGGCAGAGGGACTAATTTGCCTCATTTCAAAGATGAGGGACCAAATGTGCAACTAATGGTATAGTTTAGGGACCATATTTTAGCTTATCTCGTATATTTAGAAAGAAAAATAAAATATTCTCTTCGCGGAATTTGATCCGAATACGGAGTATTTTGAATCAGATAATTGGGATATTCCCTCCGTTTTTAAATACTCCGTACTTGTTTCATATTTTTATACGCGGAGTTTTAGGAGAAATTGAAAAAGTAATACGGAGTAAAATATAGAGTTAGTAGGGTTGGTGAAATAATAAAAAATTATACAAAAAATCAAAAGTAGTATAGATGATTGAAAGAGAAAGAATATAAAATTAATATTGTTGGGTCCACTTGATGAGAGAAATTAATTAAATATTGTAAAACTTTTCCAAATAAGGTAATGAAACAAGTATTTAAAAACGGTCGATAAAGGAAAGTGGAGCAAGTATTTAAAAACGGAAGGAGTAATTATTATCCAATATTATATTGATTAAAATTAATTATGATTATTTTCTATATTTCGAATTTTATTGTTTTTATCACTGAGTTGTACATACATATAATTGAACTGGAAATACATTGAATTGAACCATTTTAACCGGGCACGATGGTGTTTTTGCAAGTTAATGATAGGTTTAATGTTGTAGTTCATCCGATCTAGATTGCACACCTGGCTTTTGGTGGATGAGTCTCACAACAAAAGTTTTAAGACTTATGTTAAGGTGCATCAAGTTGTTTACCACTTGAACCAACTCTCATTAATATTGCAAGGTATAATATTTAATTATTTATACCTTTTATTATTTGAGGCCACAAACAAAGTTGGGCCATGTTCAGCCCAGGCCTGAACTGGGTTAGGATCGTCCATGCTTCAACGTGACCTCCCCAATAATAGCAATACAAATCTTTCTAGTATACCAAGCCTTACTTGGTTAGTATATCATAACATACACTCCATATTACAATTTAAAAAATGTAGATCAATACACAAAAGTCCATCATTTGAACAAGCATCTTGTCACCTTGAATTTCTTTATATTGGGTTGACATATAAATCTATAACTTTATTTTCAAATAAATGTGAAAAAGAAATTGAATTCGTCAAGAACTAATTGGAAGATGAAAGTCATGGATTGCGACTCATAACCCATCACCATTTAGTTAGTGATATTAGGTAACCAAAAAGGCAAGAAAAAAAGTAGTTTTAGATTGAATTATAAAGATCAATATATTAGAAAATATAGACTACAACGTTGACAACTATGTGTCTTTTAAAGTTGAAGAGTTTACATGAGAGTTGATACACTCTTCTACTACTCTACTTTAGCTATTATGCCATTACATTATATTTTTATAATTATATCCTAACTTTTTCATACAAATTTGATCCAAAGCTACTTTGCTTAGAGCTTCATTAATTTACTACTACTAATAATAATATTATACACATTATATCATATAATATATAAATGATCTTCTTTAAATTCTCCTTTGCTCATCATAGCTATAATTAGCATGGAATTAGGAGACTTAATTAATTGACAATTACAATCATCATGTCCAAAGAGGCTCCCAAAGTGATCCTCCTAGGTTGTTGTCGTCGATGAAGCAAGCGTTGTTACTTACACCGCGATTAGGGTGTTCCGGTGACACTGACTGTGATGAGGTGTTAGACGGTGGAGATTCATCATGATCATGTGCCATTTCCATGCATAATAAGGCCAATAAATTAGTTTGTTGACATTTCATGTTCAAAATCTCAGCTTGAGCCTTGGCTAATTGTGCTTGTAGGTCATTCACTTGTTTTTGAAGCTGACAAATTGCTCCGGCACATCCATACACCGGATCTCTTAGTCGTGCATTCGCCTCGTACACCATGCTGCTCACGGCATCTGCCCTTTGTGACTCCGGGAGGTCCTAAAGATGTAATCAAATTCATTAAAAAACAAATTTTATCGAGGATAAAGTTGAGATCATTGTCAAATATTAAACATGTATTTAATTTGTACTTCTAACTTTGCTAGCACAACTAATGCAATTATGTATGGTCAAAGTGTCAAACTAGATTACCTAGTAAAAGGGTTGTCATACATACTATCAATCAAATATTTGATGTGTAGGAAGTTTAGGTTAAAACCTCATTTTCAAAAATTAATACAAAACCATTAGCTTATATCAAGACAAAAAAAAAAAAAATTAAACAAATATTGCAACAATTACCATTTTAATACAAAACCATTAGCTTTAATCAGGACAAGTAAACTTAAATAGACAAGACACTCTAAGAGTGTGATGAAATAACATTTATTATGTTGGGTGTATTAATGAAAGTCAAGTACACCTGAATATGCAATATAATTTAGAACGACCGATAAACTATATCCTTCTTTTTTTTCATACATTTTTGTAATTTTGTTATTGTGTTATTTGTATCAACCATTAACATATTAATTTTTTCTTTCCACAAATATTGCAACAATTACCATTTTAGAAAGTTTCACAAATATTGCAACATTTCTCTAATTGCACATGTTTTTTTACGTACTTTTTCTCTCCTCATCATATGTGACGTGTTCCTATATTTATTCCTTTCTATCTCTCTTATCTTCTTAAAATATGTGTCTCTTACTCATGTTGCAATATTCGGGAAACAGAGGATGTTTTTATTAGAAAAACATAGTCAATGTAATGCATATGAAATTGTGAACTCAAAATAGGTGCAAACTCAAAATGTGTCAACTCTAAATAACGAAGGAAGACAACAAGATACACATAATATATAATATTCCAACTACCCCACTGACCTCTTATTTGATTTAAGTTAAGTAATTAAATTGTCTATAATTATATGTCGATCAAAGTGTAACACTTACGAAAAACGAAAAGGAATATAATAACTTAATGTCATATATAATTTGGGGGAAAGGAATACTATAAAAACTCCCTTAGCTTGTCTTAACCAATGACACTATTGGTCATTTGTCCTTGCCATATTATATTCCTAATAATCAATAATAATTAGCAAGTAGCATAATCAAGAGTTTCAACTAATTTGTCTAAGAACTTAGGATACTATCTAGAACACTAAAAGTGGTTGTTTGAGAGAGCGAAATGATGTAGTCAACAGACAAGAGATATCATTGAGATTGTTCGTTGGGTAACTAATACTACTAACAAATTTAAAGATGAAATTTTGGTAGGTGGTTTGTCAATTTAACCACCTTAAGGTATTATGCCATCCACTAGCTACCATAATATCGACATGGGTATTTTGGTAATTTCACTAACCAACCAAAACTTTATCTAAGTTCTAGAATACTTTAGCTTTATCATTCTTTTGGGAACAATGTCCTAGACAAGGAATGCTTTGCTCCTTGTTGCATTCACACAAACGAACTCAATTCCCTCCAAATTGTTATACCCAAATAGGCAAATATAGATAGATTGAGAGTTTGAGACTGAAATATCAAATGAAAAAAGTCAACAAAAACCCATGTTTGATTTTTCTATTTTAATATTGACTGTTGTCTTAAAATACAGAATAGTAAAATAGATTGTGACATAAATATATATCATCTTATATTCTTATACCATCTTATACCATATCCAACTAATGACTTGGGGAGTTGGGGTACAATGTCAATTTTTTAAGATAAATTTAGAGTCAATTCATCTTATATTATAAATATAAGCAGATAAATCAAGTTAAATCTAGAATATAAACTCAATAAAATTAGTTGGAACCAAATTATAAGTTCAAATAAAATGAAGTACCTGATCAAATAAATTGTAGAAAATAAAGTTTTCTTCAAATATACGCGCAAATAAGTCAATTATGAGATAAAATAATTTTTGTAAACAAAATTAGTTTAGACAAAAAAAAATTAGTTGATATAAGTTTGAATCAAATTAGTTTTGATGATCTGATTTTCAAAAGAAGCTCAAACAAAGTCTTTATTCCGAAATAATAAGCTCTATAAATAACAACTTAATGGTTTATCTATGCTTTTGTAATCCCTTTGTCTTTTTTTCCTTAGTCCATATATGATGTTTCACATACTAAAGGTAAGATCAATGGTGCAATATGGACTCATCAAAAACAAAATATATTACTAGTATGTGATATAAAGTTTAAAAGTACTCCATGTAAACTCATTACTATGTCCCATCAAAAAAGAAAAAAAAAACTTGTTTGATTTTCCATTTTTTATGTTTAAAGGAATGTTTATATTCCATTTTCAAAAGTGCATGTTGATTTTTATTTCAATCGTAATCTCATCACGATTTCACCAAATAAAGTGGGGAGAAATCTATTTGTGTTGTCTCATTCATCAAACATTTTAACCAACTACTAACATAATAATACATTCACATGAAAATAAAACATTTTTTTTCTTAGACTTGTATCGTTTCAAGATTATAATCTAACAAATTCTACTTTTCTAGTAAAACCAACGTATATAACAATCAAAATCAACCAATTACGCCTCAAACTACTACTGCACGAGTTTAATCACATATAAGTATACAACAATGCCTTGTTTAGTCACCCAAAATTACATAGTGTTGTATACTTTGCAACTATGTTAGTCAAAAATAATAATATTTTTTTTTTTTTAAGAAAGTGACTATAGATTAATATTAAATGCACAAATTACGCAAAATTTAAGCAAATTATAAAAAGTTTTGAGTAAATGGTTTAAAGGAGGATTACCTGGAGGAATTTAATAATATTGCTAGCCCCAAAAACCCGGTGAGCAATGGTGAACTTGAGTGGTTCAGTGGGCGGAAAGTAAGGTGCCAAAACACATTTGTCAGCGCATCGCCGGCGTAGGATCTTGCAGGCAGCGCAAGGGCTAACAACCACAACCGGCGACGGCGATTGCGATTGTGAGGCCGGAGGAGGAGAGGAAGGAGAAGAAGGAGAGACAGAGTCAGTAGTGCTGACCATGGTCAAAAAAAACAAATACAGGGGAAGAAAGGAGAAAAGTTGAAATGGAGGGAAACAAGCTACTTTTCTTTTTTTAACTAGTAGAGGAAATTAAGGGAAAAGTAGTGGAGTTTAGTTTTGTTAAGCAAAGTTAATAAGGTAAGGACTATATATATATTTATGTGTAGAGAGTTTGGAACTTGGAAGTAGTTAGTAGTAGTAGGAGTGATTGAGTGAAAGTGTTTATGATGTACATGTGACATCAATACTTTGGGAAATTATTAATTTTTGTATATATACGTGGATATTGTACATATTATTACATTTGACATTGAAACACTTGGTTGTTGTATGAGCTTTTCCTTTACTAGTGGTCCTTTGCTTACATGTATGTAGGATTCATAAATTATAAAGAATTCGCAAAATTTATAATAATAATAATAATAATAATAATAATATAGAAAACGTTCATGGGAATCTCCTAGACCTGATCAAAGTTCCGTCCAAAAAAAATAAAAAAAAAAAGAGATCTGATCAAATTGAGAGGTTGTTATATACACCCGAATGTACCGTACACCCATGATAAAGTATTTGTTCTCATTTTGATGATTATTTTTCATTTTATCATTAAACGAATAACAAAAACTAACCTTAGATTAGTTAGGTGTACGATACACCCGAGTGTATATAACAAATTCTAGATCAGAGTTATTTTGGCCCAAACAATATCGGATTTAAACAGATTCTTTGGGCCCAGATTTTGGGTTAGCCTCAAGCCGAACCAATAAATTGGACTTTGGGCAACCAAAAATTACATTTTTAATTGAAAATATAGGCTCTTAATGTAACTTGAAAGGCATGCTCTTTATGACTCAAAATAGCAGGACTGGGCATGATTGGGCACGGTTTTTCAGCTTGACCCGAAGCCTTTGCTCGAAATGGGCCACTTTTTGCCAAAAACCTGGTCCGTGATCAGCTCTAGAATTTCCACTATGCAGTAAGTTAATTCTTCCACTTTGTGAAAAATTAGAATTCATACAATTCTTTCTATGTTGTTGCCTACAAAAAAGTCCTCTTTTATGCATTTATAGGAATATCAACTTCACCCATACTTCATACAATTTTTCTATGTTATTGTTTAAATTAAAAGCTACTCCTGAAATGATTAAAAGTTACCCCCAATATGCATAAAAATAATCTACGCTTTATTAATAAAGAATCACATTTTAGTGATTGAATGTATTAAATTACCTTTATAAAATTTTTCTTATTGTCTATTTATATAAAAATTGTATTATGTTTAAAGTTACCCACCAAAAAAAAAAAAAAAAAAAAACAATAAGTTACCCTAAAATTAGCTAAAAGTTACCCTTATAGTGTTCGATGTACACTAATATTAGTGTAAACCAGGTGTAACAAAAGTCTTTCTTGTTTTTTAGTTTTATTTTTCTTTCTTTGGTGTATGCCTTAGTTGAAATAAATAAATAAATAAATAAAACTAATTGTAGTACTTGTAAATAAAGAAAGTTTTTTATTTTTTATTTTTTATTTTTTTATCTTTGAACTTGACAAATATATACTACCTCCACTTCGCATTACTAGCAACAAAAGGGTATTATTTATGAGATATAAAATATTCGTTTGTTGCGAGTAATGCGAAATAGATGTAGTATATGCCTAATATCTAATTACTTTGATCCCTTCCCAAACTATGTTTCAGAATATAGAGTATCAAACAATCCTTTAAAGAGTTTTTTTTAAAAAAAAGTTATTATGTACTCCCTCCGTCGCATAATATAATCTATCTATACTTTAGTATTTAAAAACTATAACCAAGAAACTAAGAAAAGACACATGTCCCCATCCATTCTATTACATTTCTCTAACCATAGTGCCACATATCATCTTACACTGTTAATTTTATATTACACCATTTTTTTTAATTCTTTCATTAAATTTATACTTCATCTTTCATACACACTTCATCTCTCCCCTTTAATTCAACCTTTTCCTATTTCTCTCTTTAATTTTAGCCCTTCCACCTTCTATTTAAGCCTCTTTTTTTGTTTATTAAAGTTTCAAAATTTGAATTTCATCAATCATGTTTCCGATTACATATTATACCCTATGATGACTTACTGATATTTCCTCACTTATCTCTCAATACAAATTTTCCGATTACATATTGATTAGGGGATTTTGCTCCCACCAATCGGAATGCGCCACGTGGACCAATCAGGTCCTGCCAAGTGTCCCCCAGTTGGAACTGTCAGGGCTTGCCACGTGGCACGCGCTTATTCGTCCACCTTGGACCTGTTATGTCACGACATGTGGCATACTCCATGCCTAATGGAGAAACCGGCCACCCAGGCCCAACTTCAGAGGGAAGCCCAATCGGCCCTAGGTTTACCTAAACCTAGGATGGGCACATTTCCCAAGGTTATAAATACCTCCCTTAATCCTCATTAAGGGGGATTACAAAAAAAAAGAGAACAGAAACATTACGGAAAAAACACATTAATTACACACAGTAATAACCGGCTGATCTCGCTAACAAAGCAGATTACCTACGTTAATCACTCTCACCTAGAGAGACCTAATCACTTTAATTTCCGCATTAATTACTCCTTAATCAGGTACTAACTTGACCGTTGGAGGCGGAGCTCACAGGAGTCTCCGTTATTTTGCAGGTACAGGCGTCCGGTTCCAGTCTCGGAATTGTAACTCTCCCGCAGGACATCAGAAAACCCCGAAACATTTGGCGCCGTCTGTGGGGAGAGTACTTCTGAGATGGCATCCAGGTCTGTACCGACTCCTGAAGAGAGGCGTCCCCTAGACGACCCTCAAGTTCAGTCGGACCATGATACCGAGAGTGAATTTGAAGTTGAAGCTCACACAGCTTCAGACGGGACCCTAAGGGCCCGACGTACCCGTCATACCGAAAGGAGGGAACGGGAGCATCTTCAAACTGGAAGTGAGCCAGCAGGCGCACCGCCTGTTCGGCAACAGCCGACTGATGGGTCTGCTCCCATCACAAGGAACGAACTCATGACCCTCATGAGGGACTTCAAGGGAGAGATTCAAGAGTTGATCAACAAGAAGCCGCCTGCTCCAGTCAAGGAGCAGTCGGCCAAGAAACCCTCCACTTCACTGAAGAGGAAGCCAGTTCAAGGGCGAGAGGCGACTCCTCATCCTAAATCTAGGAAGAGGGAGCCACCTGCCCTTGATTTCACAAAATTCTGTTATCCTACAGGAAATAGGAAACCTGTTCGTCATATTCAGGCGGACGGGTCGAAGCAAACATTCACAGATGCTCGGCTACTGCTAGAGCAGAAGAAGAGTGACCGATTGTCAGAGTCGGCCTCTACTTCAAACTTTCAAGACAGTTTGCGAAATGCCTCGATGAGGCATACTCAGTCGTATCATGAGAGTCAGTCAGGAGGCACCTCCCGCCAGTCCGGCTTTCATAGCGACCAGGCGGTACCAAACTTACCATTTGTGCCGCAACAACAGTATTTTTTGCAGCCACCTCCGTTTGGTTGACCTGCAGCAAAAAACGTCCAACCTATGGACTGGCAGCTACGGTTGCTTAGACTTGGTGAACAGCCGTCGGCCTTCTCCAAGGAAATTACTGAAGCCGCTCAGCCGGCCAAAGTGAAAAATGTACTAGTAGGCGCCTATGACGGCACTACTAACCCAGAAGACCATCTGATGGCATTCACCAACCTGATGTACCTTCAAGGGTTGGATGATCCCACTTGGTGCAAGTGTTTCCCAGCGACTCTCAAAGGAATCGCACAGCAATGGTTCGGCAACCTGCCGGCTGGTTGTGTAAATAGCTTCAGGACGCTTGCTTACTTATTTGCCTCCAACTTCGCCATGAACATCCCTGCGAAGAAAACGACCCTTGATTTGGGAACAATTCAGCAGGGCGAGAAGGAGGGGCTTCGTTCCTACATCAGGCGGTTTAACCTGATGAGAATACAGATTCAAGGGTTACCGGATGAGGTAGCCTATACTGACTTTTTCAGAGGTCTCAAAGACGGGTCTACCTTCAAATTTGATTTGGTTCGAAAGAGGGTGGCGACTCTTCAAGAGGCCTTGATTGAAGCAGAAGCCTATATACAGGCAACTGATCTTTGTACGGTAAAACAGTCGGACGGGAAAAGGTTCGACAAAAGAGAAGGACGACAGAAACAGTCGTCAAACAAAGATGAGAAAAGAAAAGAGGTTTGGGCGGCTGATTCCTCTAAACAGCCGGCCCAGAAAAAGAAAAAAGAATTCAAACCATACTCCCCAAAGTATGCGTTTAACAAGGATAACCAGTTTATCCTAAAAGAAATCAAGGGACGGATCTCAATTGAGAAGACGGTCCCCATGAAGGGTTCTGCAAACAACCGGAACCAAGATAAATTCTGTGCTTATCATGATGATGTTGGTCATCACACCAATGACTGCATCAGTCTCATGCGGTACCTAGACCGCCTGGCTGAGCAAGGTGATCTTGACACTTATATCAAGAAATCTACGGGGAACGCTTCCTCAAAAAAGCAGTCGGCCAAAAGCATCAGCAGGCCGACAGCTCTGATACAGATGATGCAGTCGTCTACACCATTGCAGGCGGCTTCTCAGGAGGCGGCCCCACTATTAGGGGCAACAAAGACAATATCAGGCGGTTAGATGTAAATTCCGTTCACCAAGAACGGTCGTCCAAGTATTCATTTCCTGAGATTGTCATCACTGAAGAAGATCTAGGAGGGGTAAGGGGGCCGCATGACGACCCTCTCGTTATTGAATGTAAAGTGGCCAACCAGAGAGTTGGCCGAATCCTCATAGATACCGGAAGCTCCTCAGATCTCATCAGTAGCAAATGTCTGTCGAAACTGAAATATCAGACTGATTGCATACATCCAGCCTCCCACCCTTTAGTAGGGTTTGGAGGAGGAGTCGTCCACCCACTGGGACGAGTAGATTTACCCATCCGCCTGGGTGAAAAAGGGAAAGGACGACACATGGTAGTCCGGTTCCTGGTAGTAGAGGAACTCTCGGCCTACAACATGATTCTGGGTCGACCTACCCTGAATAATTCCAAGACTGTTATAATCCCATCTCTTATGTTGCTCAAGTTTGAGAGGGATAATGGAACAGTCGGCTCCCTAAGGGGAGATCAGAGGATGGCCCGAGAGTGCTATCTCTCGGATGTCAAGCCCACTGTTATGGCTACTGGGTCAAGCGGTGAAAAAACAGACCTTGACAAGGAGAGTGCGCCTGTTCAAGAAGCAGGCGGCAAAAAGAGAAAGGCATCCCAGACAGGGGCCGCAAGAAAAGCAAGAAAATAGCAATCATTGGCAGAGGAGCGGCCGGATGAGTTCCGCCCTCAGCCGGCTGGTGAGCATGCGGACCTGATCTTAGACGACTCACGTCCTGATCGAACAGTCAAAGTTGGGACGACTGCTCTGAGAAACCTTGGTGACGACTTTCACAACCTATTGAAAGAATACAAGGACATCTTTGCATTCGAAGTCCATGAAATGTCAGGCATTAGTCCTGATCTGGCGGTACATAAACTCGCCGTGGATCCGAAAAAGAAGCCGGTACGACAAAAGAAGCGGAACCATGGCGAAGAAAGAAGTCAGGCGGCAGCCGCCGAAGTTAAAAAATTACTTGATGCAGGGTTCATTCGGCAATGTTACTTCCCAGAATGGGTTGCAAATGTGGTGCTTGTTAAAAAGCCGAATGACACCTGGCGAATGTGTGTAGACTACACAGACTTAAACAAGGCGTGCCCCAAAGACAGTTACCCTCTGCCTAAAATTGATAACCTGGTCGACTCAACAGTCGGCCATGCCTTGATGAGTTTTATGGACGCCTATTCTGGTTTCCATCAAATTCCTTTATGGAAGAAAGATCAGGAGAAGACGGCCTTCGTCACTGATCAGGGGTTATACTGTTACACGGTCATGCCGTTTGGTCTTAAGAATGCCCCGGCTACCTTCCAACGAATGATAAACACTGTGTTCTTTGATCAGATTGGGAGAAACGTCGAGGCATACATTGATGATATGATTGTCAAGACTAAACTTCAGAAAGATCATCTGTCGGACCTCTGAGAAACTTTCGCCACACTCAGGCGGCACCATGTCATGCTCAATCCCAAGAAATGTGTATTTGGAGTTGAGTCTGGGAAATTTCTCGGATTCCTTATCAATCAGAGAGGAATAGAGGCGAACCCTGAGAAGGTGCAGGCGGTCATTGACATGCAGTCGCCTCGTACCATCCGAGAGGTTCAGAAGTTAACAGGTTGTCTGGCGGCCTTGGGAAGATTTCTAAGCCGATCAGGCGACAAATGCCTATACTTTTTCCAGGCAATTAAGAAAAAGGCAAGGTTTGAATGGGGGCCGGATGCTGAGGCCGCCTTCCAGAAATTAAAAGTTCACTTGCATTCCTTGCCGAGGCTGGTCAGCCCTTTGCCCAAAGAGGTTCTCTACATGTACCTGGCCGTCTCTGATCACGCGTTAAGCGCTGTTCTCCTTGCTGAAAGGGACGGGTGTCAGCTCTCGGTCTACTTTGTCAGTCACGTACTGAAAAATGCCGAGTTGAGGTATCCCCTAGTGGAGAAATTTGGTCTTGCACTCTTCATGGCTGTTAAAAAATTGAAGCCCTACTTTTTGGCACATGCAGTCGTCGTGTATACAGACCAACCTATCAAGCGGCCACTGACCATCATGGAGTCGTCAGGCCGAATGATCAAATGGGCCATAGAAATACAGAGCCTCGAAGTTACATTCGAGCCTAGAAAAGCAGTGAAGGGGCAAGCCTTTGCTGATTTTATTGTAGAGATGACTCGTCCTCCTGACTCTCAAGTTCCAGACCAAGTATGGAAGGTATATGTGGACGGAAGCTCTACTTCAAATGGTTGTGGAGCAGGCGTCATATGTCAGTCGCCAGAGGGCGACATGTACGAGTATGCTCTACGCTTCAGTTTTCAGGCTTCAAACAATGAGGCAGAATATGAAGCTTTACTAGCCGGGATCCGCATGTGCAAGGCGGCAGGGGCAAGAAAAATAGATGCCTGTTCCGATTCACAATTGATAGTGAGTCAGTACAATGGCGAATACAAAGCAACCCATCCGGCCATGATCAAGTATTTACAGGCGGTCCGAAAAGCAGTCGGCTCCCTTGAGGATTTCCATCTGATCCAAGTGCCGAGATTAGAAAACAACCAGGCGGATGCACTGTCAAAATTAGCATCATCCGCCTCCTCTGATACTCCTCGAACTATTTTTTGGGAAGTAATGGAGAAGAGGAGCATCGAGGAAAACCCTATTGGAATCCTAGACAGAAGCTCAACCTGGATGGATTCAATCAGGGCATATCTGACAAACGGTACACTGCCGGATGATACTCAACAGGCGGCAGCACTGAAAAAACGAGCCACCTGTTTTGAAATGATAAAGGGAGAACTTCACAAAAAGGGGTATCTTCAACCCTTCTTAAAGTGTGTTACTCCTGAAAAGGGACGAGAGATACTAGACGATCTTCACTCTGGTTACTGTGCTTCTCATATAGGTGGTAGGATGCTTGCTCAAAGGGCAAGGCGGCAGGGCTACTTTTGGCCTACTTTGGAAGCAGATGCAATGGAGATGGTGAAAAAATGTGACAAGTGCCAAAGGTTTGGCAAACTAATTCACCGTCCGGCTACTGACCTCACTACCATTCACAGCCCACTACCGTTTGCTAAGTGGGGCATGGACATTCTGGGTCCATATACACCTGCTACAGGCGGAAGGAGGTACATACTTGTTGTTGTCGACTACTTCACTAAATGGGTAGAGGCGGAGGCTGTAAAGGGAATCAAGACGAAAGATGTAATTTCATTGGCGAATGCAGGGGGTACCTCTTGAGTTAATAGCCAACAAACATTGGCGAATCAAGGGGTCTAGCCGGCCTACGCCGCCTGGTACCTCTACTTCTCAAGCAAAAGTGACGGCGACTGAGTAACTCCAACGTTAACTCATAGTCACTCCCTCAAATTTGGTATGGAACCTAAAAGGTTTGAGTAGACCACCTGTTTTTTGGCTAACAGGGGCACTCAAACCCCTATTCCTACTAGGTAACCTATTGAGTTAATAGCCCACAAACATTGGCAAATCAAGGGGATCAGCCGGCATCCGCCGCCTGGTACCTCTACTACTCAATCTAGATTGTGACGAAGACTAAGTAACTCCTATGTTAACTTAATAGTCACTCAACTTAGTTAAGGCCTAAAAGGCAATAAAGGGAAACAACCGGTACCCGCCGCTTGTTATCTCTACTACTCAGTTCCTTGGCGACTAGGTAATACTCTATTTACTTGGTCAGACCACTTTCCTACTTGGTTAAATTTACAAATGACAGGACCGCCTGCCTAAAAAGGATCCAGACAAAATAGTTCGAATACTGATTGGATAAATGGCCGACTGATCGTCTATCCTGGAAACAGACAACCAGTCGTCCAGGGGCATTGGCGGCGTACTAACTCTCCGTACCTGTCTGCAACGTTCGGCCATGTAAAACAGTCGGTCTAGTGAACAATTGGATATTAGATATGGAATACTTAAGACAAATTTGAAGAAAAACAAAAAATCATTAAAAATAAGCCGGTCATTAAAGACCAGCAAAATATTCAAAGCCCCGGCCCCCTGGCCGGGTAAATACAAAGCAAACGGCACGCAGGCCGTGGAAAGAATACATAAAGCTTAAGAAGGGGGCAGTTCAGTATTAGCAGCTGCCGCCTGGTCAGCACTCTTCTTGCTGGACTCGGCTTCAGCTGCATCCTTTTTTGATGCCTTACCCCCAAGCGGCACAAGCGCCACTACCGGCTCCTCCTCCTCCTCCAACGCTTCCCCCAACGCCTCTTCTTCAGCAGCCGCCAGGATCTCTTGATTATATGCATCCGAACACTGGCGGTACGTTCTTTCCCAAGAGGCAAAGTCGGCACTGGGGAAGAGGCGGCCCCAGGTCATGCGCTCGATTTGAGCGGAGTCTTCCATCATCTCCCGGACCAGCTCTTTCTTCTCTTGATCGGCCTTTTCCGAGAGCTCTTGGGTAAGACTCTTCTCCTGGGTCACCAGGCGTTCCTTTACGCTGGCCAAGGATTTCTCCATGGCTTCATAAGAGTACATTTTCAGGCGAAGAGGTTTCAGCTCGGCCTTGAGATTTGTGATGGTCGCCTCCAGCTCGTCATTCTTCTTCTGGGCCGCCTCTAACTGAGCCCGAACAGCGGCGGTAGCCTGCGCCTGATAATAAAGAATATCAATGGTCAGTACTTCATTTTGGGCAATTTGAAACATTGCCTTATCACAGTCAGAGGCGGCCATAGCTTTTGCAGCCTTTACCTCTTTGTTCTTCCGATCAAGCGGCTTGCGAAGGCCGTTAACTCGGAGCAGGGCCTAAGTACAAAAAAAAACAGGCGTCAGTTTCCAAACAAAAAAGAAAACAGGCGTCCAGAAATTCAAATACTCAAAAATATGCTAAGTATACCTCAGCAAGGACCCCTGCAATCCCGTCAAGGTTAAGGGTGCCGACACCCCTGACCGCCTCCCTTTCAGCTGGAGGAACTGCCCTGATCATAGACTTGGCCATCTCTACCAAGTCAGGCTCCTGGGGGCCGGCTGCATCAAGCATAAACAAACGGATTAGACTTAGTAACAAAGGGAGCAAGTCTAAAATTTACAAGGACAACTTCATACCTCTAGGCGGCCCAGTTGGAGTTTTAGAAGAAGTGGCCGGCTGTTTCTCAGCCGCCACCTGTTTCCTGGCAGAACCAGGAGAGCTCCCAACAGTCGTCTTCCGGGCCTTGGGGTCCGGCTGTTGGGAAGATGAAGCTCTTGGAGCACCCGTCTAAAAAAAGAAGAAAAAAGTCAGTATATGCATTAACACTCCAAAAAGAGGGTGAAAGGTTCGGAGCTCACCAAGGGTGCCCCTTTCTTGGGGGAGTCGGTTGAAGCTTGTTGCATAATAGAGGCCCGCAACATGGCCGCCGCAGTCTTGGAGGCGGTGATTTTGCTCATGGCGTCAGCTGCAAAAACAAACAGCAAAGTTAATAAAAGATAAACAACAAATGTATGGAACAACAGAGTATTCGACAGGCCGACTACCTCTTGAGCACCGACTGCTGAGGCCGCAGGCGGCCAAAAAGTACTCGTCATAGAGCCACTTGAAGCTCGGGACGCAGTGCAGGGGTACTTGCTCTCGTACCCCTGAAGTAGAGTCGACCCTCGACTCTACTTTAAAGAGTCCTTTATCAAGGATCTCTTTCTTAGCCTTGGGGGGAACAGGCGGCATGCTACGGCCGCCTGCAAGAAGGGGCGGATTCCTGTTCCACCTATTGAAGCGCTTGTTCTGCTCAATATCTGAACTCTCAATGATGAGGAAGGTGCTCCGCCAGTCCTTCCACTTGTTTGCTTTACCTCTTGTCATGAGGTAGCCCCTGTGGCTTGTCAATTGATACCAGCCGGTACCGCCTGTCTTAGGGGTCCGGCTGAGATAGTTCATATGGGCGAAAGCCTCGAAGCTCGGCTCCACCCCGTGCAGTTCGCACCCGGCCACATAGCCGAGTACAATGACCCAGGAGTTTGGGGCTAACTGCCATAACCCCAACTCATACCCATCCAAAATCCGCTGAACAGCTGGATGTAATGGGAAGCGAAGCCCTGCCTTGATGGCCGCCTCGTAGCAGCCAAAGCAGGAGCTTTCATAACTGGAACCAGCCGGCCAGACGACTGTGTCTTCTGGATCCGGCACAAACACTAGAAAGTCGGGGCCCATGGTGTGGTTTGCAATAAAGCTCTCCACTTTCTCTTGCATGGCTGTGATTCGGCCCCGAGGTACCGTGCAGTAGTAGGGGGTATTTAGCTCTCGGTAAGAGGCGGATGGTTCCGCCCAATTGTCCCCCTTCTCAACTGTGTGAGAAAGTCTCGCCTCTTGCAGGCGGCTGTTTTTCTCTTTTGTACCCAAAGAAGCATGGCCAGAAGAGCTTGACTCGGAATCGTCCTCTGACGAGTCTGAAGAGGACGACTCCTCCCCTCTCCGCCTCCTCTCTTTGAAAAGGAGCAGATTTGTTAACTGTTAAATGGGAAGGGGTCACTATGACTCCCCCCACAGAATTGCCGGCATCCACGCCGCCTTGTTTCACTTCCACATCTGGCGCCTGGTCAGATGTTTCACTAAGCGGCACCCTGTGGGAGGAGCCGTCTGAATTTGAGATCCTAGCTGTCTTTTTCGTTCTGGCCATCCTGCTCTGCATAGACACAGATACAGTCGGACTTTGTATAAAGGGCAAAGATGGGTCCGGAAAAGGGCAGGCGGCACTCCTAGTCCTAGATTCAGCCGTCCCCGGTGACCGGCTGATCACTAACCTAGGTCGTGTCGTGTGCTTCCGTGGTGCCATTTCAGAAAATAAAAAGAAAATTAAGAGTAAGAGAACTGAGTTACCTGAACGAGTGACGGTTGATGAAGTTCTGGAAATCCGGTGCAGTCGGCTTGTCAGAACAGGCAAAAAAGGTCCAAAATGTCAGAGCAAGTTCAGGGGTCCGAATGTTCTCAAAAAGTTCTCAAAGTGTGAAAATGACTCAAGACAACTCTCCCTTATATAGGCGAAGTGAGAAGGCGAAGGGTCACTTTCAGAATTCAAAATTTGGGCGGGAAAATCTCTCGTCCTTTCGCCGACTGACACCTGTAGCAGGTCGTCGCCCGTTACAGTGCGACACCTGTCACAGGTAACACGTGACCAATCACGTGCCACCTGTGAGGGGCAAATGATTAGGGGATTTTGCTCCCACCAATCGGAATGCGCCACGTGGACCAATCAGGTCCTGCCAAGTGTCCCCCAGTTGGAACTGTCAGGGCTTGCCACGTGGCACGCGCTTATTCGTCCACCTTGGACCTGTTATGTCACGACATGTGGCATACTCCATGCCTAATGGAGAAACCGGCCACCCAGGCCCAACTTCAAAGGGAAGCCCAATCGGCCCTAGGTTTACCTAAACCTAGGATGGGCACGTTTCCCAAGGTTATAAATACCTCCCTTAATCCTCATTAAGGGGGATTACAAAAAAAAAAAGAGAACAGAAACATTACGGAAAAAACACATTAATTACACACAGTAATAACCGGCTGATCTCGCTAACAAAGCAGATTACCTACGTTAATCACTCTCACCTAGAGAGACCTAATCACTTTAATTTCCGCATTAATTACTCCTTAATCAGGTACTAACTTGACCGTTGGAGGCGGAGCTCACAGGAGTCTCCGTTATTTTGCAGGTACAGGCGTCCGGTTCCAGTCTCGGAATTGTAACTCTCCCGCAGGACATCAGAAAACCCCGAAACACATATTATACCCTATAATGACTTACTGATATTTCCTCACTTCTCTCTCAATACAATTTTATATGAATAATCCGTGCATTGCACGGGCCAGAAGGCTAGTTTACATATATATATATATATATATATATATATATATATATATATATATATATATATATATATATATATATATATATATATATATATATATATATATATTTCAAAGTTTGACCAATAAGCTCCATTATATTGAACTAATGGCCATCATAACTTTTACAATCAAAACGATTATTTCGTAGTACCATATTCTTGGCACATCAGATACTCCGTTGCTTCATGTTTGACAAGAGCAATGATTTTTGATGTCATCACAATTTGTAATTAGAGATATAATCCGTGATGATATTTTAAGCAAAGAGTTGATGATCAAGAGCTAATAAACTCATATAAATCCAAACCATCTTCCTAATTATTTGAAAAAAAACCTGAAAAATAAATATTTCATCCATAGGTGGATGAAAATAAAATTAGAAAGAAGATTCTCACAGATGGAGAATGTAAAAAAAAAAAAAAAAGAACTGCAAAACGGGTCAGAAATAGTCTATATGATAAAGAAATTAGATTATTTTTTACTAATCTATTAAGAAAACTAAAACCCTAAAAGAGGAGAGTGAAAAAAAAAGACAAGAAAGGAGATGATAGTAATACAAACTCTTAAATAGGCATGGTTCACATTAATTTATTGTGGACCACTAATAGTAGAATTATTATGGTCATTTTATTAATAAAAAAAAAAGGTCAATCAATATGTTAAAATAATGGTTATTATGTTAAAATAAAAGTGATTGTTTTGTAAAGGCCATAAGAGATTAATTTTTTTAATGAAAATTTTAAAATACTGGTCAATATGAATAATATAGGTCACTAGGTTAAAATTAGGATCATAGCATCATATTTCGGATTTGCAACAATATTAAAATTCACACAAATTTTATTAACAGCAACTATGTTACAATTACGGTTACAATATTTATTATTAGGGTCACTATGTTCAGTACAATGTCAGTTTGCGCAGGTGTAGTACTTCGGGTTCACAATAATATTATTGTGAATGAGGTCCACACAAGTTTTTCTAATACTCAAATAGTGCAAAAGTTAAAGTATTGTGAGATTTGCCTTAATTTATATTTTCATAATATCAAAAAAATATATATATTTTTTTCTTCTAATTTTATAAATTCTGCTCACTTTTCATTTTTATCTATATTTATAAGTTCTACTTAGTTTTACTTATTCCTATTATGACAACATTTTATTCATTTTTTTTTATCATATACAACCACTAGTAGAAAAAACGCTATTCATAACTAACAAAAACGGGCTTTTTGTAACCAACATTGACCGTTACAAGTATTGGGGTTACAAATAGTCATGTCATTTGTAACGGGTACCTATTCGTAACTAACATTTCAATTGTTAGTTACAAATATTTATGTATTTGTAACGAACATTTGATATGTTCGTTACATATTTATAACCAACAATTGGATATGTCGGACGTTTTACCAAATTGAGCTTTAAACGGAAACTATTGACAAAAATGGTAGCGTGGCAAAACTATTTACCAAACTAAGCTTCCAGGGTAAATCGCTGTCTCGGACAGCGTTTTACCTTCTGTATTTTTTTAAATTCAGTAGGGCATAAAACGCTGTCTCGGACAGCGTTTTATCCTTGGGTTTTTTTTAAAAAAAAATTCAACTACAACTATTTTATATGTTCAACATAAAGCGCTGTCTCAGACAGCGCTTTATGCTTGAACATAAAACGCTGTCTCAGACAGCGCGTTATGCTTGAACATAAAGCGCTGTCTCAGACAACGCTTTTCTGCTGGAAACAGCAACCAGCATCCAGGCAGAAAACAAGCTTCAGCAAACAGCTTGCATGCTGCAGTCCTCCAACAGCTTCAGCAAACAGCTTGCATGCTGCAATCCCAACAGAGTTAACGCATTAGCAATTAACCAAAATGTTAACGATCAAATGTTCCAAATGTTATTAAATCAAAATGTTCCAAATGTTATTAAATCAAAATTTTCTATTACAAAATAATTCCTCCATCTACGATTACAACGAATTTCAGTTAATAGTCATGGGTCCTCTGAGGGTCTCGATGGACACGTTGCCCGGTTATGGCCCTGAACGTGACAACGACTACATTTGCTCGCGGGCCGGTTAGTCTCATCCATTTCATTACGTATGCGCTTTGACCTTGGTCGCCCTATTCCACGCAACATGCTCCCGTCGGGAATGATTCTGGGACCGTTATAGGGCGTCCAGGTTGTCTCGCAAGGGATTGGCCAGAATTGCGGCGCGTATGTGCTCGTGTATGCCTCCGATTGCAGCACCGGGTCAACCCACGGCCGCTCTGATAGTGAGTACGTTGCACATACGGCTAGAACGTGAGAACATGGGAGGTGAAATATCGTAGGTTTGTTGCAGGTACACGTTCTTAACTGAAAGTTAACAGTATGTTTATGGCCTCCTTTACTACCAAGTCGGTCTCCCCTTTCTGTTGTAACTTGGTAAATATGCAATCGACGGTTATACGCATCCACTCTGTGATATCTGGCTTTTGCGGTGTTCTTCTCTAGAATGGCAGTGACCTTGGGGGGGTATGCAAGTCCCTGTTCAAATCTTGCCTCAGAAGACTCCCTTCTCAAAGTGAAATATTTGTTAACTCTATGAAAAGTTAACTCGACTAGGGACATGATCGGTAGAAACCGTGCTCCCTTCAACACGTTGTTGAATGTCTCAGAGAAGTTAGTAGTGCAAATCCCGTATCTACGTCCAGCGTCGTGAAAGAGGGACCACATGGTGAACGGAATTTGAACAATGTACTCAATTGCCTTGTTACACGCCTCACTAATGAAACACAGATCGCCGTGTAGTTTTCTTTCCTGCCTTTGGTACGCCGTAGCCTTGAACATATCTCTCATGTCGTTTCGTCGCACGTGAGTCTTCAAGTTAGAAGCTATGTGGCGAACACAAAATCTGTGATAGGCTCGCGGCTCGGTAAATCCAACGTTCGGATCAGTCATTGCTGCAATGATCCCAGGATGTCGGTCAGATATAACACAAAGGCCATCTCGTTGAGTGACATGAACCCGAATGCAACCCAGGAACCAAGACCAGCTGGAGGTGTTTTCCCCCTCAACCAACGCAAATGCTAGAGGAAATACTTGGAAGTTTGCATCAACACTTGTAGCAACCAACAGTGTTCCTTTGTACTTCCCGTACAAGTGCGTCCCATCGATACAGATAACTGACATACAATGTTTAAAACCGTCGATACAAGGGCCAAACGCCCAAAACACTCTTTCAAACACTTCCATGTTGCTGTAGTAAACACCGTCAACCAACGCTTTGTACTTCCACACAACACACGTTCCCGGGTTTGACTGTTGGAGGGCTTGCATGAAGTGCGGAAGTCTGCCGTAAGAACTCTCCCAATCACCGTAAATATCAGCTATTGCTTTCCCCTTTGCATACCATGCCCTCCGGTACGGGACATCGAAATGAAATTGCTTGGAGATGAGTTCTTGTATGAATTCAACTTTCAAAGACGGATCTTTCCGAACAAAGGACTTCACAAAATCTGATATTAACGACGAATCCAAATGCGGGTGATCAGTGGACAATACTTCCGTGACACAGTTCTCCCGGTGCGGGCCTTTGTATGTGACTAGGGCGAAGCCACGCGAGTGCTTACTAGATTTGGTACCCCGTAGCATCCAACCACATTTTTTCTTGCACCGCAAATGAAGCACACTCTCATTCGATGTAATTGTGGTGTAGAACTGATTCCTCTGTATGGAATACATCTTCACCATTTCTTGGAGCACTTTCTTACTTTCGAACCACATCCCCTTCTCAAATTCCCCCCCCCCGGAACAAACGACGTATGACTACCCGATTCGGCCCAATCCTGATCAACTTCGTAGTTCTCGTTCACCTGACTGAACCAAGGAATGGGAGTTCTAACCAGGGGCTCGCCCACTTCCATCCGAGCAGGTTCTACATCCATGTTCTGAAGTCCATCTTCCTCCTCTCCGCTATCGGCCTCATCATTTGTGTACACATCATACACAGAAAGTTCGTTATTCACAATATCTTCAAGATGATTCGGCACATGCTGAGACGGTGAAGCCTGACCATCATCTTGCGTAGGCGAATAACTATGCAATTGTTCTGGCCGAGTACTTTGTTGGGTACATATAGGCACCGTTTCCACATATATTTCAGTGGGAACACCCTTCATTGCAACAACGTTCCTTAGAGCTGTCACATGCTTATTCGTAGAAACCGGTAACACTTGAACCCCATTGCCGGTCTCAAACCTCATTTTAATGTGTACGTCAACGGTCATCGGGTCTGAACCAATACTACTATGAACCTCATTCATCAAATCATTCATAGTCATGTTCGGTTCTAGTGTTAGTGGTTCCATATTTCCCCCACTATACTCGACCCGGGGTCCATCAAACAGAATTTCTCCTCCCCACCGGCATAACAAAACTACATTTTGTGACGCCATATTCTACATAACCAAAACACATTTTAGGATTATCGAAATCTAGAGCGAGGTAAATTATCAACACTGAAATAAGACTTTTCTCACCTATAACAACTTCACTTTCAACAACTTCACCAATTTCAACAATTTCATGAACAATTTGAATTATTTCAACAATTTCAACCTAAACTATTTCAATAATTTCAACAATTTCATCTCTTCTCACCAATTTCAACCATTAACAACTTCAACATTTTCACCATCATCAACTTCACCAATGTCATGAACAATTTCAATAACAATGTACCACATCACCATCAATAATTATCAACAATGTACCACATTTTCATTAATAATTAGCAACAATTACATGCAATTGACATGAATTAACAACAAGTAAGAGCAATTACATACAATTCACAATAATTAACCACAATAACTATGCAATTACACTAAATTCAGTTTAGGGCTAACCACGAAATTGAGTGAGTGAGTGTGAGAGGGAGGAGGGCAGCAGCAAGGTGGCGGCAGCAGCGGTGGCGCAAGGGTGGGCGGCGGCGGCAATGCGGGTGTTTGAGTACGGTCGTGGTTTAGTGTGAGAGGGAGGAGGGAAAGCGTTGAGGTTGAGGTTGAGTTCTTGCGCATTCTGCTGAAGTGAACATGCTGATATATGGCCATGAAACGCTGTCCCGGACAGCGTTTCATTTAAAAAAAAAACAGGGAATAAAACGCTGTCTCGGACAGCGTTTTACCCATTGAATTTTTTTTTAAAAAAAAACCCAAGGATAAAACGCTGTCCGAGACAGCGTTTTATGCCCTACTGAATTTAAAAAAATACAGAAGGTAAAACGCTGTCTGGGACAGCGTTTACCAGTTGAATTTTTTATTTAAAAAAATACAGAAGGTAAAACGCTGTCCGAGACAGCGATTTACCCTGGAAGCTTAGTTTGGTAAATAGTTTTGCCACGCTACCATTTTTGTCAATAGTTTCCGTTTAAAGCTCAATTTGGTAAAACGTCCGGATATGTCAGTTACAAATAGGTGCATATTCGTAACTGACATATTAATTTTTAGTTACAAATGCTCATTTTCTATATTAAAAAAAAAAACTAGCAAAAATTGCTAGGTTCAGATCTAGCGTTGAATCTGAACGCAAGATGCACAATACCTTGCGGTTTGCCCATCACCTAAACCCACCCTCACAACCCACTCTCCCACACCGCAAACCATGCTCACTACCACCAAGACCCGTTAGACCCCTACCCCATGACCAAAAAAACCCACCCCCAATACCCGTCAATCCCCAACCCCGTGACCCACATCTACACCACAACCTATACAGCCACTGCACGAATAACAACCTCACTGCCCATAGAAAATTGTCCAGAAATTAAAAAAATTAACACAAACAACAATCTTAAAAATAACACAAGTAAAATCAGATCTAAGCTTCAGTCAAAATATAAAATTAAAAAAAAAAATCAAATCTAAGCTAAGTTATAACAAAAATAACATAAAAAAAATAACATAAAAAAAACTATAAATTAAAATTACAAATATGAAAACGTCCAAAAAAAAAAAAAAAATTACAATTATCTCCAAAAATGTATTAAAATTACAATTATATCATCAAATTAATTATAATCGAAGAGTTGAATTAAAATTAAAAACAAAAATAACTAGATCTATACTATAACCTTAATAAAAATCGAATCTTAAATATACTTTAATTCGATTTGGTCCGGAGGTAGTATGCACCGTCGTTATTGCTCGCGACCACCATCATCACCGTGACCATCAGCGAATGAGGAGGGAGAAGAAACAAAGAGAATTTGTGAGCAGTAGTTGTTGTGGATGCGGCTACGACGATGATTGCCTTCAAACGCCGCCATTGACGAGAGGTGGGAGAGAATGAGAGGTGAGAGAATTATGGTCTGAGGAGAGTGAACGAGAGATGAGAAGAAGAGAGGATCGGACAAAGTCCACAAAGAGATTCGAGGGGACGGAACAAAGAAGAGTGAAAGGGGGTAGGAGGAGAGAGAATACAAATGAGAAAGAAAGAAGGGGGAGCGGCGGCTGTAGTTGTAGTTAGGGTTAGGGGAGTAATATAATGGGCCTTGGACGGTTATGAAAACATTTTAAAATATCCTTCCTATTTGTAACTAACTATACTTCCGTTACAAATAGGATGTATTTGTAACCAACATTATGCTGTCTGTTACAAATATGATGTATTTGTAACCAACACTATGTTATCCGTTACAAATACTATCCTATTTGTAACAGACATAACTAATGCTGGTTACAAATATAGTATTTGTAACTTAAAAACATTTGTTGGTTACAAATAAGGCGTTACAAATAGCGTTTTTTCTACTAGTGAACCCCACTTTATGAGGTATAATTATCATATCATATCATATAACTAATATATAAAGCTAAACTTTTAGCCAGATCACGAGACAACGACACTTGGTGTTTTAGTTTTTCGCTAAGATCACACCACATAAGCAACAATTAAATATCAGTATAACATGTATGATTTATTTGGATATATTTTTTATGAATAAAAAAATTTGTATTTTTGTAATAGGATAAAACTAGAATAGATTTTTAAGGATAAAAATGTTAGTTTAAAATTTTATTTTTAATAAATTTAGATAAATTTATAGGATAAAAATGTTAATTTAGAGTTTTATTTCTGATAAACTACCATATTTCATGAGCATATCATGAGACAAAACACCGGAACAATTAAATAATTTGTCATATAAATTTATTTTGATATTATAAGTTTTTTTTTTTTGGAGCAACATTCATATCCTAATCGATTGAAATAAAATACTTCACAATCTAATATTAGTTTATTACTTTATGTAGAACTGTCAATCAGGTTGAGTCACGGGTCATTTCGAGTCGAGTCACTTTAGGTCATGAGTCAAGAAATTTTTACATACACTAGCCCAAAATTTCGGGTTCAGTTCAACCCAATAGGTTTAAAACAATTTTTTTGCTTACTTTATTTTTGGCTAATTTTTAGAAACTAATATTTCAAGCTTATGTTGCTTTTTCTTTTTAAAGCAAACATTTTCACCAATATTATTATTAGTCAATACATGCCTATTACATAATTTAAATTGTCACAAAATCACAACATTTCCTAACTAATTTTGTATCAATGATATATTTTAAAACTTGGTACATGAATGCAAATTTTATCTTAAAACTAGTTAGTGACCTAGGCGATGCCTCGAATTATATTTTTTAGATGATTGTGGATATAGAGTTATTGAAACTTATAGCTTTTAATATTATTACTTCATATTACACAAATTAAAAGAATCAATAAATTGAATTGACCACAAATATCAATTCCACAATGTTTTTCTCTAGATTATTTGATAGTTTAAAAATTCATATTTTTTGTAAATCGTAGATTACCATTATAGTCCTAAGAAACTGTACCGTTTGTACTCTTATCCTACTATACCATCGTTTTTTTCACTCCCTATAAAGAGTCCAATGTACGTAGTATATTTCATTTTTTTTTCTTGTCATATCTCTTCGTAAAGTGTCGACCAAAATCAACCAGTTGAACAATAATGCAAATAACACACATACACACACACAAAAAAAATAATAAAAAAATATTTAAAAAAAATCATATAAATAATTGAAATCTAAGAGGAATGACATCTATTCACAGAATGTAAGCTATATTTCAACAAATGATCAACTTGTGTAAGATGACATATTAACACTACACACACCGTTGATTGATATGATAGAAAATTAAACGGTAACTGTAGGGAATAAATTCAAGCGTTAACCCCTAGCTTGAACCCCACTGTGATCATACACTAAAGTACGGTGACGTCCAAAAGGGAAGAAGATAGAGCAAAAGAGTCGCCAACAAGTTTTAGGAACTTGTAAACCGTTCACAGGGTGAAGGTTACATCCCTTAACGATCCAAGAGATCGTCAACTCCATAAGGTCTTGAACCAAATAAGGGTTTGGGGATGAAGGTACAAATCCAACCTAAAAGAGATTGAACCTGCCCTAATAGTAGGCCTCTACTTTATTCTGATCGTATTCATGTGCGCTTTCTAATTAACATGCAATCAATAGGATTAACCCTAAACTTGTTTATCTATGTTGGTTGAATATAATGCACAAATAAATCTATTATTGGCGATCACTTGAAATTATAATCAAATTAATCCTAACAAGATTGTTAATTATCTTATTAAGCCTGATTACAAGTACCAATTCCCTTTAAACATGCATAAAAGGCGTGATCAAATATTAAATAAATATCAAGCAACATAATAATAATAAATATCATGACAATAAAATTATAACAATGAAATAATCATCATAATAACAATCATATTAACCATAATAATAATCATGTTAATCATAATAATAATAATTATAATATTCATAATCATCATAAATTATAATCATTATAATCATAATCATGTTCATGTTAATATTAAAGCATAATAATAATAGCAAGATCCTAGGCATGATACTAACAAGATTAATAACAAACCCTAGCATGTCACTAAGCGATAAAAATCAAATCTTTAACCCTAACATGATACTAACAATCATAAATATTAGGAAGAGAATAAAAGGCATCATAAAAATCATATTTAATATTAAAATTACCCTAGACATGATACTAGGAATATCATAATAACAATATAAACATGATCATAACATCGATTAAAACCATTAAAGCACTTACTTTGATGCTTCGTACCTCTTTCTAATAACAAAATACACACGTTAGTAACTTCAAGGAAAATAGTAATCAAAACAATTAAATTAAATAATTGAAATAGAGATTTGGGACCAAACCCTCAGAAATTAAACCTTTCACGTCTAGGGCGAAGGCAACTTCGAATATGGCTAGGTGTTTCTAGATCTAATGAATGCGGAATTTTGTATGTGAAAAACAATTTTAGAAAAGAGAGAGAGAGAGAGAAATCAAGAGATTCTTGATGAGAATTGGTGAATGATTAAAAGAGAATTAGAGAATTAATGATTGCGAACGAAAACTGATTGTAGGTGAGAATTCGTGAATGAAAACGGAGTTTTTAATACGTTATTTATAGAGAAAATCAGCCAAAAAGATAAAATATCAAAATAAAGCACTTGGCGCACGCAAAACGAGATTGACGCACGCAAAACAGAGATCGACGCCAACCATTGGCTATTGGCGCCAGGCGCCAACACTAGCGCCAGGCGCCAATGGCTGGCGCCAGGCGCCAAGCCTAGCTCCTGGCGCCAATGCCTGGAGTTAGGCGCCAGGCCTGTTTTTGACGCGTTTTCGAAAATCAGATAAGTTTTTCCGTTCAGGAGGATAAAATTGTATATTTTCCTCGAAAATGCTCTTTGATTTTAATTAAAACTCTGAAAAGTCAACAAAAGTCAATTTATCAATGTTAATTGAATTAGGAATGAAAAGAACCTTCTAGAAGAATCTAGAAGACTAAAACCATTCCTAATTGCATTAGGAATGATAAATCATATTAGGCCCTCCCCTAGATCATTGGGCCGCATATAAAGCTCAAACCGGGCCCAGTTTGGTAAATTGGCCATAACTTCCTCAATATTCATCGGAATTGGGCTTATAATATATCGTCGGAAAGGTCTTTGCAAGCCCCATCCAACTACACTATTATTGGACCCATATCATGGACTAACCAAACTGGATTGACTGTTTTCTTAAAATAAGTTTTCAAAAACAGAGAGAAGAGAAAAGAAATTAAAACTATCCGCAACACTAAACTTTCCACACTTTCGCTTCATTCGATTATGATTCGACGCGAAAGGTACTCATCACTGGATTTGGTTTTTGGGGAGACACAAATGGGTGTCTACAGTAACAAACCTTATTAGTAGTATATAAAAACTATTGGTGAAGGTAGATTACAATTTTTATAGTACAACCTATACAATAGTTATAAATCTACAGATAAGCATTTTTTTTTTTTTTTTTTTTGGTAAAGGAGATAAGTATAGCATATAGATTTAAACAAATACTGTACAAACTAATGATGTATACAAATTAATGTTCTTACAAAAAAGATGCTAAGAAAGTCATGCCACTTCAGAATTACCCTTTTTTACTCGAACAATACTATAGAAAATTATGCATCACTATTTTACTAAGAGCGGATGAGCGATTATTGTAACAAATTTTTGATATTTCTGACCACACAACCACAATAGCAAAGTGTTTTATTTTATAATGATGGGGTAATAAGTGTCAAGTACTAATATTTAAAGTTTTAATAATTTGATTATAATATTAAAAAAAAAAGTGTAATTCAGCCATTAATTTCATAATTAAGTCATTAAATATTTAACAGTTATAATATGAGGCAATTCAACAGTTTTTTGTAATGATTATTTAATGATTCCAATACTTCAATTGAGTCCAAATAATTAGAATAGTAATTACCAACACACAAAAAAAAAAAAAAAAAACACTTTGAATTGCTTCATTTTATAACTGCTAACTTCATTTTATAACCGCTAAGTAAATGTTTTAAT
Organism: Chenopodium quinoa; assembly: GCF_001683475.1. Taxonomy (NCBI): domain Eukaryota; kingdom Viridiplantae; phylum Streptophyta; class Magnoliopsida; order Caryophyllales; family Amaranthaceae; genus Chenopodium; species Chenopodium quinoa. The sequence goes on along the minus strand of NW_018744633.1, from coordinate 1,565,163 downwards.
GTTGAATACATATATAAATCACTATAATTGACAATTATGGTAGCATTAATAATGTCGGTTACAAACTTTATGGGAGGTTTTTTTTTTTTTTTGTTTTGTTATTGGGTTCGAATGACATGGAGATGACATGACGAAATGTAACAAAAAAAAAATGACACATGGCGGATTGACACTCCTTACCTTTGAGTTATAATAATAACTAGTTATTGACTCGGGCGATGCCCCGGATCATCATAAATTATAAGTTTGATTAAATTAGTTTAGAAGAGTTAATGTTGAATAATATTAATAACTAAAGGAAATTTTGCAAAAAAATAACCTTATAAAAAAATATTGCAAAAAACCAACAATTTTAAAATTTTGTTGCAACTTACCACCAATTCAATGTAAAACAATTGATAAATTTGGCTAAAAAAGTGGTAATATGCAACAAAATTTTTAAAATTGGTGGTCTTTTGCAACATTTTTTTTAAAAGGTGGTTATATGCAGAAAACAAAATTTAAAAGGTGGGTTTTTTTTTTGCAAAATTTCCATAATTAAATGAAAATATAATAAGGGGTCAATATGAAAAGTTTTTCAATTAAATCAAATACTACTGTATTATATAGCATTAAAGTTTGACTAATGAATAGTTTTTGTTAAAAAAACGTTAAACATTAATACAATTCAATATGGTGAGAGAAGAGAAATGACACATAGGATGACATGTAGTGCATATGTGGCATATGAGAGACACATGTCGTGAGCATGTTGTCCCCATGAGTTTTAATAATATTATTATATAGATATTGATTCAATAAATAAATCGGGCATCGTACGGGACACCAAACTAGTATTTAATAAAACATATACTCTCTATCTGTCTCCTATTTTAAAGCAAAAGTACCCACATGTTGCATGCATGGTACCTTTTTCACTTTTTTTTTTTTGTTTTTTTTTGTGTGTGTTGGTTTGCGTTGCTAAATTAACTTAGTAAAAATAAATAAAACCGAGGGAATGACAATAAGATAAGTAGTGCAATATATAGCCTTTAGGGCTAAGGATAAGCATTTAATATCTTTCTTTAAATTACTCAGTATTAATTTTGAAATGCATGACAAAATCACGCGTAAATTAGTGTAATTAATGTTATGTTATCATTTTATTTTTTATTCTTAGCTTCTTCTGTGTAGTATAGCCCTAAGGGCTATGTATATTTTTTTTTTGAATAATTGAGGGCTATGTATATTATTTTCCTAATAAGATATACTCCTAAGATTCCATTCAGGAAAAAAAAAAAAAAGATACACCCTAAAGGGTTGAATATGCATGGAAAATACTCCTTTTATCAAAAATTGATCTTCATGTTTTGATTTTTCCTTGGTAAAAAATTTTGACAAAAAATGCTTCATTAATATATATAAGAAACTTACAAATTTTTATAAGTGGTCGGTCACACCATTGTATGACCACTTTATCATATAAGCACTTCATTGAGTAATGTGGGTTACGAGTCCCTTATGACGATTAACAAATGGGGTTACTACTATATAAGTGGTGTATGTTATTAATTTTTTGATAATCAAAATAATATAAAAGGGGTTACCCGAATAAATAAATGAGCTAAATTTCGTTAACACATAATAAGGAAATTGATGGTCATAGTAAATATAATACCAAATCCAAACTTAATATGACTTATACAAATTCATTGAAAAATCAAAACCGCTACACTGACAGCTAACCTCTACCCATTACTCGCTACTCTAACAACTATTCGCTACTTGACCGCTAAAATCTACCCGTTAGGCCGTTAGTCCGTTACTGCCGCTAATTTTCGCCAAATAGAACCTAAGAGAAAGTCAAGAATTTATAATATTTCTTCTTACAAGTTCATGCTCATCTTAAAACCGTGTGGCCACGAGCAAACTCGTAGAACATCACACATTCACACCCATACAAATTCATACATCAACATAACAGAAAGTGTCTCAGAAGTTTCATGAAAGATGGGCACATGTAATAACTTCCACCACATCTCAAACACACAAAAATGGAAAATTATAGTCAAGTTTTACTCACTCCAAAACAATCTATTTGGGCAACTTAACCTTACTATTTTTGCAAACCTCATATTTTGACGCCTTCACACACCAATTTTGTAACGCTAAGAAATTTACTAATCAACGGTTCATAATCTTTTCGACCCAAAAACAAACAGCTGACTATTTGTACTAATAAACCAATAATATTCCAATAATCTCTTCATTATTTTCTTCTTACCTCTCTAGAAGAAAACCCAAAAAAACAAAAAACAAAAAAAACCAAAAAAACAAAAAATTCAAAAATTATTTTATTCATCTCATATTCTTTGAATATTAATAATTTATAGAATTTTAAAAGTTTCCCATCTTATATTTCTAATTTTTTTGCTTGAAAAACCCAGTTGCAAGAAAGTAACTTTGGTTGATCACAGGCATTGAGCTGTTTGTGTTACAAGAAGTACAATTTTTTTTGGTGAAATAAAGAAATATGGTTCAAATTAAGGAGTTGTATCCTCTATAATTACTTTTTATTTATGCTTCACTTTTAAAGCTTTATTGGATATAGTTCTCTCCTTTAATTGTTGTGTAGTTGATTAGCAATGATCGCATTCTTTATTTTGTATTGTAAGTGTTGCATAAAAGCATAATAATCTTCCATCATCTTTGTTGTTGCTAATAGAATTTGCCTTTGTGTTCCTTTTATTACCCTGAGAAAGTTACTACCCCGGTTTAGATTTAGTTGTTACATTACTAGTTCAATTTGTATTATTGTGGTAACAATTCATTTCATAAGGAGGGAGTTTTGTTGTGTTTTTTTTTTTTTTTTTTTTTTTTTAAACTGTTAAGCATTTTAGAGTAATTAGGCTTATCATTTAAAGTTTATAAGACATGAGATGAAAATGTCATGGTTTTATACGGTTATGAAATAATTTCAATAAATCTATGTGATTTGAACATAAATATGATATGGTATTCTAGTGCAATAATAGCTGTTACATATTCATGTTTTGGTCGGTTTTATTCAAATTCTGCTTGTTACTTGCAGTTGCTAAATAAAGTTATTACTACTATTTTCTATTTGATACATTTCATGATCAATATATTTCCAAAAACTTCCTTAACTCTGACCTGTTGATGGTTTAATTTGGTGTGTCCCTTAGTCGAATTATCATGCCTATGTCACTAGCTGAGGTAAAATATAGAGATTGAGAATGTCCAATTTCTACTGATTGAGTTTCTGAAATTTTGTCTCGAGTTGGTCTAATAATGTTATTTTCCTATCATGTTTTCTGTCATATGCAGTATGAGGTTGCACAAATGTATATGGTTCTAAAAATGCAACAGGAGAATACAACAAATACAGAAGGAGTTGATGTCCTGGAGAATAGACCTTTCGAGGATAACTTAATTGGAAAGGGTCATTACACATCAAAAGTATATAGTTTTCAGAGGTATTATTAAACTCTAACTGTAAATAAGTTAGTAGATCATTCGAGGTTCCTATAAAGATTGTCTGACACTGTATGTGTGGATCATTTGAAGACCCCTGTGCTTTAGCAAACATCTATGTGTGCACATTATGTGCTTCCTACTCTTTTCTCCATATCTTTCTTTAATGCATTGGAATGATGTGAAAATTTGGCCATAAATCGTAAACAGGAGAAACTTAATTCAATGAGCCACACCAAATTTTAATACTAGAACTAACATGTCTTACAGCTACAGATATCTCAAACAGGACATTTTATTTCATTTGATTTTCGCCTTACATGTGCATACGTGCTTTGTGGACATGTTTACATGATGCTTAGCTGAATTCTCTGACTTCTTTACAGTCGTATTTTGATTTAATCAATAGAACATGATGTAAATTTTCATTCTATTTTAGAACCTATCACCTTCTGATACAGTCTCGTTCATAAACTTTGAGTTGCATCCAGTTTCATTAGTTAATCTTGTCTGGGAGCTTTTGCTTTCTTTTAGAACAAGTCTTAATTTTTCACTAGCTTCTTACAAGCTATAAATTGTAGTAGGTTGCTTATTATTTATTACGTCTTACTCATTTACTCAATCATTTTCTTCTCCTTATTAACCTTTTACTAGTTTAATTTTCTGGCAGCTCTGCTGCCTGTGCACCATGCATGAATTATGCTTTCATAGTCATGGCTGCTTTATATTACATTGCTTCTTATCATTGTAGAAAACTTAAAATCAGAAGTCGCCCTTATTAACTTCTGGTTCTTCTTTAAGTTGCATGGCATTAGCTATTAGTCACTTCATTTACGATATATTCTGCTTCTGCAGCAAAATCCCCTCTTGGCTTACCACATTTGCACCAGCAGATTCCCTCCTTCTAAAAGAGGAAGCCTGGAATGCATATCCAAAATGCAAATCAGGTTACCATATATTCAGAATTTTGTTTTCTTCTCACAAACTTGTTATTCTTATAATTTATACTGATATGAATGTTCTGTCTATATGCTACTGGACCTGGCCTGGAACTCCAGTGATTAAGGTAATTATCCTGCTGATATAATCTTGAATTTCTTTTTTGTTTCTCTTTGTTGATACATCTGCTTACTAAGTACTTATTATACAGTGTTCAAGCTTGAGCAAGCTGCTTCTTACTATTGATACGATTCACGTGGCAGATAATGGAAAATCAGAAAATGTAGGTGTTATTGAACTTGTTGCTATAGCAGACTTTCTATGCATTCTAGTTTCATATGGACTCGTGATTACATACTTGAGCTACATAGTGAAAAAATAACATCAACTGTCTAAACACGCTTCTTAATAAGTAAAGAGGACATCTATGCTAAAAGAGTAAAAGTGATATCAGCAATGCATGTATATCTTGTTCCAAGTCACTTGTGGACTGCACTGGCCTCGGACCACTGACTTGTAGTTGTAATTTTACAGGTACACGGTCTAAATAAAGATCAGCTGGCATTGAGGCAGGTGGAAATTATTGATATTGCATCATCTGTTAGGGACTATTGGAGCTATTTGGTTGGTAGTTGTAATGTCGATTTGTCCAAATTTAAATCAACAAGGACCAATCGTGGACCTTTAGTGGAAGGCTGGAGAGTAAGTCTACAATTTCTCACTCTGTAGATTGAAGTAGGACCTCGTACCATCAACTCATTTATCCTTGTATAAATTTAAATACTCCATAATTTTATAGAAAATTGATTGTTAAGTTAATGCCCAATACATAGATCATATACTCCATAGTATTACTAAAAGTTTTTTATAAGGCTCTTAAATGTTGATATTTGGGCATTTGTCGATGTATGCAGGATCGCTGCAACCCTGTTATGACAGCATATAAATTAGTAACGGTTGATGCTCCATACTGGGGCTTTGGTAAACGATTGGAGCAAGTGCTGATGGCAGTAAGTGGCATCAATCCTTATTGTACTTTTACATACAGTTATAGTTGCAGTGTCTTTACCTGATTTCCTTAGAACTAAGGTTATGATAGGTTTGGTAGTATTGATATGATCGGCTAACACAGGCAAAAAAGGAGTACTATCTAAATTGCGAAGAAACTGATAGTTTAAAGTTTTCATCTTATTATCATGTGATTTCTTATCACAACCATCTTAAAGTCAATAAGCAACTAAGCTGAATATCTCATGACCTAAGAGATACTGCTTTGGTACGTTAAACCTTTTGTATAGGTCATAAGTAACATATTCTTTGTATATAATGTAGTGCTTAGGCTAAAAGGTCGAAGTGCAATTTATTTTCTGGCCTGCAATGGGTCTTGTATAGAATAAAAGTGACCCCATGTTACGACTCACTAGTTAATCAGCACTCTGTCTCGAGACTCACTGAAGTTACAACAACTTTGATTTCTTGTACGATATATGACACATTGGTTCACAGTTACAAACATATGTTGACCTCAAACATAAACATATGATCACCAATTTTCTTACAAACGTATGTTGACCTCAAATATAAACATATGATCACCAATTTTCTCTAATCAGTTAAGTGTGATAGTACTACTTTATACAAGGGCACTTACTTTTAGCTGTTGAGATTTTCGTTAATGCTGTTAGTTTTTCAAGCTGAATACATGTAGTTTGCAAAAGCATTTCTGGAAGGTTTTAGCTAATGGCAAGGTTGCAAGTGTTGTGTCTTTAAATGTCTGAATATTATTATTATTATGGTTAATCTGAAATAAGTTGGCCTGTTTTTTGTACTTTGTATGCATACTTATGTACCTGCAAACTCTTTGAAAGGGTGAGAGGGCGCTTTTTCTTGAAACACACAGCAATATTTTTGCCTGGATTGACGAGTGGCATGGGATGAGCATTGAAAAGTTGCGAGAGCTTGAGGAACAGCTTTATTCATCATCAAATGAGGTAGGATTTGTTTATTTAAATTTGATGCAGATAGAACGCGCTTATTCACCTCACCTGTAACATTCTGTTACTCTTTTAACATTAAGTTCAGTCGTTCAGAAGTATGATAACCTCATTATAACCTGGCAGTTCCGGCTTTACCCTGAACTTGCAAAAGTTTTGTGTGCTTGCTGCTTTTTAACCAATAATCTCCAGGCACTTGAGAACTTGTTCATTTTAATAGAACTTTGTGAGAACATGCTGGATTTTTATTTTTTTTCCCCTGAAATTTGGTGAATTTTCTGCCTTTAATACTGTTAATTGGTCCTTTAAAATGGATGTTGAAAATCAGCATCTTGTAATATAAGGCTTGGAGATTAAGATATTTGTACATGGGGGTTTTCCACCAGATTACAATGATAATTTCTGACCATATTCAGGTCTACTTATCCTCAGGTGCTAGCAAAAATGTAACCTTTAGATCCTTATTGAAAGAGTTCAAGTCTCCTCTTAGGCTCATAAAAGGGCATGATTGTATTATCAATACATCGGCTAGATAACCTATTTGAATGCGACCTATGTGAGGCCTTATAGCGGCTTTCTAAGCTAGGCTTGTTTCTTGTATGTTAGCCTGTTGGTCATTTCTAAAGATAAGTACTCTTTCAGTCTTTCCAATCTTCCATCCAGTACTATTCTTAGTTTTACGGGTCATGGGATGTTAAGAAACGGTTGCTAGCGTTTTACTGTAACGTACGTTTTGATCTCCCGAGATGGCCCTACTTAGAAAGAGAGTGATAGGAGGGATGTTTGAGAAATGTACAAATCTCACTGAGTCTTATGGTGAATTCTAATTGTATTTGTGTCCTTGATTATTATGAAGGATTGAAATAATGTGGTTATAATATTGCGTTGATTTGCATTGTTGCAAGTACTGCATTGCACACTGCAATTTGATGCTGCTGGCCTGCTGCTACTTTGTATGTAGGTTGAATGGTTGGTAGGACAAAAGCTATTTTGCCTTAAATTTGATACCCTTTTCCCTATATTTGGTATCATTGAACACAAGGAATTTGTTTGAGATTTATAAAACTATAATCTATGCTCATTTGGTATAGAGAGAATCACAAGGGCAATGATGTGTAGACGGGATTTAATCCTAAGACTTGAATATCACCCCCCTCCCCCTCCCAAAACTTTTACCTACAAAGATAGCTGGCATCCATACGACAAAAGCATTTGTGCCTTGGTGCATTGTCATCTCATTTAGCAACTTTTGTCGATTTTCTATGTTGCAAGTTGTTCCCTCTTTTACTCATTTCTTACTCGATATTACTTGTCACTTAAACATACACACACACCGATGAAATATTAATAGTCACACGTTAATAACAAGAGTATATAAGTGAATAAGTAGATGCAGCTTTGAGTCTTTAGTTAAGGGAGTAGTAAGACCTCATTCTTCAGGTTCCTAGAATATTGCATATCTTGATCATAGGGCTTTCTTGTGAAGTTGCTTAATTAATGAGTTTTCGACAAACCCTAGACAGATTATCTGATGCAAAGTTTCTCGGTTCGTCGTATGATGTACATTTCATGTCTCTTCGTATGTATTATTCTAATAAGAACTGGTTAAAAGTGACTTATTCATAATATATTTGTTGCAATATTTTTTCGGAACAGGGTAGTATGATACCAGTGCCTCTGAAAACTATGGATGCTCTCGATCGAAAATGTTCACTGGAGTGTAAGGATGCAAACTCTCAGCTTAAGCCCGAAGACCAAAACTTTGCTCTTGCAATGTCTGATTGATAGTATAGTCTCCTCTGACCCAATCCATACTTTGAGAACACTAGGAGAAATAATGATAATTTTGTTATAGAAAGTGTATTGAATTGCATCTTGTTATGTTGTAATTGTCTTGTATAAATCCTCGTGTCCTCTATAAATATTCTTTTTAGCAAATGAGAATAATGAGTTATATAGATTTTGGTTTCAAAAAAAAAAAAAAAAAAAAAAAGTCATATACTTCATCCGTTTTCTTTTACCTGCAACACTTCCCTAAAAGGAAATGTCATTATAAAAGGAAAGTTACTAGGAAAAACTATACTATTTCCTTATTTAAAGCACATGTCCCACTAAATTACACTCCTAACAACTACTCATCATATTTTAAAATTTATTATATCGTAAACCCGTCTTTCTTAATTACCGCGCTAAAGGGTGTGTTGCATCTAAAAGAAAACGGAAGAAGTAAATTTTAGTGGAGAAAAAAGGCATAAAGTATCTGTAATTTAATTGAATAGACGCATGTGAGTACTTTTGTAAAATGAGAATACATTAAGAGTAAGAACCATTATCCATCATGAAATTATGAGGAACTATGAATATTTCAAAATAACAATAACTAAGCGATTCAAACAAATAAAGGATTAGGGGTGTAATAAAAAAATTGTTAATTTTTCAATTACAATCATATTGTTTAGGTTTGTTGAGTTGATCTTTAACAAATTTTACTTCAGTGTAATTTTATGTCTACCAAATAACCACTTAATCGCAGTAACATGTTTCTTAGCGCTTTAACTCTACATTGATATATTTCTGTGTATTAGTTTAGCTTTGTTAATGGTCCAAATGTAACAAAAGAGCATATATTTCTACAAATTTAAGCTATTTCATGATGGATACAAAGTTCATACACTCCCCAGTTCGGAGATCCACAAAATGGTTACATATCTTGATGATAAAGTACATCCCTTGTACAATCTATACGCCAAACCAATTCCTCCATACAAAAAACCTTGAGAAAAAACAAAATGACATTCGCCAAATATGAAGCCATGGAGAACGTACATACAACCCCATTTCTGTCCCAATATATTTAAACAACAGAAATCGCTACATACCACAATGATAGATGGTTTTAGAAATGCATTGCAGTAGGATGTGACTTGGTCATCCTGGTTTCGCCATAGGACTCGTCGTTGTCCATCCTCTTGTTGTTTCGGAGAGCTGCATAAGCAATAACATAGAAGATGACAAGGAGTATTAGTACGACGATATTGATCACAGACACCTTTCTCCAGCTGTGCTTCAGGCTTGCGAGAACACCAGCCTTGCAGGAGTCACAACCGTAACACAACTGTCGTTGGTCATTGCTCCATCTTGCACAGTCTGAGTTGGTTCCTACGAGCCCGCCTCCTGGTCCCCATAAGGTTTCATTCACATATCCATAACCACAATCTGTTGGTGGCTTGCAACACCCAGACTGCCAAAATGGCCAGAGATACACAGAGAGTCAGAGATATTGTAAGCATCATTAGTACTAAAGTTATAATACGAAGAAAACATACTTATTTAACCAGTAGCTAATCTTACATACAAGTCATTTCTCCAGAAGCAATTAAGCTAGAAAATAGATTGATCGATCCAGTTTTGGTTTCAGTTTAGAACGAGTCATTTTTTCAGGTTTGCAGTAAATTAGTTAATTATGGATTTAATTCGACATACAGTACTTATTTAAGGGTCGAATCAACCCATTTACAACTCGAGCCAGAATTGAGCTAATCCAGTTTCAGGTAAATATAGTAAGAAATATATAAATAGCATTTTTTACATGGATCATATAATATTAATGAGCCACAGTAATAAATGGTATAATAAGCTTCTGGTTAATGTAGGGCCATATGTGGTTGGATTAAAGAGATTGTATTCCATGAATGAATAATAGAATGACTGTGTCGAAATGAAATTAGTGCCAAATTTGATTGTAAAAAGAAGATTTGTTGCTTACAGGAATACATATGGTTTTGAAGACAGGAAAATCAAGGGTTAAAAGAGCTACAGGAAAAAGATAGATTGTGTTTAAGCAGTAACTGATGTAAGCCACAAGAAAAGAAAAGTACTGGGACCCAAGTCTTTTCATGTTGTAGTTGAAAACAAAAAAGAATTAAACTAACAAGTTCACGTAACACCCTCTAAATCGACACTAAAATACCTACGGAGTAACAAAAACCGACATAAAGTTGCTTATAAGAGAGAAACAAAAAAAACTCTACTCCGATAGTTTTATTTGGTGTTAAATACGTAGTAGTAAACATGTTAGCTATTTCGCCTTACTCATAGGAAAAGGATGACGAACATAGAAACAACTAGGTAGCTCTTAGAGGTACTTTTCTATATGGGTTGCCAAACATATGGGATATGGCCCTTCAAGAAGTCATACATCACCTAAATTGGGTAATGGGCAACTTTCCTGTGTTTGAAAAAAACAAGAATACACCGTTTTAATGATGCAGGAAGCATCGTTATTTTTGTTTGCAAAGTTCTCAACATATTTTCATGGAACTGCAAGTCTGCAACTGTATGTGTTATATTGTTTGTAAAGAGTGGCCCACTAGAGCGTTAGAATATATGTACCTTATATAGTCCTCAACTAGAAAAGGCCCAATTTAGTACTGTAATCACTTTTTAATTTAACACCTTATATAGTCCTTCATATATCTTATTTTCAGTTACAAATTAGACTTTATAGATGCATCGCAATAATTTATTTGTGAATTCATCAAAGTAACCTCTATATAGAATTATAGATGCATCAACTTTTTTTTTTTTTTTTTTTTTTTTAAGGTAAGAAGAAGGATCCATAACATCTCACCAGTCCAACAAATTTATATTAGTGGGCTAAACCCTTAGGGAGTGGACTGAAGGGTACAGAATCCCCAATCCCTAACCCAAAGTGCTTCTAGTGAGGTTTTATATCACAACCTTAATACAAACATTTTTACTCGATGGATTAAGCCTTGCTTGATAATTGTGTTATCAATATGATTTGATCCAAATCTATATTGTCCAAAACATCACAAATATGCAGTATTTCAATGATGACTTTAAATTCTAAACAAAGCTTGAACTAGGATATTAATACTATATATATACATGAATTTATCTAAAATCACTATTTTATCAATAATAAGTTCATGACTATATGCCAATAAAGCCATAAGTTATTCAAGAGAAAAGCCCAACAATAGGCCATAAGTTACCTAACTCTAACTTTAAGAGCATTAATCTTTTAATTAAATGACATTTTCCACCTCGTTGACCTATCATACATTGGTGTGGGTTTAAACTAAAATATCTACAAGAATTATGTAGTGAGTAAACTCATAGTTATCATGATATTGTTAAATCTATCCAAATCAAATTTTCTCCAAGTGCTATAATATCTCACTTGACCTTTGTCTTGATTGATTAGCATGATGTATGAGTGTTCGTATGAGTTTATGACATCTCACCAACCCAAATCATGTAATAGGGATTTTTTTAAAGCGTTACTTTGACTATTTACTTCTCTTCTGCACATTATTCGCTAGATACGTGAAGTGTATGACATCTTGCCAACACTTGACTAAACTATACTTCATTTGTCCTTTCAACATTTGGTTAGAATTAAATGAAAATTACTCCCCTGTTTCTATATACAATATTCAATTTTGGGCACGTAACTTTAGAATATGAATTGTAGTAGGATATTGTTGATTAAGATCAACATAAAAATATAGTATAAATATGTAGTAATTTATTGTTTAGGGTAAGTAGATGAAAACTTAGTCGGAGTAAAAAACTACTTTCGTTGCTTTTTAGTTGCAACAAAGAAATATTTTATATCTCATAAATAATGAGTATTCCTTTATTGCAACTAAAAGTAACAAAAGTGGTAGGATACTTGAATTAAGTGGATTAAAAATTAGTAGATGACAAACCCTTTGCCCAAATAAAATAGGAAACTTTTATTTAAAGACAATTTTATGTAGAGATGGAAGGAGTATAAAAATAACTACAAGATAAAATCTTTTCGAGTTTTGAAAGAACATGTGCATAAATTTTTACTACTTTCTCCCTTCCAAAACGAATTGCAACATGGAGGGAAAGCATAATAAGAATAAGTGTAGTTTAGTTTAATTTTATCTTAATTTAAACTTGTTTTATTTGTAAATATAATCCTTTTAACACTTATTTTTTTAAATTAAATGAAATAAGATGAGCAAAACATCATCTAATTTTGTAAGAAAATTATTTTCTCCTCTATATTTTTGCATGAAAAGTCATGCACTTAACAAGTAGACACGTATATAATACTAATAAAAAAACTTCAAATAGAAGTACTCGTGTATAATTATTGGTATATATCAAATTATCAATATATATTCATTTGTATTTTTAGATAAAGTGGCCTTTGGGAAACAAGTTGGGGTCAAATTAAACGAAGCGTAAAGAAGGTAGGTAAAGTGAAACGGACTATTTTAGACTCCATGAACTAGAAAACAAACAAAGGGCAAACGAATGCCTTCTCAGCAAGATTCCAAATACCTCAATTTACTATTTTTCGCCGTGAAATAGACACAATAAAGTAGCAAATGCATGTATATTCAATCACATATTCAAAAGCAAAAAAGAAAGAAAAAAAATATCCCATACGTAATAGTAATATTAGTAGTTAAGGCTTGCTTTTATTAGTGGAATATTCTATACACCTAGCCCCACACACAAATATTTGTTTATATCATCATTTTACGAAAACTCGAACCTCCTCAAAAACAAAAGGATTGCTTGAGCTTCAAATTCTATTATAAACCCGAGTGTAAACCTATATAGTCCACGAAAAATCTAATGAGATGGACGCCATATCCACTAGCCAAGTGTAACTTTGTTGTAATTATAGTTATATGGATATAAATCTTTAGTTTAGTGGTGACGGGTAGGATAAACTTTTCATCTTTTTGGTCTTTAAAAAAGCTAACAATTAGGATTCATTTTTTCGATCTTGCAATAATTTTCAACACATATATTTGTATTATATAATCATATATTGTTATACCTAGTTGACTAAATCATTAATCTACGTTATATAGACATGCAAGAGTCCAAGTAATTTCCTATTTTAATGTTTTAAAATATCTTCATTCATCTCTAATTTAGTGATGGTGCATGGCCCTCCACACCTCATCCCATGTGATGCATCCCAAATTTTGCATTTATTAACAGATAAGCTTTCACCATGATGAACCATACTCTCTTAATAATAAACTTTTATAAACAAAATCAATCACCAATCTAACTTAAAAGTTAAGATATTTATTAGTATTACTACCCATTCACGCAACATTAATTTCTTTTTTGAATTTTACTTGTTGTACTGCAACAATTATTTCGTACCAATAAAGATCAGATCTGAATTACCCGACTCAAACTTTAACTAATTCGGAGTAGTAGGTCTCGAATCTTATTAAACCCGATCCTAGAATAAAAAAATCTTAAAGCAAGGGTACAAGTACAACGACTCAAATGTGAGTATGCAACCCGACCCAAAACAACCCCGACGTGATTTAATTTGAACCAAATTTCATATGAATCAATATTTTTATTAAAAAAAAAAGTCTCATAATAATTTGGATGACCCAATAAAACAGAAAGAGAAGAAAAACAGTTTCACTTTTCTTTTGCCCAATCATTTTAGATTGGAAAATTTTAAATAATTGAGGTTTGCAAATTTTAAAATAATTGAGGGTTAAAGTATGTATTGAATGTAGCATACTGTGTCAGTAATTGCTAAAGTTATATTTCAACCGCCATAAATTTTTCCAATATTTGTAGCATACACCTCAGAACAAACTATTGCATTCATCATTTTTTATTTTTAATAAATAAAAATAAAAATAAAAATCCAATCAACCAAAAAGACAGCAAATAGTGACACAACTTGTAATTTTTAATCCAAACAAAATTAAACTTAAAATCTAAATATATTTCTAATAAATAAAAAGACCCTTGAATCCAATCAAATAATCAGATAAAATAAGTAAAGCTCAGCAAAAATTAAAAGGGTAGTAATTAACAACTAAATTGTATACTACGGAGTAGTACTAATTACCCTTTTAATTAAGAAAACTAATACCCTTTAATTAAAAAATTATAAAAAAATGAAGAAATTACCTCAATAGGACTAAGTTTTCTGGAGAAGAACATATCAGAAGTTTCAGGAACACCATGAAAAGTCCGACCCATTTTACTACAAACCCTTGAATCCCTAATACAAGAGCTAAGTTTAGCCCAATAACCCGGATCCGAAACCTTCCTTTCAAGCCAACCCGAATAATCCTCCAAATTATACTCCAAATAAGCCCGGTTTAAAACGGGTCGACCCGAACCTTTATCCGTCACAGCATAGGCAAAAACAACGAACCCGATTAAGGCGGCGATGATGAAGAACATTGCCCACATGTAAAGGTACATGAGGAAAGTGTTCCTGTAACATGAGCCAGCAAAACCAGCTAATGAAACCACCATTAATGAAACTCCAATTACTATTAATGGCCATTGAAGAAATTTTATACAATCTGTTGAGTTTGCTTTGCTACTTAGCCATATTCCTCCTGCTAATATTGGGATTGAGAGTAGAAATGTTAGGAAGTTTACTACTCCTATTAAATGGTTGCTTGCTCTCATGTTTTTTTTTGTTTTTTTTTTTTTTGGAAATTTTGGTGGAATATTTGGAGAAAACTAAAGAAAAGATGTTGAGGTGTTGGCTTTTATGGGAGTTTGGAGGTTTTTGAATTTTTAAAAATAAAATGTGTTTTTCTTTTTTCTTTTTTATTTTTTAATTTTTTTTTATTTGATGATTTTGGTTTTTGGGTTTTGACGTAGAGTGTGTGAGTGTGTATGGTGTGAAACTGTTTGTTTGTCTATATAAGGTAGTGTGTGAGATGCAAGGTTTGAGGAGGAGAATAGGATATTTTTTTTATAAGGGGGGTTAAAGTGGACGGTGACGCCTCAGGGGGTTGCTTCCGAGGTTACGGGGAACGCGGTAATTGGCGAACCGGTTAGATTTGTTAAAATTGAGAACGGGGTTGTTTGGTTACACAAAGAAATTGGGAAAAGTGGAAAATTATGGGAATTTGAAAATGCATGAGTTGTTTGGTTGACAATAAAAAGTGTAAATGAGGGAATTGTAAATTCATGGGAATTGTGATTTCCCACAAAACATGGGAAGTTAATTACCTAACCCTAGACCTGGCAAATAGGTTATTTGGGTCGGGTATGGGTCGAGTCACATCGGGTTTCGGGTCGACTGATAATCGGATCGGGTATCGGGTCAACACTTCGGATCAACTTCGGATCGGGTCAAGTTTGGGTCGGGTCATTTTGGGTTGGGACAATTTTCGAGTCGGGTCAGATCAATTTTCGGGTCCAATTTTCGGGTCAACTTCGAGTCGAGTCATATTCGGGTGATTCATTGGGTTAAATTCAACTCTGTACATATATTTACCTATTTATTTTTTTTGACGAAAAAACTCACTTTATTTATTAAGGCTATTTTTTCATGGATTATAGTAATTGTTTGACTTTTATTAACCTTTTTTTTTGTGTGTTTAGACTGAGAATCACTTTCAGGATCTCCTGAAACTAAGAGGGATGCTCTAACTAATTGAGTTATACCTCACTCTCTTATTAATCTTAGTTTTAATTAATATGTACTCTTATTATCATTGTCATAGTTGTAATAATTTCTTTGAATTATTCTTATACTCCCTCCGTCCCAAATTACTCTTAACGATTTGACATTTTCTACTATTCACACATCTCACTTTAACCATCTTTTTTAGCTATTATATGAAAGTCAATGTAGTCCTATAAGATGTTGTTGGGTCTATTTTAATGTATAATTTCCTAATATAAACTTTTTATAACTTATATAATTATCTGCTAAAAGAAGTTAAAGGTCGGGTCATTTTCGGGTCGGGTCAATTTCGGTTCTCGGATCAACTTCGGGTCGATTCGTTTTGGGTCCCGGGTCAACTTCGGGTCAGGTCGTTTCGAGTTGGGTCATTTCGGGTTTCGGGTCAAGGTCGGGTCAATTCTACTTCGGATCGGGTCGGGTTAATTCGGGTTTTGGGTCAATTTTGGGTTACTGGTTTCTGGTCGATTTCGGGTCATGGGTCGGGTCATTCAAGTCGGGTCATCGGGTCTGGGTCAGGATTGCCAGGTCTACCTAACCTCCCTAGGTAAGTCAAACTTCCCATGATTTGCAACTTCCCTGATGCCAACCAAACAATTTTATACAATTTCCATGATTTTGATGTAAGAATTTAATTCCCATGAAATACAAATTGCTATGGGGAAAGTAATTTCCCATAGCAACCAAACGACACCTGACTCGATGTGAATTATCTTACTAGGCATTATTATTATGAGATGAGTTAAGGTAAATAAGAAGTATAAAATATTAGTTATAGTCGATAAATTTAGATAACTCGATTTTGATGTGAATTGAAAATTAATTTTAATTGAAAGAAGAATAAGGAGAATTACCACATTGGAGCGAACTTAGTTGAAATACTTTCACTCTAATGACACGAGGTTTTAATAATTCTACTTTAGTTACCCGAGCTTTAAAACTTTTTCATTTGGTGAAATTTTAATCAATAGGGTTATATTTTGAAACATGTATGATGACAAACTTGTAAATACTGAGATACTAGGTTAATTCGGTTATTATAATAATTAGCTTTTATTGATATAAAAAATATTTATAGTCAAATTTAGATCAAAATGCGGAGTATGAATGATATAATAGATATAAATTCATGTGTTGTAACGATATAATAATTGTAAAATATTTTTTAAAGATTGGATTGGGAAATAAAGTCTATTAGTATGTGTAAGAAAAAAAAATAGTTAATAAAAAGATTAATAAAATAAATTAATTTGGACATTTTTTTTTCTATAAGAAGCATTGGATGTTAAATGTACTATCAATATATTTGAAAAATGGCAATAACAAAAAATATTGATCTTCCTGAGGTTTTTTGGGGTTATGTAATATTATATTCTAACTAAGGCCCTGTTCTTTTTACCTTAAAAAAATAATATTAAGTAAAAATAATTTCAGTTCAGTAAAAATAACTTTAGTTCAGTAAAATTAATTTCAGTTCAGTAAAAATAATTTCAGTTCAGTAAAAATAAGTTCAGTTCAGTAAAATTCAGTTTTCTTAAGGAAGAATTATAATAGAAAATCAGTAAAAATAATTTCATTTCAGTAAAAATAATTTAAGTTTAGTAAAAATAATTTCAGTTCAGTAAAATTAAGTTCAGTTCAGTAAAAATAAGTTCAGTTCAGTAAAAATAATTTCAGTTCAGCAAAATTAAGGTGAATCAAACATGGCCTAACTTTTACATTAAGTAAGTGATCTTATAATTAAAACAAATACTTAACAAATCATTATAATCAGAGAAGGAAAAAACGCTAGAGATTTTTAATAAGATACTGATATGTGTTATTTTTTTTTTTTAAGTTAGAGACCTATAGTTTAGTATATGTATAAATAAATTATTTATTATTGACTTTCTATTATGAACATAATTTTTAAAGGGATGATAAAAATATGTGTTGTTAACTTTCTAAAAGCACTTACTATATACATACCTTCTTGTTAGTAGAATTATGGATTCTATTTTTTTTTTTTGAACGTATTGCAAATGATTATGTTAGGAATGGTTTTCTTATGGCTAAAGATTTGTGTTAAAGAAATTCTTTTTATTTTAAGTAATTATAATGTATAAGATTAGGGAGTTGTTTTTGTATAAAATTTACTTCTTTAATAGAAATTTGTTTAGCCACAAAAAAAAAAAAAAAAAAAAAAACACGCACACACACACACTAAGGACACACCAAGAGATAACACGTGTCATTACTGGTGTGTCTTTTAGTATATAGTTATTGATTGATTATTGATGTATAAGTAGTTTTTTTTTTTTTTTTTTTTTTTTTTTTTTGTTATTTGTACAGAGAACCGCAAGGGTTAGTCATGTAGACAGGATATGATCCCACGTCTTGAGTTTTTGTTTGATTTATCCTTGACATATGTATAAGATACCATTGGAAAACAATTTTTTAGGGGGTAATTTAAAATGCAACCCCATTAAATGATACTACCTCCGATTCTTTTTAGTTGACACGTATTCTTTTTAGAAAGTTTTTTTTTTAGTTGACACGCTTCATTTTGGGGTAACTTTTTTACCTTGCTTTTTACAAGCTACCCCACTTGATTTTCATCATCTCTCACCTCTCCTTAATATATGTGCATAAATCAAACGCGTCAACTAAATAGAAATGGAGGAAGTATTACTTATATGTTATATGACACTTGAGTTTAATAAACTTAAAATGAAATACTTTTCTGGCTTGTCAGATATTTAGATAAACTACTTAATATTAAAAGATTATATTTTGCTTTTAAAGTAATCAAATCTTAAATCACTATATGTTGTTCATTAGCTACATGGCGATTGAACTTAAAGTCTCAAATCTCATTTGTCAGTTTGCTTATGTAGGGATTGAATTTTTAAATTCTAAAATCAAATGTAATATCTTTTTTCATTGTTTGAAATAATACCCTTGGTAATTTAGAGTGTCCAATGTTTTCGAAAAATTCATTTGAATTAGATATTTTCTCTATTTTTTTTTAAATTGCATCATTTTCCTTTTTAAGAATTTGCATATTAAGAGCATCTGCAACGCCTAAACACCACCCTCCTAAAAGACATACTCTCTCCTCTTTTTTGGTTCCCACCATTGTGGGTAAGTTGCCCAAATACAAATTTTTGGGGATGCTCAAAAATTGGAGCACCCTCCCAAATTGTTATGCCATGTACATGTGATTTGCGGGTGCATGTAGAGGTGTCAATTCGGGTGTCCGAGTCGAGTCTGGTGAGGTCGGATCAGATCTAATTTAAAATTTGAGTCTTGCTAAATTTTTGTGTCCAATAAAAATATAAATCAAATATTTTTTCAGGTTGGTTTCGGTTTGAGTGGGTCAGATTAGGTTTTGGCACCTCTGGGTGCATGATTTTTTTTTTGACAAAAGGTACATGATTCTAACAGCTACTCGTTTTATTTATTACTTAGGTCTAATAAATAGCCGACACTTGTCATGATTATATTAAATGAAGCCTCTGTGTTTTAAATAAGTGAAATGATTTGATTTTTTGCATTATTCATCTAATTCAACTTGACTAATAATATTTGTAATTCATACATAAAAATTAATAGTCTTGTGTACTTGTTGGAATTATCTCAATGAACAGTTTATTGATATTCAATTGTTATAAACTTTATTTATTGATAATTAAAGATATTATTAATCAAAATTTTACATTGGCATACGTGCACAAGGGAAACATTTCACTTATATAACGCAAGGAGGGAGTAGGAGAGAAAAAGTTTTAGGCAAGCCTAACATTGTAGGAAGCAAAAAACTATCATTGGTAGGGTAGATAACAATGTTAATGAAAAGTGATGTAGAGAAAAGAGAAGATGAGGTGAAGGAAGTAGGGAAAGAGAGATAAAATTTGGGTAAGTCTAGCATTGAGGATGCTTTGAATCTTTGATTACATTGTTTCTATTTTGGGTATTCTTTTATAATTTTTTTTTTTGTTTGTATTCACACACCAAATACTTATCCTACCCATACTCACATTTGACATTTGTTCTTATTGCCTCAATTTTATTAGACTCTCTTACTTTTGTTTGTAGAATTGTAGACTTGTAGTCGGGCATTTTTGTTATTTAATTTCTTTCTAAATCTATACTCCCAACCCAAACAAATTAAAAAAAAAAAAAAAAAAAAAAGGTCTACAAGGATGATGAGCTGAATTCCACTTCACCTTATACAGCTTGATGAGCTTAGTCTACAAGGTTGCTACCGGATAACAAGTCTAAGGCTTCCTTAATAGATAGGGTCTCTTATATCTCTCTTATACTAATATTAAAGAGTTTCCTGATTCTATTGGATACTTGGCATGCCTCGAGGAGCCAAGTTTGTTTTCCTATTCCTCACTTCCATTCCTGACATACAATGCGAAAGCCCAAGTCTTTGACTGAGGTGCACCTTACTTCCAATTTGATCCAGGAAGTTCATCTATTGCGCACAGAGCCGAGGTCTACCTCAGCTTCCGGTCTACCTCAGCTTCCTTCAACTGTGGTAGAACTTAACGCCGCTGATTGTTATAGAGTAATGAACACAAGTGACCTCTCAAATAATATTACAAGATGTATAACTTGCAGACTGCAATAAAGTTGTCGATGTTCCAGGTCTTGAACGCTTAAAGTCTTTAGAAACATTGTTTATGGGAGCCTGTAATAAGGCTATTAAGTTAAGTCAGCTGTGTGGCCATTGGCGAAGATTAAGCAAGCTATTATATTCAACTTTACTCAACAACATCCTACTACAATTCCTTTACTAAAATTGTGTACCCAAGAGAAATGAAGGATGTCTATAGGACCAAAGTTATACTTCAAATACCAAAAAACTAAAAACATATGCTATATGAGCCATTTGGCCTCTTCATGCAATGTGATTTCAAAAAATATATTAATTGGACCAATAATACCAGCATTCCTACCAAATTTATGTGCATTCAGAGTAGCTATAATCAGAATACCACCAAGAAAGAAATATAATCCTTAAGTTGATTTAGCAACTTTCTTAAAAGTCTTCACTCATGGAGTCATCGTGGTTGTGGCCATAGTCATCCTCCTGATCCTGCTCATAGTCCATGGAATTAGTTGGCGTTTCCGCGTAAGCTTTGAGAATGCGTTTGTACTTTTCAGGAGAATCCCACCAGGTAGGGGTTCTGATAATGGCCCTCTCTAACCAATACCTGTCTGTCTCCTTCTTTTCAGTCAGGTTCTTGCAGAAGCTCTCCCATTGATACAATGCACGTGATAGACGAATACTCTTTTTGCCTCCAAACACATATTTGATGTAGTCCTTGGCTAACCTTGTCATCTCAGCGCCATTGATGATATACATGTACTAAAAAATCATCACCAAAATAATAGCATCAGCATACAGATTTTAGAATAACTGAACTAGGATACTACAATCTCTCCAAGTATACATATTCTAAGAACATGAATGCTCACATATATTTGTCAGAAGATGTGGCTAAGAAAGGATCTCATACACCATCGAGGCATCAATATTATACAGAAGAATCCAATATACATCATGACTCGTGAGTAATCAGAATATAAATTACTACAACTCATGTTATTAGATAATATAATATACATGTTTGATAGTGATAGTCAACTCAATCTAGCAAAAATTGTAACAGAATACAGAAATTCTTACCAAAAAGATGAAACCAAATGTTGCTAAGATAACTTGTACAGTCTCATCTAGTACTCCTGAGAAGCCTTCTTCCTCAGATCCACCCAAATCACCAAAACCACCCCCACCTCCACCACTGCCGCCACCTCTACCTCCTGGAGGATTTCCACCTTCGTCATAATACTCCCGTTTCTCAATCTGCTGTTTCAGTAAATCCTCCACAGAAGGTTTCTTTCCTAAATTTTCAATGGCTTTTCCAAAAGATTTCCATAGAGGTTCCTGCACAGAACTCAGTTAAACAACAGTCAGAATATATGAAATATCAGCTGATTAGCAACTGCATGACTGCATCAACACAATTGACAAGGTCCACACAGACAATGGATTTGAATTTTTGTTTAAAAAAAAAATTACACCACTCTATGGTAGATTAATGTGCTCTTTGAAGTATCCACTCAAAATAGTTGTGAGTTGGACAGCTGGAATTTATTCTTTTAACATGAACTTATTTCTGAACATATCATAAATAAATTGGAATTAACAGAAAACATTTTTTTCAAGGGAACCCATCAAATGAGAATTATGCGGAGTATTTACAAATTAGAAGAAGAACCACCCAAATTCTACTTGGTAATTCATCCTCACATAATTTTTAGCCAACTTTGCAAGGTTAAAAATGTGCCCTATTCAAGGACCGCTTTATTCCCACTATACTTAGGACCAGACTACATTCTACATAATCAAAACAAGAAATTAAACCAATAATATCTATAACCAGGTGGAAGGTACTGCTTCCTTTTGAATTCCTTTGAAGTGCTTAAATGACCATAGGACCATCACTTTCAACCACTAACTGCCTCAAACCCAATCCACCACCACTTTCAACCACCATCCACTTTGGCTTCTGCCACACTTGTCTACCACCCCCCTCTCAACACAAGACAGCAGCACAGAACACCACCTTTCCGCCACAATCTCAGAAACCACATCTAAGCCCACTTTTCCCTATTCGCCAGCGTTGACATTCACCTTCACCCACCCAGCAGTAGGTAGGGCCGTAGGGTACAGGCAGTTAAAAAATTGCCCCTAATGCTACACCACCAGCTTTCTTTTTTTTATGCATCCCTCGTCTTTCCCACCCAACTTCAAAGCATATCTCACTGTTTTTCCAACTCAACAATTTCATTCTCAATTACATACTTGTTTTTGAGCCCCCATACTGCCAGCACAAAGTAAGAAAAATCTACATATCCTCTTCACCAAGCTAATTGAAGCATACTTCCCACCATGGCACCACACCAATCAAGAAAATAATGACATCTCAAGTAATTTAAATGCCCTCCAAGTTGGCAGCACCTCAAGGAAAGATTTTAACTCTAGGAAGCACCATAACTTGCCAAACCTTCTCCCATGAATTCTTCACTTTCTGTGGAGCTTTCTCATTGCCCTTCCAAATCATATAAAAAAAAAAAGCTCTATACGGTGAGCTTATAGAATACACTACATTTTTCTCAAGATCCCACAGGCAATCTATAACTCAAGAGAAAGCTCAGCATCCTCACTTGCTCAAAATAGAGAAATAATTGAGGGATGAGTTCAGAGTTCCAGCAACGGTGGAACAATTAGAGACCCAACCTCCAATTTCAAATATGGAGTTACATTGATTCTCCCCACCCTCCATCTCATGCCATGCTGTAATACGCATCTTGATTCCCATATTCCACACCAAGTGTAACTGGATAATGACCCCTCCGTGCCCATAAAGGATGACTTTGGATAATATAATACAGTAATTAGGATTGAACTTGGTGGCTCTAGCAGTCTAGCCTAAACCTATTAGCTCCAACCTAAATTTATTTTTTCTATGAAGTTTTTTTATATTATTTTTCTTGGATAAAAAGAGCAAACCAATATTTATTCATGACTTTGAGTAAGGTTAAAATTGAATAACTCCAAAACATCTCTCCCTGTCATTACTTTAAGACTCCATTGAAAATTACCAAGCTACCTTATAAATGATACCAGAACTACAAGTTTAGGAAAGTTGATAAAGGGTCCAAAAGAGAGATCGAGATGATAAGAGCTCAAATCCAATTTTTAAAAAGTAAATTTTTTTCCGTCTGGCAAATGAGAGCATACAAGGAATATTTCTATAGGGATCCACAATTCCCTATCTCCCTACCCTCCCTATTATCAAGTGAATAGACAAGTGAGCACTTGAATCATGTCATCTTCTCTCCATTATCGGGTTAGTCTAACTAGCTTGAAGTACATATAGAAGAATAATTAATTATGTACAATTAACAAGGGAATAAATGACATGAAACACTCCATAAGCAACTTTTCTTCAATCATTTGATTACTGGTAATTATATTCAGCCACAAGTTCTCATGAGTAAAAAATCACGAGAACATAACCTTTCATTAAAACTTAAAAGCTCTTTTAAGAAGTTTTTCAATAGCAGAGGCTCTTGATTTTACACAAAGTAAAACATAACAAATTTAAAACACATTTTTTAAACTAATTTCACTAGTTGAATTACTTTAACCAAATAGGCTATATTAAACACCAATCTAGCTAATTTCAAATATATCAATAGGCACACATTTTTGGTTTTCTTTTTTTACCTGATTTCCATTCCCAGCTCTTGCTTCCCCACCAGACAAACAAACTGGCATACTCTGTTTGCATTCCACTGCATTGGTTGAGATCTTCAAGGGAGCCTGAAACTTTAGAGGAGGACAACGGACAAATGCTACAGGAACTGAAGGTAAAGGGTGAAGCCCCTTCACATTGTGTCTAGTAACTACATTTACATATGCCTTAGGGCAAAACACATTGTTAACCTGAGTAGTAATCATATTTTAAACGTGTCAAAACCTCATGAATTGTACCAACAGCTTCCTCTCGAAATATCACTGCACATGAGCATAGTACAATTATAAGAGATTACAAAATTGCCAATTCCAATCAATACTTAAATGAAATAATAATCCAACCCACAAACTCAATGGACACTTACCATACTATCTACTCTTAATTGAAAAAAGGCTAACTAATAGTATTAACATAATGATTCTTTCGATATGTCTCCAAATGTTGACAACACCAATGAATTGGCTAAATTCTACGATCAGCTAAATAAGCCTTCTGTCAATTTGAGATTTTAAGGACTAAAGAGAACAATTGAACAAATACTCTTGGCAAACCAATGATCCCGTTAATGATTTCATCTTCTTTTCTCTCCCTCCCTCAAACATTTCCTCTGACTGTAACAAGCGAATGAGCCTTAACTTTGTGCAACTACAAAATTTCTATATTTTCCTTTTCTTTTCTTTTTTCAAAATACATACATACGCTTCTGTAATCCATGAGAAAAGTCCCAATTTCAAAGGGTTTTGTAGCACATTAGTAACCAAACCAAATTTGGTTCGATTATCAAATTACGTTCATAATTTTAGGGAAAAAAGATCTCATTCCATAGTTCTATTCAAACATTAAAGGGTTCTAAAACACATTAACAACCAAATTCGATTCAATCATCATATGAGGCTCATAAATTTTAAGAAAAAAAGGTACAAATTCATAGTTCCATCATAACATAAAAGAAAATTTAATTCAATTATCAAATTAAGCTCATAATCTTCTTCACATTTGGTAATTACGAACAATAGTTTGATAATCAAGTTTAGACGAGCCCTATACACTGAAAATTAAATTAGCGATAAACCCTAGATTATGAAATTGGAATTCGATGATTACAAAAAGAAACGAAATCTTACCTCAGAAGCTGCTTCAATGGAAGATAGAAGTATCAGGGGTCGCCTCAATGGAGTGCGCTTCAATGGGAAATTGAGAGAGGGTACAAAGTAGATAGCTTTCTACTACTATTTTTCTTTATTTATGACGTTTTTTTTTTTTTTTTTAAAAAAAAAAAAAAATTCCTCCATTGTATTTAACACAAACTTTAAATTAAAAAAAAAAAAAATTCCTCCATTGTATTTAACACAAACTTAAAAAAAAACGGGTGTACAATAATTATTGTACATCCATTATAAAGATAGCGTAAAGTGTTTAAAAGTTACCATGAAATGAATAAAAGTTACCCCAATATGCGTAAAAGTAACCCAATTCAAATAAAAATTAGGGTTTTTCTAAGCTATACCCCTAAGGTATTCGAGTTTCTAAGGTGTATCCATACTTTTTCAAGTTTCTAAGTTGTGCCCCTCAACTCACTACCATTAAATAATGGTACCCTCCTTGGGACTTCCACGTCACCTAAAGTTAACTATAAATTTAATAGAAAGATGATAAAAGGTAAGGAAATGGTAGGAGAAAAGAAATCTTAGCCACCGCAACCCTAATAATGAAACTCAAGCCACGAAATCACACTCTCAAATAACTTTTAAACAACTAATAAGGGTACATTTTAGTATTGATAAAGAGTTGAAGGGCACAACTTAGAAACTTGAAAAAGCATGGGTACACCTTAGAAACTCGAATACCTTAGGGTATAGCTTAGAAAAACCCTAAAAATTATCTACACTTTATTAGTAAAGAATCACATTTTAAATGACTAAAAATCAATTATTAGTGATTGAATGTAATTAAATTACCTTTATAAAACTTTTCTGGTTGTCTAATTATATAAAAATTGTTTTAAAAAAAACAAAAAAAAAATTATATAAAAATTGTATTATGTTTAAAGTTATCCAAAAAAAAGTAAAAATTTACCCTAAAATTAGCTAAAAGTTACCCTTATACTGCTCGATGTACACTAATATTAGTGTAAACCGGATGTATACAAAAGTTTTTGTATATTTAATTGTACTCCGGGTGAGCATGGGACGGGTACCCGTTCACTAACGGTTCAGGTACACGATAAACAAAATCCCTAAAAGTGATATCCATAACTCAAACTGATAAGTTCGGGTACCGAATTTTCGGATCGGTTATCGGATACCCAATAAGATATCTATTAATGATAATAAAAATTAATTATGTAGTTATTATGATATAATTTACCACTAATTAACAACAATATCATATAGTTTTGACCAAATTATTAATAATATTACTAATAATTGATATTATAAAGTAATTATGAAGTAAAGTAAGAGTTTAGATTTAAAAAAAAAAGATTTAAGTAGGGAAAAAAAAGCAAAAAAATGCTTATCGGATCGGATCAGGTAACCGTTAATTTTAAAATGATACCTAATAACCAAACCCAATAACAAATTATCGGAACGGGTACCGTTATGGTAAGCGGTTACAGATCAATTTTTCGGGTTTTCGGATTTTTGAGTAGTTTTGCTCAGCCCTAGTACCACTCCATACATTGTATTAATCTAATCATATCATATCATACCATAGCTAAACTTTTAGCCAGGTCACAAGAAAGCGAGACTTGACGTTATAACTTTTGGCCAAGTGTCGCGACACGTAGACAACAATTAATATTAGTTTGACATGTACGATAAAAAATTGGATAGATTTTATAAGATAAAAAATTTAGTTTAGAGTTTTATTTTCGATAAAAGTTTGTTAAAAATTTTATTTTCGATAAAATTCTTATATTTCATATGCATAAATTAAATAATAAATTTCAATAAATATCGTATAAATTCTTTAACTTCTCACCATGTCGCACACGATAAATAAGCATTAATGTGACACATTGATATGTAAAATAGTCAATGAAATATAATTTATAACAAAATAAAATCAAAATAAGAAAAGGGTAGGTTACCAAGCTAAAGATTACTAATAGATTGACAATATGGTGAAAAAAATTGGAATACCTAGCTACGAAAGATTTAAGGCTAAAAGGACATTTCGTATTAAGAGGGTTTATAATATAAATGTTGATTTTTTTAAAGCAAAGGTACGGTGGATATAATTTGTGAGTTGGGAGAAGCTACAAACGTTGTAATGGTACTAATAGTATAAAGTTCACAACCAATTGTTATATTGTACTTCATAAATTTTTTTTAAAGAAGTTGCGGTTATTATTAAATTAAAATAAATACATCCAATAACATTAAAATAGGTGCAACTCCAAATTGATTTCTTTTAGTTGCCCTGGTCATTCTACTTGCGTCACTTTCAAAAGCTACTAGATGACAAAGGATATAAACACGTCGTCAAGTGCCTAACCCTAATTCAAATAAGATTTATATAATCTAAACAAACCAAATACAAGTATAAGGTAAGCAAAGGGTCGAACCGCAGGGAGAATCTAAACACTGTGATCACTACTAATCAATTAAGCTATATCGGGACAAAGAACGAAATTATGTAAGAGATCAAACTAAGAGTGAAATGAATTAAAGAAAATATAAAGAGAAAACCAAGGTGAATGGGTAGATGTAGGTTTCACTTGAATATGCAATAACATAGGAACAAATGGATAATGAACTAAACATGTATGAATATTGATATAAAGAGTCCAATCTGCCACCTTTCAGGGTCAATTGGCTTCTCCTAACATAGCCTCTATGCTTCCACATTAGAACCATATATTGGGAGGTGCAATCAAGTAACAATCGATACAAATGAACTTAGCTAAGTTAACTATCGTTTCATTTAGCAAAGATTCACCTTCAATTAACTAACAACGTGCACTTTGCAAGAAGATCAAAGAACAATCAAGCATGTAAAGACTTTAATCACAATCAACTTGAGTCCCAACACTATAAACATGAACGAATTCCAACTACATCATCCCCACAGCCTTGGCTAGATAACTACTCACTATCCATGGCAATCATCAAGTCAATCATGAAGTTAACAAGCAAAAGCATGATTAATGAGTAATTAACAAAGCAAAAGCAATCTAAAACAAAATAAAATAGAAAAGTAGAGAGAAAAGAGTAAGGAAATGCTCATTCATTGAAGTTGAAGTTCTACAGAGAGGTTGATTAAGCTTCTTATTCAAAATCCAAGCTCAACAATGGAGGAATCCACACTTTCTCTCTCTAAAATGCCAAAATTAAGGATGTTTCTCTCTCTAGATTAAGCTAAAAATCAGGAATTTAAGCTAAGCTAATCTAATTACATCCAAAGGAGAGTACGAACTATATATATGGGTGCTTCGAAAAGAAGAAATTAAAGCAGCAAGGCAAAGTAAAAAGCTGGAACCCAGCGATGCGCGCACGCACAAAATATTGCGCGCTCGCGCACGCAGAATGTGCGCCATCCCCTATTGTTGTGCGTCCACAACTTCGTGGGTACAGAGAAACGAAACCCTGAAATAAGCGCATGCACAAAATGTTGTGTGCCCGCACAAGTAGAATGCGCGCCCTCTTTAGGGTCGCGCAGCAGGTGCGCAAATCTCTCTGATTTTGTTCTGCTCCTCATAATCTATGACAGGGTAAAGTCGTATCCCCAAATCAAAAGTAATTCCTAAATCCTCTAACTAATGTAGATAGGGAAGTAGGGTCGAATCCATAGAGAAACGGATCTTCCTATTCCTAAATAACTAATATAATCTAGATTATGAGGTAACCAATATTTATATTTGAATAATAAACTAAATTACGGAGATCAAGAATAAGGATAAAATAATATATAAAAGGATCTAGGGCATAGGTTCACCAATAAATAATATTCCAGGGTAGAATATAATAATCATTCATCAATGCATACATTAATCAGATTATAAAGGGCTTTCGCACGTATTACAATCACACAATTAATTTACCGGTATTAAATCTCATCTTTCGAATCTCGACTTAACCATTTATAAATTAACATGCCTATTGAAACTAGACCTAAACATTAATTCTCATCTGTCGAATCTCGAATCAATATTGTTAAACTCATGCATAAAAGATCCGCGCAAATCTAGTCACAGAGCATTAAATCAATCAATAGGAAATTAATCTAGCATTGATAATTAACAACAATAAATTAACCCTTCATATTATTTATGGATCCCCATAAACCCTTAGAAAGAAAACTACTCACACATAATAGAAACTAAACTAATCAAAGCATTAAAGCAAGACATGATTAAAGGAATAAAATAAACAACTAAGATTAAGAGAAGAGAAATCGTTACCAAAAACTGGAATTAAGAGTAGATTAAGAACAAAGGTTTAAGAGAAAGAAAATCTAAGAAAACAATTAAGAGAGTAAAGAAAGAGTAAAAGAGAGGGAGAGAGAGAGAGAGATCCTAAAATCGTATTACGGAGGAGTATTTATACTCCGTACAAATCCTAAACTAAAACAAACTAAAACGACACTAATCGTCTCCTAATATTTACATGCGCCCGATCGGGCGCGCCTTTTTGCTCTTCAGGTAGACTCTCGCGCCCGGCCGGGCGCGTCACCGGGCGCCGACCTAAGCTTCTCCCGCCCGGCTGGGCAGCTCTCTTGGGCCACTATTTGGACTATGATTGGACTCCAATTCTTCGGGCCAATCTGGGTTTCCTCTTTGGGCCTTGAATACTCGGTCTAAATGCCTCGGTATCACCTATACCGAGCCCTTAATCACCGGTTCGATGGCTCTAACCGGTCCTGGGCTATAAAATCTGGTCGTGCTTCTCCAATGTTCGTGATTGCTCCAAAATATCTCGGGAAAATACTCCAAAAGTGTAAATCCCTGCAAAAGTCAACCAAATTTACGAAAACACTAGAAAACACCAATTAGTAATAAAAGTGGCTCTAAAGAGCTAAAAACACTACTAATTATGACCAAGGGACGGGGGTAAAATACTATATAAAATAGACACATCAAACTCCCCCAAGCCAAACCTTTGCTTGTCCCTAAGCAAAGATCTCATTAATGAATCAATAAATATGCTTCACCCCAAAAGTAAAAATCAAGCACAAACGATTCAGGGTAAATCAAATAAACATGCTTCAAAATCAATCAATCAAATCCATCCAATTACCTTTCCTCCCTAACAATTGTCAAATAGAGCAAACCACAAGAGCATATAGAATTCAAGACTAGTGCTCACGCACTCAACTCTCATTTTTGTGGCGAGTAAAAGATGTACTCGATCGCTCTTCATCCAACCCTTTTATGTGAACAATGCCCTCCCAACTCACACTCTCGTGTGTATAAAACAATGAACGCTCAATCCTACTAGTCGACTCGAAATATGTCAAATCATAACTTGCATTGATAAACAACACTTTCACATTCATACAATTCTATGCACAAAGGTCGGAAGGTCTTTAAATCTTGTAATGTAAGGCTAGGGTAAAGGGTAGGAATCATTTGGGAACAAGTGAGAGAAAAGCTATGCTTAAAGGAGCAAATCCTAATAAAGCCCATGATCAAAATAAATAATGATTAACATCTCCTACATAACCAACTCTAACATCAACCAAATATACTCCAATCATAATAAACAATCCCAACTCTTACAATTTCACTCATAAGATATAATAATAAAGAAGTGGAGTGAATAAACAAACTTTATTTCCAAACTTGAATTTTTCATAGAAGCTCCATTTTTTTTTGATCAACCTCCAACTAGAACATTTGAACATTATTGAACATTTTTTCCTCTTTTTTATTTTATTTTTATTTTTTTTTATTGAAGTTCACTTATTTATTTTCACATTTTTTTTTCTTGAACTTCTCTTTTTTTTCATAACATCATGCTTTATTTTTCCAAGAAAATATAACACTCAAACTCATCAAAAATAAATATGATAAAAAACAAAACTACTTCTCAAAAACCCACCCAAATTGTGCAAATAATAAGCACACTACAAACTCCCTCACCTCACTCACTAATAGCTCCCCCAAGCCAAGCTTGGGACTAGTAACCAATGGGGCAAAATAGGCTTGTAATGTGGCTAATAAAACAACAAAAATTCAAGGCAACAACATGGGTAGCAAGAAGGGAACAAATGTATCTACAATTATCTGGAGGCTACCTAAAAGAATGAACGCCTTCGTCCTCCTCAATGTGCATAATAATGAATCATATAAAACATTACTTATAGTTGCAAACCAATACTCAAATTCATTAACATACCAGGAACTAACACACATTCCTAACCAAATCAACTAGTTAAGCACTATATTCACAAGTAGTTGGACAAAATTGACTCATGTTAAGGTTTCAAGGAAATCAAACATTAAATCATGATCAACTAATCCACAATGCTTATCATCAAATACCAGGAATCAAAACAATTTTCTCAAGTAAGGGGCATAGGGAAGCATAATTTACAATTCATTAGAACGTATTTTTGGATTTTTTTATTTTTCAATTTTTTTTGTATTTTTCATATATAAGAAAGCAATAAAACTAACCTAGAAAGCAATAAATATAACCTAAGAAAACACACCAAAAATAAAAGAAAAGAGAAAAAGAAAGATACCAAATCCAAAATCTCCCCCAAGCCAGAATCAGACAATGTCCTCATTGGCTCGGGAACTAGCCCAACATAGCTAGTCCTGATCATCCTCATCCATGTGGCCGAAACCTGCACCTCCACTTCCACCTGCACCACCTGCACCAGAAGAGCTACCACCAAAATAATCAGCCTGAAAAGTCCCCCCCGCAGGTCCCCCAAAAGGAATGTCCTGGCCATACCCATGGAAGGCGAAATAGTAAGTTTAAATACCACGGGCAGTGGGATCCCTATCGTATCCCTGGGCAGAGGCTGAAACCAGTCAAGGTAAATAGCATCGTCGGGAATGTTGCCCCGACGAGCATAATCATCGTACATAGGGTAGAGAGCTCTACCCTGGTTCCTCGCTAATACCCTAACCTCTGGTATATGGAGCCTACCATCCTCCTAAGATCAGTATGAGAATGCTCGATATGTCCTATGGCCTGACCTATACTCTGAAGGTCCCAAACTGGGTCAGAGTCAACATGAGGGACGGAGTGAGACATGCGAGGTGGAGAAAATGCCACCTCGGGTTGAGGTTGAGGTGGTGAAACTGGTGGTGGTGGTGGTGCTTCCCCCCTAGCGTTGGCAACTAAAACATCATATGTGTAAGATGGTTGCTCTGGGGGAAAGACGGTCAAGTCAGGACTGGGTAGGGGAAAGATGGGCAAAGGCTGCTCGATCCCAGCCCTAATACACCAGTGGGATGTCTGCTCACCATCCGATCGTACCCAACCCAACTACTCTAGGTACCTAATGGTCATGTAGGTGTCAGGTCCACAGTTGGCCATCTGGTGGGGTCTAGCCTCTACAAAACCGACCTTCTTAATAGCTATCCTAGTGATAAGGCTGCCTAGACGGATGGGGGTAGTAGTGGTGTTACTAGCCGTAGCATGCCTAGCTAAGTGATAGATGATATACCTAGCTATGTTAAGCTTCCCGAATCCGAACACATAATGACCAATAACATCAAGTTCATTGGTCTGACAGTTATGGGGCTCGTTCCTACCTAAAAATCTAACACCAGCAAATCGTTGTTAAACTTTAGCACTAGCATGTTGGGCGTTAGGCGTCGGCAAATTAGTCAAGGCAGTATAAATGTTATCCATTTTGTATTCAGCATGCCATTGGTGAGGCAAATCATGTTCCAAATCAAACAATTTACAAAAATCTACAAAAGTTAAAGTAATATTTCTATTGTTTAACCTAAAAATTAATTTTGGCCCATTTTTATGGCTATAAACATGCAAAGAGGAAAGAAATTTACAGGTTAATTCACGATAAGTGGCATAGTGCATATCAAAGAATTTCCTCATACCAATATCGTTCAAAAATCTCCTAACATAATCATATAAACCTAATGCTTCTAAAGTAGGGCGGTGTAACCACCGTGAAGGAATTACCTCACGCCCGTAGAGTTGCTCAAGCTTTTCCTTCTGTTCCGGGGTTGCTATTTTGATCGTCGGCCAATGCGGTAGTTACAACGCCGGGTCATATTGCTGACTTGAGCTTGAGCTTCCTCCTAGAAGTGTTCTTGCCCTCTTTTCCGCCATTTTTGATATTTTTTTGAAAATGGGTCTAGAAATTATTTGATTGGAACTTGAAGATTTTGGTGTAGAAATGTAGAGGATGAAGAGGGGATCAAAAATATGTAAAAAGTTTTGGATTTGGGTGAGAAATGAAGGAGAAATCTTAGAGAGAAGGTAGAGAGAAGGTAGAGAGAATTTGAGTTTTAGAGAGAGAAAGTAATGGAGGAAAGAAGAAATGGAGGAAGAAATAAGAAAAGAAAGAAGAAGAAGAGTC
This sequence comes from Chenopodium quinoa, assembly GCF_001683475.1. Taxonomy (NCBI): domain Eukaryota; kingdom Viridiplantae; phylum Streptophyta; class Magnoliopsida; order Caryophyllales; family Amaranthaceae; genus Chenopodium; species Chenopodium quinoa. Next base: position 1,531,441 of record NW_018744633.1, on the reverse strand, counting down.
GGACGCCTCTCACGCCCGGTCGGGCGGTGCGTCGCCCGGTCCGGCGATCTGGATATTCTAATTTAGCCGTCCTCGCGCCCGGTCGGGCGGTATGTCGCCCGGTCGGGCGATCTAAGTCCGAATTTCCTTCAGCTCTCGCGCCCGGTCGGGCGATCTAATGAGATAATTTCGCCTCTTCTCGCGCCCGGTCGGGCGAGATTCGCCCGGTCGGGCGAGATTCGCCCGGTCGGGCGGACAACTTTGTCCGTATACGACGCGTTTCGTGCCCGGTCGGGCTCCCATCGCCCGGTCGGGCGAAAATACTTGATTTTGAAGCCTAGCTCTCGCGCCCGGTCATACTCGAGGCTAAATGACAAATTTTGTATTTTCTTCTTTTCTTCGAATTTTGGCTAACTTTTTTTCTCAAACCTGTATAAACACTCATAAAAACTCATTAAATTCCCTCATCTCTCCTCTCATAAAAAAAACTAGTCTAAAAGGCATTAAAAATACGGGTTGCCTCCCGCAAAGCGCTGGTTTATCTAGGTCCCGCACGACCTTCTTACGAAGTACAAAAACTAGGACCCTTGGCCTAACGCTTAATCGGGCGATTTCTCACCCTGTCTAGCGGTGTTTAGGCTACGACTCGACTTCCTGACATACCCTGTGGGACGCCAATTCACCTTATCTGGTGGATCCTCTTTGACTTGGGTAAGGGGTTCTTCAATGCTACGCACTAAAGATCCTTCTTTGATCGAGGATTGCTTCAAATTGTCGTTGCATTCAACACTTACAACTCAATCAGGCGGAACGCTTACCGTAGGCTCAATTTGTACAACTTGCTCGATCGGTTCCACCTTTTCATCCTTGAAACCAAGACCAACAGTGTAAAGTGCTCTTTCTATTGCATCGACTTCCTTCTGCCATTTGTCTATCTCATCTGAAAGGGGTGCAACACAAGATACCGCCTCCAAGGGATCTTTTTCAAGAGCTTAGGGCTTGTTAGAATAATTCTCAACCACATTAACACTAAAACATTTCTCCTCAGTCATGGAGCTTTTAGGGGTATTATTAAGATTAAAAATAACTTTATCATCCCCTACTGATAGTGTTAACTTACCACTTCTCACATCTATGATTACTCCTGCAGTGTTAAGGAATGGTCTACCCAAAATAATTGGGGTTTGCATATCCTCAGCCATATCAAGAACAACAAAATCAACGGGTATATAAAATTTACCTACTCTAATGGGGACATCCTCGAAAACACCTAAGGGGTATTTGAAAGAACGGTCGGCCATTTATAGAGTAATATTAGTAGCTTTTAATTTACCCATATTCAACTTGGAACACACAGATAATGGCATAACACTAACGCTAGCACCCAAATCACACAATGCATTATCAATCATTAGATTGCCTATATGAAAAGGGATAGAAAAACTACTCGGATCTTTTAATTTAGGTGGAGACTTATTTTGAAGTACGACACTACACTCCGCAGTGAAAGCTACTGTCTCTACCTCACTAATAGACTTTTTCCTTGTCAATATTTCTTTCATAAATTTGCATAGGAAGGAATTTGTGTGATTAATTCAGTGAAAGGAACTGTTACCTTCAAATCTTTCACCATCTCCAGGAACTTACCAAACTGCTTATCCAAGTTTGTCTTCAATTGACGATTGGGGAATGGAAGTTTGATAATTGGCTTTGGAGCATTATTTCTCTTGTTTGGAGTAGCCACCTTCTCTGGAGTCGTACCCTGCGATGTAGAATTAGATATGTTAGTACTATGCTTTAGCTTTGCAGGGATATTAACTACATTGTTAGGTTTAACGGAATCAAGATTAGCATTATTTAATAAAATAGGTTCATCAACTCTGGGCATAGGGGGCCCTTCATAGTTTGAACCACTCCTTAGAGTTATTGCATAGGCTTGATCCGTAGGCCTGGTCGGCTGTGCCGGCAGAGCTCCCTGTTGGCGGGCTTGTAGAGTAGCGGAAAGTTGCGCAATTTGATTATCTACAATTTTATTATGTGCTAGAATTTGATCAATTGTCGCATCTCTACTCTCCATGTGCTTCTCCATATTATCCAGCATTGCTTTAATTTCTACCAAAGAAGGGTCGGAAGATGAGGAGGTTTGTTGTGGTTGGTTCTTCTGGCCGCATTGGGATGGTAGTATTTCTGCTGTTGTTGCTGTGGCGCCTGTGGTTCTTGTGGTGTTGGATTTTGAACATAAGTACTCTGGTAGGAAAGGTACGGATGATTCCGATACCCAGGATTGTAGGTGTTGGAGTATGGGTTATTCTGCCTATAAGCTTGAAAGGCATTAACTTGCTCCACGGAACTCCTGCAATCTTGTTCTCAATGACCTAAAATACCACAATTTTCACAGAAAGACTCATTAGAGTTATTGTTAATTGCAGAAACATTAGCTACATTAGCAGAGCTAAGATTATCTAATTTTTGGCATATAGAGGTCAATTGAGCTTGCAAAAAGGATACAGAGTCGACACTATGCTTCCCCTTGTTAGCAAAGCCTCTAGGATTCCCATATTGGGAATTGTGTATCGCCATATCTTCAATAACCTGACCTGCATTATCAACATTAAGATTCATAAATCTCCCACTAGCTGCAGAGTCTAAAATTATTCTAGAAGAATTTCCAATGCCATTGTAAAAGGCTTGGATTAACTGCCATTGTGCTAAATTATGGTGGGGGCATTCTCTTTGTAGGTCCTTGAACCTTTCCCAAGCCTCATATAAGGATTCATCGGCTTCTTAGGCAAAGTTCTGAATCGCACTCCGTAGTACGACTGTTCTCTCTGCAGGATAATACTTGTTATAAAAGTTCAAAACAAGAGTTTCCCAGTCAGTTATACCAAGTGCGGTTCTATTTAAGCCATTAAACCACAATTTAGCTTTTCCAGTTAAAGAGAAGGGAAAGAGAATCTCCCTGATTTGGTCTTGAGTGACCCCAGCTTGCCTGATGGTATTACAATATTGATAATAGTTGGCAATGTGAAGATTTGGGTCTTCACCCTTCGCTCCACTGAATTGCTTCCTCTCTATCATCGTTATAAATTGAGGTTTAATTTCGAATTGAACCCCATCAAGAGCCGGAGTAGGGGTGAGATGTGGAAAATCTGTAAGCTTGGGTTGTGAGTAATCACTAAGCTTCTTTGGAACCGCCATCTCTGATTCTGCGTCTGATGATACCTCTGAATCGCTAGAACCAGTTGGAGGATTGCGGTGATTATTATTATTATCACCAGAATCCGCCAGGATTTTCTTGTAGAGATTTTTCTGTCTATGAAAAGATCGTTCGATCTCATGATCGAATGGGATGTATCCTGATCTGGAACACCTGGGCATAAACAAAAAAAACTAAAATCAAATATGAGAATTGCCTCAAAGAACTAACGTTCTCTGAGACAAAAAAGAAAATAACCTAGACTACAAAAATAATCAGAAACAAAAATAAAACCGTTTCCCCGGCAACGACGCCAAATTTTGACAGGGTAAAGTTTTATCCCCAAATCAAAAGTAATTCCTAAATCCTCTAACTAATGTAGATAGGGAAGTAGGGTCGAATCCACAGAGAAACGGATCTTCCTATTCCTAAATAACTAATATAATCTAGATTATGAGGTAACCAATATTTATATTTGAATAATAAACAAAATTACGGAGATTAAGAATAAGGAGAAAATAATATATAAAAGGATCTAGGGCATAGGTTCACCAATAAATAATATTCCAGGGTAGAATATAATAATCATTCATCAATGCATACATTAATCAGATTATAAAGGGCTTTCGCTACGTATTACAATCACATAATTAATTTACCGGTATTAAATCTCATCTTTCGAATCTCGACTTAACCATTTATAAATTAACCTGCCTATTGAAACTAGACCTAAACATTAATTCCAATATGTCGAATCTCAAATCAATATTGTTAAACTCATGCATAAAAAATCTGCTCAAATCTAGTCACATAGCATTAAATCAATCAATAGGAAATTGATCTAGCATTGATAATTAACAACAATAAATTACCCCTTCATATTATTTATGGATCCCCATAAACCCCTAGAAAGAAAACTACTCACACATAATAGAAACTAAACTAATCAAAGAAATAAAGCAAGACATGATTAAAGGAATAAAATAAACAACTAAGATTAAAAGAAGAGAAATCGTTACCAAAAACTGGAATTATGAGTAGATTAAGAACAAAGGTTTAAGAGAAAGAAAATCTAAGAAAACAATTAAGAGAGTAAAGAAAGAGTAAAAGAGAGGGAGAGAGAGAGAGAGAGAGAGAGAGAGAGAGATCCTAAAATTGTATTACGGAGGAGTATTTATACTCCGTACAAATCCTAAACTAAAACAAACTAAAACGACGCTAATCGTCTCCTAATATTTACACGCGCCCGATCGGGCGAGGCACCGCCCGATCGGGCGCGCCTTTTTTCTCTTCAGGTAGACTCTCGCGCCCGACCGGGCGCGTCATCAGGCGCCGACCTTAGCTTTTCCCGCCCGACTGGGCGCGCCTCTGGGCGCCAGCCTTTTTGGCTGGGCGGCTATCTTGGGCCACTATTTGGACTACGATTGGGCTCCAATTCTTTGGGCCAATCTGGGTTTCCTCTTTGGGTCTTGAATACTCGGTCCAAATGCCCCAGTATGACCTATACCGAGCCCTTAATCACCGGTTCGATGGCTCTAACCGGTCCTGGGCTATAAAAGCTGGTCGTGCTTCTCCAATGTTCATGATTGCTCCAAAATATTTTGGGAAAATACTCCAAAAGTGTAAATCCCTGCAAAAGTCAACCAAATCTACGAAAACACTAGAAAACACCAATTAGTAATAAAAGTGGCTCTAAAGAGCTAAAAACACTACTAATTATGACCAAGGGACGGGGGTAAAATACTATATAAAATAGACACATCACTTTAGTTGCGCGAGTTCTGGTAGGGCTATGCACCCGCGCAGCGTTGGTGCATGTCCTCTCCAGGGTCCTGCTGTGGTCGCACAAAACATCCTGCTTAGCCCCCTAAAAATCTGCCTTTTGCGCGCCTTCTCACAGAGATCCGCGAGCGCACATCGTTCATGTGTGCTCTCTCAAGTGGGCACGCAACGATCTCTTCTTGGCCCACGGTGTTCTTTTTTCAACACCACGGTTCCTATAAAACACAAACAAGAAAATCAAGGTAGAAAATACACAAAGGAGGTAAAAACTAGGAAAGAAGACAAACAAGCTACAATTACAGGGAAAACCCATTAAAATGAGCCCTTAATCGTGGAAAAAATTCCACTTGTTAAATTCCCCCACACTTGCCTCTTGCTTTTCCTCAAGCAAAGAAAGTTAGAAGAAGCTAAAGCTAACAAAGTAAAACTGAATTTGCTTTTAGTGTAAGCAACAAGCCATTTAAACCTCAAGGTCGTCAGTGAGGACGAGTTGTGATCTCGTGAGGGTTTTCATAGAGATTACCCCCAGAACAAATAAACCAAAAAGGAGAAAACAAGAAGATGAATCAACAAGCATGTGTGTAGGGAATATTTCAAGCATCCCACACTTGAGCCCCACTGTGATCATACACTTAAGCATGGTGACGTCCAAAGGGAAGGAAGCTGGAGTAAAAGAGTCGCCAACAAGTTTTAGGAACTTGTAAACCATTTACAGGGTGAAGGTTACACCCCTTAACGATCCATGAGATGGATAACTCAAATAGGTTTGGACTATGACTAGATGTTCGGGGATGAAGGTACAAATCCAACCTAAAAGAGATTAAACTTTCCCTAAAAACAGGCCTCTACTACTTTATTCTTCTCGTATTCATGTGCGCTTTTTAACTAACATACAATCAATAGGTTAACCCTAAACCTGTTTATCCATGTTGGTTGAATATTAATGCACAAATAAAGCTATTATTGGCGATCATCATATTAACCTAAACAAGATTATTAATTATCGTATTAAGCGTGATTACAAGCTAAGTACAAATTCCCTTTAAGCATGCATAAAAGGTGTGATCAAGCAATAACAATAATAACATCAAGCAACAATAATAATAACAATCATCATAATAAACATGTTAACAATAAAGCATAATATTAATAGCAAGATCCTAGGCATGATACTAACGAGATTAATAACAAATCCTAGCATGTCACTAAACAATAAATATCAAAGCTTTTATCCCTAACATGATACTAACATGATATTAGGAAAGAAATAGAAAGCATCATGAACGTACATAATATCAGAAATATTAGTTAACCCTAAACATGATACTAGGAAGCAACAAAAGATCCTAACATGATATTAGGAATCAACAAAATAATCTAAGCATGATTTCTATATTAAATTACTGACTTCGATGCCTCGTATCTCTTTCTAATAACAAAATACACACATTAATAACTTCAAGGAAAATAACAAACAAACAATTCAATTAAATCATTGAAATAGGGATTTGGGACCAAACCCTTAGAAATTATCAACCTTTCACGTCTAGGGCGAACGCAACCTCGAACTTGGCTAGGTGTGTCTAGAACTTGTGAATGCGGAATTTTGTGAGAGGGAAGGTTTTGAAAAAGAATAGAGAGAGAGAAAGCTTCTAGCTTTTAGAGAAAGAATAGAAAGAGAGAAAGCTTTTAGCTTTTAGAGAGAGATGATGGTTGTCAATGATGATTCTGAATGATTAAAAACAGGGAGATACGACCCCTATTTATAGAAAAATTGCCCGCAACCCGAATCAAGTCCCATTCGGAATAAAATACCTCCTGTCGCCAATGACAGGAGTTAGCGCCAGGCGCCAGACGACAGCTATTAGCGGCAAGCGATAGCCTTGCCGTCTTGCGCTAAGTCAGAATTAAAACGCGCTTTCCACCTAGAATCCTCTTCTTAATACGATTATACAGCTAATTCCGCGTTGATCAGATTAAAATCATGTTTGTGATAAATCATATATTTTTTAAAACTCTTTAAAAATATAATTATTAATCCTAATCTTATTAGAATTTAAAACAACCTTCTAGATTATTCTAGAAGATTAAAATCAATCCTAATAACTTTAGGAATAATAATTAAGAGACCCTCCTCTAGATCATTGGGCCGCATATAAAATTTATTTTGGGACATATTTAATTTAATCCATAACTTCCTCATTATTCATGGGAATTAGGCTTATAATATATCGTTGGAAAGCTCATTTTGAGCCTAATCCAACTACATTATTATTGGACCCTTATCATGGGCCAAACTAAATTGGATTGGATATTTTTATAAAATAGAGTGTAAGAAGAAATATTTTCGAAAACAGAAAGAGAGATATTTTAATAAAAACAACCACGTCATTAGACTTTTCAGACTTTCACTTCGTTCGATAATCAAATGACGTGAAAGATATTCATCACTGGGTTTGGTTTTGGGGAGACACATTTGAATGTCTACGACGTGCAAATCATAATCAAATCAAGCTTTTATAGACAACAAGCATAAGTGGATGTCAAACTTTCTAAGTAGTGACAGTATGCACACAAGGGGATGCCAATGGTTGGTTGAAGGATAAATTATGCTAAGCATAGAGAACTCTAACATGCTCCACTCCCCCCGCATTCCATACATTCTTACTGCGTTCCCCCATCTACATTCAAATCCACCCTTGGAGGTAGCATCTCATGACTCCTTGAAGGAGCCAGAACAAAGATAAAACAATATAAATTAGGGGACCCGACATCTCACCAAGTCATGCTTTTCTCCATACTTTAAATCTAACTCCCTCCAATGACTGTAGACTCAACCAACCTAGGTCAAAAGAACATTGAAAGGGTTGTAGCGTTGGCTAGGGGGGTAAAGGTGTGGTAAAATTTGGAAAGTGGTGCTTAGCCTAATCGTGAAACAAAGGGTGATCAAGCCTCTTTTCCAAAATCAAACATCTACCAATCTCAAACTACATTGCCACAAAATTGAATTACATTGTCAAACATTTTTAAACTTTCATCTTTCTTTTTCATTATCATTCAACAGCTCTTTATTCTTTCTCTTTTTTTCATTTTGTAAAATTTTCTCTTTTTTTTCAATGTCCTTGACTTTTATAACTATAGACGACTTTTTCTAGGATTTGCGCTTGCTTTCATTTGAGCAAATATTCACAACATCACAATTTCACTTTCCATTAGAACCATTACCTTCCATATTTCAAATATAAACATTAATAAGCTTTCGTGGCTTGAGTTTCGAGATACTAAGGGTGAAAGTAAAACAAAAGGCCATGGGCCTGTAATGTGCTATAGTCAAAGAGGGGAAGGCTCAACATGGGAAGCAAAAGGGGAAAATGCAGCCAAAATACAATATACAATAAAATAAAAGCTAATCCTAGAAAACAAATAGTCACCGAATGAAGAATGCTCTTTGTCATCCCTTAGTTAGTTCGGTCGCGATCTTGGAAGTTAAACGCCATTTTCTAGATTTAAGCATGTCTTGGTAAGGATCCTACGTCGCTCATACAAAGAATTGTTGGAGGCTTGAATAATGAGACTCACATCAGGTTACAAAACTACCTCTAGGGCTTCAAATCCCCTAATGAGAGCAGCACCTTCTTACTACAAACAATTGAATTTGGGTTCGATGAGCCTTACGAGTTCTAAACTGGCTACCTTAGCATGGACCTATCCTAGAGCCAACGGATGGAAATCCCAAAGCGTGCAAACTTTTAACACTTAGTAAGAAAGACATTCAAACACACAAGTTAACTTTTATTATGCTCGAGGTGAAAATGAAACAACTAAAGTTTTCGTAGTTTGTCTTGAAAAAAAAGGGAAAATCTTTTTTCATTTTTCAATTTTTCATCTTCTTTTTTTTCAAAAAGGAAGGAGAATATAAGTAATAAGAGGCAAGTAAACACTTAATTCCCAATTGACAAACAAAGATCGTTCGACATCATACCAACGATCACCAGATTCCGTAGAATCAAATGCATACAACCTCGAACAATCAACTCCATCCTAATCTAACTAACTATGCACACAAGAGAAAATAAAAGAGTGGAAAGGTCTCACCAAATGCCGCTTAAATTGGAAGACAAGAGAATTACGCAATCTCACTGAGGGAGCTCTGTAGGCGTCGCTCGAAGTACGCTTACGTTAAAGCATGTGTGAATATGCTTGGCACTCTTAGGAAGTGGGAATTGACATATACGATTAGGGACAAGGAAAGTAGGGAGCCACCTACAAGTTTTTAAGGAATTTGTAAACCGTTCACGGATCATAAAAGGCAACCACGATTAAGGGACAACGATAGGCAACAACGATTGACCCGTGAAGGTTACACCCCATTCATAATCCATGAGATTACTAACTCCATATGGTTCGGAACCACGAAAGGAGGATCGGGGATGATGGTACGAAGTGAGTCATGGAGTCACATTTGCCTGTATTGGCCTCTACTCGATTCTTATATTGAAAAGCACTCCCGTGATCTCAAAGGCATACAAACAATAATTCAATTCGCTCCAAACTATTATTTAACTAAATTTGTTTAAGATTAATGCACACATAATTCTAAAATATCGGTGATCACTTCAATTAATAATAAGATTAAAAGGGATCTTAAACCGGTTGTCCAAATTATCTTATTAGGCGTGATTTTCAAATACATATTCCATTTAACATGCAATACGGTGATCAATAATAGAATAACATTAATATTAAAACCAATTTAATCACAATTCCAACAACATAAAATCGTTAGAAAAATAATAGAAATAAAAGGAGCATGATCCTTACTTCGATTTTGTTTGTTTGCAACTACAAAATAATAAACGAGTTAGTAACTTCAAGGAAATAAATAAACAATAACTAAATTAAATTAAATAAAATAAAGTTGATTTTGGGGCCAAACCCTCAAACAGTTCTACCTTTCGCGCCTTGGCTTAAGGACAAAACCTCGAGTAAAATATGGAATTCTTTGAGTGCTTGAAGAAGGAATTTTGAAGTGAAAAGGGTAGGCTAGTGTTTAGGCTAAAGCATAGAAGAGAGAAAATAAAATCATAATATTACTCGGTGCCCCCGTTCATCAGAAATGAGGGGGTATTTATAGGGAAAATGTGCTGAGGGAGCACACGGAACCCTAAAATGATAAAAACCCTAAAAATGTATCCCGTGACACGGTCAAACTGTACCGTGACACGGGAAGCCTCACCGTCAGACGGTACACATTCCCGTGACACGGTACACTTTTGGCGTGACGCGGGAAATTTTCAGAAAACGGGATAGAAAACGCGTCAAGGGTTTACGCGGAAAAGACACGGAATGTCCTGTGTCACAGCAAACCTCCCGTGTCACGGGAAATCCCACCGTCAGACGGGAAGGATTCCCGTGACACGGTGGCAGTCTGCCGTGGCGCGGGAATTTCCAGTCTATTTTCCGTCTAAATACATTTTTAACCCTAATTTCCTTCGGCTTTTTTAAGTGCCGATTGATAATTTCGAGCCTTTTCTGACTTTTATTATTCGGGCTAAAATAAGAAAATAATTAAATAAAAATAAATAAAAGGTTTGGGCCAAAAATAAATAATAAAACAATAAAATAAAAAAGGTTTGGGCTGAAAATTAATTAATAAGTTTGGGCTGAAATTAAAACTATACTTTTACCAAACATTAAGACTAATCCATGGATTGTTCAAAAATATGAATTTAATAAAATACGATTTTCTAAGAACTCTCGGGATTAAATACTGAACCCGACCAATAGTGGCGGTGAAAGGTTGTTCATCATCGGGTTTGGTTTTGGGGAGACATTTTTAGGTGTCTACATAAGCCCCCACTTTAACTGAGTTTGTAGAAACGTCAGTTTCGAAAACGATAGTCAAAGTAGCCGATAGGGACGGAGAATGATTTAAGACGTTCTGCGATCCTAAATCACTCTATATACGCCGATACCTGCAGAAAAATGTTAATTCCATAGATAAAAGAGTAAAGGGATAGAATACGTATCTGGCACCAGTGTATTGGTGACAAACGAATTTGGCAGCTTCCTAAGCTTGAAGGAATCCATCGAATGACGTAAGTTGAAATGCTTTCCATGATTGAGGAAAATCGATAGATGAGTTTGGTAGCTTTCTAAGCCTGAAGAAACCTACCGGATGACACTTTCCATGCTTGAGGAAAGTCGACGAACGAATTTGGTGTCATTCTATGCTTGAAGAAATCCACCAATAATGCCTTCCATGCTTGAGGAAAGCCGACAAAGGAATTTGGCGGTTTTCTATGCTTGAAGAAAAATCCACCGATAACGCGTTCCATGCTTGAGGAAAGCCGACTTTGCGGTTTTCTATACTTGAAGAAAAATCTACCGATAACGCTTTCCATGCTTGAGGAAAGCCGACTTGGCGGTTTTCTATACTTGAAGAAAAATCCACCGATAACGCTTTCCGAGCCTGAGGAAAGCCGACGATTGCTGAAATTGGTAAGTGTATGATGGTTCGATTATCCCCGAACGTGGGCTGCAGATGATTCATAATTTTAAACCGATTATCCGACCATATTAAATGCTTAAAATGCTGAAAAATAGATTTTGACGCTTGCCAGGGGTAAAATAGTAATTTTAGTCCCCCCTTAAATATCAGTTAGAATTTTCCGCGTAATTCTAGCGAAAAATAATCGCCCAATAAGCTCGGAAAATCAGTCAAACTAGTCAAAAGCGCCAGAAATATTCGCTGACAGTGTGCAGAATTGCCGCGCCACGTCATAGGATCGCCGTGACACGAGAATAACTCCCGTCAGACGGGACAGAATCTCGTGTCACGGGAACTTTTTCCCCCCTTTTTTTATTTTGCTGTTTGAATTGGTCAACGTGCCACGTCAAATTGTGCCGTTACACAATAACGGTAACCGTGGCACGGTTAACGGCGTCCGTTGCACGGTTACTTTTTTCCTTTAAAAATTCGCATTTTTGCTCTACCATTTTCGCCATTTCTCATCTCCACTCTCACTCCAAAAAGTTCAAAAAACTCCTTGGGTTGCCGTGTCTCGTCGAGCTCTCACCGGTGCCCGGTTTTGCTTCCCGTCGGCCGGTTTCCACCACCGTGTCACGGTTTTTTTTCTTTTTTTCTGCGGGTTGCTGCTTTTAATTTTTGCTGCTGCTGTTGCTGTCTTCCGCCGGAGCTGCCGTCGGGGTCACCGGAGGTCCGTCACTTTTTGAGCTTACCGTGACACGGGACAACTTTGCCGTGTCATGGATTGCGATGACCGTGTCGCGGCGGTCTGCTGGTGGCCGGAGCTTTTTTTGAGCTTTTGGAGTTCGAATTTTCACCAATTTTGCTGTAACTTCTTGCCATCTTTCTCATTTTCGACCCTCTACAAGCATCCATGTAAGTTTCCTTTGATTTTTGTCTTGAATTTGCTTCACATAAGTAATTTCATGCCAAACCCTTAAAAATCAATTTGGGGGTTTTTGATTTTTAGGTTTTATGTTGAAATTCTTGCCATGATTTTACTTGTATATGTATGTATGTGTGTTTGTGAGAAATTTGAGACAAAAATCACATGATTTGATGGAAGAATTGAGCAAATCACCATTTTTGGGTACTACTTTGTGAAATGATGTTCATGTTATTTCTTTTGTACTTGAAATGGTGAAAAAACGGTGGTGAAGTGTTTCATGATGTGTTGATTCATTGTTTTTGTGCAACTTCAAAACATATTTTGCGTATGTACTATATCGTCATGGAGAACATAGTATCATGCGGCTAGGAGAACTGTAGTATTAGTTTGTCATGGAGAAACTAAATACCATAATTTTGCCAATTTTTAGCCTGGAGGTAAAATTTTAGCGTATAATTTCAAAAAAATTAAATAACTTAGGAAATGATGCTAAGTATTTTTATTTTTGCAACTTGAATTAAATGTTTAGGAAATGATGCTAAACATTTAGATTTTGATAATAGCATGCCTAGACGACGAGATTGCGATCTTTCTACCCTCGGCCGGCGTCGGGCTTTTCGGGTGGACACACCCACCTTTCCTGAGGGTATGGACGACGATGTTTTAGAGTCCGAGCCTCGGGCATCCGCGAGTAGAGGTAGGTGGGTTTCACCTCCGTGGACTCCAGACCAGTTGGTTTTCTGCTGTGAAAACTATGTCTCTCATCGCTCACTCTCCGGCATAGTCGATGGCACGCTTCGCCACCACGGTTCTGGAGCCGGCGATTTGATCCCTTGACTTCACTAGATCATTACGAGGGATCCTGCTACGAGCGCCCTAAGGGAATCGGCTGGTTTAGTAGATTTCTATACGTCGGTTGTAGGGTTTCGCAGCCCCCGGGGTTGCGGTGCGACGGTCGTTCGCGCATTGTTGGAGTATTTTTGGGATACTACCAACACTTTTCATTTTGCTTGGGGGGAGATGACGGTGACCCCCCTAGACTTCAGTATGATCAGCGAATTGCGCTTCACCGACCGGGCTGTAGCTCAGATGTATGATCTGTCTTGGGGATCGGCTGAGACAGCTGATTTGTTGGGTCCGATCGTTCAGTACATCAGGTCTCGACCAGTGTCTCGAGGTGGTCCTAGGAGCGGATGATCGGAGCTGGCTTCAGTTTTAGCTCGTGGCTTCGACATGGAGGATACGACGGCTGAGCAGCGAGTGCGGATTTTCATCCTGATCCTGATTTCTATGACCCTTTCTCCCGATAGGAGTTCACGTGTACTCCTTTGCTACCTCCCCGCTCTGGTCAAGATCCATGAGATAGGATCCTATAGCTGGGCTAGCCTTGGATACGCCGATCTCCTCTTATCGCTACGTCATGGCTGTCGGCAGCTGAATGACGAGTCTCCCATCACCGCCTATGGTCTTCGGAGAGTCGTAGAGGTGATGATCTTTTCCCTTTTTGTTTCACTTTAACTTGTTCGACTCATGTGCTAAAGATTACTTTTCATCGCAGCTATGGTTCTACGAGTACTTCCCAAGCTTGGCTCCTCGCCGGCGTCGTGGAGCGGTCCATGATTTCCTTGTCGGGGCCAGCTGGCTTGATCGAGGAGAGTCGCGGGTGGAGTCTGTCCCTGCACTGTGTGGGCTGCTACGCCGAGGCACCTCTTCTGTCGGCGTAAGAATCAGTTTTGTTGCTGTTATTTTCCCTCTGACGTTGTTTCTGTTGTTTCACGCTGACTTTTTATGGTTTTCAGGTTGCCATTGATGTCCAATATCGTCCTTGGGCCGGGATGACTGATCTACCTGAGGCCTTGCGTTTTTCTGCGCACCGCACCATTTTGGTTGGTACCGGACGCTTTGTCTGGTATTTGGGGGAGCGAGTCGTTCGTCAGCATAGCGGCGATCGCTTTGTGGTGCCCTCATCTCCACCAAAGTCGATGCTGGACTCACGCTTGATCAGAGAGTTGATCAATAGGGGAGAGCGCTATACTTTTCCATGGCAGGAGCTTGTACACATGGAGAGTGACTATGCGCGGGATGCTTCCCTCTCTGGCTCCTCCACCCCGTCTTCCTGAGGTATGATTTCTTTTGAGGATCTTCTTTATTAATCTCTGTTTTAAATAGTCGAATAACTTGATTATTTGATCATATTTTCAGACGACTGTTCGCCCTGTGGGGAGGATCGAGATTCCTCCTCAGTCTGTTTGCTATCCAGGGCCGATTGGTATCATAGAGGACCATATTACTGACGCGCCTGAGGGTTACAGATAGGCGCAGGAGTCTCTGCCCGAGGTCTTTGAGCTGGTGAGTTTTCTTCGATGCATTATTCACCTTTTTAACACTGCTTGTTACTGACTTTTCTTTGTTTTATCCTCAGCCTAACCGCCCGGAGATGATGGGACTCATGAAGCTGGTTGACGCCCTGAAGTATTGCATCATCAAGCTTCGGCGTGGTGCGATTTGTCGGAGCTCTAGCGACGTTCTTGAGGTATCATTCATTTTTATTTCTACCATTTGTTTTATTTTGCATTGTTGACACCTTTTGGTTTTGTATCTTTCAGGAGCAACGGAGGTCCCGCTCGCGCTCGAGGCACAGAGGCTCGGACGAGGAGGAGCTTGGTCATGGTAGACGATCTCCTGAGATTCACCGACGTTCTCATTCTCAGCGAGAGCCTCAGGTTACTCAGCCATTTCAGGAGGCTCAGTGGCAACAGTCTCAGTCTTCTCAGCGCTTTCCGGGCCAGAGTCAGGGGCAGCGTCAGTTGTTTTCACAGCCTCCACAGCCTGAGCTTGGGTCTGTTTTGACTCCTTTGGATCCTAGTTCATTTTCAGCTCCATTGTCAGGGATTTCTCCACCGGTGTCGGGCTTGTTCTCAGTCCCGATGTATGGGACGATGCCTTCACCGACGATTCAAGTGTCTTTGGGCCAGTCTACACCGTTTTCCGGCTGGACGGGTCCTGCCTTGAGCTTGACTACTGCTGGGGTTACAGGGACTAGTAGGGACACTACTCCCCGTACTCGGATGGTGGAGGGACTCTTCGGTTCGCCGTTCCCATATGCGCAGGTTGGAGATGATACTGATTCTGGCTCTAGAGACTTTTGACCGGGGGTTTTTATTTGTACATACTATGATGACATTTGACATGTTTATTTATTACGACTCTTTTGTACATTATTCACGGTTTATGTATTTATTATTGTGTGTTAGTGTGTGTTTGAGACTCCTTGTGTGTGATTGTGTATTTATTAATGACGAAAACAAACATAAGTGGAGTAATGGAGGGTACCGACCTTCCCCAAAAGAAAAAGAAATAAAAAGACAAGCAAAATAAAATTACCTTCCCCAAAAGAAAAAGAAATAAAAAGACAAAAAATAAATAAAGTGATGAAGAAATAAAATCTTAAATAAAAAAAATAAAGGTAATAATAATAACAAGAATATAGATAAAAAAAAGTGAGAATTTTATTAGAAATAAAACTATAAAAATTCGGATAGATACGGGAAAAGATGAAAAAAGAAAACGCGTGAAGTGCCGTGACACGTCATTGTGTACCGTGTCACGGCAGAACTTGCCGTGTCACGACAAAAGTTCCCGTGACACAGTGGAACTTCCCATGTCACGGGACACGTATTACTCAGCGGTGTGTTTTACGCGTATGAAAAGATAAATTCTGGGCAGTTTCGAGCGCTTTTGCTATCAAAATAAGACCAGTTTATTCATGATATGCATAATTACGAAACACAAAATAATTTAGAATTTCATATTTCAATAATCATGTCTCAGAATGTTGATAATACACTGCGCGACTGGTCTTATTCTTTGACCAATGCTGAAAAAAGAGAGTTAGAATTATTTCATGTCAGGGGTTTGTTAGCCCTGCGACACGTAGCTACTGAACATGATTTTCTTAGGGCATCATTAGATTATTGGAGTCCAGAAACACACTGTTTCAAATTTGATTATGATGAAATCTGTCCCTTGCCAGAGGAATTCGGCGCAACCTTTGGATTTCCTGCTAGAAATCTTATTGCCATGCCTACCCTACGTGAATATTATTACCAAGATTTTGAACGCCACTTGAATCTAACAGATCCAGATTTGAATAGAATTGTTTGTGGTAATGAAGTAGACTTAGAAAAACTTTCGAATTTATATTTTAATCCCCCTATCTCTGAGTCTTATCATGTATATCATAGAAGGGCATATATTTTTTGCATGTTTAGCAAGCTCTTATTTGCAAACGGTAGGGTAGGACATGCTTGTCTAGCGTCTGTGCTTGAACATGTCGAATCTGGAAGATCTCCTATGTCGACGTGCCTTGGAGAGACATTTCGTGGCCTTGACGAGGCAAAAGCTGACCGAAAAGCCATCAGGAAGGGCTCTCTGGTACTACTGCAGGTAAAAATACGCTCCGAGTAGCCCCCGTGACACAAAACAGGCACCGTGTCACAGTGGGTGTCTGCCGTGACACGGCAAAACCTGCCGTGTCACGGGAATCTGCTTGATAATTTTTTTTTTGCTGCCGTGTCACGGGAATATTTTACACGTTTTTTTTTTATTTTTTTTTATTTTTAGATTTGGTTGATAATCCTAGGAAGCCCCCGATGATGTTGAAAAATATGGCCCTAACGACCTAGTCCGCAGGAAAAAGAATTACTCTGCGAACATGTCGTATGAAGATTGGAAAAATTTCTTTGCAAAGAGGGAATGTTCCATTCGTTGGGTGGTGTCTTGGTGGAGGCTTACTAGGATGGTTGGCTCGAATGAAACTCCATATTGCCGCATTCCTAGTATCTCCAAACTGACCTTTTATTGTCCCTCTCAACTGATGCGACAGTATGGACTTGAACAAGTAATTCCACGCTATAACGATAGTCCTCGTGAAGTATCGTTGCATGAAAGTAACGTTCACAAGTACGAGGCTTATTGGATTGGAAGACCTTTGTGGACCGTTTCTGCAAGTGACCAAGCTCCTCCTCCTTTATCTAGTGCATACAAGGCATGGTTGAACCCTAGAAGTAGGAGGGAACGATTCGGATCACGCAAGTCTGATGTGAAGAGTCGTCTTGGAAATAAGAAAGCTCCTCCTAAAGATCGTCTAGGTCCGAGAACACAAGGGATTGAGTTTAAGACTCCTATAATGCCAAGAAAGAAGAATTATGTTAAAGGGAAGGGTAAAGAAAAGATGGTCTATAGGGAGAAACAACCGAAAAAATTCAAGAAAGGTGAAAGGGGTGAAAGTTCGACTAGGGGTGTGACGGTTCGGGCTACGAAAGACACATTAATGGTGAAGGCTGACCTAATTGACCAAGAGAAGGATGTTCCTAAGGAGAAGAGAGATTAGATCAATAGTGCTTTGCTTTTTATGATTTAATTTTTATTTAAAATAAGGCATATGATGCCAATACTTGTAGTCGCATTTATTTTAATAATAATAGCACATTTATTTCAGCCTTAAAAATAAAAATTACAATGACTTTTATTTTTTATTTATTTATCTGAGTCAAGGAGTCGGACGCAATGGAAGAACGAAAATAAAAACTCGAACAATGAATCCGCAACGAATGCGCCACTATTCTAAAAATAAAACAGAAAACTGAAATTCCACCGTGTCACGGTGAAAAGGTCCCGTGACACGGTACAAATTCCCGCGTCACGACAATTTTCCCTTTTTTTTTTTGCCGACAAAAGGTTACGTGGCACGGGAACTTCTCCCGTTAGGCGGGATAAAATCCCGTGTCACGGGAATTTCCCTTCCCCCTTTTTTTTTTCGTTCAGGCCCACCGTGTCACGGTGAGCAGTACCGTGACACGGTGGGATGTCCCGTGACGCGGCAATTTTCCTTCTTTTTTTTTTGGTCGTGACGCAATGCTGAACTGACGCGCATATTTGATCAACAGAGGGAGGATTTTTTTATTTTAAAGTGGTCGGGCCCCCTTGAGGGGTTGCCTACGTATCTTAAAAAGGAATCAGGCCAAATGTAGCTCTATTGGGTCATGAACCCATGTGACTAGGCAAAGAATTTCTTGAGTTGATCCAAGTTGGTTGAATTATGGAAGCTATTACCGTCCATGTCTACCAATTGTGCCGCTCCGCCAGACAGGATGGCTTTAAAAATGTACGGGCCTGACCAGTTCGGTCTGAATTTTCCTCTTGGATCTAACACATTTTTACGAAGTGCCTTAAGC
This sequence comes from Chenopodium quinoa, assembly GCF_001683475.1. NCBI lineage: Eukaryota > Viridiplantae > Streptophyta > Magnoliopsida > Caryophyllales > Amaranthaceae > Chenopodium > Chenopodium quinoa. Next base: position 1,512,830 of record NW_018744633.1, on the reverse strand, counting down.
ACTAGGTCACCCTCTTTGATATTTCTGGTCTTGACTTTTTTTATTAAAATGTCGTGCCATACGCTGTTGGTAGGTTTGGACATGATGCAAAGCTGCCAAGTGTTTTTCATCAAGCAAGACCAGTTCGTCGTATCTTGCTCTAATCCAGTCGACTTCATATAGTTGACTTTCCAATGCGATTCGAAGAGAAGGGATTTCGAGCTCGATTGGTTGTACAGCTTCAACTCCATAGATCAAAGAGAAAGGGGTAGCCCCTGTTGATGTACGAACAGAGGTTCGATAACCCTAAAGGGCGAAATGTAGCTTACTTGGCCAATCCTTGTAATTTTCTGTCATCTTTTCGATGATAGTTTTCACATTTTTGTTGGCCGATTCGACTGCTCCGTTTGTTTGTGGTCTGTAAGGTGATGATCGGTGATGCTTGATATGATATTTCTGTAATAATTCCACGCATTCAGCTTGGAAATGTGTTCCATTATCACTGATCATCTCATGTGGTACCCCATAGCGGCATATGATATTTTTCTCAATGAATTGAGCTACGTGTTTTGCCGTCAGCTTGACATATGAGGCAGCATCGACCCATTTGGTGAAGTAGTCGATTGCTACGAGAATGAATTCATGCCCCCCTTGTCCTGGTGGTGTTATTTTTCCAATGATGTCAATGCTCCAAGTGGAGAAAGGCCATGGAGAAGTATACGTGTAGAGAAGCGAAGGTGGAACATGCTGTAAGTTTGCATAGACTTGACACTTCATACATTTCTTGACGTATTCGTGACAATCTCTCTCCCAGTAGTCCAATAGTAACCTTATCGTTGAATCTTTTAGACTAACATCTTTGCATTCATGTGTGTTCCACATATACCAGCATGAAGGTTTTCCATGGTTTTATGTGCTTCTTTCTTGGCTATGCATAAGAGATTTCTTCCCATTGCAGTTCTCTTGTGGAGTTCTCCCCTGATGAGCACATACTGTGAGGTCAGGAGCCTCAAAGCACGGCGTGCCCTTTTATCAGTATTAGGAGGGTATTCTCCTCTTGTCACATAATTAAGGATGTCCGTATACCATGGCTCTTCATCTTCTTCTTGTGGTTCTTGTTCATCGTCTAGTGCATGAACATAAGCCGGCTCATATCTTCTTTCTATGGTCAGTGGCATTCTGATTGTATCAGTTGGAATTCGCACCATTGATGCTAATTTAGCTAGTGCGTCGGCGAATTGGTTTTCTTCTCTTGGCAAATACGTATACTCCACTTCATCTAGTTGCTTCGTGAGATTTTCTAAATGAGCTTGATACGTAGCGAGACTTTCACTTCTCACTTTCCATCTCTTGGAGATTTGGTTAATGATTAGTGAAGAATCACCGTAGATTCTGAGTTTCTTAATTCCCAAGGCGACAGCTGTTTCTAACCCCAAAATGCATGCTTCATATTCTGTGGCATTGTTGTGACATCAAAGTCGAGCTTCATGGAAATTGGGATATGCTCTTCATTGGGTGATACGAGCAAGACTCCTACACCACATCCCTTTTGGTTTGAAGCTCCATCGAAATAGAGCGTCCAGCTGTCATCTTCGGTCATGAGTAAATCTTCGTCAGGGAAATCGTACTCATCTTCTTCTTTTTCAGCTTCTTCAAGCGGAAAGCTGCTAAGAAGTCAGAAACCGCAGAACCTTTGATGGCTTTTTGTGGCACAAATCTCAAGTCAAATTGAGCTAGATTGACTATCCACCTTGATAATCTGCCGTTGAGCGTTGCTTTCTCGAACAAGTATTTGAGAGGGTCCATCTTGGACACGACATGCACTGTATGAGTGAGCATGTAATGTCTTAGTTTCTGTGTGGCCCATACAAGTGCGAGACACAAATTCTCAAGTGGTGTGTATCGCGTCTCATATCCTTGAAGTTTCTTGCTCAAGTAATAGATTGCATTCTCCTTGCTTTCGATTTCTTGTGCTAGCATCGCCCCCATCGTTTCTCTTGTGACCGTAAGGTAGATTCGAAGAGGAAAGTTAGGTATTGCTGGCGCTAGCACGGGTGGGTTTGCCAAATACTCTTTGATTTTGTTGAAAGCCTTTTGACAATCATCACCCATGTGTCTGGGACATTCTTCTTAAGCTTCTTGAATATAGGTTCACATATCGCTGTGAGCTTTGATATGAACCTACTTATATACTGCAACCTTCCAATGAAGCCTCGAATCTCCTTCTCATTTTTGGGTGGTGGCATGGCCATGATCGCTTTTACTTTCGAAGGATCTATTTCAATCCCTCGAGAACTGATCACGTATCCAAGTAATTTGCCTGACGTGACTCCGAATGCACATTTTGCTGGATTTAATCTCATGTTGTACTTGCGGAGTCTTTCAAAGAACTTGCAAAGGGCAATAATATGGCCTGGGCGATCTTTAGACTTAATGATCATATCATCGACATAGACCTCCACCTCTTTGTGCATCATGTCATGTAACAACGCTGTAGCTGCTCTTTGGTAGGTGGCACCCGCGTTTTTCAACCCGAATGGCATTACCGTATAGCAATATGTACCCCATTGGGTGATGAATGTGGTTTTATCCATGTCTTCTTCGGCCATCATACCTGATTATATCCGGCGTAAAAATCCATGAATGACAGGAGTGCATGGTTTGCTGTATTATCGACCAGAATGTCAATGTGAGGTAGAGGGAACCCATCTTTTGGGCTTGCTTTATTGAGATCCCTGTAATCAACACACATTCTGACCCTTCCATCCTTCTTTGGAACTGGAACCACATTTGCTATATATTCCGGATACTTGGATACTCTGATGAAACCTGCGGCCAATTGCTTCCTGATTTCTTGGTATGGCCAAGCAAATACATCAACAAATTCACTAAGCAATTTAATTAGCTCTTTGCGTTCATCTTGACTTAGTGTTAATCCAATTTTTACTTCTTTAACAGTCGTATCATTGGAAATGTTAACTGTTTCTGTATCTTCAATAACTGTTGTTTTATTTTCGTGTTCTTCCATTGCTTTTATTATTTCTTTGTCATTTTTATCATTAGCAAAGCAATATTGATCAGGGCTAGGGGAATGGCACGCATCGTAAGCAAAGGTACTCATTTTATTGAATTCACCGGCTAATACATCAAGAGAGGCAAACTCGGCTGCGACCTCACCAGAATTATTAGGACTAGAAAGAGAGGACTCAACAAGAGACTTAGGGTTGAACTCTATAGCAGAAAGAGGGTCGGCCTCAGACTCTAAGGACTCATCTACAGACTTAGACTCAGACTCGGACTCGGACCCAGACGACTCAGACTCATCAAACATAGGACCCTCGCCAGCGGTTATTTCCAACTTCTCTCCACTCGGCGTAGTGATGCTCAATGTCTTGCGCCATCCTCTTGAAATGTTGTCAGCTTGGTTGATTAACTCGGAGGGGTCAAAATCCTTGTTCGCTATGACAGCTTGAACGAGCTCGGAGTTATTATTGCGGACCGTCTTTGGCTCATTTTTCTCCATTCCAAAAAGAAGGTTGATTCCTAGATCATCAGAGTTCAGGCTAGCTGGCTTCTCGGTTGTGAATAGCTCTTCGTTTTCGTCAACAAAGTCACAATCGAAGAACACCTCGAATCTTGGTTCACGGATCCCATCATGGAGGAATGGCTCAGGGAATTCATAGCATGGGAAGTCTTCCCGTTCTTTGATGTACTGGCCATTGAGGGTGAACGGATACGGATCCATGGCCATTTCCGTCTTCGTGATTCGAGCGTTATTGCGAGCCTTCATCTTCAATGCAGCTCGTTTCAGATCTTTTTTTGTTGGCTTGAATCCCAAGCCGAAAGTATCCTTCTTGAGCGCACCAGGATGGCCCCAAGATTCAGCCATTTTCTTCTTGAGTCCAAGGGTCATTCCAGGGAATTGACCTTGCTTCTTCAGAATGGCATTGATACTGGTGTTTGAATAGGGATCGAAGTCGAGATGGCACTTTTCCTCCTCTTCGATCACGAGAACATCATCTAGTGAAAACCCCCAAAGATCTTCATCTTCTTCGTCATGTTCAACATGGACGATAGGAGTATCAATAACTTGAATGCGCATAGGAGAAGTATCGATAGTAATCGGAACCCCTCCAACTATGGCTTTCACTTTCTGGTGAAGCGATGACGGAATCGCCTTTAGCTCATGAAGCCAAGGGCGTCCTAACAACATATTGAAAGAGGCCTTAATGTCCACCACCTGAAATTTGGTGCGACGTTCAATGACCCCAGTAGTTATATTCAGTATGATAGTACCCACGGCTTGACGACGAGTATTATCATAAGCGCGAATCCCTTGGGTGGAGGGAGTCAATTCTTCATCCTTTATACCCAACTTCTTTGCACTACGGAGTGGGCACACATTGATTGCAGAGCCATTATCAACCAGGCTCATGGGAACATTCATCAGCCTACACACTACAGTGAGGTGTAAGGACTTATTATGTTGGTCCCCTTCCGGGGGTAGATTCTTATCAGAAAAGGAAATCAGATTGCTTGTACTTGGCAGCTCAGTAGTAAGAAAGTTGACCAATCCTTGAGGAGTCATGTCATCATCGACTCCTATTTTCACCAGAGCATTCATCACAGCCTTTCGATGCTCGTGGGAAGTGGCCAAAAGATTCCATACATTCATCTCCACCTTGGTCTTTTGCAGTTGTTTGACCACATCGCTGTTCACAGGATCGATGGGATCAACTATCGAATGTGATTTTGGTGGAGGTGGAGGTGGATTAGGTTGTTGCAACCGTCCACTTCTAGTGAGAACCTTGACCTCAAAGTCCCCCCAAACGTCTTTACTGGTTCCAAGAGATGAACATGCTATATCCTTGAGATAGACGTCTTCATCATCACTATCCCAAATTCCATTCACTTCTTCAGTACTTGAGATAAATACAACTTCCGGTATAGGTTCATTCACAGGTTGAATGAGTATTGATGGATCAAAGGAGACTTCATCTCCCATGATAGCCAAAGCATCAAAAAGAGGACCTGTTTGAATGTTAGGCTTCTTGCCCCCTGGAGGGACAGGAAGTTGGTTAGCATCAATCAGGTCTTGGATTGCATCTTTCAGCCTCCAACACTTCTCAGTTTTATGACCCTTTCCTTGATGAAACTTGCAATAAGCATTGGGGTCATAGCTAGCAGTCCTATTCTCAGGTCGAGGTTCTGGAAATGGTCCGATTGGCACAATCAGTCCGTGACCATGCAAACGGTCATAAGCAGCATCATAAGTCATTCCCAAAGGCGTATAAACCCTCCTTTGCCTTTGGAATCTTTGAGGAGGAGCATTAAGGGCCAGCACATCATTGATGTTGATATTGTTGGTAGAATTATTGGGCTTAGAAGACGAAGAAGAAGGAGTGTCGTTCTTCTTGTTTTTCCAAGTGCTGTTGTTATTGTTGCTACCAACAGACTTCATCAGTTCATCTTCGATATTGATTCCAATATTGTATACAGCGTCAAAGGTACTCAGAGGCAGAAACTTCAAGTGTTGCTTGTACTTATGATTTAGGTTAGCAATGAACAAGCGAACCATTTCTTTCTCCTTGGGGGGATCCACCAGGAGCGCAGCTGTTTCCCTCCACCTGCTTAAGTAAGTGGTGAAGCCTTCATTCTCTTTCTGTTTGAGAATGGAGAGTTCACGTTCAGAAGTCTTGGCCTGGATGTTACACTAGTAACGATTCATGAAACTTTCAGCAACATCCTCCCAAGTCGTGACATGTTTGGATTCCAAGGAATAGAACCACTGTTGATAGGCATGCTCTAAGGAAAGAGGGAACACCGTAGGGAAGAGTGTCACATCTACTCCCTTAAGAGCCATAGTTGCAGAAAAAGCCTTCAAATGGAAAAGCAGATTATCAGTAGGCTTGAATTTGGGAATGTCAGCAGTGGAAAACTTCTCAGGAAGCTTCTCTCTTATGGACGATGAGGTGACAGGCTGTTCCACATAAGTGAATTCTTCAGAGATCTTGCTCATCTGTTCCTTAATCTTGTCCATTGCAGCAGTAGTGACATTGTTTTGATTGTCCTGTTCTACAGTACTAACTCTACTGGTGAGTGTCTGCATCATGTCAAACAATCTTTCAATTGTCCTATTGAGGTTCTCGATGTATTCCTTAGTGGCCATTGGTTGAAAGTAGACTGGAGATGGATTTTGTGGAGATGATTGAGGTGGTTTCCTTGTACGCCTCTTTGGTATAAGAGGTTGCTGAGGTATGGACTCGAACCGTAACAATCTACCCCTGCTTCTTGACCAGTGCTGTGACACTGAAACAAACACACCTTTAATGACCAAACTTAACCTTAACCTATCCGGATAAAAAAAGAAAAAAGAGATTTTTTTTTTTTTTATAAAAAAAATCTATGGTTTTGAAATTCTATTATTTTTTTTTTTAAAAAAAAAAACATATGGGAGGATACCATCCGACTTACTCCGAAAAAAAAACAACACAAAAACGAGACTTCCCTAAAATACGGACAAAAAGTGGTGCACGACTTAAAGAAAAAAGTGTGTGAACACGATATGTGAGTGATTAGGTGTGGTTATAGACGCGTGTTTTGACCGTATAGCTAGACACGACACAAAACTGGACACAACATTCGCACAAAAAACGAGAAAAAGACTGTCAGAACACTTTCCTGGGCATCGTGTCACGGTGCAGACTATCGTGACACGGTGCAGTCTACCGTCAGACGGTAGATAGTCCCGTGTCACGGCACTGTTCACCGTGGCACGGCAGAACATGCCGTGACACGGTGCGCAGTTCCAGGTCAGTTTTGTGATTTTTTCAGATTTTAATCGATTTTAGGTCCGTACTAATTACTATGTGAGAATAAAAACCCTCGGTCATGGGTTAAACAAAAGAGCAAACACATGAGGGTTAGCACCAAACAACCATATAGCATTTAGGTACAATGATGTAAAAAAAAAGTTCGCAACCTAGAGTCGAGGTCTATGTTCAGCTATTGGTCAAGCTTTGGGTGTCAAAAGGGTACCATGGCTAAGAGTTTGGACGCGTTAGCAAGGCAGCCTCCCTTGAGGGTGTATGCCAACGGGCGGCTCCGCGAGTTCGTGATGAAATCGAACTCGACTCCATGGTTTGGGTGGATTTAATAACTCGGATGAACCCTTATTGCCATGAGCGTTTTTGGGTCGATAGAGTTTAAATCCCCTGGGGGTAAGACGCATGTAGAACACATACGTTTATTCAGAAAAATCGAAGGAAGTCGACTGTGAGGAAAGAAAATAAGCCACCGGACATATTTTAGGACTGCCGTGACACGACAAAAATTCCCGTGTCACGGTATCGTGCACCGTCAGACGATGCACTGTACCGTGACACGGCAGATTCTGCCGTGGCACGGAAGTCAGAAAATCTGACTGGTGCTCTGTTCTCCTTCGCGCGCAACCAAGTTATCCAATTTTTCCTACGGGACAGACCTGAACGCGACGTTAAAACGTCTATGCAGATGCAAAAATGGCAAATTAATCATAGGAATATTTTTTCAAGAATCTTTCATGTCTCATCCACTCATCTTAATTAAATACCGATCACTCAAATCGATAAATAATTAAGAATCCTCCCCAGTGGAGTCGCCAAATTGTAGGCGTCGCTCGAAGTGCGCCTACGTTAAAGCATGTGTGAATATGCTTGGCACTCTTAGGAAGTGGGAATTGACATATACGATTAGGGACAAGGAAAGTAGGGAGCCGCCAACAAGTTTTTAAGGACCTTGTAAACTGTTCACGGATCATAAAAGGCAACCACGATTAAGGGACAACGATAGGCAACAACGATTGACCCGTGAAGGTTACGCCCCATTCATAATCCATGAGATTACTAACTCCATATGGTTCGGAACCACGAAAGGAGGATCGGGGATGATGGTACGAAGTGAGTCTGGAGTCACATTCGCCCGTATTGGCCTTTACTCGATTCTTATATTGAAAATCACTCTTGTGATCTCAAAGGCATACAAACAATAATTCAATTCTCTCCAAACTATTATTTAAATAAATTGGTTTAAGATTAATGCACACATAATTCTAAAATATCGGTGATCACTTCAATTAATAATAAGATTAAAAGGGATCCTAAACCGGTTGTCCAAATTATCTTATTAGGCGTGATTTTCAATTACATATTCCCTTTAACATGCAATACGGTGATCAATAATAGAATAACATTAATATTAAAACCAATTTAATCACAATTCCAACAACATAAAATCGTTAGAAAAATAATAGAAATAAAAGGAGCATGATCCTTACTTTGATTCTGTTTGTTTGCAACTATAAAATAATAAACGAGTTAGTAACTTCAAGGAAATAAATAAACAATAACTAAATTAAATTAAATAAAATAAAGTTGATTTTGGGGCCAAACCCTCAAATAGTTCTACCTTTCGCGCCTTGACTTAAGGACAGAACCTCGAGTAAAATATGGAATTCTTTGAGTGCTTGAAGAAGGAATTTTGAAGTGAAAAGGGTAGGCTAGTGTTTAGGCTAAAACATAGAAGAGAGAAAATAAAATCATAAAATTACTCGGTGCCCCCGTTCATCAGAAATGAGGGGGTATTTATAGGGAAAATGTGCTGAGGGAGCACACGGAACCCTAAAATGATAAAAACTCTAAAAAAGTATCCCATGACACGGTCAAACTGTACCGTGATACGGGAAGCCCCACCGTCAGACGGTACACATTCCCGTGACGCGGTACACTTTTGGCGTGACGCGGGAAATTTTCAGAAAACGGGATAGAAAACGCGTCAAGGGTTTACGCGGAAAAGACACGGAATGTCCTGTGTCACGGAAAACCTCCCGTGTCACGGAAAATCCCACAGTCAGACGGGAAGGATTCTCGTGACACGGTGGCAGTCTGCCGTGGCGCGGGAATTTTCAGTCCATTTTCCGTCTAAATACATTTTTAACCCTAATTTTCTTCAGCTTTTTTAAGTGCCGATTGATAATTTCGGGCCTTTTCTGACTTTTATTATTCGGGCTAAAATAAGAAAATAATTAAATAAAAATAAATAAAAGGTTTGGGCCAAAAATAAATAATAAAACAATAAAATAAAAAAGGTTTGGGCTGAAAATTAATTAATAAGTTTGGGCTGAAATTAAAACTATGCTTTTACCAAACATCAAGACTAATCCATGGATTGTTCAAAAATATGAATTTAATAAAATATGATTTTTTAAGCACTCTCGGGATTAAATACTGAACCCGACCAATAGTGGCGGTGAAAGGTTGTTCATCATCGGGTTTGGTTTTGGGGAGACATTTTTAGGTGTCTACAAGCTCATACCGCTCCTTAGCTTTCCTTTTGTATTCATTCTTCAAGCTACATGGAAAGTAAGCCAAAACAAAAGGAACTACAACTAAACAAGAAAAATTTAGTAAACAAAGAAAAAGATCAAAGTTATAAACAAAAAGGAATTTAATTTGAAGATGATCGAGTTTTTAAATGTTTAAAACGAAGTATTATGAAGTAACCAAGAGTTAATGAGTACGATTTAAGGATGTAGTACCAGGATTTATGCTTGTGTTTGGGAAGTTGTTAATAGTTTTGGAGGATACCTTGAGACAAGTTGCTAATCTACGAGCGATAAGAGGGTCAATATTAGATGTGTTCCTTTTATGCTTAGTACACATGACAGTGTTTGCTTTGAAGTTGAATATGTGATTATTGAGTTTCTTTATGAAAAAGTAAGACTTTTATTGAAACAAGTATTTTATTACAAGTATGCAAAATGAATTTTCAAATACACAATTTTCAAAATAAAGTTTTGTATTCTTTGTTTCTAAATAGTTGTTTGGATTGAAAATTTTCATAGATCTTTTAAAATCTTTTATTAAATATTTTTATTTTAGTTCATACTTTGTAATTATATATATACGAGACTTTTACAACAATTTCTCCTAATGTAAGTATTTTAAATTATTTTTCGAATGACTTATAAAAATATTTTTCGAGTTTACTCACTACTTTTATTCGTATTCAAATCATTTTAACCTAAGCTCTTTGGATATTTGAAAGTTTCTGGTTTTCCTTATTTTGATTGATGATTGTGATAAATTGTTCATATAGTTGATTTATTTAATGATTTGCAATGTTGATCGAGTTACGGGGGCGTAACACCTTTTAAGGGGGATAGAGGGCGATAGAGTTTCGCGCGTTTGCTTTTCGAGTCATTTTTGAGTGAATTCGAGTCTTACTTGAGTTTGGTTGGAGTTTTGAGTCAAGTTAGGATTGTGCATGAACCAATAATTTCAAAATGATTATCGTTTCTTTTGGCTAAGTTTCGGGTCGAAACTTATTTTAAGGGGGGTAGACTGTAATGTCCCATATTTTCATACGTATTTTATAATTAATTAATTAACAATTATTTTATAAAAGTGTATTTTAGTAAATTCATTATTTGGGGCCAAAATAATATTTGAATTTTGGCGCCAAATATAAGTATTTAATCATTTGAATAATTAATTATTTTTGGATTTCTAAATTAATAATATAGGTTTATTATCTTTTTAAGGTCGTTCCATATTTTACTAACTATTTCAAGAGAAATATTTAATATACATTATGTATTTAACTAATTTTGATATTATCTAAAATATTTATTTATTCTATTATTTTATTATTATTGATTGTTATCACTTTAGTTTGTTAATTATTATATTTTAAATTAACCTCTAATTTTCTTCTTCATTATCTCATTTTGTTCCTATCTTTTTTCTCCCAACCATATGTATATCCATTTAAATTTTTCTTATCTTTTAACCCAACTATTAATCTAGACTTAATTTGATTCAAGTACCTTAACAACCCCAAAAAATTATCACATTTTCTAGTAATCATATCACACCTTAAACTCTATCCTTTCTACACCCTCAACACTATAAATAGACCCTTAATTCTTCCCACTTATTCACACCAATTCTCTACTTTTCTTCTCCTCTTTTTACACAAATCATCCCATTTATCTTTGAAGCTGATTTTCGGGCATTTCTGGTCAGTTTTGGGGTAGAATATTGTTCCTCTTGAAAAATCCTTGAGGTTAGGCTCAAGAATCACCCAATTCGGAGTTATATCGAAGGAGTTATAGCCTCTGCAAGTTCTGCCTATTCTTTCCAACGCAAATCCAATTCTTCTCTTTTCCTTGGTTTCTTATATTTTCTTATTCTCTTCTCTTATTCAACTTTTATTATTATTATTATGGGGGATTTATAAATAATTTTATGATTAGTTTTGATTATATAAAATCAGATTTTTAATAATATTTATGTTGAAAGGTTCATGTACATATAGTTGGGAGGTTTTAATTTAATTATTTGTGAACCTTATATTGATTAAGGTTATATTTATTTGTAGGGTGTGTTTAATCAAGGTTCTTGAGGTTCTTTTTGTGTGGTTTTTCTAGCAAGGATCAAGGTACGTTTAGGTGGCTAGATACCTTTGAAAGTAATTGGTTTGAGTAACATGTTTTACATGATTTGATTGGTGATTGAATTAAATTGATTTTGAAATAAATTATGTTTGAAGGTAATTATTTTAATAAAAGTATTTGAATGATTGATTTTTAAATCATGTTTTAAATGGTTTGGATTACTTATCGTGTTTAAATAATATTGGGAACTATTGGAATTAAAAGGATTTATTGAACCATTGAATTATTATTATTGTAAATGCTTTACAAGCATGTTAATAATCCCACTATGCGAATTTGATTTATTGATAAGGCCTTGGACTTTGTATGACCGAGTATTTCCTCAAGAATAGCCTTGTAATATAAGGAGACTAGCTTGGGGGTGTGCACACTTGGGTGAGGAGTTGGATTAAAAGGAATTGGTTCTTAATAAAGGAATTGGTTTTATTAACTATTATTTTGAATATTGAATGATTGGAATCGGTTTTGGAATAATGAGTTTTGAATTTATTGGATTAATTATTGGAATTGGTTTTAAAAGCATGTTTACAAATAAATTGAGTTTACACTATCTCGCACTTATCGTACTTAGCATAATTTGCTAATCCGTATTTCTTATTTGTCTTGGTTCGCCCTGTTTACCGTAATGGTAAGCAGTGTTGACTATTTTCAGGTGGAATCATGAAAGAGCATATGGGAGTCCCGGGATTTGCTTCACCTAGTTTAGGAATGTTGGTCTTGTCTTTATTTTTTGAGCACTCATAACAATGTTACTATTTTTATAAGTATTAATAAAAGAAAGTTGAGTTTCCGCTGCAAGTTTTGTTATTGAGTTAAGTATTTTAAGTACCCTTGCGTAATCACGCGGCGATAATACGCCCAAGTCTATCTCTACGGTATAATTATGCGTATTATACTAGTATTTCCGTAGAAGGAGATTTGGGGTGTTACACTTAAAGGTTTTGATGATGATGAACTTAAACTAAAGCAAACTCAACTTATAAAGGTTTATAAGTGTTTGATTAGTACAGGTGAAGTAGACCTTAATGGTGGAAGAGTAACTCAAGCTAAGAAGACATGAAGAGACCTTTGAAGAAAATTCAAATAAAGTAGAAGAAGAGTTCTCTAATAAGAACTGAGTTCCTTAATAGGAATGTTCCCTAACAAGAACTTGGAGAAAGCAAGCTGTAGACACCTAAAAACGTCTCCCAAAAATCAAACCCGATGATGAACACCTTTCATCGCCATTATTGTTTAAATTGAGAATTTAATCTTTGGAGTGCTTAAATCCATGTTCTATCCAATACATTTCATAAACCAATCCATTTCCTAGTTCATTTCCCTAAACCATAACTTGTTATCCACTTTTCGTGTCCACATCGCAAAACCGAGAGAAACTAATTTTTATCTTATAATTTTGATCCAATTATTATTTGGTTGGATATTCCTTGAAATAATCTTTCCAACCATATTTCATAGGCCCAATTCCGAGCTATAACGACAAAGATATGAGCAAAACACTAAACTCGGCCCAAAATCGACACCCTTCCACTAAAACGACCATATCTTAAAATATAAAAATTAATTTGACCTAATATCAATTGCGTTGGAAATTAGACTTGATAATATTTCCAATTATATATTATATACCTTATTACAAGTTACGGATCAAAATTTATGATGATTTTAAAAATGGGTAAAAAACTGGAATTACTGCGTAGCAGCTAAAACGCTGCGGCCGCTGACGTGTCACGAGGCTTATTGCCGTGACACGGTGCCTTTTTTGTGTAATTATGCACATTTAATCCACCGTGTCACGGGATTTTGCACCGTGTCATGGTACAATTTCCCGTGTCACGGTGGATGTTTCGTGTAGTTTCCGCGTAGTTTTTTTAACCGTGACACGGTATACTGTACCATGCCACGGTGGAAAATGTCGTGTCACAGTGACTGTGCTGTGACACGGGGCATCTCCGTGTCCTTTTCACATAAACCCTTCACGCGTTTTCTCTCCCGTACCTTAATTATTTCCCGCGTCGCACTGTTTTCCACCGTGTCACGGGAGCGTGCCCCGTCTGACGATGCCTAGCATCGTGTCACGGTATTCTCTGCCATTTTGCGGTGTTAATTTTTAGGGTTTTTATCTTTTTAGGGTTCCGTGTGTTCCCTCTGCTCATTTTCCCTATAAATAAGTGTAACACCCCAATAATTCTCTCTTTTCCCTATAAATAAGTTTCAAAACCAACGAATGAAACCAGATTAAATCATACAACTTGGAACCATTAAGGCCCTTATTCAAAACCCAATAAAAGTAGTAAGTGATTAAATTCAGTGTTCAAATAAATTCAAACCCAAAAGAAATAGTATTGAATAAAATCGAATTAAAATAAATTCAAACTTGCAAAAGAAATAAAATGCAAACAACCAACTCTCTACTTAAGATCCCACAACCCTGATGAATGCTGCATGTGTAAGAACCTGTGGTAATTCTGCTCCCCAATATTACAAGCGTAAAAATTGGATCGTCACAGAGTCATTGAAAGGCGAAGGCCATGACCAAAGAAAGACACACAAAGCACGCAATCAGCAAAGCTGAGTACATACAAGCTGCAAAAAAAATTAATAAATCCATAACATGCTACTAATAATCAATCATCATGCATCATTAAATTATAGACTCAACACACGACTCAACTATTTATATTACTAAGACTCCATTAATTAATAATAGGTAAATCATTATTTTTATTCATTGGATTACGCAATAGACAAGGTTGTCCAACCCATGCTCCATTTGGAACATCAATAAAAGAAAAACCCCATGCCTCCTTTCGGAAACATCAATAAACATCCAACGACCACGGGCGCGACTCCGTGACCGTAGTTAGTATGAGATCTCACCTAACTATTTATATTACTAAGACTCCATTAATTAATAATAGGTAAATCATTATTTTTATTCATTGGATTACGCAATAGACAAGGTTGTCCAACCCATGCTCCATTTGGAACATCAATAAAAGAAAAACCCCATGCCTCCTTTCGGAAACATCAATAAACATCCAACGACCACGGGCGCGACTCCGTGACCGTAGTTAGTATGAGATCTCACCTAACTCCTAGTTTTGAAAAATATTTGAAATAAGAGACTCGTAGATCAGACGGCCTCGAGAAAAGTACACGGCTAATACCCCATGTACCCCAACCCCTGATTGTCATTACTCCAGAAGTGCACCAATCCAGAGTTTTATTGCTCATCCATCTTGCACTTTACGTGATTTACAGGTTTAGACTTGGTGATGACTCATATGCATAACAATACAATCAATCCAATATCAATTCAATCAAGTAAAACAACTTTTTCAATTTCAATTCTTGATTTATTAGTGGCAAGCAACATTTATTATTTATTCCTTTACTACCTCGGTGTATAAACACCTTGAGTGCATAAGGCACCCCAAAACCTTAACCTCGTCTTAGAAGACTTAAATCCTTCCTTTACTCATCCTGCTTGCATAATCATGAATGAGTAATAAATTAATCATTACACCAATCATATACCTTTGCCTCTAAGCGCACCTTGCATAATTAGAGCACAAATAATACTTGCAATATAAAATAGTGCACGTCATACGAAATTCACAATGTATAACCAAACAATTTAACTCAGTCATCCCTATACATGATACTAAGTTCTCGATCCGTCGTCCTTAAACATGCACCTAAAAGAAAGGTTTCGTAACTTGTACGTACCTTGAGCAAACGAATTGGTATGCCACTTTACTAACTAGAAATCACCTTCAATAAACTCCTCTCCTAAGCCAAATAATAACATCTCAATCAATACCCAATCAATCAAATTTACAGCAATACTAACTTACTTTAAAACCTTCAAAATCCAAATCAAACAACACTTTAAAACCTTCCCTTTAGTTAAAATTAAAGGCTTATATATAGTTTTTTAAATGTTCTTCATAAAAAACGTCAAATACACTCTTATACATGAAATTACAGCAAGTTCAAAGTCTAATAAAAATCTGAAAATTATATAAAAACCCTTAAAAATCTCCCTTTTAATGGGTGATTAAACCCTCTTTATAAAACATTAAAAGTAGTACTTAAAAACTATTTCCAACACTTAAACACTTCAATAAAAACATATATTTATGTTTAATTAACTTTAAACATAATTAATTTTATTAATCAAACTCAAGGATAATATTTTAAGTAAAAAAAACTTCGTTAAAATCAAAAAATGCCCGAAAATCATATTTAGTGGCTGAATTTGGCCACGAGAGGGTGGTGCTCACTACAAAATGTAGTGAGTCTTTCTTAAAACTTTGTTTTCACATGGAAAACACTACTTTTGCATCAAAATCGGATGAGTTCAGAATCTGATCGGGATTAAAACGAGATTAATATTAACGAACGAAAATCTTAAAACTAAAACACGAATTTACATGTTCAAAATAATTTGGAATTAAGTTCAACTAATCATTAGTTATAATCACCAAAATTTCAAAACATCATTACTATAAAAGCCCTAAATCAATTGTTCATAAAAATCCTAAAATCATGATTTTCAATAATTAAAAACCCTAGGTTATAAAATTTACAAAATCTGAAAATTATGATACTTATAAAATCTGAAATTATAAAGTTTAGTCATCAAAATACAACTTGATACTAATTAAATTACTTTCATACAATAAAATCAAAATCCATAAATCCATAATTATAATTATACAAATTAATAAAACAAAGGAGAGAGAAAATAAGACTAACCTTTTGGTGTGGGAAATTTTTGGGGATTAATGGGGTATTTATAGGAGAGAATGTTGTAGGGCAAGTAAGAAGATTGGGCCTCATAAAATTATTGGGCCAATTAGGTAAATGAAATGGACTAGGCTTTGTTTGTATGATCATGAATTGTAGAACATAGGTTCATAAAATAGTTTGTGCTAAAATAATTTTTGACCAATATTAATAATTTGAAACTTTTGAAATTAAATTATGAAAAGTAACAAATAAATATTATAAATAAAATAAATTTTCATTTATAAAATATTTAAAAAATACGGGGGATTACAATCTACCCCTCTTAAAAGAAGTTTCGCCCTCGAAACTTAACCCAAAAGTCATAAATTTTCCAAAACCATTTAAACTTTTGTGTTTTATATTGCTGCAAATTGATTGATCCTCAACATGCATACTCAACAAACTGAACTTTATGCTTAATAAACTCGTACTTGGCCAAAGTTTACATACTTTAATTGTATGTAAATACAACAATAGTGCATATTAATAAGAAAAATAATGCAAACTCAAGCAATAAATAGCATAATTGAGGTAAAAAGCGCGAAATTACATCGCATTCTACCCCTCTTAAAGAAAAGAGTTACGCCCCCGTAACTCACCTCAATAACATCATTAGGCATTTCTTTTTCATTTCTTCTTTCTGCAATAATTTATCCATAACTTGTTATTCTATAATTTCCTCAAATTTGAATAGTTCAATTCATAGGCACTCAATAATCCCTTTAGCTCTCCTTAGCTAACAACCGAAGGCTATTAAGATCTGTAAAAATCTTACAGGTGACACTGTATTTCGAATGAATCTCCAATGTAAACAATATATACGCAATCTCAAGATCATGGTAGGGTAATTGGTCTCATAAGATTTGTCTTGGCAAGAAGCATTATCATTTTTCCATTTTGTTGCAACACACATCCATTAAGTAAAAACTTCAAGTCCACCACTCCCATTAGGCAAGACTAATACAAGTGCAACGATTAAATGTTCTTTAAGAGTTAAAAGGCTTGTTTATACTTCTCATCCCATTCAAACTAACTCTTTTTCATCAAGGTATATACAACAATCCTCAAAAGTCCTTCACAACCCTCTTTAAACATCTAATCCCAATAAACTCCTTATATCGGTCACATTGTTAGGTGTAGACCACTTACTCATCACTTGAATTTTTTTTTTTGTCCCAAAATGAAACTTACTCTCATTAATAAAAATTCACACTTCGAACTGAGCATATTACAAGTCGTCCCTAAAATGTCATAGAATCCTCAAATGTCTATTATAATTCTCCTCACTCTTCAAGTATAGCAAGATATTATTAATAAAGCAATTATTTATCGAGTTACTGTACTCATGGAAATAATCGATTCATTAAATCCATAATGATTGTTAATACATTAATTAACCCAAAAGGCTTGATTTATATTTCCATGTTTATGAATCCATGGGCTCCTCAAAATTTTCTTCTCTCCAACTTGGTTTTCAAACTCTCCCAACGAAAGTCAATTGTCTCACGAATCGTATCCCTATTCTCTTTCCACCAAAGTTATGCTCCTCAAATTCTCATGGCAATTCAAAACAACAAAAACTCATCTTTCACTACCTAGTTCTACAGAAAAGCAGGGTCTCCACTCTCCTTAAAGTATGCGGCTTGACCAAAGCAAAATTCATACACTCCTCTCGCGTAGTTTATCATCACCAAATATATATATTTCATCAATTCTCCAAGTACATTCCTAATTTGATCATAAGATTTCTCTAATAAACACTCATTGGTTGCAAAAATTGAAGGAGATATTAAATAATAAAAATATAGATCTTACCAATAACCTAAAGCACCAAATAAATAATAAATAACATCATTAAATAAGCATAACCAAATAGTCACATAATTACATGCTTCATATAATGATCATCCATACATACACATTACATTGCACAAATCATCACAAATTAATCTATATTGTATTCTTTAATCCTTACACATGATTCTAGGTGATCAGAACACTCAAATTTGCATGATTATATAAAACATATGCAATTAAATATAACTTGCATAAAACTACATTCAAAATAAATGGCACCAAGAATTAAATTATAATGCACATAGAAAGAAATCATCTGTCCTATATGCCCTTCTTAAGACTACCCAAATCTCACACATAAAATAAAATAAATAATACTAAGGTTCAAAGAATAAAATAAGTACACAAATTCAACTAATTTCAAAAATAATTAATAACATAGTAATTTATAAAAATACATATATTTTATTTAAACTGCCGAATTATTTTAATTAAAATAAAATATATTTTTTTTTTAAATTAAAGTTTAACCTTAAATCATGTCATAAAATCCAGAATCATAAGATTTAAAACGTTAGGCGCCCAAAAACTTTTAAAGTAACTTTGGTGATAATTAAATCGAACCTAAGCTCTGATACCACTTTGTAACACCCCAATAATTCTCTCTTTAAACCTGTGAGGACCCTGAACAATATTCAAGAGAATTACTGGCGTGCTACCGCCACGTGTTCAAATGTTAAGGCTTTATTAGAAAATAGCAGCGGAAAAACTAAATCAGTTATAAATAAGTTTCAAAACCAACGAATGAAACCAAATTAAATCATACAACTTGGAACCATTAAGGCCCTTATTCAAAACCCAATAAAAGTAGTAAGTGATTAAATTCAGTGTTCAAATAAATTCAAACCCAAAAGAAATAGTATTGAATAAAATCGAATTAAAATAAATTCAAACTTGCAAAAGAAATAAAATGCAAACAACCAACTCTCTACTTAAGATCCCACAACCCTGATGAATGCTGCATGTGTAAGAACCTGTGGTAATTCTGCTCCCCAATATTACAAGCTTAAAAATTGGATCGTCACAGGGTCATTGAAAGGCGAAGACCATGACCAAAGAAAGACACACAAAGCACGCAATCAGCAAAGCTGAGTACATACAAGCTGCAAAATAAATTAATAAATCCATAACATGCTACTAATAATCAATCATCATGCATCATTAAATTATAGACTCAACATACGACTCAACTATTTATATTACTAAGACTCCATTAATTAATAATAGGTAAATCACTATTTTTATTCATTGGATTACGCAATAGACAAGGTTGTCCAACCCATGCTCCATTTGGAACATCAATAAAAGAAAAACCCCATGCCTCCTTTCGGAAACATCAATAAACATCCAACGACCACGGGCGCGACTCCGTGACCGTAGTTAGTATGAGATCTCACCTAACTCCTAGTTTTGAAAAATATTTGAAATAAGAGACTCGTAGATCAGACGGCCTCGAGAAAAGTACACGGCTAATACCCCATGTACCCCAACCCCTGATTGTCATTACTCCAGAAGTGCACCAATTCAGATTTTTATTGCTCATCCATCTTGCACTTTACGTGATTTACAGGTTTAGACTTGGTGATGACTCATATGCATAACAATACAATCAATCCAATATCAATTCAATCAAGTAAAACAACTTTTCAATTTCAATTCTTGATTTATTAGTGGCAAGCAACATTTATTATTTATTCTTGTACTACCTCGGTGTATAAACACCTTGAGTGCATAAGGCACCCCAAAACCTTAACCTCGTCTTAGAAGACTTAAATCCTTCCTTTACTCATCCTGCTTGCATAATCATGAATGAGTAATAAATTAATCATTACACCAATCATATACCTTTGCCTCTAAGCGCACCTTGCATAATTAGAGCACAAATAATACTTGCAATATAAAATAGTGCACGTCATACGAAATTCACAATGTATAACCAAACAATTTAACTCAGTCATCCCTATACATGATACTAAGTTCTCGATCCGTCGTCCTTAAACATGCACCTAAAAGAAAGGTTTCGTAACTTGTACGTACTTTGAGCAAACGAATTGGTATGCCAATTTACTAACTAGAAATCACCTTCAATAAACTCCTCTCCTAAGCCAAATAATAACATCTCAATCAATACCCAATCAATCAAATTTACAGCAATACTAACTTACTTTAAAACCTTCAAAATCCAAATCAAACAACACTTTAAAACCTTCCCTTTAGTTAAAATTAAAGGCTTATATATAGTTTTTTAAATGTTCTTCATAAAAAACTTAAAATACACTCTTATACATGAAATTACAGCAAGTTCAAAGTCTAATAAAAATCTGAAAATTATATAAAAACCCTTAAAAATCTCCCTTTTTAATGGGTGATTAAACCCTCTTTATAAAACATTAAAAGTAGTACTTAGAAACTATTTCCAACACTTAAAACTTCAATAAAGACATATATTTATGTTTAATTAACTTTAAACATAATTAATTTTATTAATCAAACTCAAGGATAATATTTTAAGTAAAAAAAACTTCGTTAAAATCAAAAACTGCCCGAAAATCATATTTAGAGGCTGAATTTGGCCACGAGAGTGTAGTTCTCACTACCATATGTAGTGAGTCTTTTTTAAAACATTGTTTCCACATGAAAAACACTACTTTTTTTTTTATCAAAATCGAATGATTTTAGAATCTGATCGGGATTAAAACGGGATTAATATTAACGAACGAAAATCTAAAAACTAAAACACGAATTTACATGTTCAAAATAATCTGGAATTAAGTTCAACTAATCATTAGTTATAATAACCAAAATTTCAAAACATCATTACTATAAAAGCCCTAAATCAATTGTTCATAAAAACCCTAAAATCATGATTTTCAATAATTAAAAACCCTAGGTTATAAAATTTACAAAATCTGAAAATTATGATACTTATAAAATCTGAAATTATAAAGTTTAGTCATCAAAATACAACTTGATACTAATTAAATTACTTTCATACAATAAAATCAAAATCCATAAATCAATAATTATAATTATACAAATTAATAAAACAAAGGAGAGAGAAAATAAGACTAACCTTTTGGTGTGGGAAATTTTTGGGGATTAATGGGGTATTTATAGGAGAGAATGTTGTAGGGCAAGTAAGAAGATTGGGCCTCATAAAATTATTGGGCCAATTAGGTAAATGAAATGGACTAGGCTTTGTTTGTATGATCATGAATTGTAGAACATAGGTTCATAAAATAGTTTGTGCTAAAATAATTTTTGACCAATATTCATAATTTGAAACTTTTGAAATTAAATTATGAAAAATAAAAAGTAAATATTATAAATAAAATAAATTTTCATTTATAAAATATTTAAAAAATACGGGGGATTCTAATAAGACCCTCATTTCTGCAGTTCGGGGCATCAAATCACTCTCTTTTCCTCTCTTTTACACCAAAAATATTCTCTTCTCTCTCTCTCTCTCTCTCTTATTCTAAGCCTTAAACCTATATTCCTAATTATACCATTATTTCTTAAACACTCCAAGGAGTCTATACAACACCCGAGGTTCCGTCCTAAAACCAAGGCGTGAAAGGTACCAATAATTGAGGGTTTGGACCAAATTAAATCTACATTTATTTAATTTAATTTTCATTTTATTTATAGTTTTTTTTATTGAAGTTACTAACAACTTATTTATGATGTATCAATTTAAAGGAACACGCGGAATGTGAGTAATTAATTAATTGAATTACTCTTATTTTATTTTATATTGCTAGTATCATGATTAGGTTAATTTATTATTTGATTTGACTAACGTTATTATTGTTAAATTGCTTCCAATATTAATGCTTATTCTATTTATATTTATTGATCACCATATTGCATGTTTAAAGGGAATATGTAATTGAAAATCACACTTAATAAGATAATTTGGACAACCGGTTTAGGTTCCTTTTTAATCTTGTTATTAATTCAAGTGATCACTAATATTTTAGAATTATGTGTTGCATTAATATTCAACCAATTTAGCTTAATAATAGATTGGAGCAAATTGAATTTTTGTTTGTATGCCTTTGAGATCGCAGGAATCACTTTTCACTATAAGAATCGAGTAGAGGCCAATACGGGCGAATGTGACTCCATGACTCACTTCGTACCATCATCCCCGACCCTCCTTTCGTGGTTCAGAACCATATGGAGTTAGTAATCTCATTGATTATGAATGGGGTGTAACCTTCACGAGTCAATCGTTGTTGCCTATCGTTGTCCCTTTATCGTGGTTGCCTTTTATGATCCGTGAACGGTTTACAAGTTCCTTAAAAAACTTGTTGGCGGCTCCCTACTTTCCTTGTCCGTAATCGTATTATGTAAATTCCCACTTCCTATGAGTGCCAAGCATATTCACAACATGCTTAACGTTTCAAACGACGCCTACACAAGCTGAAGATAGTAAGTTCTTGAAAGGACTTAGTCTTCGAAGTTCCAGTTGAAGACTGGAGCAAAAGGGACAGCAGGAACTTGGTTCTGGTCTGCGTGAAGCCCAAGTAATCCACAAGTACAGAAACGCGGCACAACAATATTTATTTAGTTAAGATTTTATCTTCTAGATTTATTGTTAAATATGTTAAGTAGATATGCACGAAACTTATTAGAAGCATGACAAGTTATTTGGCAAATTTAATTAACGGAAAAGATATAAGATAGATTTTAAGAAAAGATTTTCAAGTTGTTTTATTTCTTAAAATCGGTTATAACAAAAGATATTATTCTCTTTGCTATAACTTATTTTATCTTATTTTCCAAAAAAGATTTCTTTCAAAAGATTTACATTAAACTATATTTTGTGATTTAGTTAAATTAACTTATTTATATTTTGAAAAACCCTACTTGCTATATGAGTTAATCTTGTATAAATAGTAGAGATCACATTTTTCATAAGTTTTTGTGAGTTTTTCGTGAAGAAATCTTTGAGCTTAATTTGTGTAAGTTTGCCAAGCTTTTAATCTTGTCATATTAGTTTTGGGTTTCGTGAATTGATTGCTTAACATATTCTAGGTGTTTACATTATGTAGTGGTTGGGTTATTGGGTGTGTGTGTGAATATTATATTGCATACAGGTGTGTGAGATTTGAGAGAAAAGTTGTGAGGCAATACTGTGATAGTACGACTGAACTCAAGTGTGGAACTTGAGTTGAGTAGGATAGGGTCCTACTGTGTAGCAAGTTCAATTTGGAACTTGTGAGTAAAGGTCTATTTTATAATAGGTTGTAAATTGCGTGTTTGCCCTATTATAGTGAATTGGTTTTGGTTTGTAAATCCCTTAGAAGGGTCGAGGTTTTACTTCCAGTTGGGCCCGGAAGGTTTCCTCGTAAAATCCTGTGTGCATTGCAAAGTTCCTTATATTCTGTTTTATATTTTGCAAAATTAGTCACTAGGAACTCACCTACAATTCAACTCCCCCTCTTGTAGTGTTTGTTTCAACTAAAAATTGGTATCAGAGCGAGGTTCTCACGTTTAAGCAGATATTATTGCTGAATAAGTTCTTGAGGAGAAATTAACTACAAGGAGAAACTTGAAGAAGGGTATTCTACCCAACGTCCACTTATGTTCAATGGTAAGTTTTATATTTACTGGAAGAACATAATGGAGATCTTTATCAAGGCTGAAAATTACCAGGTTTGGCGTGTTATTGAAGCTGGTGATTTTGAGGTAACTTCAACCAATGATAAAAACGAGGTATAGTAGTTCCTAAACTAATTTTTTATTATGACAAAGAGGATTATCAGAAACTCGAATTGAATGTTTTAGCAATAAAGTATTTACATTGTGGACTTGGACCTCATGAACATAATAGTATCATGGGGTGCAAGTCTGGTATCAGATTTGGGATCTACTGGAGGTAACTCATGAAGGTACAAATGAGGTAAAACATTATAAAATCGATCTATTAATGTCTATATATGAAAGGTTTGAAATGCAGTCAAAGGAAACCATAGAAGAAATGTTCACTAGGTTTAATGATATAATTAATGAACTGAGTTCCCTTGGCAGGCACATTCTTATTGATGAACAGGCTATAAAGATCTTGAGAAGCCTACCAATAGATGAACGTTGGAGATCCAAAGTTACTGGAATGTAGGAAGCAAAGGATTTCACCAAGTTTAATATGGAGCAGCTAGCAGGATCGTTGATGACTCATGAACTACACCTGAGTTCCAACACTGAAAGTTCCAAGAACAAAAGCCTTGCTCTAAAGGCTCATGATTTAGAGGACTCGGAAGTTGATGAAGAAGAGATGGCAATGATAGTTAAAAGATTTAAAAAGATGATGAATTACAAGAAGTTTGATAGGAACAAGAAGTTCACAAGTTCCAGAGACACTACATGTTTCAAGTGTGGGGAAAAAGATCATTTCATTAAGGACTGTCCACTTAAGGAAGGAAAGGATCAATTAAAAGAATCCAGAGTTTATAAGCCATACTTCAAAAAGGACAATGTGAAGAAGGAAATACTAGCTGCCTTGGGAGACACAGATTCAGAAGAGGAGGAAGACCAACCTCATGAAGAAGTGAATTGGCATTACCTTACTCTAAAGAGTCAGTCAATTTCATTGCCTTCGCCTCCGATTCCTCTTACTCATAAAAGGTCTGTTGATCTTTAAAGGTTTTGATGATGAGGAACTTAAGTTACAGCAAACTCATCTCATAAAGACTTTTCAAGTGTTTGTGCAGCCTAGGTGAAATTGATCTTGGAGATGGAAGAAGTAACTAAAGCTGAGAAGACTTGAAGGAGTTCTTTATCAAGAAAGTTGTTCAATATAAAAGAAGAGTTCCCTAACAGGAACCGAGTTCCCTCACAGGAATGTTCCTTCACAGGAACTTGAAGATTGCTGACTAAGATCTTTGGAGGAACTTAGTAAGCGTGGAGTCCAAGTAAACCTACCAGAACAAGAGTACAGCGCAGCAATGTTTTAGTTAAGATTTTATCTTCTTGATTCGTTGTTAAATATGTTAAGTAGGATATACATGAAACTTATTAGAAGCGTGACAGTTAGCTTGGCAAAAAAATTAAAATCGGAAAAGATAAAAGATAGAAATCGAAAAAAGATTTTCTT
Organism: Chenopodium quinoa; assembly: GCF_001683475.1. Taxonomy (NCBI): domain Eukaryota; kingdom Viridiplantae; phylum Streptophyta; class Magnoliopsida; order Caryophyllales; family Amaranthaceae; genus Chenopodium; species Chenopodium quinoa. Next base: position 1,487,601 of record NW_018744633.1, on the reverse strand, counting down.
TAAATATTTATCTTTTAAAATCAGTTTGTTAAAAAGATATTATGCTTTTTAATTCAATATTTCTATCTTATTTTCTGAAAAGATTTTCTTCAAAGGATTTAATTAAAAAACCGTGTTTTAAGATAAGTTAAGTTTTACTTATTTAAACCTACTGTTTATACAGGTAATACTCGTATAAATAGTAGAGAATAACATGAGCCTAGGTTTTTGTGAGTTTAATGCGTGAAGAATTTACAGAGCTATATTTGCGTAAGTTTGCCAAGCTTATCATACTGTCATATTAGTTTCGAGTTTCATGCATAGCTTGCCGATCTTATACTAGGTGTTAATTCTTGTATTTGGTTTCGGGTTTATTAGGGTGAGAGTATTTTTATCATTGCATACAGAGAGAGCTTCTGGTGAGAAGGGGGAAGATCTGTACTTAGGGAGTACGAGTGAGTTTGAGTGTAGGACTCAAACTGGGTAGAACAAGGTGTTGTTCTGTAGCAAGTTCATTCTTGAATTTGAGAGTAGTGGCTGAATTATAATAGGTTGTAACTTGGTGTTTTCCCTAATATAGTGGAATTATTTGTGTTTGAAATCCCTAAGGTAGGGTCGAGGTTTTACTTCTAGTTGGGCACTAGAAGGTTTCCTCGTAAAATCTGTGTGCATTGCAAGTTCCTATTTTGTTCTGTTTTAAATTTGCAAAATTATTATTTAGGAACTCAACTACAATTCACCCCCCCTCTTATAGTGTTCATCTCAATTAACAATTGGTATCAGAGCACGGTTCTCACGTGAAAGCAGATAATTTTGCTGAGTAAGTTCCTGGAGAGATGAATTACAAGGAGAAACTTGAAGAAGGGTACTCTACCCAACGTCCACCTATGTTCAACGGTAAGTTTTATGCCTACTGGAAGAACAGGATGGAGATATTCATCAAGGCCGAAAATTATCAGGTTTGGCGTGTAATTGAAACTGGTGATTTTTAAATAACTCAAACCAATGACAAGCATGAGGTAGTTTCTAAATCTATTTCTGATTATGATAAAGAAGATTATCAGAAACTTGAAATGAACGCTTTAGCTATAAAGTATCTGCACTGTGGACTTGGACCCCATGAACATAATCGTTCATGGGATGCAAGTCTGCTAAACAAATTTGGGATTTGTTACAGGTAACTCATGAAGGTACTAACGAGGTAAAACGTTCTAAATTAGATTTATTGATGTCTAGATATGAAAGATTTGAAATGCAATCCAAAGAAACCATAGAAGAGATGTTTACTAGATTCGATGATATTATTAATGAACTGAACTCCCTTGGTAGGCAAATTCCTATTGATGAACAGGCAAGGAAGATCTTAAGAAGCCTACCTCAAGATGAACGCTGGAGATCCAAGGTTACTGCCATGCAAGAAGCTAAGGACTTTACTAAGTTCAATATGGAACAACTAGCTGGATCATTGATGACTCATGAACTTCATCTGAGTTCCAACACTGAAAGTTCCAGAAATAAAGGTTTGGCACTCAAGGCTGAAGACTCAGAAGGATCAGAAGTTGATGAAGAAGAGATGGCTATGCTAGTGAGGAAATTTAAGAAGATGATGAACAATAGGAAGTTTGACAGGAACAAGAAGTATACAAGTTCCAGAAACACAACGTGTTTCAAGTGTGGATCAAAGGATCATTTTATCAAAGATTGTCCTGTTCAGGATGGAGAGAAAGGAAAGACTAAAGGCAAGGAGCAATCCAAGGAGTCAAGAGTCTACAAGCCTTACTTCACCAAGGACAACGTTAAGAAAGCCATGCTTGCTGCTTGGGGAGATACAGATTCAGAAGAAGAAGAGGAGGATCAACCATCAGAAGAAGCTGCTCATTTATGTTTAATGGCAAAAACTGATGAAGCTTCCAAGCTAAAGGAGCTTGAGTCTGAGGTATGGTTCTCTTATAACCAATTAAAATATCTGTCTAAAGAGAATCTAATAAATACTGTTTTGGAAATTTTAGAAGATTTAAAGGAATTGCATAGATCCAAACAAAAAAGTGATAAAGCTTTAGTAACTTTCAAAGAGAACAGTGAATGGGTTGATAACATGAAGTTTGATATTCAATACAAGTTCTTCAGTCTGTTTGATGATAATAAAATTTTAAAAGACACCATTGAGAACCTCAAACAAAATAACATACTCTTAAATGTGGAATTGTCTTTGTTAAAACTTACTGTTGATACTCCTAACTCTGAAGTTCCTCCACCTACTGATTATCCGAATTTTGAAAAATTAAAACATGAGTTGGAAGAGTTAAAAACGGATAAGGCACGTCTTGAGGGGGAACTTGAGAGGGCTAGGAAAGGTAAGCAACCAATGGAGTATAGAGTTCCTGAATGGATCACTAAGGCTCAAACTAAGAATACTGAAGCTTTAGGTTTTAAAAAGAAGTTCCAGAAAGAAAAGAATTATGTCAACTTGCCCAGTAGCATTGTTTGTTATTTCTGTGGCAATACAGGGCATAAGCAAGCTAAGTGTCCTAAGAAAGAACAAAGTACGCAGATGAATATCAAACATGTAAAAAAAATCTGGGTAAAGAAAAATGAATTAACCCATGCTACACAGGAACCCAAGGAAACCTGGGTTCCTGACTCTAACGTTTAAATTCTTCTTGCAGGTTCCAGTGAGGGGGAACAACACTTGGTACCTCGACAGTGGTTGTTCTAAGCACATGACTGGAGATAAAACTAGATTTCTCTCACTGGATGCCTACTATGGTGGAACTGTGACCTTTGGTGATAATATGAAAGGTGATATAATTGCTATTGGCAAGATAGGAAGGTCACATTCCCATGCTATTGATAATGTATTTTTGGTTGAGGGCCTCAAGCACAATTTGTTAAGTATTTCGCAGTTTTGTGACAAAGGTAACTCTGTTAGCTTTACTTCAAACAAGTGTAGAATAATCCACAATGACACTGGGAACATAATTTTAGAAGGAACTCGTAAAGGGAACACATATGTTGTATATCTTAACGAGGTTCCTAACAGCAGTTTAACATTTCTTAGTGTTATTGAGGATGATCCTCTGTTATGGCACAAAAGATTTGGCTATGCAAGCTTTTCTTTACTTGATAAACTAAGAACTAATAACTTAGTGGAAGGACTTCCTTGCATTAAGTTTCTGTAAGATAAAGTGTGTGAAGCTTGTGCTAAAGGTAATCAGACCCGAATTTCCTTCAAGTCCAAAAAGATAGTAAGTACCAAAAGACCTTTGGAACTCATTCATATGGATCTTTGTGGTCCAATGAGAATCCAAAGCAGAAGTGGTAAGAAATATGTAATGGTTATTGTTGATGATTTTTCAAGGTTCACTTGGGTTTTCTTTCTTGTAAGCAAGGATGAAACGTTTGATGAGTTTGTTGCTTTTGTTAAGAAAGAATAGAGAAGAACAGGTAATCAGTTGATACATATTAGATCTGACCATGGAACAAAATTTGAGAATTCAAAATTTGATGAATTTTGTGCTAAGTATGGTATGGATCACAATTTCTCTGCCCCAAGAACTCCACACCAAAATGGAGTAGTGGAACGCAAGAATAGGAGTCTTGAAGACATGGCAAGGACAATGCTGATATCAAGCAAGCTGCCTAGGAACTTCTGGGCTGAGGCAGTGAACTTCTGTGCATTCAATGCATTCCTTTCTTCCATGGAACCTAAAAATTATGTTGAGGCTTTAACTGACGCAGACTGGATTAATGCTATGCAAGCCGAACTAAATGAATTTGAAAGAAATAAAGTTTGGCATCTGGAACCTAGACCTAAAGACAAGAAGTCCATTGGACTAAAATGGGTATTCAGAAACAAACTAGATGAACATGGTATTATTGTCAGGAACAAAGCTAGACTAGTTGTACAAGGTTTCAACCAGCAAGAAGGAATTGATTATGAAGAAACATTTGCACCTGTAGCCAGGTTAGAAGCTATTCGTTTACTTATTGCTTTTGCTGCTTATATGGGTTTTAGGCTGTACCAGATGGATGTCAAATGTGCATTCTTAAATGGATACTTAAATGAAGAAGTATATGTGGAACAGCCTCCTGGATTTGAAAATCCAGAGTTCCCAAACCATGTCTATAAGCTTGACAAGGCTCTTTATGGGTTAAAGCAAGCTCCTAGAGCATGGTATGAAAGATTATCTAAGTTCCTTTTGGCTAATGGATTTAAACGTGGCAAAATTGATAAAACATTGTTTTTAAAGTCAAATGGAACTGATATCTTAGTTGTACAAATTTATGTTGATGATATTTTATTTGGTGCAACTAACGAATCTCTGTGCAAGTATTTTGCTGACCTTATGAGTGGAGAATTTGAAATGAGCATGACTGGAGAATTAAATTTCTTTCTTGGTTTGCAAATTAAGCAAATTGAAGAGGGAATTATGATTCATCAGAAAAAATATATTAAGGAACTGATCAAGAAATACAATTTGGAAAATGCCAAAACCAACAATACTCCTATGGGAATTGCTACTAGATTGGATGAAGATCCATCTGGAACTTGCATTGATCAATCTATGTATCGAGGTATGATAGGCTCACTACTTTATCTAACAGCTAGTAGACCTGACATATCTTTTAGTGTAGGTCTGTGTGCCAGGTTCTAAGCAAATCCAAAGGAGTCTCACTTGACAGCAGTAAAAAGAATCCTTAGATACCTGAAAGGAACTGACGATTTGAGTCTCTTCTATCCTAGAAGTGATTCTTTTAATTTGAATAGTTTTACAGATGCTGACTATGCAGGTGACTTGGTAAACATGAAAAGCACTTCAGGTATGGTATAGTTTTTAGGACCTTGTTTAGTTTCTTGGGGTTCCATGAAGCAAAACACAGTTGCTTTATCTACAGCAGAAGCTGAGTATGTAGCTGCAGCAGCATGTTGCTCACAAGTCTTATGGATAAAACAACAGGTCAGAGATTTTGGTATTATTTTTGATTGTGTGCCTATTTATTGTGATAATACAAGTGCTATATGTATTTCTAAAGATCCAGTTCAACACTCAAAGGTAAAACATATCCACATTAGGCATCACTTTCTTAAAGATAATGTGGAGCAAGGGAATATTAAGTTAGAATTTTGTCAAACTGAAAATCAAATTGCTGATATTCTAACCAAGCCCTTGAACAGAGAAAGATTTGAGAAATTGAGACTGGAACTTGGAATGATCAAGCTGAAGTACTAGCCTCTAAAGTTCCAAGATATGGAAAAGTCAAAAATATTGTAAATAGAGCAAAAAACACTTTTACCACAAACTTGGTGTGATAAACATAGCTAAAGTGTCACCGTTGTTAACTGCCAAAGGTAAGTTCATTAAATTGCTCAACGGCTTAAGTTATTAAATTTGTACATTGCATACATGTTGAAAGCGTGTTCCAATTGTGTTTTTATAGAAACTTCATTCAAGATTAATTGAATTTGGAATTTTAAAATTTTTGAAATATTCGTCTAGTGTTTAAATTTTGAAAAATTAATTGAATTTGTATAATTAATAACTAAACAGTGAAAATTTCCTAAATTCCCTCACACCGCTTCATTTATTATAAAAGCATATTTTCACCCACTTCTTTCACCTCACTGTCACATCAAATTTACTTCCTCTCAGTAAAACTTGGAAAACCCCTTTAAAACCCTTTCTCAAGCTTCAACGGTGATCATTGCTGAGTTTGTTTCCTCTGAAGAATCCCAAAGCCCAGAAAACTCAATTCAGGAAGAATCATCATCTTTAGCCATGGTAAACTACAAAGCATCTTCTACCTCTAAAACACCTTTTGAAAACCCTAAGAAATCTCCTCCAAAACCAAAAGAAGTAGAGAGTAAAATCGATCAAGGGGATTCCTTTGTCTCGAGTGTTCTTCAAAAATTAAAGGAGTGGAAGGAAAGAAAACAAAGTGTAAAGTCTTTGGAAGAGCACATTGAGGAAGTTGATGAATTTGAGAAAGAGAAAAACCCGGAAGAGACAACAGAGGAGAACAGAGAAGAAGAAGAAATAAGTGAGGGAGAAGAGGAAGAAAAAGAAGAGGAGAACAACTCAGAAAAGGAAGAATCGGAAAAGGAAGATGAAGAAGAGGAGGTAACTGATCAAGAGGAACTTGAATCAATGGCAGGAAGGTATGTAGTAGGTCATCGTCTTGACGCTGTGTGGTGTAGAAAAGCAAGATTTTTAGAGTTTCATGATTTAATAAAATTTCAAGGTTGGGAATTTCTGTTGACTAGGGTTTCATCAAATTACTTGTATCCTGCTGCTATGAATGAATTTTGCCAGAATTTTCAGGCAAAATTGGGAATAATAACGAGCATGGTGAATGATGTAAAGATTGAATTGGACCTAGAAACTCTAGGTAAAATTCTAAAAGCTCCTACTGAAGGTTTTGATACTTACTTGAAGGGAAAGGGTAGTATCAATGTAGGAAATTTCATGGCTGGGGATATAGTAGAGGAATTAGGAGGACAGAGGGGTAAGAAGGTCATGAGTCATAATGATCTAAGCCCTCTAAATAAGCTGCTGTTTAATTTGGTGAAAAAGACTATTCTACCTAGGACTGCTAAAAAGGGGGAGGCATGTTTACTGGATATGGCTGTAATCTTCTGCATTTCAAAGAAGATTAAGGTGAACTTTCCTTCTTTGATGTATCAGCATTTAGCTCATTGTGTTCCAAGTAGGACAAAAGTGAGGTATGGGGCCATTTTATCTACTATTTTTGAAAATGCAAGAGTGATTTTAAAAGGAAAATATGGGGCTTTGAATGAGAAGCCAGAAAATGTGATCAATGAGGAAACCCTTGCTGGGTTAAGTTTGGAAGTTGTAAAAGGAAAAATTCAGAAGTTAGAAAAAGGAGAGAAAAAGAAAGAAAAAGTGACAGGGAAGAGGAAGGAAAAGGCTATGTCAGAGCAGCTTGTAAGGAAGAGTAGGAGGATTTCTGCCAGTGGTGTTCCTCAAACTAGCATGGAACAACCACTAGAATTGGATGTCGAGGAGAATATCCTTGAAGGGCAAGTTGCTGAGTTGGCTGACAGAATGGAGAGGGTAGAGAGTCAAATGAAGGACTCTGCTGGAAAACTTCATGTACTTACACTTGAAAAACTGGTCCAGGAGCAGGGGAATGAGTTGAAGGAACTCAAGAGAATGACGCTCAAACAGACCAAGGACCTTCAAGAACAGAAGGAGTTCCAGGAGATAGAACTTCACAAGGCTCTACATGAACAGAAGGAGGAGTTCCTAGTGAAGCTCAAGGGGGTTGAAGAAAAGTTGGAGGCTCTGCAAAGAAAACAAAGGAGGACTTCAACAAGATTCTGGAGTTTCTTGAAACATAGCCTACCCCATCTCAAAATCAGACTAGCTTTTTCTCTCACTGTCTTAGTTATGAACATATTTAATTTTCGTTTTTAAGTATTTGAACAATTGATTTTGATTGTAAATTTTTAAAATTGTTCATCTGAATGTTAAATATTTTTAATGAAAAGTTTGAACTCTTGCTTATACTTGTGTGTTGTGTATATTTCGAACACTTATGCTGAAGAGTAGATCTTACTTGGGGTTGTTTAGCAGCGCTGCCTTTAGTTTCCCACACTCGATGCATTGCTTGTGGGGCTGTTGGTGGATGTTTCATAAACTTGAAAATACAGGACTTTTTGATAATGCCAAAAGGGGGAAAAGAAGAAGCAAACAGGGAGGTTGAAGTTGTTCTGGGTTCCAGTTGAGAAAGTATCATAACTTTCTCAGTTTAGTTTACTTTTAGTTTACTTAGCTTACTTTTTGTTTTTATTTTATTTCTGTTGTGTGTTTATTTTCTAGTCAATAAAATTAAAATACAAAAATACGACCTTTTATTTTGTTTTAACTTTCTCAAGAGTTTGCTTAAGTTTGTCATCATCAAAAAGGGGGAAATTGTTGATGTTTAAAGGTTTTGATGACGAGGAACTTAAGTTACAGCAAACTCATCTCATAAAGACTTTTCAAGTGTTTGTGCAGCCTAGGTGAAATTGATCTTGGAGATGGAAGAAGTAACTAAAGCTGAGAAGACTTGAAGGAGTTCTTTATCAAGAAAGTTGTTCAATATAAAAGAAGAGTTCCCTAACAGGAACTGAGTTCCCTAACAGGAACTGAGTTCCCTCACAGGAATGTTCCTTCACAGGAACTTGAAGATTGCTGACTAAGATCTTTGGTGGAACTTAGTAAGCGTGGAGTCCAAGTAAACCTACCAGAACAAGAGTACAACGCAACAATGTTTTAGTTAAGATTTTATCTTATAGATTAGGTGTTAAATATGTTAAGTAGGATATACATGAAACTTATTAGAAGCGTGACAGTTAGCTTTGCAAATAAATTAAAATCGGAAAAGATAAAAGATAGAAATCGGAAAAAGATTTTCTTTAAATATTTATCTTTTAAAATCAGTTTGTTTAAAAGATATTATGCTTTCTAATTCAATATTTCTATCTTATTTTCTGAAAAGATTTTCTTCAAAGGATTTAATTTAAAAACCGTGTTTTAAGATAAGTTAAGTTTTACTTATTTAAACCTACAGTTTATACAGGTAATACTCGTATAAATAGTAGAGAATAACATGAGCCTAGGTTTTTGTGAGTTTAATGCGTGAAGAATTTACAGAGCTATAGTTGCGTAAGTTTGCCAAGCTTATCATACTGTCATATTAGTTTCGAGTTTCATGCATAGCTTGCTGATCATATACTAGGTGTTAAATCTTGTATTTGGTTTCGGGTTTATTAGGGTGAGAGTATTTTTATCATTGCATACAGAGAGAGCTTCTGGTGAGAAGGGGGAAGATCTGTACTTAGGGAGTACGAGTGAGTTTGAGTGTGGGACTCAAATTGGGTAGAACAAGGTGTTGTTCTGTAGCAAGTTCATTCTTGAACTTGAGAGTAGTGGATGAATTATAATAGGTTGTAACTTGGTGTTTGCCCTAATATAGTGGAATTATTTGTGTTTGAAATCCCTAAGGTAGGGTCGAGGTTTTACTTCTAGTTGGGCACTAGAAGGTTTCCTCGTAAAATCTGTGTGCATCGCAAGTTCCTATTTTGTTCTGTTTTATATTTGCAAAATTATTATTTAGGAACTCAACTACAATTCACCCCCCCTCTTGTAGTGTTCATCTCAATTAACAAGGTCTTACGGTCGGGAGAACTAACTAAAACTAAAGAAAAATAGTCAGGAAGAGCTTTTTTTTCTTCTGTGATCAAATCAGCCAAAGCAAGAAGAATCCATTGTTGGAGTTGGAGGAATACACGATGCTAGAATGGCTACAAATGTTATGGATCTGAAATGCCTACCTTTTTACTTTTTCGGGGAATGATTGTGGAATCGACGCTTGGTGGGAGACCGAGCCGGAAGGCCAATCCGAGATAACTCGAACCGAAGAGTGAGTCAAGCTTCCTGCATCTATGTCTGATGGCCAAAACTGATGAAAAGGCCAAACTAATGGAACTCAAGGCTGAGGTATGATTTTCTCAAAATGAATTAAGACGTTTTTCTAAAGAGAAACTAATATGTGTTGTTTTAGTTATTCAAGAGGAACTTGAAGAATTACATAAAGCATAACAACAAAGTGACAAGCTTTAAATACTTACAAAGAAAATAGCACTAGTAGAAAAATACAATAAGGCACCCCCATAAAGGCACCGGTTCAGGCCAAACCGGTGCCCTAAACCGGCCCAAAATTGGGCGCAATTTTACACAAATAGAAAAGGCACCGGTTCAGCCCAAACCGGTGCCAAAAATAAAAAGGGCAACGGTTTGAACCGGTGCCTTTACGAACCGGTTCATTTAAATATTAAAAAAAAAACCGCCCTTATAACTACCCCAAACCCTAAATATTTTCGGCAGTTCTCTCTCCTCTCCTCTCCTCTTTCTCTCTCCTCCTCCTCCTCTTTCTCTCTCCTCTCCTCCTCTTTTGCGTCGCCGTTCTCCTCTCATCTCCTTCATTTATCTTTCTGGATCTCCTCCTCCTTTCTATCATCACTCGAAAACCACCAACAAATTCGAAGACAACAACATGCAACACGGATTTTGAGGTTTTTAAATCGATTTTGAGGTTTTTCAATCGAATTTAATAGTTTTTTTTTCGATTTTGATTTTTTTAATTTCAAACTCTTCTTTCAATTGATTTTGTTTTTTGTTTTTCAGCGATTTCTCGGTTTTTTTTGTTAAGATTTTAATTTTTTTTTCTGGGTTTTTGATTTTTCTTTCGATTTCAATTTTTTTTTCCGAGTTCAACTATTTCGAATTCTGGGTGTATTCGATTTGTGAATTTTTCTGGGTTAATTTTTTTGATTTCGATTTTGATTTTTTTTTTTCTATTTCTAGGTTTTTTTTTTTCGATTTCGATTGTTTTTTTTTTTCGATTTTGATTTTGTTTTTCTATTTTTGGGTTAATGCATGCGTTTTTGGGTTTTTTGATTTTTTTACTTGATTTAGATCCGTTAAAGATGCAAGATTTGTTCTGGGTTTGTTTTGGGATTTTCTTTTTTATTTTTCGATTTAAATTCGAAATTTTTTTATTTTTTGAGTTTTTTTTTTCCAGATTTTCGATTTTGGTTTTTAATTTCTAGGTTCAATTTTGGTTTTTAAATGATGTTCTGGTTTTTTTTTTTCTTACCAACTGATTTTCTTTTTTATTTTTCAATTTTTTTTTTATTTTATTCGTTTTAAATTCGAAATTCTTTAATTTTTTCTGGGTTAAATTTTTTTGGAAGCTTAATTATATTAATCGTTTTTTTTTCTTTAATTGGTGCAGGTATCTTGAGTTAGATCTTAAATGGAAGAATCAAGATGCAAGAATATTGAGTTTATTTTTTTATTTATATTGTAATTTTTTTTATATGTTGTAATTGAACTACTACTATATTGATCTATATTGTAAAATTGTTTTGATTATATATTGTAAATTTTTTATTATGTTGATTGAAATTTGATCTATATTTTGATGTTCTAAATAATTTAAGTCGATTTTTAATTGTTTGCTGTTCTAAAAAAAAAAAAAATATTTGGCACTTTTGGCACCGGTTAACCGGTGCCAAAAACAATTCCACATTTTTTTAAACCTATTTTTGGCACCGGTTAACCGGTGCCAATTTCAAGTTTTGGCACCGGTTTGAACCGGTGCCTTTTTAAACCGCTTTTTTGCACCCCCCAAATTGGCACCGGTTCAAACCGGTGCCTTAGGCCGGGTTTGAACCGGTGCCAAATTCATTTTTTCACGTAGTGTAGTGAGTGGGTTGATAATATGATGTTTTACATTCAATACAGGTTCTTTAGTCTTTTTAATGATAACATTGTTTTAAAAGAGACTATAGAAAAATTGAAACATGATAACATACTTTTGAATGTGGAACTGTCTTTGTTAAACCTTAGTATTTATACTCCTAACTCTAAAGATCCTCCTCTAGAAAAATATTGATATGTCTATTTTATATAGTGTTTTACCCCCGTCCCTTGGTCATAATTAGTAGTGTTTTTGGCCCTTTAGGGCCACTTTTATTACTAATATGTGTTTTCTAGTGTTTTCGTAGTTTTGGTTAAGTTTTGCAGGGAATTGCACCTTTGGAGCATTTTCCCAGGATTTTTATGAAGCGACTACGAGCATTGGAGGAACACGACCACTTTTGGAGCCCAAGGCCGGCTAGAGCCATCGAGCCGGTGATTAAGGGCTCGATTATTTGGATCACGAGGCAATTGGACCATGTATTCGAGACCCGAGAGGAAATATGGATTGGGCCAAGAAATCTAGCCCAATCGAAGTCCAAGCCTTGAAGATGAAGACCGGGCCCGATTGGGCAAGCATACGCCCGATCGGGCGGTTGCGCGCATGAAGGCTATCAAGGAAAGGCGCGCCCGATCGGGTGAGCGTAGGCTCGATCGGGCGCGGCACTTTAGACTGGGCATAGAAAAAAAGGCGGGCCCGATCGGGCGCCCCTTCGCCCGATCGGGCGCGTGTTTTTCCTAGTGTCTGATTTAGTTTAGTTAATTCTCGTTTTAGGAGAAGTATATATACGTTTTGTACGGATTATTTACTTACCTTCTTTCTCTTATACTTTCTCTCTCTACTTAGTATTTTTCTCTCTCTTATATTCTCTCTAACTCTTGTTCTTAATTCCTTCATTAATTCCAGATTTAGTTTGGTACAATTTCTTCCCTTTTTAATTTCAGCTATTTTAATTATTTTCTTGTTTATGTTTTTAATTATTTATTTGACTGGATTAGTTATGATGATTAGTGAGTAGTTTAATTCTAGGGTTTATGGGGATCCATAATTAATATGAAGGGATAGTTTGTTATTATTGATTATTGATATTGCATGATAATTTCCTATTGAATTGTTTTAATTCTTTGCAATTAGATTATGAATCGAGCAGATGTAATTTGATTGTGAATGTTTAGCAATATTGAATTGATGAATCGAGCAGATGTTGATTTAATATTAAAGGCTATTTTTAATAGGAACTTAGGTCTAATAAATTGCGAGAAGCTGTTAGATCTATGTTGGTTAATAAATTGCGAGAGCCTGTTAATCATGTTATTTGTGCATTGTTAATTATTAATTACTTCGTTCTATCCCGGAATATTAATTATTGGTGAACATGTGACCCTAGGTTTCCTTATTATTGATTCTTTTCTTCCTAAACTCACCCTTTGTAGTATAGAAATCATACTTAAAAATATTGGTTACTTAGATAATTTAGAGTATAATAATTAATTAGAATTAAAAAGACCTGTTTCCCTGTGGAGTTCGACCCTACTTCCCTATCTACCTTAGTTAGTGATTTAGGTAATTACTTTTGATTAGGGGATACGACTTTACCCTGTCAAAATTTGGCGTCGTTGCCGGGGAAACGGTTTTATTTTTATTTTTTGATTATATTTTTGTAATCTAGATTATCCCCCTTTTGCCTCAAGAACATTAGTTCTTTGAGGCAAATCTCATATTTGTCTTTAGTTCTTTGTTTATGCCAGGGTGTTCTAGATCAGGTGACATCCCTTTTGATCCTGAGATCAAGCGTTCTTTTCATAGGCAAAGGAGACTCTATAGACAAATTCTGGTGGGTTCTGAGGAGGACAACGATCGAAGAGATTCTACCCCTGATTCTAGTAATACAGATATTCCTTCAGATTCAGAATCAGAGATGACGGCCCAAAAGAAACTCAGTGATTATTCGCAACCGAAGCTCACAGACTTCCCGCACCTTACTCCTACTCCGGCTCTAGATGGAGTTCAATTTGAGATCAAGCCCCAATTTATTACTATGATAGAGAGGAAGCAGTTCAGCGGAGCTAAGGGTGAAGATCCTAATCTTCACATCGCAGATTTCTGCCAATATTGTAACACCATTAGACAAGCCGGGGTCACGAAGGACCAAATCAGGGAGATTCTTTTTCCCTTTTCTTTATGTGGCAAAGCAAAATTATGGTTTAATGGTTTGAATAGAATTGCACTTTGTATTACTGACTGGGAAACTCTTGCTTTGAATTTCTATAATAAATATTATCCTGCAGAGAGAACAGCGGTGCTAAAAAGTGCTATTCAGAACTTCGCTCAAGAGGCCGACGAAACATTATATGAGGCTTGGGAGAGGTTCAAGGATCTATAAAGAGAATGCCCCCACCACAATCTAGCACAATGGCAATTGATCCAAGCATTCTATAATGGACTTGGAAATTCTTCTAGATCAGTACTAGATTCGGCAGCTAGTGGGAGGTTTATGAATTTAAATGTGGATGATGCAGGACAGGTTATCGAAGACATGGAAATACACAATTCCCAATATGGGAATCCGAGGGGATTTGCAAATAAGGGAAAACATAATGTCGATTCCGTATCCTTTTTGCAAGCTCAATTAACATCTATTTGCCAAAAATTAGATAATCTTACTGCTGCTCCTAACTCTGTAGCTAATGTTTCTGCTATTGCTAACCATGATGCTTTTTGTGAAAATTGTGGAATTGTAGGTCATTGGGAGCAAGATTGTAGGAGCTCTATGGAACAAGTTAATGCCTTCCAAACCTATAGGAAAAATAACCCCTATTCCAATTCCTACAATGCCGGTTATAAAAACCATCCTTATCTTTCGTACTGGAGTACCAATGTACAAAACCCTCCACCTCCACAACAACCACAATAGCAACCTCCACCACAGCAAAAATATTATCATCCTAATGCCGGCCAGAAAAGCCAAGCATCACCCTCATCATCTTCCGACCCTACCATGACAGAAATTAGAGCGATGCTAACTAATATGCAAAAGCACATGGAGAGTAGGGATGCGCAAATTGATTCTATTCTAGCCCATAATAAAATCATGGACAATCAAATTGCACAACTTTCATCTACCCTACAATCCCGTCAGTAGGGAGCTCTACCATCACAACCTATCCATCCTACAGATCATGCCAATAAAATCACTCTAAGGAGTGGTTCACATTATGATGGACCTCCCATGCCAAAGGAAGATGGACCAGTTCCTGATCTAGATTCCTCTATACCAAACGGTAATCCTGCTAGCCCTGCAGGGCTACAAAAAGATACTAACCCTACTAATGTTTCTGTGCAGGGTAAATTGCAGGATAAGGGAGGAGTTTTGCAGAGCCCAGTTATCAAGCTTCCATTCCCTAATAGACAACTGAAGAGTAAGCTTGATAAACAATTCGGTAAGTTTTTAGAGGTTGTGAAAAACCTGCAGGTAACAGTACCTTTCACTGATTTAATCACTCAAGTACCTGCTTATGCTAAATTCATGAAAGACATTCTGACTAGGAAAAGGGCCTTTAATGAAGTAGAAACTGTAGCTTTCACAGAGGAGTGTAGCGCTTATTTGCAAAATAAATCACCTCCTAAATTAAAGGATCCCGACAGTTTTTCTATCCCTTGTCACATTGGGAATGTTTTTATTGATAAAGCTTTATGTGATCTGGGTGCTAGTGTCAGTGTCATGCCATCATCTATATGTGATAAATTAAATATGGGGGGATTAAAAATTACTAATATAACTTTGCAAATGGCAGATCTTTCGGTAAAATATCCCTTAGGTATTTTAGAGGACGTACCTGTCAGAGTTGGTAAATTTTTTATTCATGTTGATTTTGTTGTTTTAGATATGGAAGAGGACACACAAATACCCATTATATAAGGTAGGCCTTTCCTCCACACTGCAGGAGCTATTATTGATGTGAAAAATGGTAAACTAACCCTTTCTGTAGGTGACGATAACATTACCTTTTATTTAGGGAAGGTTTTGAAAGGGCCTATGTTAGAGGAAAATTGTTGTTATATTGATATAATTGATATAATGGACGATATTTGTGTTGATAACTTGCCACAGGTCCTTGCGAAGGATCCCTTGGAGGAAGTTCTCTGCGGGAATTTATCTAGCCACAATGCAAGCATTTGGGGTAATGAGGTACTAAGTATTGAAAAAGCTCTTTCCTTAGAAGAGTTAAGCCCCAAGGAGACAATGAAGGTAGTAAATTTAGTTCAGGAATCAAAACCTGCAGAGGTAAAGAAACCTGAGCTAAAACCTCTCCCTTCTCATTTAAAATATGTTTTTCTGGATGAGCAGGAACTACACCCCGTGATCATCAGTACTGCACTCACTGACCTACAATCTTCCCAACTTCTAGGGGTCCTCAAAACCCATAAGAAGGCTATAGGGTAAAGTATTGATGATCTCAAGGGTATTAGCCCTGATTTTTGCATGCACATGATTCATCTAGAGGAAAATTACAAGCCCTGCATTCAACCCCAACGAAGATTAAATCCAAACATGCAGGAAGTAGTCAAGAATGAGGTGATGAAATTGCTCGATGCAGGTATCATCTGTCCTATTTCTGACTCCAAGTGGGTAAGTCTTGTGCAGGTAGTACCGAAGAAGGGTGGGATGACTGTGATAACTAATGATAAAAATGAATTAATTCCCACTAGAACTGTAACAGGGTGGCGTATGTGCATAGACTATCGTAGACTAAATACCGCCACTAAAAAGGATCACTTCCCTCTCCCCTTTATTGACCAAATGCTTGAGAGGTTAGCTAATCACAAATTCTTTTGCTATTTGGACGGGTATTCGGGATTTTTCCAAATTCCGATTCACCCTGAAGAACAGGAAAAGACCACCTTTACATGCCCTTATGGCACTTTTGTATATCGTAGAATGCCCTTTGGTTTATGTAATGCACCTGCAACCTTTCAACGTTGCATGATGAGTATTTTTTCTGATTTCATAGTCTATTATGGAAGTCTTTATGGATGATTTTAGCGTATATGGTTCTTCATTTGATTCATGCTTAATTAATCTCGCTAAAATTTTGAAAAGATGTAAGGAGTGCAACTTAGTACTTAATTGGGAGAAATGTCACTTTATGGTGACAGAGGGAGTAGTCCTTGGTCATATTATATCTGATAAGGGCATACAAGTAGACAAAGCTAAAATATCAGAGATTGAGCAATTACCTCCCCCAGTCAATGTTAAGGGAGTTAGAAGCTTCTTGGGTTATGCGGGGTTTTATCGCCGCTTTATCAAAGATTTTTCTAAAATTTCTAAACCACTGACACAGCTTTTGCTCAAGGATGCCCCATTTATTTTTACTGACGAGTGTCTTGAGGCTTTTCACAAGATTAAGCAGGCTTTGATATCGGCACCCATCATATGTGCTCCCGATTGGAACCTCCCTTTCGAGATCATGTGTGACGCAAGTGACTTTGCACTAGGAGCCGTGCTCGGACAGAGGAAGGATAAGGTTTTGCATGCTATTTATTATGCTAGCAAAACCTTAGATGAAGCCCAAGTCAACTATGCCACCACAGAAAAGGAGTTTCTTGCTGTTATTTATGCGTTAGAAAAATTTACATCATATCTAGTTGGTTCTAAAGTTATTGTTTTTACTGATCATGCAACATTGAAATACTTGATAGCCAAGGCGGAATCAAAGACAAGGCTACTCCGTTGGGTTCTCTTGCTCCAAGATTTCAACATTGAAATAAAAGATAAAAAGGGAGCAGAGAACGTAGTGGCAGACCACTTGTCACGTATCAGGTATGATGAGGGTAAGGATTCTTTACCTATAGATGATTCTTTCCCTGATGACAACCTGTATGCAGTTGCAGAGCATCACCCTTGGTACGCTAATTTTGCTAATTATATAGTGGGTGGTACTCTACCTCCTGACTTGTCCTACCAACAGAAAAAGAAATTCCTTTATGATGTTAAACATTATTTTTGGGATGACCCTTTTTTGTTTCGTGAGTGTGCAGATGGATTATTTCGCAGGTGTGTTCCCGAATGGGAGGTTCACGGCGTCCTTACCAGTTGTCATACTTCACCATATGGTGGACATCATGGACCCACTAAAACGGTGGCTAAGATTAATGAGTCAGGCTTCTTTTGGCCTACTATGTTTAAAGATGCTAACACTTTTGTGCAGGCTTGTGACTCTTGCCAGAGGACTGCCAACATTTCGCGGAGGCATGAGATGCCCCAAACTGGGATTCTCGAAGTTGAAATATTCGATGTTTGGGGTATCGATTATATGGGGTCGTTCCCATCTTCCAATGGGAATTGTTACATACTTGTAGCCGTCGATTATGTGTCCAAGTGGGTAGAAGCCATAGCTTCACCAACAAAGGACTCCAAGGTAGTCATTAAGCTCTTCATGAAGATCATATTTCCCATATTTGGTGTTCCACGCGCTATTATTAGTGATGGGGGTACCCACTTTCATGAAAGACAATTGGATAACCTCCTCAAGAAGTATGACGTATATCACAGAACAGGGCTTAGTTACCACCCTCAAACTAGTGGTCAAGTTGAGGTCTCTAACAGGGAAATCAAGGCGATCCTAGAAAAGGTAGTAGCCAAGTCAAGTAAAGATTGGAGCATGAATCTTGATGACACACTTTGGGCATACCGAACAACATTTAAAACACCGATCGGTACTTCACCTTATAGATTGGTTTATGGTAAGGCATGTCATCTTCCCGTAGAATTGGAGTACAAAGCCTTTTGGGCGATCAAAGAGCTTAATATGGATTCTAAGGCCGCGGGTAAGAAGAGACTCCTCCAACTCAATGAGTTGGATGAGTTTAGATTGTCGGCATATGATAGTGCGCGGATCTACAAGGAGAAGACCAAGAACTGGCATGACAAGAGTATCTTACCAAGAGTGTTTGCACCGGGCGATAAGGTTCTTCTCTTTAATTCTAGATTGAAGATTTTCCCAGGAAAGTTGAAGTCTAGATGGTCCGGTCCCTTCACTGTCACAAAGGTGAACAAATTTGGTTCGGTAGAGTTGGTGAATGACAAAGGTGAAGAATTCAAGGTAAATGGCCAAAGGTTGAAAGTGTATCAGGAAGGTGCTACCATTAGAGATGTGGAGGAGACTCTCCTAACTCCACTTCCAACATGAGTTTTAAGGTGGTGAGAAGGTCGTGCGGGACCTAGATAAACCAGCGCTTTGCAGGAGGCAACCCGTATTTTATGCTTTCTAGGCTAGTTTTCCTTTTCCTCAATTTTTCTTATTTTATTTTCATTATTTATTTTTACTTTTATTTTTTTTTGGAGAGGCGAGGAGAGTGATATTTCACCAGTTTTAAGTGTTGTTGTATAGGTATGCATTTGACAGGTATAAAGACTTAGAAATTTTTTGAAGAAGAAACGAAATTGGAGAATAAGGCTCTTTCGGGCCCGATCGGGCGCGCAAGCTACCCAGAATTCAGCAGCAATTTCGCCCGATCGGGCGCGTAAGTGAGCTTAAAATCGGAACTAATTTCGCCCGATCGGGCGCGCAAGCTAAGTTGGATTGAGGGGCTATTTTCGCCCGATCGGGCAATTTTTTTGGAAAATCGAGTAAAAGAAAAAGAAATGTCGGGCGAAGATCGCCCGATCGGGCGAGAAAAAGGGCGAAAATTCGTTCGCGTTCGCGCCCGATTGGGCGGAGCTTGCCCGATCGGGCGCGCAACTTGAATTTTGGATGTTCGCACTTTCGCCCGATCGGGCGAGTCTCGCCCGATCGGGCACGCCATCAGGCCGATCCCCCCTTTATTTTCTTTTCTCTTCTTTCTTTCCTGATTTCCTCCTTATTTCATCTTCTTCATTCACTTTCTCTCTCTAAAACCTCCATTTTCAAACCTTAAACTTACACTTCAATCCAAGATCTTCTCCAATTCTTCCATCCAAAATAATTTTTTTTTACAAATTCCATCTCCCCTCACTTTCCTCTACACTCGATACTAATTTTCCCCAATTTTCTCTCAATTTTTCCCAAACCCTAAGAGAGAGAAACCTCAAATTTTCTACTATTTTCAAAGATAATGGCCTCCAAGCGTTCAAGAAATCAAAGGGGTGAGAGCTCTAGTGCACCACAACCAACAATCAACCCGGACCTTCAAATTCCGGGATGGGAGGAGGTTGTAATCACCTCGGAGGAGCAACGGGTTCGGATGATCAACCTCATCGATCTTCAGGTAATTTCTACCTGTTTCATTCATCATCCTACTTTAGCTAGGCTAGGTCTTGATAAATACGTAGAAAAATTGTTTAAGGGCATAGGCATGAGCGGTTTGTTTCAAATGTGCCATGATACTTATGATTATTTAACTTTGGAATTTATATCAAGTTTTAGTGTTATCAAAATGAATGCACTTATCACTCATGTCCAATTTCGATTGTTAAACAACAATGTGAGACTAACTTTGAAAGAATTTGGTAAGTTGTTTGACTTGAAATCAGACAAGCCTATTGAACCCTTGCAAGACCACACCGCCGTGGTCTATAAGAGGTTAACAGGGGAGGATTTGGTGAACCTCCAACATGCCAAAGGGACGTGGATTCAACATCCCGTCCCCAAACTTTGGCAAAGATTTGTCGGCCTCACCATTTTTGGGAGGCATGAACCGGCAAATGTTCGGAGGGATGAATTGGAATTATTAGCATCCTATTTAATTCCTAACGCTGAAAAATTAAACATACCCCATAGGATAGCCAATCATTTCCAAAGGGCGGCCAACGCGGCCGAGACTAGTAGGTCTAGAGCGCCTATTTACTTTTGGGGGTTAGTGACCCATATAGCTAGGAAACATTTAGGTTGGAACCCCGATGTCCATAGGAAAGTTGTGGGATCGAACCTAATGGACCTACCCTATTTAGGGAGCTTGAATTAGGTACAACCGGTGGGGAGTGATACTTGGTGGATTGTCCACCGACAATCGGGTAGGAGGGACCAAGCCTTTACCTTACCCAACCCCGCCTTGACCAAATTTGAGAGGGGGAAGCCCTCTTACACTTTCGAGTTAGATGGTCAAGGTGAGGTTCAACCTCCTCACCCCTCACCACAACCTCACCAATCCCCCATTCACCACTCACCCCACTACCAACCACCCCCACCTTTCACCTACGACATGCCAACTTCCTCGGTCGATTACAATGTCGACCCAAATGCCCCATATGACTTTTCGGCTTTTAGGAGCCAACTAGACCGCATTGAGACGGGGCAAGGGAGGGTTGAGGGCATGATGCAAAACCTAGACTCTAGGTTAAGCACCCTAGATGGGCGGGTTAGTCTTATTGAGAGGAACCTAGGGAGGGGCCTTTACCCAATGTATGATGATTATGCCCGTTGGGGGGCTATTCTTCCTGATTCCCTTACTCCCGATTGGTTCCAATACCCCCAAGGTGGGTATTCTCACCCCGGTGCTTATGGTACTTATGTGGACTACTCTTCGGTCCACGGATATGAGGGTATGGGTGGGAATGTAGACCCTAACTACTATGACGGTGGTTCGGGGTATGGTGGTGGTGGCTCTAGCCATGGAGGTGCCGGCTGGGGGTACTCTAGGATGGATGAGGATGAAGAGTAGGCTACTCTCCCAAGTCAATGAGGGCATTGCTTGATTTGGCTTGGGGGGTGTTCTTTCACTTGGAAATTCTCTTCCTTTTCTCTCTTTATTTGCTTTCTAGTATAGTTTTTATTTGCTTTCCTAGTGTAGTTTTTTATTGATTTCTTATATTTGAAAAATACAAAAAAATTGATAAAAATAAAAAATTCAAAAATACGTTCCAACGAATTGTAAATCATACTTCCCTGTGCCCCATACTTGAGAAAATTGTTTTTATTCTTGGTATTTGATGATGAATATTGTGGATTTGTTGGTCATGATTTGAAGTCTAATTGTTTGGATTCCTAAACATGCGTCAATTTTGTCCAACTACTTGTGAATATAGTGCTTGACTAATTGATTTGGTTAGGAAATGTGTGATACTTCCATAATTCCTGGTATGTCAATGAATTTTAGTATTGATTTGCAACTATGAGTAGTGTTTCATGACTTTTTATTATGCACATGAGAGGACGAAGGCATTCATTCTTTTAGGTAGCCTTCAGAGTATTTAGATACATTTGTTCCCTTCTTGTCACCCATGTTGTTGCTTGTGCCTTTTATTGTTTATAGCCACATTACAAGCCTTAATTGCCCCATTGGTTACTAGTCCCAAGCTTGGCTTGGGGGAGCTATTAGTGAGTGAGGTGAGGGAGTTTGTAGTGTGCACATTATTTGCACAATTTGGGTGGGTTTTGAGAAGTAATTTGTTTTTGATCATATTTTTGTTTTTATGAGTTTAAAAGTTGTATATATTTGAGAAAAGTAAAAGTGTGATGAAAAAAAAGGAAGTTCAAAGAAAAAAAGTGAGAAATTTGAAAAAAAAAGAAAGCGAACTTCTAAGAAAAAAGAGGGAAAAATGCTTGATGTTCAGATGTTCTAAGTGAAGGTTAATCAAAAGAAAGAAAAAAAAAGTTGAGTTTCGATGTAAATATTTCAAGTTATGAGTTCAAAGTTTGTTATTCACTCTTGTTCTACATTATCATATTTTTATGAGTGAAATTGTGAGTGTTGGGATTGTTATATTGTTTGGAGTATATTTGGTGTTTTGTTGTTTGGAGTTGGTTATGTTGGAGATGTGTATGATCATTATTTTTGATCATGGATTTATTAGGATTTGGCTCCCTTAATGCATAGCTTTTCTCTCACATAATCCCAAATTTATCCTACCTTTACCCTAGCCCTACATTACCAGCTTAAAAGACCTTCCGACCTTGTGCATAGAAGTTATGTAAATGTGAAAGTGTTGTTTTTCAATGCAAGTTATGACTTGACATATTTCGAGTCGACTAGTAGGATGAGCGTTCAATGTTTTTATACACACGAGAGTGTGAGTTGGGAGGGCATTGTTCACATTAAAGGGGTTGGGTGGAGAGCGATCGAGTATATTCTTTACTCGCCACATAAATGAGAGTCGAGTGTGTGAGCACTAGTCTTGAGATCTATATGCTCTTGTGGTTTGCTCTACTTGACAATTGTTGGGGAGGAAGGGTGATTAGATGAATAAGATTGATTGATGTTGAAGCATGTTTGTTTAATTTTACCTTGAATCGTTGGATTTTGATTTGTTTATTGGGGTGAAGTATGTTTTATATGTTCATTGATGAGCTCTTTGCTTAGGGACAAGCAAAGGTTTGGCTTGGGGGAGTTTGATATGTCTATTTTATATAGTGTTTTACCCCCGTCCCTTGGTCATAATTAGTAGTGTTTTTGTCCCTTTAGGGCCACTTTTATTACTAATATGTGTTTTCTAGTGTTTTCGTAGTTTTGGTTAAGTTTTGCAGGGAATTGCACCTTTGGAGCATTTTCCCGGGATTTTTATGAAGCGACTACGAGCATTGGAGGAACACGACCACTTTTGGAGCCCAAGGCCGGCTAGAGCCATCGAGCCGGTGATTAAGGGCTCGATTATTTGGATCACGAGGCAATTGGACCATGTATTCGAGACCCGAGAGCAAATATGGATTGGGCCAAGAAATCTAGCCCAATCGAAGTCCAAGCCTTGAAGATGAAGACCGGGCCCGATTGGGCAAGAATACGCCCGATCGGGCGGTTGCGCGCATGAAGGCTATCAAGGAAAGGCGCGCCCGATCGGGTGAGCGTAGGATCGATCGGGCGCGGCACTTTAGACTGGGCATAGAAAAATAGGCGGGCCCGATCGGGCGCCCCTTCGCCCGATCGGGCGCGTGTTTTTCCTAGTGTCTGATTTAGTTTAGTTAATTCTTGTTTTAGGAGAAGTATATATACGTTTTGTACGGATTATTTACTTACCTTCTTTCTCTTATACTTTCTCTCTCTACTTAGTATTTTTCTCTCTCTTAAATTCTCTCTAACTCTTGTTCTTAATTCCTTCATTAATTCCAGATTTAGTTTGGTACAATTTCTTCCCTTTTTAATTTCAGCTATTTTAATTATTTTCTTGTTTATGTTTTTAATTATTTATTTAACTGGATTAGTTATGATGATTAGTGAGTAGTTTAATTCTAGGGTTTATGGGGATCCATAATTAATATGAAGGGATAGTTTGTTATTATTGATTATTGATATTGCATGATAATTTCCTATTGAATTGTTTTAATTCTTTGTAATTAGATTATGAATCGAGCAGATGTAATTTGATTGTGAATGTTTAGCAATATTGAATTGATGAATCGAGCAGATGTTGATTTAATATTAAAGGCTATTTTTAATAGGAACTTAGGTCTAATAAATTGCGAGAGCCTGTTAGATCTATGTTGGTTAATAAATTGCGAGAGCCTGTTAATCATGTTATTTGTGCATTGTTAATTATTAATTACTTCGTTATATCCCGGAATATTAATTATTGGTGAACCTGTGACCCTAGGTTTCCTTATTATTGATTCTTTTCTCCCTAAACTCACCCTTCGTAGTATAGAATTCATACTTAAAAATATTGGTTACTTAGATAATTTAGAGTATAATAATTAATTAGAATTAAAAAGACCTGTTTCCCTGTGGAGTTCGACCCTACTTCCCTATCTACCTTAGTTAGTAATTTAGGTAATTACTTTTGATTAGGGGATACGACTTTACCCTGTCAAGTATACAAATTTTGAAAAACTGAAATCTGATTTGGAAGATGTAAGGATGGAGAAAGCTAGACTTGAGGGGGAGCTTGAGAAGGTTAGGAAAGGAAAATAACCTATTGAGTATAGAGTTCCTGAATGGATTACTAATGCTCAGAATAAAAGAACACAGGGTTTAGGTTTTAAGTAGAAGTTCTAGAAAGAAACGAAGTATGTTAATTTGCCTAGAAGTATTGTTTGTTACTTTGTGGTAATACAGGACATAAACAGGTTAAATGTCTTAAGAAAGAAAAGAGTACACAAAAGAATGAAAACTTTGTAGAGCAGATTTGGGTTATGAAAAATAATCTCACTCCTACTACACAGGAACCCAAGGAAACTTGGGTTCCTGACACTAACGTTTGATTCTTCATGCAGGTTCCAATAAGGGGGAACAACACTTGGTACATCGACAGTGGTTGTTTTAAGCACATGACTGGAGATAAATCTACATTTCTCTCACTGGATGCCTACTATGGTGGGACTGTGACCTTTGGTGATAATATGAAAGGCAATATAGTTGCTATTAGCAAAGTAGGAAGGTCAAGTTCCCATGCTATTGATAATGTATTTTTAGTCGAGGGACTCAAACACAACTTGTTAAGGATTTCACAATTTTGTCACAAAGGTAACTTTGTTAGCTTTACTTCTAATAAGTGCAGAATCATCCACAATGACACTAGGAACATAATTTTAGAAGGAACTCGGAAAGGGAACACATATGTTGTGGATCTTAACGAGGTTCTTAACAGCAGTATGACTTGTCTTAGTGTTATTGAGGATGATCCTCTATTGTGGCACAGGAGATTTGGTCATGCAAGTTTTTCTTTACTTGATAAAATTAGATCTAAGGAATTAGTGAAAGGACTTCCTTGCATTAAGTTCCTATATGACAAAGTATGTGATGCTTGCGTTAGAGGAAAATAGGCCCGAATTTCCTTTAATCCAAAAAGATGGTAAGTACTAAAAGAACTTTGGAACTTATTCGTATTGATCTCTGTGGTCCAATGAGAATCCAAAGCAGAAGTAGTAAGAGATATGTTATGGTTAATATTGATGATTATTCAAGGTTTACTTGGGTATTCTTTCTTATTAGTAAAGATGAAACATTTGATGAGTTTGTTGCTTTTGTAAAGAAAGAATAGAGAAGAACAGGTAATCCATTGGTACATCTCAGATCAGATCATGGTACAGAATTTGAAAATTCCAAGTTTGATGATTTCTGCACAGAACATGGAATGGATCATAACTTCTCTGCATCAAGAACTCCACAGCAAAATGGTGTTGTGGAATGCAAGAATAGAAGCCTTGAAGACATGGCTAGAACAATGCTGATTTCAAGCAGACTGCATAGGAACTTCTTGGCAGAAGCAGTGAACACAACTTGTTATATCCTCAACTGAGTATCTGTTAGAGCCATCACCAATAAAACTCCCTATGAACTCATTCACGGGAGAAAACCTAACATTTCTTACTTTAGATCTTTTGGTTGCAAATGCTTTGTTCATAATAATGGAAAAAGGAACTTGGGAGAGTTTGATGAACGAAGTGATGAGGTAGTTTTCTTAGGATATGCCTCTTATAGTTAAGCCTATAGAGTTTATAATAAAAGAACAATGTGTGTTGAGGAATCTGTACATGTTATATTTGATGAAACTGAACAATTAATCGATGTACAGGATTGTGATGATGATTTTGAAATTAGACTTGTACGCAAGCAGGATCCAAATGAGGAATCAACATCATTGCAGAAGCAGCACGTGGAAAAATGAAGCAAATGCAAAAGCAAATGAAGCATCTACATTGGAGAATGCAATAGGAACTCCACAAGTTCCAGAATAAAATGAAGTTAATGAGGAAGTTCCTGAAGAAGTTCAAATTGAGAATCAAGTTGAAGTTCCTACTGAAGAACAAGTCAATAACAATGAAGAAATACTGTATCCAATCAAAGAATTTACACCAAAACCTTGGAAACATCAGAAGTCACATCTAGTGGATGCAATCATGAGCGATATCACAAAAGGAACTCAGACCAGATCTCAGCTTAGGAACTTCTGTGCATTCTATTCATTCCGATCTTCTTTGAAACCTAATAACTATATTGAAGCTTTAACTGACGCTGACTAGATTAACGCTATGCAAGCTGAACTTAATGAGTTCGAAAGGAACAAAGTTTAGCATATGGAAACTAGACCTAAACAGAAGAAGACAATTGGATTAAAATGGGTGTTTAGGAACAAGTTAGATGAACATGGTATTATTTTTAGGAACAAGGCTAGACTTGTTATACAAGGTTTCAATCAACAAGAATGAATCGACTATGAAGAAACATTTTCTCATGTAGCCCAGTTAGAAGCTATACGCTTACTTATTGCTTTTGCTGCTTACATAGGATTTAGGTTGTACCAGATGGTCATTAAATGTGCATTTTTAAATGGATTTTTGATGAAGAAGTCTATGTGGAACAACCTCCTGGATTTGAGAATCCAAAGTTTCCAAAACATGTCTATAATCTTGACAAATCCCTTTATGGATTGAAGCAAGCTTCATGGTATGTGTAGGCGTCGCTCGAAGTGCACCTATGTAAAAGCATGGTGTGAATATGCTTGGCACTCTTAGGAAGTGTGAATTGACATATACGATTAGGGACAAGGAAAGTAGGGAGCCACCAACAAGTTTTTAAGGAACTTGTAAACCGTTCACGGATCATAAAAGGCAACCACGATAAAGGGACAATGAAGGCAACAACGATTGACCCGTGAAGGTTACACCCCATTCATAATCCATGAGATTACTAACTCCATGTGGTTCGGAACCACGAAAGGAGGATTGGGGATGATGGTACGAAGTGATTCATGGAGTCACATTCGCCCGTATTGGCCTTTACTCGATTCTTATAGTGAAAAGTGATTCCTGCGATCAGAAAGGCATACAAACAAAATATTCAATTCGCTCCAAACTATTATTAAGCCAAATTAGTTGAATATTAATGCAACATATAATTCTAAAATATTAGTGATCACTTAAATTAATAAAAATATTAAAAAGGAACCTAAACCGGTTGTCCAAATTGTCTTATTAGGCGTGATTTTCAATTACATATTCCCTTTAACATGCAATATGGTGATCACAATAATAGAACAAACATTATTATTGGAAGCAATTCAACAATAATAATGTTAGTCAAATCAAATATAAAATTAACCTAATCATGATACTAGCAATATTAAAAAAAATAAGAGTAATTAAATTAATTAATTACTCACATTCTGCGCGTTCCTTTAAATTGCTACATCATGAATAAACTGTTAGTAACTTCAATAAAAATATAAAGCAAGTGAAAATTAAATTAAATAAATATAGATTTGATTTGGTCCAAACCCTCAGTTATTTATACATTTGACGCCTTAGTTTAAGGACGGAACCTCGGGTTTAGTATAGACTCCTTGGAGTGCTGAAGGGAAGAATGGTGTAATTAGGAATATAGGTTTAAGGCTTAGAATATCGGAGAAAGAGAAGAGAAAGATTTTTGGTGTAAAAGAGAGAAAGAGAGAATGATTTGATGATCAAGCTTGTTGATGATCGAAAAAGGGGTGATATGACCTCTAATTATAGAGAAAAAAAGAGGGGTCGAAAAAACAAGATAAGATCCGAATTAAATCGAAATAAAGCTCGATAGACAGCAGTTTTTGCGGTTATTGTTTTTATCATATCTTTTGATCCAGAAATCGGAATAAGATAAATAAGATATCGTTGGAAAGCTCTTGAAGTCTAATTTCTAATCCAATTAGAATCAGATTAAAATACTTTGTAGAATATAAGGTATGGCCGAAGTAGTGAGACGGTGTCAGTTTTGGATAGAGTTTGACATTTAATTCATATCTTTTCCGTTATAGCTCGGAATTGATATTATAATATATCATTGGAAAGTTAATTTCAAGGGATATTGAACTATATAAAATTTGGATAAAAACTATGAGGCACGAAAATAATATCTGTCTATCTTTGAACATCTTTCAATTCGGATAGAAATAAGATTTTCAAAAAGAAAAGTTTTATTCAATTTCAAACTCTTTAATCTTATCTTTTCAAAAAGGATAAATAAGATCTTTTAGAAACTTGTAGATTCTTCCAATTAATCCTAATTGGTTTAGGAATGGGATTAAATAATTTGGACCCCCCACATGATCATTGGGTCGTAGGTAAGGTGGGCTTAGGTTCGGTTTGGGCTCAATTTAATATTTTGGCCATAACTTATTCGTTATAACTCGGATTTGGGCTTATAATATATCGTTGGAAAGCTCTTTTAAATTTCCATCCAACTATTCAATCTTTGGACCCAGATTATGGACCAAAATGGAATACACGTTTTTATAAAAAGGACACGAAATGATTGATTTTAAAGGACACGAAATGAATTATTTTGGGTTTAAAGGCACGAAAAGAGGAAAATAGGTTATTGTTTGGGGAAATGGGCTAGGAATTGGGTTGGTTTATGAAATGGAAATATGGATTTAAGCACTCCAAGATTAAATACTCAACCCGACCAATAATGGCGGTGAAAGGTTGTTCATCATCGGGTTTAGTTTTGGGGAGACATTTTTAGGTATCTACAGAATCCACCACTTTGACTGAGTTTGTAGAAACATTAGTTTCAAAAACAATAGTTCAAGTAGTTGTTAGGGACGGAGAATGATTTAAAACGTTCTGCGATCCTAAATCACTCTGTATACGCCGATACCTGCAAAAAAATGTTAGTTCCACAGATAAAAGAGTAAAGGGATAGAACGCTTATCTGACACCAATGTATCGGTAAAAAATGAGTTTGGTATTTTCTTATGTTTGAAGTAATCCATCGGATGACGTTTGTTGAAATGCTTTCCATGCTTGAGGAAATCCGACAGATGAGTTTGTAGCTTTCTAAGCCTGAAGAAACCTACCGGATGACACCTTCCATGCTTGAGGAAAGTCAACATATGATTTTTGCGTTTTTCTATGCTTGAAGAAATCCATCGATAATGCTTTCCAAGCTTGAGGAAAGCCGACAAAGGAATTTGGCGGTTTCTATGCTTGAAGAAATCCACCGGATAATACTTTCCATGCTTGAGGAAAGTCGATAGATGATGAGATTGCAAGTCTCTGTGTATTTGAGAACCTTGCGTCATGAAATAATGGTGGTTCGATTGTCCCCGAACGTGGGCTTTAGATGGTCCGCTTGTCCCCGGACGTGGGTTGTAGTTGGTTCGCTTGTCCCCGAACGTGGGCTGTAAATGGTTCGCTTGTCCCCGAACGTGGGTTGTAGATGGTCCGCTTGTCCCCGGACGTGGGTTGTAGATGGTCCGCTTGTCCCCGAACGTGGGCCGTAGTTGGTCCATTTGTCCCCGGACGTGGGCTGTAGATGGTCCGCTTGTCCTCGGACGTGGGTTGTAGTTGGTTCGCTTGTCCCCGAACGTGGGCTGTAGATGAGACTTGCAAAAATAAATTTTCCAATGGACTCGTATATATTGTGATTGACTTGACCACTGACTTGACCAAGTTTGACTTGATGTGACATTACATGTGTTTGACTTGTTAGTGTGTGTGTGTATATTTGTGTGTGCAGACAAAAGCAAACGAAGATGCAAAAGCAAAAATTTTCCGTCAATTTTTGTCATGAGTGGAGGGTACTGACTTTCTCCCGAAAAAGAAAGATGTGAAAACTGAACTTTTATTTTCGAACTTCTCTCGATAAGAAAATTTTTGAAAAAGTTTTTTTTAAACTTCCCCAAAAAGAAAAGACGCGAAAAAAGGAAAGCGAAAAAAGGAAAGAAGTTTTGAGCTTCCTCGTTGAGCAAGACAAAATGAATCGCATGGATTGAATTTCTTTTCTTGAAAGTAATGTATGCATGATGCATGCTCTTAGGCTAGGAGGCTAAGTAAAATTACATCATGTGACACAATAGATGAATGAACTTAGGTCATGGAGCTAAGCATCATATATGGTGTAAAGAAGCGATCTTGAACATCACTTAATCCTTGAAGCTAAGCACGTATGTAGATGAAGTGATTATTGCATAATGAACGTTGCTTAGGTCAAGGAGCTAGGTACGATATGATTTTATGATTACAAATCAAGACGATATGCTTTTTATGATTACAAATCATTGATATATAAATGTTGTTCAACACATTATGTGATGCATGAAACAATGAACATTGCTCGGGTTAGGAAGCTAAGCAAGTACACAACGTTTCTTCTAATTTCTTTCGTCTTCCTTCTCTCTTTCATTTTCACTGTTTCATTCGAGAGCCGAAACCCTCACTTCACTCTCTTTCTCCATTTTCCCACCACTAGAGCCGCCACCGTTGCCGGCCACTAGACCCGCCCTTCTCTTTCTCCCCTGACATGCTCTTTCTCCCTTGTCCTTCTATTTCTCTGTTCAATTTCAAGTGGGTTTCTCTCTTAATTAGAGGGTTGTGAAGATCTTGAAGCTAAGCCGCGCCACCACCTTAAGCTCGCCGCGCCACAGCCCTAAGGTCGCCGCGCCACCGTGCTTCTGCTGCCCTACGGTCGCCGCGCCACCTGCTCCTGCTGCCCTCCTCCACCACCGAGCTAATTTCCTCACTAATTTCAAGGTTTTCCTTTTTTTTTATTTCACAATTATTTTCTAATTATGTACTTATATTAATGTGTTTTGCATGTTGAATCATTGTTTGCAAATTAAAATTTAGGTTTGAATATAATTATACTCCAATTTTTCTCAATTTTAGGTTGTTTTATTGGGAAATTGTGAAAATATTTGTGATTTTTGTCAATTAGTTGGATTTTATTATGTTTTAATGGTTAATTTATTTGTTTTGGTGGATAATTTTGAATTAATTATAGAATATATATTAACCTTGGTACTTAAATAGTTGAAATTTGGTATGTTACTTTTAATGGTTAATTTGAAGTTGTTTTGATGGGTTATTTTGAATAAGTTAGCGATTAGAAACCTTGTTATTAAATTAGTTGAATTTTGGAATGTTTAAATGGTTAATACTAAATTGTTTTGATGGCTATATTTGAATAAATAAGAGATTAGTTACCTTGTTACTAAAGTAGATGAATTTTGGAATGGGTGAATGGTTACTTTTAAGTTGTTTTGATGGGTAATTTTGAAAAATTAGAGATTAGTAACCTTGTTAGTTTAGCAATTTTAAATAAATTAGATGAATTAAAGTAGTGAATACATAGTTTATCAATTGTTAGATGAATTAAAGTAGTGAAAATATTTGTGATTTTTGTCAATTAGTTGGATTTTATTATGTTTTAATGGTTAATTTATTTGTTTTGGTGGATAATTTTGAATTAATTATAGAATATATATTAACCTTGGTACTTAAATAGTTGAAATTTGGTATGTTACTTTTAATGGTTAATTTGAAGTTGTTTTGATGGGTTATTTTGAATAAGTTAGCGATTAGAAACCTTGTTATTAAATTAGTTGAATTTTGGAATGTTTAAATGGTTAATACTAAATTGTTTTGATGGCTATATTTGAATAAATAAGAGATTAGTTACCTTGTTACTAAAGTAGATGAATTTTGGAATGGGTGAATGGTTACTTTTAAGTTGTTTTGATGGGTAATTTTGAAAAATTAGAGATTAGTAACCTTGTTAGTTTAGCAATTTTAAATAAATTAGATGAATTAAAGTAGTGAATACATAGTTTATCAATTGTTAGTTCGATGAATGATGTGTTTTAGCTTATAAATAAATTAATTAATTGACATGTTATGAGAAAGAAATAGTACATTCATAATATTTAACCTAATTTTTGTTTATTGTTTTTTTAGATTTGTGAATTGAAGCACGAGTTTAGCTTGAGGACTACATATTGAGCTCAAGTGGGTAGTTGCTATATTGGTATGACTTATAAACTTTACTAAGCTATATTTCTTTCTATTTATCTATTTAATAAAAGTTTATTCATGAAATTGCAACTTGTGTATTGTTTAATTGCAAATAAATACAACCATATATAGAATACTTGCATCATCATATGCCTAGATACCCGTTCAAGGCTTTCTCATTAGGAGAAAGCCTTGAATAGTCCCCGGTTGGGACTGTTCTTGAATGTGTACTCTCACTTAGATGGTGAATGTATGTTTTCTTTTCGATTTTAAGGAACATCTTGGCCTACCATTTCCTCACTATGTTCTCTGGGTACATACGTGGGTAATTAATTATCTAAATCGTGTACTTGGAGAACTAGGGGGAAATGCTGTCGGATTTTCCTTAAAATTGAAAAGTTGACATACATTCACTAGTGAGAGTAGACATTCAAGGATGGGTTAGGTTGGAGTGATAAGGACCCTTTGGAAACATGCATTTTTTCACTATATGAATGGTATACTCACGTTTTGTACTTGAATTTGATTTACATAAAATATGTATCAATTACACATTATTCATTATATATTGCTATATATGTTTAGAGACAATTTACTAAATGGAGAAGGATTGTGGTTGGATGTATGGTAGACGCGATACATTGGAATTTTGGAATGGGGTTCAAGAGTTTTGCGAGAGGGCTTTAGCTTATCAACGCAAATTGGGTGGCAAAGGCCTTTATTGTCCTTGTGTTGATTGTAATTATGTGAATGTGGTCGATAGTGTTGAAATCATTAGAGATTATGTATTATGTCGTGGGTTTAGGCATTTATACCATGTGTGGATTTGGCACGGAGAAAGTGGAGAGTACAGTGGGGATCTTGATCAGAATGATGTGCATGTTAGAAGCAATGAGATTCATGTGGACGAGGAATACAAGAATGATGACTATATTGTTGATAATGGTGAGGATGGAGCCGATGATGATCAGGCGGATGAGGTCAAGGATGAACAAGTGGATGAGATGTTGCATGGTGATGAAGGTGGAGTGTTTGAGTTATTATCGGAGGCTTCCAAAAAGCCTTTGTATCCTGGGTGCAAAAAATACTCCAAACTATCAGCCGTGCTAACACTTTTCAACATTAAGTCGAAGCATGGGTGGACGGACATTAGTTTTACTTCTTTGTTGACCGTATTAAGTGATATGTTGCCTGATGGGAATGAAATTCCTGAGTCTTACTATTACGCAAAGAAGCTCATGTGTCCCTTTGGTTTGGAGTATAAGAAGATACATGCATGTCCTAATGACTGTATTCTGTATCGAAAAGAGTATGAACAATTGCAGGAGTGTCCACGATGCAAGCGGTCACGCTACAAGCGCATGAGTTGAAATCTTGGTACGGAGGGACCTCCTGCTAAGGTGTTGTGGTATCTTCCCATTATTCCAAGGTTTAAGCGTCTGTTCTCAATACCAAAAGATGCTAAAAACTTGAGGTGACATGCAGAGGGAAGAAAGAAAAATAGAATGCTAATGCATCCAGCTGAATCTCCATAGTGGAAGAACATTGATTTGAAGTTTCAGAAATTTGGTGATGAAGTCAGAAATTTAAGGCTTGGGTTGTGCACGGACAGGATGAATCCATTTGGCACTCTTAGTACCCAACACGACACATGGCCGATACTTTTTGTGATTTATAGTTTGCCTCCTTGGCTGTGCATGAAACGTAAGTATGTAATGATTTCATTGCTAATAACGGGGCCTAGGCAACCTGGAAACGACATAGATGTTTACCTTGCACCTCTTATTGACAACTTGAGAAAGATGTGGGACGAAGGGGATTTTGTTTTCGATGCTCATTAGAACGAGATGTTCACATTGCGTGCATCCCTTATGTGGACCATGAATGACTTCCCTGCATATGGAAAATTTATGTGGGTACAAGGTCAAAGGGAAAAAAGCATGCCCCATATGTATTAATGACACATCAAGCGTATACCTTACTCATTCTCA
Source organism: Chenopodium quinoa (assembly GCF_001683475.1). Lineage (NCBI taxonomy): Eukaryota > Viridiplantae > Streptophyta > Magnoliopsida > Caryophyllales > Amaranthaceae > Chenopodium > Chenopodium quinoa. The sequence continues at coordinate 1,453,745 of NW_018744633.1, read as the reverse complement.
CAAAGATGTCTACTTGCGGACTTGAAGGTTCCTTAGGCGTGATCACCCGTACCATAGGTAGAAAAAGGCTTTTGATGAAACAGTGGAAGAGGATACTGCGCCTAGACCATTGACTGGTGCTGAGATTTATGCTCGGGTAAAAGGGATACGAACGGTGTTTGGAAAATCAGAAAAAACTGTGGTCTCAGCCGCTCTGTTTAAGAAAGAATCAATCTTTTGGAAGCTTCCGTACTGGAGAGAACATGACGTTAGGCACTGTCTTGATGTAATGCATATAGAGAAGAATGTGTGTGATGCTCTTTTGGGAACGCTTATGATTATCCAAGGCAAAACAAAGGACGGAAAGGGTGCACGGTTAGATGAAGGTTAGAAAGGGGAAGGAACCGAGAAAAGAAGATGAAAATGTTTCGAAAAAAGGGAAGGAGAAGAGAAAGGGAAAGGGAAAGGCCAAAGATGCGTCAAAGATGAAAGTTGAGGGTAAAGGGAAGGATGAAAATAATTATTTACCCCCGGCTTGTTATACATTTTCAAGGGTAGAAAAACGTATGTTTTGTGCATGTCTGTACGACATTAAGGTCCCATCGGGGTACTTATCTAACATGAAAATATTTGTAACCTTGAATGGAGAATTAAAGCTGAAAAGTATGAAATCCCATGATTGTCACATTATGATGCAAGTATTCCTACCGATTGCAATCCGTGGTATTCTACCGAAGCACGTGAGGGAAGCGATTACAAGCCTTTGTTCGTTTTTCAATACAATTTGTAGCAAAGTGCTTGATCCTTATACACTAGATGCTTTGCAGCCAAGGCAGCAGGCTGCCGGGGCTGCTGCAGCCTCGGCAACCTGCTGCCAGGGCTGCTGCAGCCTCGGCAGGCGGCTGCTAGGGTTGCTGCAGCCTCAGCATCAGCCTGCCGGGGCTGCTGTGGCCTCGGTGGGGGCTGCATTTGCTGTTCCGGCAGCGGGGGCAGCTCCCTTGGCTGTTCCGGCCTCGGCGGAAGTTGCAAATTTTTAAAAAAAATATTTTTAGCCATTTTTTTTCTCAATTCACTCGGCGGAATGGCGTCTCACATGCCTATTTTCTTCATTTATTAACTTATGAACTTATTCTTTCTCAAACCATATCATAATTACATATTTATAAGTGAGTGTGACTTGAAATGACATAAAAGAAGCTAATTTCTAAGTTTTTTGCTCCATTTCATCAAAATAAAGCCATTTAGAGCCTAAATGGCTTCTCACATGCCTATTTTCTTCATTTCTCAACTTATGAACTCATTCTTTCTCAAACCATCTCATAATTACATATTTATAAGTTAATGTGAGTTAAAATAACGTAAAAGAAGCAAATTTCTAAGTTTTTGGGTCCATTTCATCAAAATAAACCCATATTGGGCAAAATGGCTTCTCACTTGCCTATTTTCTTCATTTCTCAACTTATAAACTTATTCTTTCTCAAAACATCTCATAATTACATATTTATAAGTGATTGTGACTTGAAATGACATAAAAGAAGCTAAGGGTTCGTTTGGCATTGTCGTGGTTTTCAGTTTTTTTGGTTTTTTGTATTTTAAAAGTGTATGATATATGTCATATAATGAACAAAAAATTAGTCAAACTTATTATAATCATGTTAATTTTGAAAACTAACAATAGAAAAGTGAAAACACAATTTTCTTGTTTCTTGTTTCCTGTTTTTGGTTTTTTGTTTTCAAAAAGCTGAAAACTGAAAACAAAAAACAATGCCAAACAAGCCCTAAATTCTAAGTTTTTGGGTCCATTTCATCAAAATAAAGCCATTTTGACTGAAATGGCTTTTCACTTGCCTATTTTCTTCATTTCTCAACTTATAAACTTATTCTTTCTTAACCATCTCATAATTACATATTTATAACTGATTGTGAGTTGAAATTACATAAAAGAAGCAAAGTTTTAAGTTTTTGGGCCCATTTCATCAAAATAAAGCCATTTTGAGCCAAAGTGGCTTCTTACATGCCTCTTTTCTTCATTTCTCAACTTTTAAACTTATTATTTCTAAAACCATCTCATAATTACATATTTTTAAGTGACTGTGACTTGAAATGATGATATGTCCAATTTATATAGTGTTTTACCCCCGTCCCACGGTCATAATTAGTAGTGTTTTTGGCTCTCTAGAGCCACTTTTATTACTAATTTGTGTTTTCTAGTGTTTTCATAGTTTTAGTTGTATTTTACAGGAAATTGCACTCTTGGAGCATTTTTCCGGGTTTTCATGGATCAACTACGGAAGCTAGAAGGTCACGACCACTCTTGAAGCCCAGGATCGGTGAGAGCCGATGATTAAGGGCTCGGTATGAGATACCAGGGCTATTGGATCGATTAATCAAGACATGATGAGGAAACTTAGATTGGGCCGAGGAATTGAGCCCAATCGGAATCCAAGCCTCGAAGAAGAAGACCGGGCCCGATCGGGCAAGCATACGCCCGATCAGGCGGCTGCACGCATAAGAACCCTTAAAGAAGAGGCGCGCCCGATCGGGTGAGTGTAAGCTCGATCGGGCGCGGCACACCAGCATCGGGCAAGGCAAAAAGGCGGGCCTGATCGGGCGCGTGTTTTTCTCAGAGCTGATTAGATTAGTTTTAATTTTTGTTTTGAGGAATGTTTAAGTACGAATTATATATGTAATTTTGGATTACCTTCTTCTTTAGACTTTCTCTCTCTACTTAGGATATTTCTCTCTCTTAAATTCTCTCTCAACTTTTGTTCTTAATTACTTTCATTAATCCAGATTTCTTTTGGTAACAATTTCTTCTCTTTTAATTTCAGCTATTTTATTTACTTCTTTGATTATGCTTTGCTTTATTTATTTGATTAGTTTAGTTATGATGATGCTTGAGTAGTTTTATTTCTAGGGTTTATGGGGATCCAATAAATTATATGAAGGGGTAATTTTGTGATTGTTAATTATCAATGCTTGGTTAATTTCCTATTGATTGATTTAATGCTATGCAATTAGATTTGGCAAGATTTAATTGTATGAGTTTAACAATATTAATTCGAGATTCGACAGATGAGAATTGATGTTTAAGCTTAGTTTCAATAGGCGGACTAATTTATAAATGGTTAAGTTGAGATTCGACAGATGAGATTTAATACTGGTAAATTAACTCTGTGATTATAATACATAGCAAAAGCCCTTTACAATCTGATTAATCAATGCTTGATGATTGCTTATTATGATTTTCCCTGGAATATTGTTATTAGTGAACCTATACCCTAGGTCTTTTAATTTTTGATTTTTCCCTACTTTATTTCTTTCAACCTTATTCTTCGTAGTATAGAATTTATTCACAATAATATTGGTTACTTAGATAACTTAGATTATAATAATTAATTAGGAGTAGAGAAAGACTTGTTTCCCTGTGGAGTTCGACCCTACTTCCCTATCTACTTTAGTTAGAGGACTTAGGTAATTACTTTTGATTAAAGGATACGACTTTACCCTGTCAAAATTTGGCGCCGTTGCCGGGGAAACGGTTTTATTTTTATTTTCTGATTATTTTTTGTAGTCTAGATTATCCTCTTTTGTCTCAGAGAACGTTAGTTCTTTGAGGCAATTCTCATATTTGTCTTTTAGTTCCTTGTTTATGCCCAGGTGTTCCAGATCAGGTTACATCCCATTCGATCCTGAGATCGAGCGCTCTTTTCATAGGCAAAGGAAAATCTATAGACAAATTCTGGCGGGTTCCGAGGAGGATAACAGTCGAAGAGATCCTCCCTCTGATTCTAGTGACCCAGATATTCCTTCAGATTCAGAATCAGAGATGACGGCCTAGAAGAAACTCAGTGACTACTCGCAGCCGAAGCTCACAGATTTCCCGCACCTTACTCCCACTCCGGCACTAGATGGAGTTCAGTTCAAAATCAAGACCCAATTTATCACTATTGATAGAGAGGAAGCAATTTAGTGGAGCTAAGGGTGAAGATCCTAATCTTCACATCGCAGATTTCTGCCAGTATTGTAACACCATTAGACAAGCCGGGGTCACGCAGGACCAAATCAGGGAGATTCTTTTTCCTTTTTCATTAAGTGGAAAAGCTAAATTATGGTTTAATGGTTTGAATATAATTGCACTTGGTATTACTGACTGGGAAACTCTTACTTTAAATTTCTATAATAAATACTATCCTGTAGAAAGAACAGCGGTACTAAGGAGTGCAATTCAGAACTTCGCTCAAAAGGCTGATGAAACGCTATATGAGGCTTGGGAGAGGTTCAAGGATCTACAGAGAGAGTGCCCCCACCACAATCTAGCACAACGGCAATTGATCGAAGCATTCTACAATGGACTTGGAAATTCTTCTAGATCAGTGCTAGATTCTGCAGCCAATGGGAGGTTCATGAATTTAAATGTGGACGCGCAGGACAGGTTATCGAAGACATGGCAATACACAATTCCCAATAAGGGAATCCGAGAGGGTTTGCAAATAAAGGAAAACATAATGTCGATTCCGTATCCTTTTTGCAAGCTCAATTAACATCTATTTGTCAAAAATTAGATAATCTTACTGTTGCTCCTAACTCTGTAGCTAATGTTTCTGTTGTTGCTAACAATTAAGATTTTTGTGAAAATTATGGAATTGTAGGGCATTGGGAGCAAGATGTTAGGAGCTCTATAGAATAAGTTAATGCCTTTCAAACCTATAGGCAGAATAACCCATATTCCAATTCCTACAATGCCGGTTATAGGGACCATCCATATCTTTCATACCGGAGCACCAATGTGCAAAACCCTCCACCTCCACAACAACCACAACAGCAAACCCCACCACAACAAAAATATTATCATCCTAATTCCGGCCAGAAAAGCCAAGCATCACCCTCATCATCTTCCGACCCTGCTATGACAGAAATTAGAGCAATGCTTGCTAATATGCAAAAGCATATGGAGAGTAGGGATGCGCAAATTGAATCCATTTTAGCCCATAATAAAATCATGGACAATCAAATTGCACAACTTTCATCTACCCTACAATCCCGTCAGCAGGGAGCTCTACCATCACAACCTATCCATCCTACAGATCATGCCAATAAAATCACTCTAAGGAGTGGTTCACATTATGATGGACCTCCTATGCCAAAGGAAGATAGACTAGTTCCTGATCTAGATTCCTCTATACCAAACGCTAATCCTGCTAGCCCTGCAGGGCTACAAATAGATACTAACTCTACTAATGTTTCTGTGCAGGGTAAATCGCAGGATAAGGGAGGAGATGTGCAGAGCCCGGTTATCAAACTTCCATTCCCTAATAGACAACTGAAGAGTAAGTTTGATAAACAATTCGGTAAGTTTTTAGAGCTTGTGAAAAACCTGCAGGTAACAATTCCTTTTACTGATTTAATCACTCAAGTTCCTGCTTATGCTAAATTTATGAAACACATTCTGACTAGGAAAAGGACCTTTAATGAAGTAGAAACTGTAGCTTTCACAGAGGAGTTTAGCGCTTTATTGCAAAACAAATCCCCTCCTAAATTAAAGGATCATGGTAGTTTTTCTATCCCTTGTCATATAAGGAATGTTTTTATTGATAAAGCTTTGTGTGATTTGGGTGCTAGTGTCAGTGTCATGCCATCGTCTGTCTATGCTAAACTTAATATGGGAGAATTAAAAGTTACTAATATAACTTTGCAAATGGCTGATCGTTCGGTAAAATACCCTTTAGGTATTTTAGAGGACGTCCCTGTCAGAGTTGGCAAATTTTTTATTCCTGTTGATTTTGTTGTGTTAGACATGGCAGAGGATACGCAAATACCCATTATATTAGGTAGGCCTTTTCTCCATACTGCAGGAGCAATTATTGATGTTAAAAATGGTAAACTAACCCTTTTTGTAGGTGACGACAATGTTACTTTTAATTTAGGGAAATTTTTGAAAGGGCCTATGCTAGAGGAAAATTGTTTTTATATTAATGTAATTGATATAATGGACAATATTTGTGATGATAGCTTGCCACAGGTTCTTGCGAGGGATCCTCTAGAGGAAGTTCTCTGCGGGAATTTATCTAAAGACAATGCAAGCGTTTGGGGTAATGAGGTACAAGATATTGAAAAGGCTCTTCCCTTAAAAGAGTTAAGCCCCAAGGAAACAATGAAGGTGGTAAATTTAGTTTAGGAATCAAAACCTGCAGAGGTCTCTCCCTTCTCATTTAAAATATATTTTTCTTGATGAACAGGAACTATACCTCGTGATCATCAGTACTGCACTTACTGACTTACAAACTTCCCAACTTCTAGGGGTTCTCAAAACCCATAAGAAGGCTATTGGGTACATTATTGATGATCTCAAGGGTATTAGCCCTGATTTTTGTATGCACAGTATACATCTAGAGGACAACTATAAGCCCTGCATTCAACCCCAACGAAGATTAAATCCGAACATGCAGGAGGTAGTCAAGAAGGAGGTTATGAAATTACTCGATGCAGGTATTATCTATCCTATTTCTGACTCCAAATGGGTAAGTCCTGTGCAGGTAGTGCCAAAAAAGGGTGGGATGACTGTGATAACCAATGAAAAAAATGAATTAATTCCCAATGGAACTATCACAGGGTGGCGTATGTCCATTGATTATCGTAGATTAAATATCGCCACTAAAAAGGACCACTTCCCTCTTCTCTTTATCGATCAAATGCTTGAGAGGATAGCTAATCATAAATTCTTTTGCTATTTGGATGGGTATTCGGGATTTTTCCAAATTTTTGATTCACCCTGAAGATCAGGAAAAGACTACTTTTATGCCCTTATGGCACTTTTGCTTATCGTAGAATGCCCTTTGGTTTATGTAGTGCACCCACTACCTTTCAGCGTTGTATGATGAGCAATTTTTCTGATTTCATAGAGTCTATTATGGAAGTCTTTATGGATGATTTTAGCGTGTATGGTTCCTCATTTGATTCATGCTTAATTAATCTCGCTAAAATTTTGAAAAGATGTGAAGAGTGCAATTTAGTTCTAAATTGGGAAAAATTTCACTTTATGGTGACAGAGGGAGTAAATCTAGGTCATATTGTATCTATTAAGGGCATACAAGTAGACAAAGTTAAGGGAGTTAGAAGTTTCTTGGGTCATGCGGGGTTTTATCTCCGCTTTATCAAAGATTTTTCTAAAATTGCTAAACCACTAACTCAGCTTTTGCTCAAGGATGCTCCTTTTATTTTTACTGACGAGTGTCTTGAGGCTTTCAACAGGATTAAGCAGGCTTTGATATCAGCACCCATCATATGTGCTCCCGATTGGAACCTTCCTTTCGAGATCATGTGTAATGCAAGTGACTTTGCGCTAGGAGCCGTGCTCGGACAGAGAAAGAACAAGGTTTTGCATGCTATTTATTATGCAAGCAAAACTTTGGATGAGGCCCAAGTCAACTATGCCACTACGGAAAAGAAGCTTTTTGGTGTTATTTATGCTTTAGAAAAATTTAGATGATATCTTGTTGGTTCTAAAGTCATTGTTTTCATTGACCATGCAGCATTAAAATACTTGATAGCTAAGGCGGAATCAAAGCCAAAGCTACTCCGATGGGTTCTCTTGCTCCAAGACTTTAACATAGAAATAAAAGATAAAAAGGGAGCAGAGAACGTAGTGGCAGACCACTTGTCACGTGTCAGGTATGATGAGGGTAAGGATTCTCTACCTATAGATGATTATTTCCCTGATGACAACCTCTATGCAGTTGTAGAGCGACACCCATGGTATGCGGATTTTGCTAATTATTTAGTGGGCGGTACTCTACCTCTTGACTTGTCCTACCAACAAAAAAAGAAATTCCTTTCTGATGTTAAACATTATTTTTGGGATGATCCTTTTTTGTTTCGTGAGTGTGCAAATAGATTGTTTCGCAGGTGTGTTCCCGAATGGGAAGTCCACGGTGTGCTTAATAGTTGCCACACCTCACCATATGGAGGACATCATGGCCCCACTAAAACGGTGGCCAAGATTAATGAGTTGGGATTCTATTGGCCTACAATGTTTAAGGATGCTAACATTTTTGTGAAGGCTTGTGACTCTTGTCAGAGGACTGGCAACATCTCGCGGAGGCATGAGATGCCCCAAAAAGGAATTTTAGAAGTTGAAATTTTTGACGTTTGGGGTGTTGACTACATGGGACCGTTCCCTTCTTCAAAATGGAACCGTTATGTTCTTGTCGCCGTCGACCATGTATCCAAGTGGGTTGAGGCCATCGCCACTCCTACCAATGATGCCAAGGTGGTCCACAGACTTTTCAAGAAGACCATCTTTCTAAGATTTGGCGTACCTAGAGCAATAATAAGTGACGGAGGATCTCACTTTCATGAACGGAAGTTAGACACCCTCCTTAAAAAGTATGGTGTCTACCATAGGACAGGTTTAGCCTACCACCCCCAAACTAGTGGCCAAGTTGAGGTTTCTAACCGTGAGATCAAGGCCATTATAGAGAAGGTGGTGGCAAAGTCAAGGAAAGATTGGAGTGACAAGTTGGACGACACCCTATGGGCGTACAGAACTGCATTCAAGACCCCTATAGGTACTACTCCGTATAGACTTGTGTACGGCAAAGCATGTCATCTCCCGGTCGAATTGGAAAATAAGGCATATTGGGCTATTAAGGAGCTCAATTTAGATGCCAAACTAGCGGGAGAAAAAGAGGTTACTTCAACTTAATCAACTTGATGAGTTTAGGTTGACGGCCTATGATAGTGCTCGAGTCTACAAAGAGAAGACGAAGAAGTGACACGACAAGATGATCCTTCCGAGAGAATTCAAGGAGGGTGATAAAGTGTTACTATTCAACTCTCGACTTAAAATTTTCCCAGGAAAGTTAAGGTCAAGGTGGTCGGGTCCTTTTATTGTAAAAAGGGCCAATAAATTCGGTTCTGTGGAGGTTTTCGACGAACATGGTAACGAGTTTAAGGTTAATGGCCAAAGACTCAAGCTATATCATGAGGGGGCTACAATTGGTGTAGTTGAATTACTTCACCTAAGCGGTTCCAATTCACTCTGAGTTTCACTGTGGTAAGAGGGTCGTGCGGGACCTAGATAAACCAACGCTTTGCGGGAGGCAACCCGTATTTCTTGCTTTCTAGACTAATTCTTTATTTTATTTTTATTTTTACTTTTTCTTAGAGAGTTGAGGAGAGTGAATTTTACCTTTTATGAGTGTTTTGTAAAGGTTTTAGATCACAAAGTACGGAGGTTTCAAGAGAAAAAAATAGGCGAAGAAAGAGAAGCTCCAGGCCTGGGTACGGGCCCGATCGGGCGAGCCTCGCCCGATCGGGCGCACACCTAAGGTCAGAACTGAAGAAAAATTCGCTCGATCGGGCAAGGAGGCCCGATCGGGCGCGCAATATTGATTTTATCGGAGCGTAATTTCACCCGATCGGGCAAGGAGTCCCGATCGGGCGCGCAAGTCAGGGAAGAAATCAAGGGAAATTTCACCCGATCGGGCGAATCCGCCCGATCAGGCGGAATTTTGGAGCTATCGAGTGCCACAAAAATAAATATCGGGCAAAGCTCGCCCGATCGGGGGAGCAAAGGGCAATTTCCAGGTTTGAGTTGCGCCCGATCGTGCAGAGGTCACCCGATCGGGCGCGCACTTTACAAATTCCCCTGAACTACCTTCGCCCGATCGGGCGCGCCTTTTTAGTCCGAGGTTTTACACCCCCTTCTCCCTTTCTCTTTTCTTTTTCTTCCTTACTTCTTCTTTATCCTTCACACTTTCTCTCTCTAAAACCTCCATTTTCAAACCTTCAACTACGCCTTCAATCCAAGGTCTCCTCAAATTCACCCATCAAAACCTCAAATTTCTTACATATTCTTAATCCTCACACCTTCCTCTACATTTTCCACCCATTTTCTCCCACTTTCTCTCATACTTCCTTCAAACCCTTAGAGAGAGAAAGCTCCAAATACCCAAATTTTCCACATACAATGGCTTTAAAGCGTTTAAGGACACAAAGGGGTGAAAGTTCAAGGGCACAACAACCCATGGTCAACCCAGAGCTTTAAGTACCGGGATGGGAGGAGGTTGTTATCACCTCGGAGGAGCAACGGGCTAGGATGTTAAACCTCATTGATCGACAGGTAATCTCAACCCGTTTTGTTCATCATCCCACACTAGCTAGATTAGGTATAGATAAATATGTGGAAATATTGTTTAAAGGTATAGGCATGAGTGGTTTCTTTCAAATGTGCCATGATACATATGACTAATTAAGATTAGAATTTATCTCAAGTTTTAATGTTATTAAAATGAATGCATTAATCACTCATGTGCAATTCCGATTATTAAACAACGATGTGAGACTAACTCTTAAAGAATTTGGAAAGTTGTTTGATTTAAAATCGGATAAACCAATTGAACCCTCTCAAGACCACACTGCCGTGGTCTATAAGAGGCTAACTGGGAAGGATTTGGCTAACCTCCAACATGCCAAAGGGACGTGGATTTAACATCCCGTCTCAAATTTTGGCAAAGATTTGTCGGCCTCACTATTTTTGGCAGGCATGAACCGGCAAATATGAGGAGGGATGAATTGGAACTATTGGCATCCTATGTAATTCCTAACGCTGAAAAATTGAACATACCCCATAGGATAGACAATCACTTCCAAAGGGCGGCCAATGCGGCCGAAGCGAGTAGGTCTAGGGAACTTATTTATTCTAGGGGGTTAGTGACCCATATTGCCAAAAAACACCTAGGTTGGAACCCGGATGGGCATAGGAAAGTTGTAGGCTCAAACCTCATGTACATCGACTATTTAGGGAGTCTAAACTAAGTGCAACCCGTCGGGGGTGACACTTGGTGGATAGTCCACCGACAATCGGGTAGGAGGGACTAAGCCTTCACCTTACCCAACCCCGCCTTGACCAAATTTGAGAAGGGGAAGCCTTCCTATACATTTGAGATTAACGGTCAAGGTGAGGTTCAAGCACCTCACCCTTCACCACAACCCCACCAACCTCCCCAAGACCATTCTCCCCACCACCATTCACCACACTACCCACCACCTCCACCCTTCACCTATGGCATACCCACTTCCTCGGTCGACCATAACGTCGACCCCAATGCCCCTTATGACTTTTCAGCTTTTAGGAGCCAATTGGACCGTATAGAGATGGGGCAAGGGAGAGTTGAGGGTATGATGCAAAACCTAGATTCTAGGTTAAGCACCTTGGATAGTCGGGTAGGACACATAGAGAGGAACCTTGGGAGGGGTCTATACCCCATGTACGATGACTATGCACGCCGAGGGGCTATCCCCCCCGAGGCATTAGTTCCCGACTGGTTCCAATACCCCCAAGGAGGGTATTCTCACCCTGGTGCATTTGGTACTTATGTGGACTACTCTTCAGTCCATAGATATGGGGCTGACGCTCCTTTTGGGAGTATGGGGGGGAATGTGAACCCTAACTACTTTGCAGGTGGTTCGGGTTATGGTGGTGCTGGACCGAGCCAGGGTGGTGCCGGCTCGAGCTATGGAGGAGGATATGAGAGGATGGATGACGATGAGGAGTAGCTCCTCCTAGCTATCCTCCCAAGTCAATGAGGGCATTGCTTGATTTGGCTTGGGGGAAGATTTCTTGTATATATGGTAACTTTCTTTCTCTCTTCTCTATTTATTGTTTTCCTAGTGTAGTTTTTATTGCTTTCCTTTATGAAAAAAATTCAAAAATACGGTCCAATGAATTGTAATTCATGCTTCCCTGTGTCCCATACTTAGAAAATATTGTGTTGATTCTTGATATATGATAGTGAGCTTTGTGAATTTGTTGATCATGATTTTAAGTTTAATTGTTTGGATTCCTAAACATGCGTCAATTTTGCCAACTATTTGTGAATATAAAGCTTGACTAGTTGATTTGGCTAGGAATGTGTGTTAGTTCTTGGTATGTCAATGAATTTGATTATTGGTTTGCAACTATTAGTAATGTTTATATAGCTCAATATTATGCACATTGAGGAGGACGAAGGCATTTGTTCTCTTAGGAAGCCTTCAGACGATATTAGATACATTTGTTCCCTTCTTGTTACCTATGTTGTTGCTTGTGCCCTTTAATTGTTTTTTTAGCAACATTACAAGCCTTTACGAGCCCCATTGGTTACTAGTCCCAAGCTTGGTTTGGGGGAGCTATTAGTTGGTGAGGTGAGAGAGTTGTGGTGTGCACATTATTTGCACAATGTGGGAATAAAAGAAGAGTGATTGTTCTTTGATTTTATGATTGGAAAATATTGATATGTTGTGTTACAAAGTTAAAATTTCCAATATGAGTTAAAAAGAAAAAAAAAGAAGAGAAAAGGAAAAAAGGTTGTCTCATATGTTCAAATGTTCTATTTGAAGGTTGTTCAAAAAAAAAGAAAAAAAATTCAAAAAAAAAGAAGAAGAAAAAGATTAAGTGGTTCAAAGTTTGTTTTAATTCACTCTATTTCGTATTATCATATTTTGTGAGTGAATATGTAAATGTTGGGATTATGTTGTATATATGATTGTTTGGTGAACTTTTGTGGAGTTGAGTTGTTATTGGAGATGTTTTGGTCATCACTTGTTGTGACCTTGGGTTTTACTAGGATATGGCTCCCTTAAGCATGGCTTTACTCTCACATTTTTCCCAAATTTTTCCTACCCTTTACCCTAGCCTTACATTACAAGCTTTAAAGACCTTCTGATCTTTGTGCATAAAGTTGTATGAATGTGAAAGTGTTGTTTATCAATGCAAGTTTTGACTTGACATATTTCTAGTCGACTAGTAGGTTGAGCGTTCATTGTTTTAAACACACGAGAGTGTGAGATGGGTGGGCATTGTTAACAAATAAAGGGGTTGGTTGGAGAGCGATCGAGTACATCTTTTACTCGCCACATAAATGAGAGTTGAGTGTGTGAGCACTAGTCTTGAATTCTATATGCTCATGTGGTTTGCTTTACTTGACAATTGTTGGGGATGAATGATAATTAGATGTATGAGATTGATTGACATTGAAGCATGTTCATTTGGTTTATCTTGAATCGTTTGTGCTTGATTTTGTTTATTGGGATGAGGCATGTTTTATATGTTCATTGAAGAGCTCTTCGCTTAGGGACAAGCAAAGGTTTGGCTTGGGGGAGTTTGATATGTCCAATTTATATAGTGTTTTACCCCCGTCCCACGGTCATAATTAGTAGTGTTTTTGGCTCTTTAGAGCCATTTTATTACTAAGTTGTGTTTTCTAGTGTTTTCATAGTTTTAGTTGTATTTTACAGGAAATTCACTCTTGGAGCATTTTCCCGGGTTTTGATGGATCAACTACGGAAGCTAGAAGGACACGACCACTCTTGAAGCCCAGGATCGGTGAGAGCCGATGATTAAGGGCTCGGTATGAGATACCGGGGCTATTGGATCGATTAATAAGGACCCGATGGGGAAACTTAGATTAGGCCGAGGAATTGAGCCCAATCGGAATCCAAGCCTGGAAGAAGAAGACCGGGCCCGATCGGGCAAGCATACGCCCGATCGGGCAAGCATACGCCCGATCGGGCGGCTGCGCCCATAAGAACTCTCAAGAAAGAGGCGCGCCCGATCGGGTGAGCGTAAGCTCGATCGGGCGCAGCACACCAGCAGCAGGCAAGGCAAAAAGGCGGGCCTGATCGGGCGGCCCTTCGCCCGATCGGGCGCGTGTTTTTCAGAGCTGATTAGATTAGTTTTAATTTTTGTTTTGAGGAATGTTTAAGTACGAATTATGTACGTAATTTTGGATTACCTTCTTCTTTAGACTTTCTCTCTCTACTTAGGTTATTTCTCTCTCTTAAATTCTCTCTCAACTTTTGTTCTTAATTACTTTCATTAATCCAGATTTCTTTTGGTAACAATTTCTTCTCTTTTAATTTCAGCTATTTTATTTACTTCTTTGATTATGCTTTGCATTATTTATTTGATTAGTTTAGTTATGATGATGCTTGAGTAGTTTTATTTCTAGGGTTTATGGGGATCTAATAAATGATATGAAGGGGTAATTTTGTGATTGTTAATTATCAATGCTTGGTTAATTTCCTATTGATTGATTTAATGCTATGCAATTAGGTTTGGACATATTTAATTGTATGAGTTTAGAAATATTAATTCGAGATTCGACAGATGAGAATTGATGTTTAGGCTTAGTTTCAATAGGTGGACTAATTTATAAATGGTTAAAACGAGATTCGACATATGAGATTTAATACCGGTAAATTAAATCTGTGATTATAATACGTAGCGAAAGCCCTTTATAATCTGATTAATCAATGCTTGATGATTGCTTATTATGATTTGCCCTGGAATATTGTTTATTAGTGAACCTATACCCTAGGTCTTTTAATATTTGATTTTTCCCTACTTTATTTCTTTCGACCTTATTCTTCGTAGTATAGGATTTATTCACAATAATATTGGTTACTTAGATAACTTAGATTATAATAATTAATTAGGAGTAGAAAGACTTGTTTCCCTGTGGAGTTCGACCCTACTTCCCTATCTACTTTAGTTAGAGGACTTAGGTAATTACTTTTGATTAGGGGATACGACTTTACCCTGACAAATGACATAAAAGAAGCTAAGTTCTAAGTTTTTGGGTCCATTTCATTAAAATAAACCCATTTATAGCCGAAATGGCTTCTCACATGCCTATTTTCTTCATTTCTCAACTTATGAACTTATTCTTTGTCAAACCATCTCATAATTACATATTTATAAGTTAATGTGAGTTTAAATGACATTAAAGAAGCTAATTTCTATGTTTTTGGCTCCATTTCATCAAAATAAAGCCATATTGGGCAAAATGGCTTCTTACTTGCCTATTTTCTTCATTTCTCAACATATAAACATATTCTTTCTCAAAACATCTCATAATTACATATTTATAAGTGATTAAGACTTGAAATGACATAAAAGAAGCTAAGTTCTAAGTTTTTGGGTCCATTTCATCAAAATAAACCCATTTAGAGCCGAAATTGCTTCTTACTTTCCTATTTTCTTCATTTCCCAACTTATAAACTTATTCTTTCTCAAAACATCTCATAATTACATATTTATAAGTGATTGTGAGTTGAAATTACATAAAAGAAGCTAATTTCTAAGTTTATGGGTCCATTTCATCAAAATAAAACCATTTTAAGCCAAAATAACTTATAATATGCCTATTTTCTTCATTTCTCAACTTATAAACTTATTCTTTCTCAAACTATTTTAGATTTGGCATGGAAGAAAAACTTCAAAGTGAAAGAGGGTGGAGAAGCCTAAAAGCATTGATAAACCTAAGAAGAGGCTAAGTGAACAACTGTCCAAGAGTGAACAAGCGTCGAAGTTGCACTCTTCGAAAGGTTCACCCATGCCACCTACTCCACTTGTTGAAGACATTGTTCTTCAATCGCTCTTTGCAAACATGAACTTTCTTCACAACCATGCTTGTCATTTGGTCGATCCCATGGAAGTTGTACTTCCTAAGGCAATGTTCCACTATGATGAGGATGCAGTTGCATGGATTAGCAAAGAAGATGTGAAGGAATTTCTACGTGGTGCAAATCTTAACATTTCCCTCATTCAAAAATTCATGAGGTACTTCAATGCCCACATAATCTAAACTTTTTTCAAGTTGTTCAAATTTATGGTGATTATCCTACATGTGATTAATTATTCAATGTTCATGCACGCAGAGCACTATAGGAGCACTTAACTGAAACTGATTCTCCTTGTAAATTTTGGTGGTTATGTCCCAAGCAGTTATCCACTACTAGAATCATAGGCAACCCCCATGACGTGTTGTACTATGTTGAACAGAGTATTAGGGAATTAGCGCGTGCGGGAGACAATTTCATATTCACCCCATGTTATAAAGAGTAAGTCTAACCATGTCAAATTCAATCGATTTGACCTCATTATATGTTGACTCCTAAATATTAATTTTCTTGTCTATTGTGAATTTATGTAGGGTGCATTGGATCCTCATGGTGATTTGTAATTCCAATAACACAATTTATCAACTTGATTCAGCTCGATCATCGGAGAAGTGGCTCGCGAAGTCTATATTGCAAAAGTAAATATATATATAGCTACCTAGTGATGATTATTGCTAATAATAACTAATTTAGTATTCAAACGACTAATCAAATTTGAATGTACTTTATTTACTACAGTGTTATGAAGAAGCTACATTGTCGTGCTCCACAGGGTCCAACATGGAAGTCACTGTTGGTAATTTACATGATATTGTGATTATCTTCAAAATCTATGTTATTAGTAAATATTTGCTAATTTCCTTTGAATGTTTCACTGATTTGATTTGTTCGTCATATGCTAGTGCGCACAACAAGAAAATGGACTTGATTGTGCTTTGTATGTGATGAGATTCATGCTTGACATAGTGACTCAATGTACGGACAATCAACATCTTGATGAGGTAAGTCCTAAAAATTAATGAAATGCTATTTTGAAGTGATTTCTAGCCTTATACACCTAATATTACCCAACATTGACATGTTATGAGAAATAAATAGGTCATTTGACAAGATAGGTAGAAAATGGGCTGAATAGAAGTCATATAGGCCATATTTGGGCCATTTTGTGTTAATATGCTCTTTTGATGTGATTTCTTTCCTTATACACCTATAAATAGATAATATTGATATATTATGAGATAAATAAAGTTCATTTGATAAGAAAATGTAGGAAATGGGCAAAGTAAAGTCGTATAGGCCATATTCGGGCCATTTTGAGTAAAAAGCGTCTTAAACCTTAATAAAATGTTCTTTTAAGGCCATTTTAGGGCTTAGACACATAAAACTAGGTGAAATTGACATTTTATGAGAAAGAAATAGTACATTTGATAAGAAATGTAGGAAATAGGCTAAATAGAAGTCAAATAGGCCATATTTGATAAATTTTGAGTAAAATGCATCCTAAAACTTAATGAAATGCTATTTTGATGTGATTTCTAGCCTTAGACACGTAATATTACCCAACATTGACATGTTATGAGAAATAAATGGGTTATTTGATAAGAAAGGTAGAAAATGGGCTAAATAGAAGTCATATATGCTATATTTGGGCTATTTTGTGTTTTTATGATCTTTTGATGGGATTTCTTTCCTTATACACCTATAACTAGATAATATTGACATTTTATGAGATCAACAAAGTTCATTTGATAAGAAATGTAGGAAATGGGCAAAGTAAAGTCATATAGGCCATATTTGGGCCATTTTTAGTAAAAAAAACGTCTTTAACCCTCATAAAATGCTCTTTTGATTCAATTTTAGGGCTTAGACACATAAAACTAGGTGACCTTGACATGTTATGAGAAAGAAATAGTTCATTTGATAAGAAATGTAGGAAATGGGCTAAATAGAAGTCATATAGGTCATATTTGATAAAATACATATTGTTTTGCCTAATTAATTAATTCTAACATATTTTTTTTGTATTTCAAGTTTTGCAAGGTACAAGAGGATGGTCCGTTGACAATCAAGGAACTTAATGAAGTTCGTGACGTGTTGGCGTCTTTTATCACCTTCAACATGTAAATGTCATTTTAATTGTAAATTTATGTTAACTTTTAAACTATATTATTATTCATTATTTACTTACTATCATTTGTATATATATATATAACACTTGTTTTTTTTTATTGTATTTCGTTTGGGAATATTTATATCTATACATATATGAATTCTTGTTTTAAATATTATTTTTATCTTATTATAATATTTAATACTTCCCCCGTTCTTTTTTTATTGCACCATGAGGGATTTCACACTTCCCAATGCATTACTTTAGCTATTAATATCTTCAATTTTACTTTTGTAAAAATTATAAAAATTTGATATTTGAAAAGTAAATTTCGAGATGAATCTAACTAGATCCCACGTGATTATGTTTTTCCTAATGAATAAATCACAAATGATGGTCAAAGAAATTAAGTGAATAATGTAAAAGTCCTTATGGTGCAATAAAAGAAAAACGGAGGAAGTAATATTATTATTATTAGTAATTATAATAATAATATTATTAATTATTTTTTTAATACTATTGCTGGAATTACAGGTTATTATTGCTGGAAACAAGGTTTTTTTTTTAATATTATTGCACGAAAAATGGAAAAAAAAATATTTACTGAAAAGGCACCGGTTAACCGGTGCCAAAACTAGCTGCCACCAAAAAAAAACGCGGGAGATTATTTAAGGCATTGGTTAACCGGTGGCCAAAATAATTAAAGGCACCGGTTAACCAGTGCCAAAACCGGTTTAGGGCACCGGTTTCGAACCAGTGCCAAAAAGGGGGGTAATTGGCACCCCCCACATTGAAACCGATTCAAACCGGTGCCTTAGATTGGGTTTAAACCGGTGCCCTTTGCCTTTTTTCTACTAGTGCTTGTTTTTAAAATCAAATGGAACTGATATATTAGTTGTATAGATTTATGTTGATGATATTTTATTTGGTGCAACTAATGAATCGTTGTGCAAGTATTTTGCTGACCTAATGAGTGGAGAATTTGAGGTGAGTATGATGGGAGAGTTAAACTTCTTCCTCGGTTTGCAAATCAAACAAATTAAACAAGGAATCATGATCCATCAACAAAAATATATCAAGGAACTAATCAAGAAATACAAGATGGACAATGCAAAAACTAATAAGACTCTTATAGGCATTGGAACCAGGTTGGATGAAGATCCAATTAGAACTTGCATAGATCAAACTATGTATCGAGGTATGATTGGTTCTCTTCTTTACATAACAACTAATAGAACTAACATATCTTTTAGTGTAGGTCTATGTTTCAGGTTCCAAAGGAATCCCACCTGATAGCAGAAAGAGAATCCTTCGTGACTTGAAGGAACTGATGACTTGAGTCTCTTTTATCCTAGAAGTGATTCATTTGAATTAAATGGCTTTACTGATGCTGACTACGCAGGTGATTTGGTTAATAGAAAAAGCACTTCAGTTATGGTACATTTTTTAGGACCTTGTTTGGTTTCTTGGGGTTCTAAGAAGCAAAACACAGTTGCACTATCTATAGCTGAAGCTAAGTATGTGGCAGCAGCAGCATGTTGCTCACAAGTGCTATGGATAAAGCCATAGGTTAGAGATTTTGGAATTATATTTGAATGTGTTCCTATTTACTGTGATAATACTAGTACTATATGTATTTCTAAAGATCCAGTTCAGCACTCAAAGGTAAACACATCCACATTAGGCATCACTTCCTAAAAGATAATGTGGAGAAAGGGAATATCAAGTTAGAATTTTGTCATACTGAAAATCAAATTGCTGACATTCTAACCGAGCCCTTGAACAGAGAAAGATTTGAGAAATTGAGATTGGAACTTGGAATGATCAAGCTGACTTGATTTCTTTTTAAGTTCCAAGATATGGTAAAGTAAAAAACAATGTAAATGAAGAAAAAAAATCATTTGGCACAATTTTGGTGTGCTAAACATAGCTTGAAGTGTCACCGTTGTTAATCACTGAAGGTTAGTTCATTAAACACTTAATTGTTTAAGTGATTAGTAATGTACATTGCATGTGTGTTGAAAGCGTGTTCCAATACGTGTATTTTAGAAAGAAAACTCGTTTTGGAAATAAAATGAATTTGGAAAGGAAACGATTGGAAAATACATCTTGCCAAAATTAATTTGCAAAAATTAATTGAACTTGTTCCATTAAATGACTGAACAGTAAAACCCATCAAATTCCATTACACCGCTTCAATTAATATAAAAGCATCTTTCACCCACTTTTTTCAATCCACTGTTAAATCACTTTAACCCTCTCCAGTAAAAACAATCAAAGCTCAAAACCACCATCTAAAACCATGGTTATCATTGCTGAAATTGTGTCTTCAAAAACTCTCACAACACAGAAAAATACTATTCAAGGAGAAACCTCTCCTCTAGCAATGGTGAACTACAAACCCACTTCCGAAACAGCCAAAACCGCTGAAAACCCTAAACTCCTGACTTCAAACCCTAAAGAAGCAGAGAGCAAGAACGAAAAGGAAGAAATGGCTGCCTCGAGTGTGCTTGAAAGGGTGTAAGAATGGAAACAATTCAAAATAAAGAAAAAGAAAAATCATGGGAGGATCAAATGCAGGAAGTTGAGGAGTTGGATCAAGGGGTTCAGCATGAGGAAGAAAACGATCAAGAAAAAAGTGATGAAAATGATACAGAGGAGAGAGAGGAAGAAGAGGAAGAGGAGAATGAAGATCAATTGGAACTTCTTGAAATTTCTGGAAGGTATGTAGTTGAGCATAGACTTGATATATCTTGGGGCAAGAAGTCTAAGTTTTTAGAATTTCTTGATTTAATCAAATTTCAAGGGTGGGAGTACTTGTTAACTACTGCATCTAATAATGTTCTGTATCTAGTTGCTATGAATGAACTTTGTAGCAAGTTCCAAGTTAAACAAGGAAAAATATCTAATGTAATTAATAAAAAGAAAATTGAGTTTGATGTTGAAAAATTAGGGACAATTATGAAAGTACCTACTGAGGGCTATGAATTGTATGTCAAAGGGAAAACAATTGTGAAGGTTGGTGATTATTTAAGTGGTGATATAGTTCAGTCCTTGGGAGGAGAAAGGGGGGAGAATGTTATGAGTCATAATGATCTAAGCCCTTTGAACAAGTTGCTGTTTAACATGGTTAGAAAAATAATTCTACCTAGGACTCAAAAAAAGAGTCAAGCATGTTTAATGGATTTGGCTGTAATCTTCTGTCTCTCTAAGAAGATCAAAATTAATTTTCCTTATTTGATGTATGAACATCTAGCACACTGTGTTCCCAGAAAGAACAAAGTGGGCTATGGGGCTGTGCTCTCTACTGTGTTTGAGTTTTTAGGGGTGAAGCTCAAAGGAATTTATGAGGCATTGGAGGAAAAACCAGAAAATGTGATTAATGGTGAGACACTACAGGGTATTAGCCTAGAGGTAGT
Source organism: Chenopodium quinoa (assembly GCF_001683475.1). NCBI lineage: Eukaryota > Viridiplantae > Streptophyta > Magnoliopsida > Caryophyllales > Amaranthaceae > Chenopodium > Chenopodium quinoa. Next base: position 1,432,793 of record NW_018744633.1, on the reverse strand, counting down.
GAATGGGAAGGTTAGGAGAGTAGAAGAGAAAAAGGAAGGAGGTAGGAAGAGAAAAGGGAAAGAAGTTCCTGAAAAGCCTATAAGGAAAAGTAGGATGCTCTCAGCTAGCACTGTTCCTAAAACGAGTTTGGAGAAGCCTCTAGAGCTGGATGCTGATGAGGAAAATGTGACTATTGGACAGGTGGCTGAACTTACTGATAGAGTTGAAAATTCTGAAAAGCAGCTTAAGGCAGTCACAGAACAGGTGAAGAAACTCAAGAGGAAGGTACAAGGTCTTTAGGGCAGTCTCAAACTACAGCAGCTGGAGTTCCATAAGGATCTCAAGAGTCTTCAAGATAAAATAGAGGAGTATGTGAATTAGAACTTGGAAGACAACAAGAATATTCTTGAACTCCTTCAGACTTAACTCAGCACAACCTCATTCCAACCTCTTTAGCCTACCTTAGCTTAGCCCTTTCTCTAATTTCTGTTTAAGTTATGGACAAGTTTATTTCTGATTTTGTTTTGAACAATTTATTTTAGTTTGTAATAGTTTCAATTGCTCAGCAGGATGTTTATCTTTTGTTTTTTATTAAATGTTTTTTGAACTTTGCCTATGCATACATGTTTTTGTATATTATGAAAGCTTATGCAGGGAAGTGGAATTAATTTAAGGGAAGTTAGCAGCGTTGCCTTCAGTTTCCCACACTCGATGAATTGCTTGTGGGGCTGTGGCTAGATGCTTAATAACTTGAAAAAGCAGGCCTTTTTTATGATGCCAAAAGGGGGAAAAGAAGAAGCAAACTTGGAGAGGCTGAAGTTATTCTAGGTTCCAGTTGAAAAAGTATCAGAGATTTCGTCTGATATGATGCCAGTAGCTTAGTTTCATTTTCTGTTCTGTTTGTTTTTGTTTTTCTTGCTTCTGTTTTTAATTTTAGTTGTGTGATTACTTTTTGTCAATGAATAAAAATCCAAAAATACGTCCTTCTATTTGTTTTAACTTTTCAAAAGAGTTTGCTTAAGTTTGTCATCATCAAAAAGGAGGAAATTGTTGAAGCTTAAAGGTTTTGATGATGATGAACTTAAACAAAAGAAAACTCAACTCATAAAGGTTTATAAGTGTTTGATTAGTACGGGTGAAGTAGGCCTTGATGGTGGAAGAGTAACTCAAGCTAAGAAGACATGAAGAGACCTTTGAAGAAAAGTCAAAAAAAGTAGAAGAAGAGTTCTCTAACAAGAAATGAGTTCCTTAATAGGAATGTTCCCTAACAGGAACTTGGAGAAAGCAAGATGAAGACAGTAAGTTCTGGAAAGGACTTAGTCTGCGAAGTTCCAATTGAAGACTGGAGCAAAAGTGACAGCAGGAACTTGGTCCTGGTCTGCGTGAAGCCAAAGTAATCCACAAGTACAGAATCGCGACACAACAATATTTATTTAGTTAAGATTTTATCTTCTAGATTTATTTTTAAATATGTTAAGTAGATATGACGAAACTTATTAGAAGCATGACAAGTTATTTGGAAAATTTAATTAACGGAAAAGATAAAAGATAGATTTTAAGAAAAGATTTTCAAGTTGTTTTATTTCTTAAAATTAGTTTTAAAAAAAGATATTATTCTCTTTGCTATAACTTATTTTATCTTATTTTCAGAAAAGATTTTCTTTGAAAAGACTTACATAAAACTATATTTTGTGATTTAGTTAAATTAACTTATTTATATTTTGAAAAACCCCACTTGCTATATGAGTTAATCTTGTATAAATAGTAGAGATCACATTTTTCGTAAGTTTTTGCGAGTTTTGTGTGAAGAAATCTCTGAGCTTAATTTGTGTAATTTTGCCAAGCTTTTAATCTTGTCATATTAATTTCGGGTTTCGTGCATTGCTTTCCTAACATATTCTAGGTGTTTACATTATGTAGTGGTTGGGTTATTGGGTGTGTGTGTGAATATTATATTGTATACAGGTGTGTGAGCTTTGAGTGAAAAGTTATGAGGTAGTACTGTGATATTACTAGTGAACTCAAGTGTTGAACTTGAGTTGGATATGATAGGGTCCTAATGTGTAGCAAGTACAATCTGGAACTTGTGAGTAAACATCTGTTTCATAGTATGTTGTAACTTACGTGTTTGCCCTATTATAGTGAATTGGTTTTGGTTTGTAAATCCCTTAGAAGGGTCGAGTTTTACTTCCAGTTGGGCCCCGGAAGGTTTCCTCATAAAATCTTGTGTGCATTGCAAAGTCCCTTATATTTTGTTTTATATTTTGCAAAAGTAGTCACTAGGAACTCACCAACAATTCACCCCCACCCCCTCTTGTAGTGTTCGTTTCAACTAATAGGTGTGTCATATAAAAACAATGGGAAAGGGGGGACAAAGAGGGAAAATAATCAATAGAGGAGGCTAGTGGCCACTAGGGATGGTTCCATTATCACTCTTATCCCCCACTGAATCATAAGAAAACCCGCCCAGTGGAATGCCATGAGGGTCCCAACCACTGGTGAAACCCGGGGGCCAAACATAGTGACCTCGAAAGAGGTCTTGTTGCCATTGAGGCAAAGGGTGGGGGAAGCTAAAGAAGGGAGGGGTGCGAAGGGTCAACATGGTAGTTGGGGTCACCCTTAAAATCACTCCTTCCCGGGGCACGATAATCGTACTCGGTCTACGTCGAGTAGTCTACCTGGGGGACGCCTTGGGAGGAAGGCCCTTGCCAATAGGGCCAAGTAGGACGTGATCCCTGCCGTTGAGGGATCGGGCCTTGCTTAGGTGGCCATTAAGGATAATTGACCGGGGGGTGACCTCACCTCTCTCCACGGTCGCACCACAAAGAGCTTGAGTTTGCATAAACATACCTTGTTGGTTCTCAAGCAAGCTTTGCATGCCAAGTTGCATGCCCATCATTTGTTGCTCAAGGCTACTCATGCCTTGATGATGTTGATGTTGATGATGATGATGATGATAATGTTGTTGTTGTTGTTGTTCCTCTCCAACTATCATGTTTCTTGCGCCTCCTAAGGTGTTGGGCAACACACCATTGTCTTATGGAACCTTCCACACATTCCTAGCATTCTTCCCTAAAGAAGTGCGGCTGGGGTTAGGCAAGATACAATGGTGCACGTACTCGACACAACAATAGTAAAAGTTATTGACATCGGTAGTTGGTTGGATGAATCCCGCCCTTCTCATTTGTTGGATGTCGACAAAGAGATCTTTATCACTCCCAACTTGAGTACAAGCGGGAAAGAAGCGCTCATACCAAAGATTCTTAGCAATCCTAGTTATCATCCCACCAAGAGCGATTTCAACTGTTTTGTTGCCCGATTTGATTGCTTCACAACATAATGTGAACCAATATCCCATGTTGAGCCGCCCTATCAACTTCTCCTTAGTTACAACCCATAGAGTGAAGAGCTTTTCATGTGAGAGCTTGATCAAGTCCTGCTTGCTAAACACCACATACCCCAAAAGGCGGTGAAAAATACGGAGAACAGGGTGGATGATTTGGCTCGCTACCAAATACCCAGTACTGAACTTGTTAATATCGGCAATTGCTTGCCACCAACGGAATGCATTATACTCGAGGAAAAGCCTTGTGGATGGGGCAAGAAGATATGCATCAGGGTGGAAGTCCAATAAGGAAAAGAATAAACAGGTTTAGGGTTAACCTATTGATTGCATGTTAGTCAGAAAACGCACATGAATACGAGAAAAATAAAGTAGAGGCCTATTATTAGGGCAAGTTCAATCTCTTTTAGGTTGGATTTGTACCTTCATCCCCGAACTTCTAGTCTTGGTTCCAGACCTATTGGAGTTAACGATCTCCTGGATCGTTAAAGGGTGTAACCTTCACCCTGTGAATGGTTTACAAGTTCCTAAAACTTGTTGGCGACTCTTTTGCTCTAGCTTCCTTCCCTTTGGACGCCACCATACTTAAGTGTATGATCACAGTGGGGGGCTCAAGTGTGGGTTGACTTGAAATATTCCCTTCAGGTAGGCAAAATACAGGTATTATTGTGACACATAAGAAGCTAAGTAAGCGAATTTTGGATAGTTTTTTTTAAGATAAAAATGTTGTATAGTGTTTAATTATTGATATACTTCTAATATTTCATATATACAAAATTAATTATAAATTTTAATAAATATCTTATAACTAAGTACTATTTTCATCATTAAGTTCGTTTTATAAAGTTCTTAAAAATGAGATCCATTTATAATATATCTTAATAAAAAATAGAAAATACGTAAAAATGAGTTTTAATCAGAAAAAGTAATTTTAGTCTGGTAAAAAATACATTCAGTTCATTAGATTTTATTTAAGTACGTGCAGACAAAAAAATATCAAGTTTAATAATAACATAGATATTTATTTACAATAAAACTACAAAAAGTAAAATATCAGTAACTATATACTAAAAGACACACCAGCAATAACGAGTGTCATCTTATGGTGTGTCTTTGCTTTTTTTTAAATAAGAAATTAGAAAAAAAAAATTATATAATGATTACCTTTTAAAAAAAATACAGTTTAGAGTAATTACTTTAAAAAATGACTTGACAAATCTTTCTACAATTATTTGTTTGTTAAGCTTTCTACAAATAAATACTATTCCATATAATGTGTACATACATGTAACATTTTTTTCTATTTTATTTCACCCTAATTTGTAATCATATTTCTTAACTAAAATTTCAATTCAATATTAATTTATATATTCAACATATCTTTTATTATGTGGAAGAGAATAGGTAGGGAAAAAATAATAAAAATTATTTTATTTAACTTAAGTGGATCAAACATTTGTTATATATAATAAAATATTTTTAGGGAATTTTTAAATGAAATCTAATCATACCTCTGTTTCATATTATATATTTCCAATTTTGAAATATTTTATATTTTATAAATAATAGCCAGCCAAAATTCCTATAAAAAAAGTTGCAAATATTATGCAATGGAGGTAGTTTATAATTTTCTCACTTTATGTATTTTAGGAAGACAAGATACAATCATTTGTTAGAATTCTTTGTTACACATGTTTTATTCTCATTGGCTTAAAATGAAAGTTTTATGACATTAAAAAATCAAAACAAAAAAAATCTTTCTAATTCTTGAAACAAATCTTTCTAATGCATAAAATTATATATTGTAATAGTTAAATCAACGAAAAGCAAAAATATTAGGTAAAATGACACATGAAAAAAAAAACTTATTTTAATTCTTTATACTCCATATTTTATTAGTAATTAATGTGCGTTTGAAACTAGTAATGACACTCACTTGATGAGTATTTAGGTTGTTTTTACCTTCTTTTCATAGCTTTCTTTCTTAATAAATTCTTAGATTCATGCATTTTCTCTTTATTTTACCATTTCTCTCTAATTGTGTGTTTGTATGGTTTTTCTAGTGTTTTCTCCTTTATTTGATCTCTTTTCGTGGTTATAGGTATTGTACGAGGTTTGATCTTGATATTGGTGGCCAACTAAGTTGGAAGATGCATTTGGAGCAAACTTATAGCATTGGGAAAGCTCAAGAGGTACAGAAGTGGATGCTCCAAGTTTTAGCTTCTGCGCCCTAAAGCCGCGCTCTCATGAAAGATGATGTTAAACCCACCTTGGAGGCCCTTGGGAACTGCCACCCCCAATTTTCATCAAGTGGAGCTCACAAAGACCCATTTGCGAGCGCACAAGGCATCGAAGAAGTTGAAGAAACGTAGAAGAGCGAGGGCGTGCAGGCCACACGCACAGGCGCGCAGGCCACACGCACAGGCGCACATGGCTCATACGAGGGCTCGTACCCCTGCCCGCGCATGCGCTCCTCCCTGTTTCCGGCTTCGCTCGATTTAGTTTCCATGCCTTTTATAAATACCTTTCTTAACCCGATTTTTGTAAGAAGTTTTGATACATAATTTTGATCATAATTTTAGCTTAGTTGAGAGTTTCTCTATCTAGTTTTAGGGTTTTTTTTTTTTTTTTTTTTGAAAGATATCTAGTTTTAAGGTTAGTTTAGGAGTAGATTTAGAGAGAAAAAGTGATATATTTCAATGGTGATTTGAGAGATTGATGATACAAGGGTGACAATTGTGTTGAACATCTTCTCTATTATCAATGAGCATTTCTAACGTTATCTCATTTTATTGCTTGGTTTAATTTCATGTTAGATTTTATTTTGATGTTTGATTCTTGAATAGTGCAATTGTTCTTCATATTTTGTTGATTCTTGATTTCTTAGTTGCTTGTTGATTAGATGATGATTCTTGAATAGTTGTTTGTCTAGGGATTGGATGAAACTTTTATGATTAATTGATTGTGATTAATTTGGGAATTATGTTGATTAATTGTTGAGATTAAAGTGACTAATGTAAGTTTTCATGTGTGTAATTTCATTAGGCCTTGAGAATTATGCGAGATTGCATTGTAATTGCTGATGACATGACCCATTGATTTAGGAATTGCAATTATTGATTGGTTTGGATTGTGAATCTCCTAGTTTGTTATTCGTAGAGACCACTAGCTTAACGATTAGGAGATAGCACTTTGATTCCAATTGATAGCTCTTATCATTAGTCTTCACAACCATTAATTGGCATGTTCTTCCCAAGTTGTTACAATTGTCATGACTACTTGTTGATCTCCATTCCCTAGTGTTTTATTTGTTTGCTCGTTTGTTTTAGTAGTTGTTAGTATTACCTTCTTCACCCTTGACTTTGACCTAGCTTAGGCGCACAATTGAGAGCACTTGAGTATAACAGTTCCTTTGGGTTCTACCCTTGACTTACCTCTATACTTGTATTTTGGTTTCTTAAGTGTTTATAAATGTTTTTTGGCGTAGGGAGGATTAGTCAACGACCTAGTTTTCCCCTTGTCAAAATGGCGCCGTTACCGGAGAACAGTGTCTATGTTTGAGTGTTTTTTATTACTTTAGTCTAGGTATTTGTACATACTTTTCTTTTATTTGATTTTTTCTAGTTTTCAAAAAAAAAATGGCATGTCTCTCATTTCCTCAATATGATAATGAGTCTTTTTGTGAATATTTCAATAAACTTGTGGGATTTCTTGATTATAATTGTTGTAATAATCTTTGGGAAGCTTGTGAGATGTGCTATTTTGGTTTGAATGAGCAAACTAGGGATGAAGTTAAATGCATGCATAATGGTGAATTTAGAGCATTGTCAATTGATGATGCTTGGGATTTTTATGTTTGGTTTCCTTGGGATGTATATGATAGGGGTAATCATGTTTCTAATATTGATATGCAATGTCTTGTTTCTTATTATGTTAGCATGAATTCCCGTGAATTGTCACATAATCCAATAAGTGAACCTAGAACAAATATTTTCAACTCTATTTCTCCTATTGTTCATGATATTGAGGTACATGCTCAAGTTGATGCTAATGATGTGTTTCAATTTTCTTCATTATTTCCCATGCCTTCTTGTGATGTGTTTTGCTCCCTTAATGACGAATCTCATACACTTAATTGTGCCCTCACTCCCCAACGTTATGTATATGCTCATGATCTTAATGTTGATTCTTCCAATCTTGGTTGTACTTCTTTTTCTCTTATTGAGCCTCAACCTTCTAGACCTTTTGAATATCTTATTGCTATTTTTGTAACTCAAATTAGACCTGTTGAGCTTAGTAATGAGCTTGCTTAGTAAGGAGTCGATTCTTAATTCTATGAGAAGTTAATTAGAGATGATGAAAAAGAGTGACGAGCATTTTGAGGAGGAAAGAAGGAGATGTGGAGAGCTTGAGAGCCAATTGTCATCTTTGATGCTTGTTTGTGAAAAATTCCAATCTAATGTGTGCTTTGAGGATGATGATGATTTTGAGCAACCAAGAGAGTGTGAGGATCCCATTAAAGAGCATTTGAATGACGGTAAAGGAGCTAAGAATGAAGAGAGTGTTGAATTTGAAAATCCCAACCCCTTCTCCCATCTTAATGAGTCTCAAGTGCATGATTATGATTCTTCTATCCATGAGTATTAGGACTCGTTTGAGGTTATTTCCAATATGTTCTTTGAGAGTCAAATGAAAATCCATAGCCTTTTGAATGAGTTCATTGAGGATGCTTCACGGGAGAGAGATGAGTTTGAAATGAATTTGCATCCATTCATGCATGGTTTTGAGACTTTGGGCTTTAAGGATGTTGAGGGAGTTGTTGTTCATGGTTGTAATGGAGGGGATTATGTGGTCTCCCATGGAAGTTGGATGTTTGAGGGAGATGGAGATTATGAGTGTTCTTTTTTTTAGGATTCTATTATTGCTTTCCATGCTCTTATTGGTGATTTGAAGCACGATGGTGAGAAAGAGTTTATTTGAGTAATCATTGCCCTTATTCCCTCTTCTCATAACCCTTTCCAAGGATATTTAACCATATCCCTTACACTCTTATATCCCTCCCTTCGTTTGTTAATGAGCCGATTGGGGACCCTCCTTCTATTTGTGATATTCAAGCTCCCCACTCATCGATTATTGAGGAAAAGGGTGATTTTGCCACCCAAAAGCATTTTGAGGAGAGTTTGCCTTCTTTTTCTTCTTATTCTTCTTCTTCTTCTTCTTCTTCTTCTTCTTCTTCTTCTTATTTTGTTGAGTTTTCTTTTGATTTTTCTTCTTTTTCTTGGCATCTCTCTCCTCATAGGTGTGTACTAAGCTTCTTGCACATCCTCTTCCCGTCATTTTCCTACCTTCTATTTTGCAAAATGTGTATTAGTGCATTTGACAAGCTCTTGCATTCGTTGCAATATTATTTACTAGATCAGTCAAGCTTGGACCTTAAGCAAGCCTTTCTCGGGAAGTAACCCGTGTTTTATTGCTTTCATTTCTTTTCTTTTTAGAATTGATTTTCTCTCATGGAAATGTTTGTGTGGCTTTCTCTAGGTACATAACTTGATATACTTTAGTGCATTGGTTTGAAGCAAGATTCAAGAAAGTATGACTCAACATATGCTAGCATATGGAAAGCAAGATTCAATTCTAGAGGAAATTAGCTTTGAAAGGTTGAATTGGGACATTTGCGGGTATTTACACCCACATAACATCCGATAATATATTTCCTTGATATTTCTCTAATGGTTGATGACTTGTTGGACATGTGTTGGTTTGTAGGTTGATCTCTTTGTTTTCCCCTCTCATGGATTCTATGATTTATGATTTGAATTATTGTCTCATTCAAGGTTGGGGGAGATTATTCTACCATGTTTGGTGGAATGTTGATTCATATATGACATGCACATTTGTATATGCATTTCCATGTTCTTTTATATTGAAAAACTCCAAAAAGATTATGTTTCTTTCAAGGAAAATTTGCATTGTGTTTAATTTGTTCTTGCTTTGGATATAATACTTTTGGACTTGTATAGTTGAATGCTTTTCTTCTTAAATGGTAACGGTGTTCATGGTTTGAGAGTATGTTTGGTTGATTCTAGGATAGAGTATGCTAAGGTAGTGTCTTTATAACTTTTGGGGCCTTGAAGCCGGATTCTAATTGTTTGGGATAAGAAGGTGTTTGTAACACCCTAGAATTCCTTTCTTTTAAAATAATTGTTTTGCTCTGTTTAAAACTCAAAATAGGAAAATCTAAGACATTACTGCCACCGTGACAACGACTAAGGCAACTATCAAAGACACACGGCGGAAGACTATCTTTAAATACATTCAAAACGACTCAACTTTAAAAGTCAACCAACGAAAGTAATGTCAAACCAAAGTATAACAAAGTTAATCTACAACTTGGAACCATTGTAGGCCCTTAACAAAACTGAGCCAATTCAAAACCTTTGCGTTAGTCTGACAAACATAATATAATAAAATAATGAAAACAATAAACACGTCATAAAATTATGGAAACTAGCATGATTCGCTCTTCACTCATGCCCATCATGAATATGCTTCATCACTTAAAAAGCTTCTCTCTACTTGTTTCCACTACTCTTCACTAAAATGGGTCATCATAGGGCTAAGGTAAAGACAAGGCCAACAAAGACATAAACACACAATCAACAAAGCTGAGTACATAAGTGTAATTAAACACACTAACATGCTTTCACCTATCAATACACAAATTACCTCGTTGCACCTGTTTACAAGCACACAACATACAACAAGACTTCTCAACTAAGTAACTAAATAATTTATTTAGTATTAATTACAATCGAATGGGTTTCCCCTTAACTTGCCCCAATACAGGGGTACTAACACGGGAGCTAACCGGTATAAAAGAACCACTCGTAAATGGAGGAATTCCTGCACATAATAATAAAAGGAAAATACAGCGTCCTACACGCCCAGTAGAAGTTATGATCAAATATAAAGTCACATAAATCCCCCCATATATTCATACTCAAGGTATATACGTTCCAAGAGTTTTGGTGTGTAATCTCTTTCAATTTACGTTATTTACATATTATTACACTCGGTGATGACTCTCAAACCATAACACAATCAAACATCATAATTATCCAAACAATTAAACATTCCAATTTAAATCCTGAATAATTAGTAACCACATAATATTTATGTTGAACCCTTTTTAAATCTACCTCGGTATCAAAGACACCTTAAACGCGTAATGCGCCAAAATTCCTATACCTCGGTGTTAGAAACACCTTAAGTGCACTAAGGCACCAACATATAATTTATTCTTCGTGTACATAGACACTTACATAGCTCCTTTCTCATGATTATAGCATCAATAAAAATTATATGAACCATAATAAAATTCTTTTTTAATATTCCAAACCAAATTAAACATGTAGTTTAATTAAACATGCTGTCTATCATGCCATAAATAAATGTGTGGTTCATATTCAACATGCCAAAGGATTATTTTCCAATCATTAATCCATCACAAATAAATCATGCTTTATAATTCAATCACCAATGTCAACCAATCACAATTTCCAATCATAATCTAGCATGATACTTCTTGGGATTAAATAATCAAGCCTAGCATGTTACTACATCATCAAAAATATAGTAAGTACACGAACGTACCTTGTATACGATCTTAAAATCACCACGACTAATAGAAATCGCTCACTTTAAAGTCTCCTACAATCCAAAATCATCTTATGGCATTAAAATCTACTCCCCCACAAATTTCCAGCAATATATACTCTTATTAAACCACTCATAATTTAATTAAAACAAGCTGAAAATTAATTTAAAACCTCATACTTTAATCCCAATTAACGGGTAGTCAAAATTTCTTCAAGGAACTTAATTTTTAGCTTACTAACAAAAATTCCAGCATTATTAATTCATGAAAACTTGCTATAATTATACTTTAAAACCCTCAGATTAAAGGTTTAAACCACACTAAATCATATTCCTTCAATAATCAATTATTTATAAATCTAGGGTTTCAAAATTGGGGCTTTTTAATTAAATTTAAAATCTGAAAATTTATTTGCATCATACTTAAAGTCAATCATCATAAAACCATCACTAAACTCATAATTTATAATTAGATCTAGGATTAAACAAAAAATATATATTTTTTCCCTGAGGGGGGCCGAGCAACAATAGCACCGGCACGGCTGAGCTGCTGTCGAGCCCTGCCGGTGTCGCCGTGGCTATTGGCCGTTGCATCTGTGGCTGTGGTGGCGGCCGGTGGTGTGAGGTGGTGGTCGGCCTTGCAAAAATAAGAGGGAAGGGGAAAAGAAAGAAAAAGAAAAAGAAATAAAGGAAGAGGGAAAGAAAGTTTACCTTGGGTATTCTCCAATATGGGCAAAGTTTAATTTGCCCAAGTGTTCAATATTTATACCCCTTTCTTTAGAAACCCTTCTTACCTAAACTTTCCTTTTTTAATCTTTCCTAATCCCTTTCGTAATAAAAATTTACTAAAATAAAACTTTCCTAAATTAAATCCCAACTTAATAAAATAATTAATTCAATAAAACTGTTCTTGTATAAAATATTTACAAACTTATTTAAAATAAATAATTAAAATGCCATAAATAATTTATTTCAAATTATCTAAATACCTCACAAAATACTATTTAAAATAAAAAAAACGTGTAAAAATACGGGGTATTACAGTGTTGCTCCCTATGGTGAATTTGAAACTAATAGTGAGTTGTAGCTACAACCATGTGAGGTTTCCTTCTTTTCTATCCGTCTACGTATTTTGCATGAGCGGCACGTGGATCCTTGATTATTGCATGCTTTATCAATAACTTGACTCTCATCTCTTGAGATCGCGACCGAACCATTTAGGAAGGACAAAGGCATCTTTTCGGCAGGGCCGTATCTGGGCCGGGGCGCCCGTCCAGAGCCCCAAAATTTGAAACCCATATTCGTGTATATATATAAAAAAATTGTAGTGATTATACGAAATAAGCGGCGTTTATTCCAGACTTCAAGTTAATCAATCAAGTTATTCCTTCAAAAATCCCCTCAAATTAATTCCTCCTAGAAAATAGCCCCTTCATCTTTGGGAAGTTGAATTTGCCATATTAATTCCTATAATCTACCCAAATACAACTGTATAATCTTCAATTTCATTCATGAAATCAATTAATTTTCTGATTGTTCATTTTCTTTCACAAATTAATTCTAAGAAGAGATTTCCCCCATAAACGTTCATCTTTGCAATCAATTTTCAATGGGATCAAAGTCTAAGAATTTGCCTATAAATTATATTCTTTTAATTGTTATTCACATATCAATTTTCTTAATCACTTTTTTCTATTTGTATCTATTATTTTTTCACCATTATTATGGAGTTTGGCTTCGACGTTCGAAGAGGAAATCAGAAACCATACGGAGTATCAGAGTATTTCTTGAGATTTCTGAAATCATACGAGTAAGTTCTTAATTTTTTTCCAGCAATTTAAAGCAATTAATCTATTTTGATTTATGAATTATTCAATTTAAAGCAATTTAAAGATGCTACACGAAATATATTTTTTTAGAATTCCAGTTAGTTCTTAATTTATCAGTTTGCTTGAATTATGAATATGATATTTGATTATTGATTATGAATTATCAAATTGTCAAATAAGAATTTTTAATTATGAATTTATGAATTATGAATTATTACTCATCAAGTTATCAGTATCTCTACCCAAAAAAAAAAAGAAGTTATCAGTATCACATTTTTGTCAAATGTCGATTGATAGATTTTATTTATGGTCTTTAATTCTTTATGTATTAATGAATTATGAGTGTATGACAGTATCACATATTCACCATATGTTTAATTGTCAAGTGATAAATGATATATTTAAATAATGTACTATTCAATTGTACTGAATTTATAATTTTATGTTATTGTAGGTATTGCTAAAGCTGTCAGTTTCTGACCCGAACCATTAAACTCGATTGTTTCGAACCGATCCGAAAAGGAACTGAACTTTTTAAAACCCGTTTTTTGGAAATCGAAAACTGACCCGACCCAATTTTTTCCAAACCGAAACTGAACTAAACCGAATTTGTGCAAATCGTTACTAACCTGACCCGTTATCAAGCCAAACCGTTACAACCCGAAACTGAAAGCAACCCAAACCGATTACGTTTAAACCCGATAGTAACCCGACCCGTTTTAAACCGAAAACCGTTAAAACCCGATAAACCTAAATCGTTCCAACCCGTAACCCGTTGTGACCGAACCGGTTATAATCCGTAACCCGTTGTGACCGAACCGTTTACGACCCGTAGCCCGTTATGACCAAACCGTTTAAACCCGTAACCCGTTATGACTGAGTCGTTTAAAACCCAATATGTTTATGATCTAATCTGTTTCAACCCACTACTCGATAAACCCAACTTATTTATGACTTGACTTGATTATAACATGACTCGTTCCTACCCATTATCTGACTAATTCGACTCGATAATCATCCGACTCAATTTTAACTCGATATGATTTTGATTAGAAACCCGTTTCAAATTGGGTAAACTCGTTTTCAAACCAATCAAGTTCAATCTAAATCGATTATAACCGAAACAATAATGGTTGGACCTAATTTCACCCGATCTATTTTGAACCGAAACCCATTTTCGAACCGACCCATTTAAACCCAAACTGATTATGACCCGAACCAATTACGACCCGTCCTGATTAAGACCTGAACTGTTTTTAACCGAAACCCACATTAAATGGGCGAAAACCGTTTTCAAACCGACCCAGTTCAACCCAAATTGATTATGACCCGAACCAGCTAGAACTCGACCCGATAAGGACCTGATCCGAATAGAAACTGCAATTAAAAAAACCAAACCGAACTGGCCCGTAATTTTCAAAACCGACCCAAACCGAACCGCTTATTATTTCAATCCGTTATAAACCGACCCGTTATAACCCGAAACTGATAAACTCAACCCAAACCCGAACTGTTTAACCGAATTGACACCCCTGGGTGTTACCCATATTTGACGACTTTTGGACTTTTCGGATTTACTACTAGCATCTTGCGAGATTCGGTGATATTATTCTTTAACTTTTATTATATTATTTATTTTAATAATGTTTCCGAGAAAATATGCATCCAGACATGATAAAAGGGAAAAAAGAAAACGAGCCCAACATTTGATTGAATCTCAAATAGGAGCATTAGATAAATTTTTTTGTAGTAGTCGAGTGGAAGAATCTTCGAATAACTTGAATAGTGATGATAATTTTAATGATGTGCCAATTGTCGATTTTCCTAATGATGTGCCAAATGTCGATGTTTCTAATGATGTGCCAAATGTCGATGTTCCTAATGATGTGCCAAATGTTGTTGTGGGTATTAATGGACACTTTATCCCTCCTTTTGATATCTATGATCCTAGAAATTGGGGTTTACTTGATGCTACTAGAGATATTTTGATTGAAAAAGGACCTATAAGAGAATTAAATCTCACATTTCCTATCGATAGTTTTTCTAGGCATTTTTCATATTCTTATTTTATAAGAAAGTTGAGTAATGGGGAAACTTTGGATAGAAAATGGTTGGTTTATTCAAAACATGTTGATAAAGTATATTATTTTTGTTGTAAATTGTTCACTTCTCAAAATAATAAAACTCTTTTAGCAAATGATGGAGTGAATGATTGGAAACATTTGAGCGAGAAACTCAAACTACATGAGAATAGTGTTGAACATTTGACTAATATGAGTGCTTGGAATGAAACAAGATTGAGATTGAATAAGAACAAAGGCATTGATAAAGAGTTGCAAGAAGGGATTCTTAAAGAAAAGGAACGTTGGAGACAAGTTTTGATAAGAATAATATATGTTGTTAAATATCTTGCTAAACATAATTTAGCTTTTCGTGTATCTAATGGAAAATTGTATGAGGATAGTAATGGTAATTTTTTGGGTTTGATTGAAATGATAGCTGAATTTGATTTGATAATGCAAGATCATGTTAGACGTATAAAAATTCATGAAATTCACTATCACTACCTTGGTCCTCAAATTCAAAATGAATTGATTTCTCTTTTAGCCCATAGTGTTAGAACTTCTATGATAAAGATCATCAAAGAGGCTAAATATTTTTCTGTGATACTTGATTGTACCCCGGATGTGAGCCATCAAGAGCAAATGACTTTGATAGTATGATGTGTTAATGTGTCTTGTGATAAGATAAAAGTAGAAGATTTTTTTAGAATTCTTAATAGTAGATGATACATCAGGGTTGGGACTTTTTAATGAATTGTTAAATGTATGCAAGTCTCTTGATTTAGATATTGATAATGTTAGAGGTCAAGGTTATGACAATGGTTCTAATATGAAAGGAAAACATCAAGGGGTTCAAAATAGACTACTTGGAATAAATCCAAGGGCTTTATATATGCCATGTGCTTGTCATAGTCTCAATCTAACTCTTTCGGATATGGTACATTCTTGTGTTAAACCTATTTCTTTTTTTGGAATTGTGCAATGCATATACACATAATTTGCAAGTTCTACAAAAAATGGAATATTTTAGTTGATAATGTTTCGGGTCTTACTGTTAAATCTTTGTGTAATATTCGATGGGAAAGTCGAATCAAAAGTGTTAAAGCTATTAGGTTTCAAGCGCCTCAAATAAAGTTAGCTTTGCAAAAATTATATGAATCTAGTGGTAATGATGCTAAGACTAAGAGTGAATGTGAAAGTTTAGCTAATTGTGTTGCAAGTTATGAATTTTTACTTGGCATTGTGATTTGGTATGAAATTTTATTCTCAATTAAAAATGTGAGTAAGAAATTGCAAACTAAGTCTATGTGTATTGGAGCTGCAATGAAGGAAGTGAAAGGTATTATGTTGTATTTTGAGGAGTATAGAAATAATGGCTTTGAATCTAGTATAAATATTGCTAAAAGCCTTGCATTTGATATGGATATAGAGCCTTCACTTCCGACAAAGCGTCAAATATTTAGAAAAATGCAATTTTATGAGAATAATGGTAATGATGAAGAAATACAATCACCCGAGGAATCTTGTAGAGTTAATTATTTTTTGGTGGTTGTTGATATGGCAATAAACTCTTTGAAAAATAGATTTTAACAATTAGAGGTGTTTGATAATATATTTGGATTTTTGTTTGATTCAATCAAATTAAAGTCATTAGACAATCATGAATTAAAAAAATCTTGCATCAATTTTAAGACTACTTTTTCTCATAATAATTTGTCTGATGTTGATGCAGATGATCTTTTCTCAGAATTAAAAGTATTGCAAATGACTTTACCAAATATGTTGATGTCGGCACATGAGATTCTAGAGTTTGTCAAAGATGTCGATTGCTTTCCAAATGCATTAATAGCTTATCTGATCTATTGACTATGCCGGTAACAATTGCATCTGTCGAAAGAATTTTTTCAAAGTTTAAATTATTGAAAGCCTACTTGAGATCATCAATGTCTCAAGAAAGGTTGAATGGTTTAGCTACTTTATGTATTGAGAGAACTATGTTAGAGCATATTGATGTAGAAACTATTATTAATGACTTTGCATCTAGAAATGCTAGAAGGAAACATGTTGTATAAGCATTATCTTAACTATAAATAAAATACCGCGTATTTTTCGTTTTTTGCATACCCATTTTTTCTATTATTAAATTTAATAGTTAGCTAACTAGGGCCCTATTTTATAATCCGCCCCTAGGCCTCTAAATTCTCAGAAACGGGCCTGCTTTTCGGGATGGTAATTTTTCTTTTTCTAGGATAGTTTCATTTCTTTATTTTGGGTTTACATTTTCATACTTTCTAACCATTTGAGCCATAAACCTCCTTTTCAAGCCATGTCTTTAGATTTTGAGCCTTTCGCTTCATTCTTGTTTCCATTCTTTGTTTTTGTGAAGCAATTGATCATTATTGTTGGAGATTATGGTGTATGAGTTTGATAATAGGTTCTTATAATGTAAGCAAGTTTGTGTTATGTTTATTTTGTGAATAAAGGCAAATGTCAGTTGAAAAAGCCGTCCATAGTTAAAAGAGGCGAGGAAAATGCAATAAAGTGGAAAATAGAAAAATGAAAAAAAAAAGAGAAAAAGCAAGGAACATTCATATGCTTTGGAAAAAGTGGAAAAAATGTGAAAAATGAAAAATTCAAAAATATTTTGATGTAAGTGTATTTTTCCCTATTTTAAGTATTGAGGACAATGCTTTGTTCAAGCTTGGGGGAAGCATTCTTATGCTTTTTGTATATATATTTGTGATTTTGGATTTGAATAAGCTTGGGGTGTTGGTGTTCTTGTTTGTTGATTGCTTGATTATGGTGTTGAGATTTGGCCAGTCTTTGCTTCACAATATAGGTATATCACCAAATTTTAAATTTTAGCCTACCTTCACCCTTTTAGACCTTACATTAAAACCCTTTTCAAGACCTTTTGACCTTTTTGGTTGAGTCACAAGTCGGTGGAGGGAGATGTGAGTCAAGCCTATGGAGCGGTTTCCATAGTCAAGATGTTGAGTAGCCTTAAAATCTCTTCTTTTTCGGTTCCTTTGAGGAATCATTGAGATATTCACTACATGTGGATTTGAAACTAGTTGGTAGGACATGGTAAGATTGTTTAAGATGAAGGTGTATTGTGTCTCATCAGTTCTCTATACTTAGCATATCTTATATTTCAATCAACCTTGGATATCTTAAAACATGCACTCCCTTATTTATTTAATAAGAATTGCATTCAATTGTGCTTGTTCATTTTGAAAAGTCCATTCATGAACATTTGTGTTCTTTTCTTTTCTTTTGATTTCTTTTTCATTTTTTGCCTTGTTTGCTTGGTTTGAGAATAGTTGTGGGTTAACCTTTTAGGAAACCCTCATGAGATCTCACTAGTCTTCATTGGCGACTTTAGGGTTTTAAGGGCATGTTTTAGCTAATAACAATCATGATTCTTATGAAAGTGAGTTAGTGTATATTTTATTCTCCTCTCTTTTTCTTTTGTTTGTTTGAATAAGCTCATCATTTTTTTTCCCTTACTTGTTTTGGTTTTGCTCGAGGACGAGCAAAAGTTAAGCTTGGGGGTATTTGATGAATTCCATTTATGGCACTCACTTGATGAGTATTTATGTTGTTTTTACCTTCTTTTCATAGCTTTCTCTCTTAATAAATGCTTAGTTTTATGCATTTTCTATTTATTTTACCTTTTTCTCTTATTGTGTGTTTTTATGGGTTTTTCTAGTGTGTTCTCCTTTATTTGCTCTCTTCTCGTGGTTATAGGTGTTATACGAGGTTTGGGTCTTGATATTAGTGGCCAACTAAGTTGGAAGATGCATTTGGAGAAAACTTATAGCATTGGGAAAGCTCAAGATGCAAGGAATCGGATGCTCTAAGTTATAGCTCCAACGCTCTCAAGCTGCGCTCTCATGAGAGATGGTGTTAAACCCACCGTGGAGGCCCTTGGAAACTGCCATCTCGAATGTTCATCAAGTGGAGCTCACGAAGACCCATTTGCGAGCGCACGAGGCATCGAAGAAGTCCAAGAAAACCAGAAGAGCCCGGGCGCGCACCCCTGCTCGTGCAGGCGCTCATACCTGTTTCCGGCTTTGCTCGCTTTGATTTTGGCGCCTTTTATAAATACCTATCTTACCCCAATTTTTGTAATAAGTTTTTATACATAATTTTGATCATAATTCTAGCTTAAATTAGTTGAGAGTTTCTCTCTCTAGTTTTAGGTTTAGTTTAGGAGTAGATTTAAAGAGAGAAAGTGAGAGATTTCAATGGTGATTTGAGATATTGATGATACAAGGGTGACAATTATGTTGAACATCTTCTCTATTATCAACGAGCATTTCTAACTCTATCTCATTTTATTGCTTGGTTTAATTTCATGTTTGATTTGATTTTGATGTTTGATTCTTTATTAGTGCAATTGTTCTTCATATTTTGTTGATTCTTGATTTCTTAGTTGCATGATGATTAGATGATGAATCTTGAGTAGTTATTTTGTTAGGGATTGGGTGAAACTTGTATTATTGATTGATTGTGATTAATTTGGGAATTATGTTGATTAATTGTTGAGATTAAAGTGATTAATGTAAGTTTGCATGTGTGTAATTTGATTAGGCCTTGAGAATTATGCTAGACTGCATGTAATTGCTAATGACACGACCCATTGATTTAGGAATTGCAATCATCAATTGATTTGGATTGTGCTTCTCCTAGTTTGTTATTCGTAGAGACCACTAGCTTATCAATTGGGTGATAGCTCTTTGATTCCAATTGATAGCTCTTATTATTAGTCTTCACAACCATTGATTGGCGTGTTCTTCCCAAGTTTTTACAATTTTCATGATTATTTGTTGATCCCCATTCCCTAGTGTTTTATTTGTTTGCTCGTTTTTTTTATTAGTTGTTAGTATTACCTTCTTCACCCTTGACTTCGACCTAGCTTAGGCGCACAATTGAGAGCACTTGAATATAACCGTTCCTTTGGGTTCGACCCTTGACTTACCTCCATACTTGTAATGAGGTTTCTTAAGTGCTTATAAATTTTGTTTGGCTTAGAAAGGATTAGTCAACGACCTAGTTTTACCTTTGTTAGATATGATAACGAATGCCTTAATACTTTACATTATCAAAAGGGGTTTTTATTAAGGAAAAATTGCCAAGAATAATCCCACCTTTAGCCCACCCGCTAAAAATAATCCCACCTTTGGATTATTTTTAAATAATCCCACCTTTACCCCTTTATCTTTTTTAATGGTCCCATTTTACCAGGAACCGGTTGAGTAGGTAATTTTTATTTTTTTAAGTTTAATTGACACGTGTAGCTATCTGATTGGTAAAAAAAAAATTAGTAACAAAAATTTAAACAATAAAAACACCACCACCTAAGCCACCACCATCCCCACCACCACCCAAACCCAAACCCTACAACCACCATCCCCCTAGACCCGAAACCACCGCCACGGAGTTCGCATTGGCCAAAATCCCACACACCCACCCTCCCAGCCAACCCAACCCCATTAACCAATAAGCTTAACCATTCGAAAACCCACCAAACTAAATCGATGAATCCCAGAAAACGGGATGAATCAGGTAGGGGATTCGACATCGGGGAATCAAGGGACGGGGGAGGTTGGCTGGGAAGAATCAGGGTATGGGGGAGGTCGGCGAAGCCGAATTTAGGGGACGAGGGATGAGGGAGGTTAGTGACGCCGGAATCGGGTGGGGGAGGTTAGTGAGCTGAGACCAGATTCGTGGGTCAAGGAGTTCGGCGAGCTGAGGCTGGATTTGTGGGTCAAGGAGTTCAGCGTGACCGAATTTGGGGCTAATTTGTGGGCGTCGAAGCGGCTTCTCTATTGATGTTCGCCGGGGGCTTGCGAAGGAGTAGCAGTAGCGTTGCTACTTGGTGGTTTGCGGGTTGCTGGTGGAGTTAGGCCGGCCGAAAACTTGAAGGGATTGACCGGAATCGAGAAGGGGAAGGTATTTGGTGGTCGGATTCGGGGTGGGGAAGGAGATGGTGGCCGGAAAGCCGGTGGCTGGGGCTGACGGATTTTGGTTTTGGGATTTTTTTTAATTTTATTCTGGTTTTTTTTGTTTTTTTTTATTTTTTTGACCAATCCTATACTGACACGTGTCTAGTAACTTGTAATTACAAGTTAGGTGACCGATTGGGACCATTTAAAGCGGAAGAGGTATAAAAGTCGGATTATTAAAAAATAATCAATAGGTGGGATTATTTTGAGGGGATGAGGAAAAGGTCGGATTATTTAGGGCAATTTTTCCTATTATTAATTGTATTTAAGCTTAAAAGTTTAGGACAATCCGCGCATCGCCCAGACACAAAACTAGTCAGTAATATATAACGACAGGTCTCACAACCAGGCCACGAGATACTGACACTTGGCATTTCAGTTTTTTTTCCAAGTGTCACGCCACATATACGTATTATGTGACACATATGATGCTAGATAATCAAATTTTGGATAGATTTTTTTTAAGATAAAAACGTTGTATAGAGTTTTATTAACAATACTTCTAATAACTCATATATAAAAAAAATTAATCATAACTTTTAATAAATATCTTATAATTTGTAATATTTCCATCATAAAATTTGTTTTAAAAAGTGCTTTAAAGTAAGATTCACCTATAAGGTGGGTTAGAAAGTTAGACCCACCGGTGGGATTCAAATATTTTCTTTCGCTATGCAATATTATACTCTTTGAAATTTCTATTTTTTGAATTATTTTTTAGGTTGAGTATTTATACAAAACCTAAACTCATAAGATAGGAAACAATTTTTCTAAAAGATATACTAGCATAACCATATTCGCTAAATAATATTTTTGACATAAATATCCTAAATATATTATAATCTAATACAATATACTTTTTGTGCATGTATAAAGATTTACTTAATTATATTATCTATCTATATTTATCTATAATTTATTATTATTATTATTATTATTATTATTATTACTATTATTATTATTATTATTATTATTATTATTATTATTATTATTATTATCTATACTTAAAAAGCGTTCCTAAAAATGTCAATGTGCCACGTGTATCTCATTCTTACACCAGCATAATGCCACATCATCATTCAATATGCCACGTGTACTTCTAGCATATTTTTGTTTCATGTCATGGTTAACCAAAAATGCATACAATAAAGTTTGAACACAAGACCTCATTGAATGAAGACCAACTTATTACCACCAAGTTATAAGCTAATGTTGTTCAATCTATGCACATAAATATATAAATACATATTAGAATTAAAAGCAAAAATTATTCAAAACTATTTATTATTGTTATTGTAATATTATAAGTTTCGACAAAAAAAAAATTCATTCAAGCTCTTTAATAATAATAATAATGATAAAAATACTCAAAGTAACACCCGGAGCAACTCCCGGGCCAAACACTAGTTAAATACTTACTAAAAACACGACATATTAAAAGCCATGAGTAAAGAAAATACACCCTATAATCCTAAATTATACATTTTTCCCTTTGTTGAAGGGAAAGTCTTGTTGCTTCCCCTAATTTTTGTTCGTTTAAATTACACCATCTAACATGGTACCAAGTCAAACAATCCTCCATAAATTAATCTTTAATATATCCGGACTTATCATAGCTATGAACCAAATCTTTAATAATATAGCGCCCGAGCCAACAACTGGGAAATTATATTATAAAAAGGCTAATGCCATTAGAATATTTACATCAAGCATCAATAATTTGTACAAGAAAATTGATGCAGCCTAAAAAATAGCCTTTGAAAATGCATAATTAGTTAATTACAGCCATAAGACACAAGCAATAGCAATATATACATCAAATAGGTAATGTACTTCCTTATAACTAATTAACCCAAAAGTGTATTCCATCCATGTAGAAGTAGCTTTGCATATTAGTTTCTAGTAGCAGCCGCCACACCCTCCAAATATGATTCATACAGACCTCAAACTCATTCTGGTACCGATTAGTGAGTTTTATAGCCCACTACCATATCATTACCATAAACCGCAAGCTTATGCGCCAATTCATTCTTTTCCCTGAACACGTGGAATGATAGCTACCTTAAACTTCTTTAAAACAACATCAACATCACAAACAACTGTCAACTCGTAATATATGTATTAATAATTTTTTGAACCACCCAACTTCATCTTTAAAGTCTATATCTTCAACGTCTTCATCATTAACAACTCTTTTAGTTATCCAACGATAGATAACTAAAATCCACAAATATAGCAGTGATAATAATAAAAGGAATGGTGTCCTTTGAACAATTGTACTATTCCGTTAGTGGGTTCAGAATTATTAGAAAGCTAATATATTCAGTGAGGTCAAGTGATCGGAATGCCTGGGTGGAGGCCGCTTCCGATCAGTAATATTAATGAATAATTAATATTACAGCTTAATCTTGACTGAACCCTTCGGGTCACACCCAAGCATTCAACAAACCGAACCGACGAATTAATTCGGAAGGAATTAATGAGTCAACCGAGTAATATTTATTTAGACGTCGGAAATTCGAGCTTAGAGCGTCGAAACCGAGCATCGGAAGTCGAGTCGAAAAATAGTGAAAGACGAGACGAGAAATAGTAATAAATCAACAAATGACCAAAATACCCCTATCATCCGAATGCCTAAGCAAACCGAGTGCTAAGGGCGTATGGCCTAGCATGGTGGCTAGCATGCGCACCAAGCCAAGCCTAGGCTGGCTGGTGCGTGCTAGCGCACCCATGCTAGCATCGCAAGGCTAGGCGCTGCCTAGTGCGTGCTAGCATGCTAGGCACAGCCTTGTGCGCGCAATGGCTAGCAAGCCATGCCGCAACAAGCTGCAGCAGCTAGCACGTTAGGCGCGCCAGCTCGCCACAGCTAGCAGTAGCATGGCTGGGCCATTGCTTGCTGCCTAGCAGCGCTGGCCAAGGCACAAGGCCAGCAGCAGCCCGCACAAGCATGCGAGTGCTGGGCCTGCTGGGCTTGCTGGGCGTGGCTGCCATGGACAACAGCACATGGCAGCCCACCTTGGCAGCCTTGGTGCCCAAGGGTGGGTGCCATGTGGCTTGTGGTCCTTGAGTGTGTGTGGAGTGAGGTGGCCGGTTATGGGAGAGGGAGTGGGGAGTAAGTTTGGTCCCCCCTTTCTCCAAGTGGTCCTCACCTAACCACTCACATGAGTTTGCCACTTGTTGATTTATTACTAGCTTGATTATTAATTTTATTTTAGCTTTAAAATAAAATGGAAAAATCATACTATCCCACATTGATGGGAGAGTAAATGATACTCCCATCATTTCCTATAAATACCCAAGTATGGGCATTGGGAATGATGCTTGAGTAAGAGATGGAAAAGGCATCACAATTAGTGAAAACCTTTGAACTCAATATAATTACTCGGGTTTTATTGGTCGGGTCTTGCTAACCCCAAGACATTGGACCTAGTCGGTTTTGTTGGTGCGGGTGGACTTCGTTGGAGGTCTCCGTGTGAGCGGGACTTGAAGCTTTCAAGTAAGAGCTCATTTTGGAGCAAAGCACGCGTCAAAGGTAATTAGCTTATCTTAATCTTGTGATTAATTTAATTATGTTTATGGTTTTATTTATTGCGAGTGCAGTCTTGTTTTTGGGTTTGTTTCCGCGGTGAGTCGGACTCACCAAACCCCAACAGCGGTATTGGAGCCTCGCTCGTTTATTTTTAAAATCATAAAATTTTCAAGGTGTTTTTATGGCTTAATTTTTCTGGTTTTAAGTTGCTAATTAGATTAGTAACTCGTTTTTCCAATTTTTACCTCGTATTAGAGCTGTTTTCAGCTCCCGAACCCAGTTTTCGACCCAAAAATAGTGAATTTTGGGTGGAAAAGGCGTTCTGGAAATGGTTTTACCCTTTGAGGACTCGATTTTTAGCCAAAAAACGACCAGAAATGCATTTTTCGAGGGATTTTTCGTTTTAACGAAAAATTTTAAGTCTTTCTAACTTTGAAAATTGATTGCATATTTATGGTGGTTATGTATTTGGTTCTTTCCTTAATTTATATGCAATTTTAGACCACTTTAAGCATGATTACTTGGTAGTAATTGGTGCTTGAAAGTTTGGTTTTATTTTTTCACATAATTGCAAATTAATTGCATTAAGTGTGAAATAGTTGTTCTTTGTTGCTTCCAAGAACTAAAGATTCAATCTTTATTTATGATAAGTGATTGAAACTTTGAGTTACTAAATTCCATGAAATTTCGTTAAACTTTGTTGATTTAATCATTTTTTAGTTGATTGGAATCATAAAGTTTAAAATTGTGATTGAAATTGGTTTATCTTCATATTGGAAGATATAATTTTTCATGGATTCACAAGTATTAAAGTTGGATTCTTTATTGAACTTATGTTCATTTTTCCAACTCCCTTTTATTTTGTCAAAATCTCAAGATTAATTTAAAGTAATTAAATTAATAGTGAGAATTGCCCTAATTTATTTTATTACACCAAGTTAAACCAATTTTATTAAAGAATGGTTCTTGGAAATAAATTTTGTTAATTGCATTTGGATGAATTATTTAAGTTGGACTTGTTATTTTTCATTTTTCCTCAAAATTGATTCTAAAATTAATTTAGAATTGATTTATAATTTCACACACAAAATAAATAATTTTCGAAGCATTAGCACGCAACACGAGGCCTAAGAGCCCCGAGCTAGCTCTCGGCCAGCTGGGCTTCTCACGCAACCCATATGTGGTTGCCAAGGCTGCTGGGCATTTCGTTCTTAGGTGCTTGGTGCTGTGCATGTGTGTGTGCGAGGAAGGGCGTGGGCTCCTGCTCGCTGCCAGCAGCAAGCAGCAGCATGGCGCAGCAGCAGCATAAGGTTGTGCGCGCTGTGCGTGCTGCTACGCTTTGCTGGGCTGGGCGTGGTGCATGCGAGCACAAGCAGCCCACATGCATGCTTGGTTTTGCGGGGGTGCGCATGGGCATACTACGTGCTTGTTGTACGGTACGTACAATCCCATAATTGGCACAATAACCCCGGGTTATTAAGGCGATGCTATTTTAAAGTTAACTTTAGCGTTGCTTAATATGTAAATAAGGGTATTTTTTGGACTCCAAGTCTTAGTGCTAGGCACTTACACATTGTGGAATACGTAATTTTGCTTAAATATGTCGTTTTAATTATTTTAATTATTTTGTTTATTTAATTAAAAAATTTTGGAGGCTAGGCCTCAGGTTTTGAGCGACGTTTGCAAAATTAATTTTGGCAAATATTTGGGTTCACCGACTTAATTAATTGGATTAGTTAAGTTGGATGCGGAATTTAGTGGGAGCGTCTCTTAGTTATTTCCATAACCGGTTAAAACAACTTTGACTAGTTTAATTAGGCGTTTTAATTGGATTAACCACCTAGATTAGTTACTAGTTCTCGCGCGTTTTAAGCATTGTTACTTGTTTATCGTTGTAAAATGCATGGGCCATTCACAGATAGTGAATGGATGAATGGAATGTAAATTCTCTCACAGGTTTTATGAAATGGCAACTAGTGGGGCCCGATTAGGATAGAAAATACGGACTGTGATCCGTGACGTATTTTTGTAAATCTAAATACGGTCTGCGAACCGTTGAGTATTTTTGTACCTTAATATTTAGATTAGTCCTAATCGTAGATACTAGCAATTGTAATATTTTTGTCAAGTCTTGAAGACGGGGTTCTTAGAAGACAAAGCCATGAAGTTGCAAATGAAGAACTTTTGAAGACTTGAAGATCTCAAGGGGTCATGCTAGTTGCCAAATGCATCTCTATTTATGTTTTCGATATATATTTATATTTATATATATATATGAATTATATGTTAGATGCATGTTTAGGATTTCGAATGTTGAGATGATTAATTAAGTTCACTTAAATCAACCAACATAGAAACCCTAGGTCCCTAAAATATTGAGTAAAACTTGCCATTCCAAAACACACTTACCAACCGAACGAGGGTAGTGGTGGGCTACGCCAAAGCGAGGCATCACTACTTCTCCAAGGAACGTAAGGCATACCGGGTATGCAAGGTGGTTTTGGTTATGCTCAACGATATGAGTGATGGAGTCCTAACATGTCGTGGCAAAGTGAATAAATTGTTTAGAGAGCATTGGATGCGACGATTTATTCAACCAAGAGTGGCTTGGAGCCATTAGCAAAGAGTTTCTTACCTTAGGAGATTGAGTGTTAAGACAAGCCAAAGCATGCTTAACCACTCTTTGTTTCTTTGGATCTTGGAATCGACTTATTCTCACCTAAAATGGGGACAATCTTTAATGTGTGAATAAGACGTTTTAAATAAGTTTGATTAAAATGCATGAATTCAATCTTATTTAAGTATAATGAATGGTTTTTCATTTCAAATTCTTTCAATTGTAGAATCAGGTCTTCAAATAACTCAAACAACCAATTCTCATTACGCTCAATTCTCGACAAGGAGAAGCTGAGTGGGCCAAATTTTCTTGATTGGCAAAGGAACTTGCGAATTGTTCTCATGCAAGAGAAAAAGGAATATGTCCTTGATGAGAAATGCCCGAGGCTCCCAATGAGGAGGTGACTCAAGCTGCCCTAAATCGATGGCAAAGTGTTAATCGAGATGTCAAATGCATCATGTTAGCCACAATGTCTCCTGAGCTTCAAAAGACTTTCTTTGAAAAAGAGACGGCTTTTCAGATCATTTCTGAATTGCAGAATATGTTCCAAGAGCAGGCCCGAACTAAAAGGTTTGAAACCCAAAGGCAGATCCTTGAGAGCAAGCTCAAGAAAGGAGAGCCAGTCAGCCCACATGTACTCAAAATGATTGGATTGTTAGAAAACATGGGAAGGCTTGATGCGGGGTATTCAACCGAGATGGCAATTGACATCATTCTCCACTCGCTGCACAAAGGCTATGATCAGTTCAAGATGAACTATAATATGCACAGCATGGAGAAAACCCTCACCGAGCTTCATGGTATGTTGAAGCAAGCTGAGCAAACGCTCAAGGATGAGGGAAAGCATGATATGCTCATGATTAAAAAGGGCAAGCCGTTCAAATTTTCGGGCAAGAAGAAGAAAGGCTTTAAGGGGAAAGGTAAGAAGAAAACTTTTCCGCCTAAGTCTAAAGCTACCAAGGATAAGAAGGTAGCGTCTTCTAAATCTGATTCCGAATTTTTCTACTGTAAGAAGAAGGGACATTGTAAGAGATATTGCCTCAAGTTCAAGGAAGATAAGAAGAACGGAACCGTTGCTTCTGAATCAGGTATATTCGTTATAGACTTTAACTTCACTAGCTTAACATCATAGGTATTAGATATCGGATGTGGCTCACACCTTTGTTCCAATTCTCAGGGACTAAGGAACGCTAGAAGGCTAGAGAAGGGAGAGATTGAACTCCGGGTTGACAATGGAGCCAGAATTGGTGACGTATCTGTAGGAACTCTCAGTTTGTCTTTGCCTACCGGGATAGTTTTGGAACTCGATAATGTTTATTATGTTCCTAGCATTACCAAAACATTATTTCAATTTCGGCGTTGGACGCCAAAGGTTTTGAATTTCGAGTAAAGGACAAAGAATGTTCGTTTTATCTCGATAATGTTTTATATGGTATTGCACATTCTGAAAATGGCCTTTATGTGCTTTCTTTAGACAAACAAGTTTATAATGTGAATAATGATACCAAAAGAGCTAAGACCATAGAGTCAAATCAGACTTACTTGTGGCATTGTCGTCTTGGCCACATCAACATCAAACGCATCAAGAAACTTCTACAAGAAGGTGTTCTTGACTCTTTCGATTTAGAATCGTTTGAGAATTGCGAGGGATGTCTATTAGGCAAGATGATTAAACAACCATTCTCCAAGTTGGGAGAAAGGGCAAGTGACTTATTGGGTCTTATACATACCGATGTATGTGGACCAATGAGCTCAACCACAAGAAATGGACATCGATATTTCAGCACTTTCACAGACGACTATAGTAGATATGGCTATGTCTACCTCATGTCGCATAAATCTGAATCATTTGAAAAGTTCAAAGAATTTCAGAGTGAAGTTGAAAATCAGCTTGGCAAGAAAATCAAAGCCCTTCGATCGGATCGAGGTGGTGAATACTTGAGCCAAGAATTCGATGACCATCTGAAAGAAAAGGGTATACTTTCAGAATTGACACCTCCAGGAACTCCACAGTGGAACGGAGTATCCGAAATGAGAAATCGAACCTTGTTAGACATGGTACGATCAACAATGGGTCTTAGTGATCTTCCTATCTCTTTCTAGGGACACGCACTTCTAACTGCGACACTAACACTGAACCGTGCTCCATCAAAATCTGTAGAAAAGATTTCATATGAATTATGGACGAAGAAACCTCCTAGGTTATCTTTTCTAAAGATATGGGGATGCGAAGCATATGTCAAGAAATTGATTTCTGACAAACTTCATCCCAAATCTGACAAGGTTTACTTTGTGGGCTACCCAAAAGAAACCAAAGGGTATTACTTCTACAACAAATCGGAGAACAAAGTGTTTGTTGCTCGCGATGGTGTCTTTTTGGAGAAGGAGCACCTTTCCAAAATGACAAGTGGGAGGAAAATCGAACTCGACGAAGTTCGTGAGGATAAGCAACAAAATCATAATGACAGTCAAAGTGCTCAAACAGCATCTGTTGACGCAGGTCAAAATGATCAAAATGTGCAAAGTCGAACCGACAATGCAAATGCTCAATCCATTACCCTACGTAGGTCTCAGAGGCCGAGATCTCAACCTGATAGATATCTTGGTTTAGTATTAACCGAGAATCAGGACATCCTGATTATGGATGGAGATGAACCGGCAACCTACAAGCAAGCGATGGCAAGCACCGACTCTGCTAAATGGCAAGAGGCCATGAGATCTGAAATGGATTCCATGTTTGAAAATCAAGTCTGGGACTTGGTTGACTTACCCGAAGGTTATACACCTATTGGATGTAAGTAGATTTTCAAGTTGAAAACCGACAAAGATGGAAATGTATTCATTTAAAAAGCTAGATTGGTGGCAAAAGGTTACAGACAAGTTCATGGTATTGATTACGATGAAACCTTTTCACCAGTCGCAATGCTTAAATCCTTTCGGATCCTCCTAGCGATTGCTGCATATTACAATTATGAAATATGGCAGATGGACGTCAAAATCGCCTTCCTTAATGGTTATTTGGAAGAAACTGTGTATATGACACAGCCTAAAGGTTTTGTCGACCAATATAATTCTAGGAAAGTTTGTAAGCATAAGAAGTCCATTTATGGATTAAAGCAAGCAAGCAGAAGTTGGAATCTGCGATTCGATGAAGCCATCAGTAAGTTTGGTTTTATCAAGAATCCAGATGAATCTTGTGTTTACAAGAAGGTCAGTGGGAGTGACATCGCCTTCCTAGTCTTATATGTCGATGACATATTGCTCATTGGAAACAGCATTCCGTTGTTAGAGTCTGTAAAGGCCTGGCTTGGAAAGTGCTTCTCAATGAAAGACTTGGGAGAGGCTCAGTACATACTAGGCATCAAGATCTATAAGGATAGATCGAAAAGGATGATTGGATTGAGTCAGAGTACTTATATTGATAAGGTACTTGCTCGATTTGGCATGGAGGAGGCCAAAAGAGGTCACCTGCCAATGTAACATGGCATAACCCTAAGCAAGAAGCAATGTCCATAGACACCTGATGAGCGGGTAAGAATGAATCAGATTCCATATGCTTCGCTTATTGGATCGATCATGTATGCCATGATATGTACTAGGCCAGATGTATCGTATGCCTTGAGTGCTATGAGCCGTTACCAATCAGACCCAGGAGAGGCGCATTCGACTGCGGCCAAAAATATCCTAAAGTACCTGAAAAGAAACAAGGATAAATTCCTGTTGTATGGTGGTGCATAGGATTTAGTTGTGGAAGGTTATACCGACGCAAGCTTCCAGACAGACAGAGACGATTTCAAATCGCAATCTGGATATGTGTTCTGTCTAAATGGAGGGGCGTTTAGTTGGAAGAGCGCAAAGAAGAGTACAACTCCAGATTCTACAACTGAAGCCGAATACTTAGCAGCTGCTGAAGCAGCTAAGGAGGCTGTTTGGATTCGTAAGTTCGTTGGTGAACTTGATGTTGTACCCTCTATAAAGGGTCCAATAGCCCTCTATTGTGACAATAATGGAGCTATTGCTTAGGCCAGAGAGCCTAGGGAACATCAAAAGGTCAAACATGTCAAGCGGCGATTTCACATGATTCGAGAATGGAATCAGAGGGTGAAATCAGAATTTGCAAAGTTGGAACGGATGACAATGTAGCCGATCCAATTACTAAACCTTTGCCTCAAGTGAAGCACAACAAGCACGTTGAGGCAATGGGAATCAAGCATGTAGGAGACTGGCTTTGATTTCCTTGTTTAGTGTTTTAGTTAATTTTGAGAAAAATTAATGTAAGACTCTAAGGAAAACCATTCAAGTTTTGGAGTAATATTAAATTTCATGTAATATTTTATTACTCCGTTATGCTATTTAATTGTGGTTTAGGATTAAATAATGAGTCCATTCGATTATGAGAATATTCAAAATAGGGTATCAAGACCAGTCTTGGTAAGGAAACACCTATTAAGTGAACATTGAATATTATAATCGAAAATCATCACTAATCAAGGTCATTTAAACGATGGACGATTAATGACCGATTGAGATTAGTGTGTAGTTTGATTTATAGCACCGTTTCATGTGCTACAAGGACATGATTGTCATAAATCATTTGCACAGGTATTGGTTTAGAACCATACTGGACCGACCTATGAGAATACTTTAAGAAATTAAAAAAAAATTTGTCATAAGTATACAACTCTTTATGGCTATCGGAACCTATTTCCTCGACCATGAGTATTGTGAGTTCTCTTGTTTGAGTACTAGTTCGCTTTGATGTTGTCAAACGTCTGCCGTAATAGGGGATTATAACGGCAACACTCGGGCGACTAGGTCCTCTCAATAAGAGGAGCTACATTACAAGACTGGGAATGTTCCCCTACTAAAATAGGGAATATGTCTTTGTTGTATAAAAGGCCTCTAGTAGAGCGAGACTGTAAAATGCATGGCCGTGCTCGGATGGATTTTAGAAATCATCTGTTTATTGACAGTCGGACTCGGAATCGGGAAACACTTCTGGACGTAATAAGGATGACAAAATAAATCTTACCTTATAGTTCATGAAGAGACATTAAGCGACATAGGAAAAAGGTTGTACACAAATGCGCACTTGTCCGGAAGGATAAGTGGGAGATTGAAAGGAATGGTGTCCTTCGAACAAGTGTACTATTCCGTTAGTGGGTTCAGAATTATTAGAAAGCTAATATATTCAGTGAGGTCAAGTGATCGGAATGCTTGGGTGGAGGCCGCTTCCGATCAGTAATATTAATGAATAATTAATATTACAGCTTAATCTTGACTGAACCCTTCGGGTCACACCCAAGCATTCAACAAACCGAACCAACAAATTAATTCGGAAGGAATTAATGAGTCGACCGAGTAATATTTATTTAGACGTCGGAAATTCGAGCTTCGAGCGTCGAAACCGAGCGTCGGAAGTCGAGTCGAAAAATAGTGAAAGACGAGACGAGAAATAGTAATAAATCAACAAAAGACCAAAATACCCCTAGCATCGGAATGCCCAAGCAAACCGAGTGCTAAGGGCGTATGGCCTAGCATGGTGGCTAGCATGCGCACCAAGCTGAGCCTAGGCTGGCTGGTGCGTGCTAGCGCACCCATGCTAGCATCGCAAGGCTAGGCGCTGCCTAGTGCGTGCTAGCATGCTAGGCACAGCCTTGTGCACGCAATGGCTAGCAAGCCATGCCGCAACAAGCTGCAGTAGCTAGCACGCTAGGCGCGCCAGCTCGCCACAGCTAGTAGCAGCATGGCTGGGCTATTGCTTGCTGCCTAGCAACGCTGGCCAAGACACAAGGCCAGCAGC
This sequence comes from Chenopodium quinoa, assembly GCF_001683475.1. Taxonomy (NCBI): domain Eukaryota; kingdom Viridiplantae; phylum Streptophyta; class Magnoliopsida; order Caryophyllales; family Amaranthaceae; genus Chenopodium; species Chenopodium quinoa. The sequence goes on along the minus strand of NW_018744633.1, from coordinate 1,399,962 downwards.
AGCCCGCACAAGCATGCTTGGCTTGCTGGCCAGCAGCGCCTGGCAGCCCACATGTGAGTGCTGGGCCTGCTGGGCTTGCTGGGCGTGGCTGCCACGGACAAAAGTACATGGCAGCCCACCTTGGCTACCTTGGTGCCCAAGGGTGGGTGCTATGTGGCTTGTGGTCCTTGAGTGTGTGTGGAGTGAGGTGCCCACTTGTTGATTTATTACTAGCTTGATTATTAATTTTATTTTAGCTTTAAAATAAAATGGAAAAATCATACTATCCCACATTGATGGGAGAGTGAATGATACTCCCATCATTTCCTATAAATACCCAAGTATGGGCATTGGGAATGATGCTTGAGTAAGAGTTGGAAAAGGCATCACAATTAGTGAAAACATTTGAACTCAATATAATAACTCGGGTTTTATTGGTCGGGTCTTGCTAACCCCAAGACATTGGACCTAGTCGGTTTTGTTGGTGCGGGTGGACTTCTTTGGAGGTCTCCGTGTGAGCGGGACTTGAAGCTTTCAAGTAAGAGCTCATTTTGGAGCGAAGCACGCGTCAAAGGTAATTAGCTTACCTTAATCTTGTGATAATTTAATTATATTTATGGTTTTATTTATTGCGAGTGCGGTCTTGTTTTTGGGTTTGTTTCCGCGGTGAGTCGGACTCACCAAACCCCAACAAATAATCCACAAATATTAGAGATTATTATCCCGTGATAAACAGATTATCATGATTCCGATAGCTCAAAACCCGTATGAACTAAAATTACTTCATATTTAAATAAAGCAATCATTTCTAAGCAAAAAAAAAATCTAGTGTACTACACAACGCTACCCAAAAATCCAACATTCTCCCCTTAACCTAGTGTTTTATCTAGGCTTAGAATAGTAAGGAGAAATGCAATGATCATAGTAGAACACGTAAATATATATTAAAATGGTTATGCTATTACCCATTTAAGATATTGGTTAGACATATTATATAGAAACACAAACACATGAAATATTTTACATCGGTTGTCGCTAGTAAGTAAAAATATAAAAACGGTTATATACACTCGGGTGCACTGACACCCAACTAATCTAAGGTTAGTTTTTGCTCTTCATTTGATGATTAAATAATAAACAATCATAAAAATAAGAATAAAACACTTATGGGTGTATGGTACTAATGTGATTGATTTATATAGTGTTTTACCCCCGTCCCTTGGTCGTAGTTAGTAGTGTTTTTGGCTCTTTAGATCCACTTTTATTACTAATTAGTGTTTTCTCGTGTTTTTGTAGTTTTGCTTGAGTTTTGTAGAAAATTGCACATTTGGAGCGTTTTCCGGTTTTTTCATGAAGCAACTATGAGAATTAGGAGGACACGACCATCTTTGAAGCCCAAGACCGGTTAGAGCCGGTGATTAAGGGCTCGGTATGTGATACCGGGGCATTTGGACTGAGTATTCAAGATCCGGAGAGGAAATCTGAATTGGGCCGAAGAATGAAGCCCAATCAAAGTCCGAGCCTCGAGGAAGAGACCGGGCCCGATCGGGCAAGCTTGCGCCCAATCGAGCGGGCGCGCAGAAGATAGCACCAGCAAAAAGGCGCGCCTGATCGGGTGAGCATAAGCTCGATTGGGCGCGGCTGACCAGGAAGGCTCTGAAGAAAAAGGTGGGCCCGATCGGGCGGCCCTTCGCCCGATCAGGCGCGTGATTTTGGAGCCGAGTTTTTAGTTTTCAATTAGGATTTGTTTAAGGGATGCTTAAGTACGATTTTTGTACGTAATTTTGATTACCTTCTCTTTTAGACTTTCTCTCTCTACTTAGGATATTTTCTCTCTTAAATTCTCTGAACTTTGTTCTTGATTCCATTCCTTAATCTAGGTTTTCTTTTGGTAACAATTTCTTCTCTCTTAATTTCAGTTATTTTCTTTAATCCTTCATCATGTTTTATTTTATTGTTTTGATTAGTTTAGATTTAATTATGTTTGAGTAGTTTTATTTCTAGGGTTTATGGGGATCTAATAAATAATATCACTACAACAAAATAAAGCAAAGGTAACAATGCAAAACCATTGCCTAATATAAAAAAAGTATTGTCTTGTAGCTAAGACAACACATATGAGGCGTAATTTATGCCCCCGTTGTCTATTCATAAGGCAACACATTTTTATTCAAAGGCAACAATTTTGAAATCTTAGGTAAAATGATACATAAGGCAACACTTTAACAAAGACAACAAATGAAAAATGTTGCCATTTAAGAAGATAATTCAAAAATGTTGTCACTCCCTAGCATTTAGTAGTTGGTAGGGCTCGAACTTGTGACCTCAGAGTCCCAAGGTGAGTTCCCCACCAACTCTACCAAACTTGCTCATATATTGTCATTTTAATATAAATGTTGCTATAGATGGCAACATAGATATTAATGTTACATTTTTTAAACAATAGTTTTGTTATTTTATCTTTTCATGCAACAATTATTATATTTGTTGTCTTAGACAAGAAAAATGTAACACTTTAAGCGATTGTTGCCTTATATAGTCTAGAGCAACACTTTTTTCTGTTACTTTAGTTCAAGGTAACAAATAAGTATTGTTGCGTTAGATTATTAAGAGTAACATTTCTGTAAGTGTTGCAATCTTAAGTGTTGCCTATTCTCATTTTTTTTTTTGTATATGAAGGGGTAATTTGTGATTGTTGATTATTAATGCTTGACTAATTTCATATTGATTTATTTAATGCTATGCAATTAGGTTTGGCCAGTTTTAATTGTATGAGTTTAGCAATATTAATTCGAGATTCGAGAGACGAGAATTGATGTTTAGGCTTAGTTTCAATAGGCGGACTAATTTATAAATGGTTAAGTCGAGATTCGAGAGATGAGATTTAATACCGGTAAATTAACTCTGTGATTGTAATACATAGAGAAAGCCCTTTATAATCTGATTAATTGATGCATTAATGATTGCTTATTATGATTTACCCTGGAATATTGTTTATTAGTGAACCTATGCCCTAGGTTTTTCCTTCATTGATTTATCTCCTATTTTATTCCCTTCCTACTCTTACCTTTTAGTAGTTTAATTACCTTTTTACAACAATTTGGTTACTTGATAATTTAGATTGCATTTAATTAATTAAGAATAAATTGACTTCTTTCCCTGTGGTTCGACCCTTCTTCCCTATCTACATAGTTAGTGGATTTAGGTTTTATTTTTGATTAGGTGAATACGACTTGAGCCTGTCAAAATTTGGCGCCGTTGCCGGGGAAACGATTTTATTTTTATTTTCTGATTATTTTTTGTAGTCTAGATTATCCCCACTTGTATCAGAGAACGTTAGTTCTTTGAGGAAATTCTATATTTGTCTTTTAGTTCCTTGTTTATGCCTAGGTGTTCCAGATCAGGTTACATACCATTCGATCCTGAGAACGAGTGCTCGTTTCATAGGCAAAGGAATCTTTATAGACAAATCCTGCGGTTCTGAGGAAGGCAATAATAGAAGAGACCCTCCATCTGATTCTAGTGATGCAGAAATTCCTTCAGATATAGAATCAGAGATAACGGCTCAAAAGAAGCTCAGTGACTACTCGCAGCCGAAGCTTACAGATTTCCCGCATCTTACTCCCACTCCGACCCTAGATGGAGTATAATTTGTAATCAAGCCCCAATTTATCACTGTGATGGAGAGGAAGCAATTTAGCGGAGCTAAGGGTGAAGATCCTAATCTTCACATTGCAGATTTCTGCCAATATTGTAACACCATTAGACAAGCCGGGGTCACGCAGGATCAAATCAGGGAGAATTTTTTTCCCTTTTCGTTATGTGGCAAAGCTAAATTATGGTTTAATGGTTTGAATAGAAATGCACTTGGTATTATTGACTGGGAAACTCTTGCCTTGAAATTCTATAATAAATATTACCCTGCAGAGAGAACAGTTGTACTAAGGAGTGTTATTCAGAACTTCGCTCAAGAGGCCGATGAACTCTACATGAGGCTTGGGAGAGGTTCAAGGATCTACAGAGAGAATGCCCCCACCACAATCTAGAATAATGGAAATTGATCCAAGCTTTCTACAATGGACTTGGAAATTCATCTAGATCAGTTCTAGATTCTGCAACTAGTGGCAGATTCATGAATTTAAATGTGGACGATGCCGGACAGGTTGTCGAAGACATGGCAATACACAATTCCCAATACGGGAATCCGAGATGGTTTGCAAATAAAGGAAAACATCATGTCGATTCCGTGTCCTTTTTGCAAGCTCAACTGACATCTATTTGTCAAAAATTAGATAATCTTACTGCTACTCCTAAATCTTTAGCTAATGTTTCTACTGTTGCTAACAATGAAGCTTTTTGTGAAAATTGTGGAATTGTAGGGCATTGGGAGAAAGATTGTAGGAGTTCCATGGAACAAGTTAATGCCTTCCAAACCTATAGGCAAAATAACCCATATTCCAACTCTTTTAATCCTGGTTACCGGAACCATCCATATCTTTCGTATTGGAGCACCAATGTGCAAAAATCTCCACCTCCACCTCCACAACCACAACATCAACCTCCACCACAGCAGAAATATTACCTTCCAAATTCTGGCCAGAAAAGCCAAGCACAACCCTCATCATCTTCTGACGCTGCTGTGACAGAAATTAGAGCAATGCTTACTAACATGCAAAAGCATATGGAGAGTAGGGATGCGCAAATTGATTCTATTTTAGCTCATAATAAAATCATGGGTAATCAAATTGCACAACTTTCATCTACCCTACAAACCCGTCAGCAGGGAGCTCTACCATCACCACCAATCCATCCCACAAATCATGCCAATGCAATTACTCTAAGGAGTGGTTCACATTATGATGGACCTCCTATGCCAAAGGAAGATGGACCTGTTCCTGATCCAGATTCCTCTATACCAAACGCTAATCCTGCTAACCCTGCAGGGCTACAAACAGATACTAACCCTTCTAATGTTTCTTTGCAGGGTAAATCTCAGGAAAAGGGAGGAGATGTTCAGAGCCCAATTTTCAAACTACCGTTCCCTAATAGACAATTGAAGAGTAAGTTTGATAAACAATTCGGTAAGTTCTTAGAGGTTGTGAAAAACTTGCAGGTAATAGTTCCTTTCACTGATTTAATCAATCAGGTTCCTGCATATGCTAAATTTATGAAAGACATTCTTACTAGGAAAAGGGCCTTTAATAAGGTAGAAACTATAGCTTTTACAGAGGAATGTAGTGCATTATTGCAAAATAAATCCCCTCCTAAATTAAAGGATCCTGGTAGTTTTTCTATCCCTTGTCATATAGGGAATTTTTTATTGATAAAGCTTTGTGTGATTTGGGTGCCAGTGTCAATGTTATGCCATCGTCTGTCTGTGCTAAACTTAATATGGGTGCTTTAAAAGTTATTAATATAACTTTGCAAATGGCAGATCGTTCTGTAAAATACCCTCTAGATATTTTAGAGGATGTCCCTGTCAGAGTTGGTAAATTTTTTATCCCTGTTGATTTTGTAGTTTTAGACATGGCTGAGGATACACAAATACACATTATATTAGGTAGGCCTTTCCTCCATACTGCAGGAGCCATTATTGATGTAAAAAATGGTAAACTAACCCTTTTTGTTGGTAATGATAATATTACTTTTAATTTAGGGAAGGTTTTAAAAGGGCCTATGCTAGAGGAAAATTGTTGTTTTATTGATGTCATTGATATAATGGACGATATTTGTGATGATAGCTTGCCACATGTTCTTGCAAGGGATCCCCTAGAGGAAATTCTTTCTGGGAATTTATCTGCAGATAATGCAAACGCCTGGGGTAATGAAGTACAGGATATTGAAAGAGCTTTTTCCCTATAAGAGTTGGACCCCAAAGAGACAATGAAGGTAGTAAATTTAGTTCAGGAATCAAAACCTGCAGAGGTCAAGAAACCTGAACTAAAACCTCTCCCTTCTCACTTAAAATATATTTTTCTAAATGAGCAGGAACTTTATCCCGTGATCATCAGTACTGCACTTAATGACCTACAAACTTCCCAGCTTCTAAGGGTTCTTCAAACCCATAAGAAAGAAATTGGGTACAGTATTGATGATCTCAAGGGTATTAGCCCTGATTTTTGTATGCACAGGATACATCTAGAGGATAACTATAAGCCCTGCATTCAACCCCAAAGAAGATTGAATCCTAACATGTAGAAAGTATTCAAGAAAGAGGTTATGAAATTACTCGATGCAAGTATTATCTATCCTATTTCCGACTCCAAGTGGGTAAGTCCTGTGCAGGTAGTGCCAAAAAAGGGGGGGATGAATGTGATCACTAATGAGAAAAACGAATTAATCCCCACTAGAACTGTTACAGGGTGGCGTATGTATATTGATTATCGTAGACTAAATATCGCCACTAAAAAGGACCACTTCCCCCACCCCTTTATAGATCAAATGCTTGAGAGGCTAGCTAACCATAAGTTCTTTTGCTATTTGGATGGGTATTCGGGATTTTTCCAAATTCCAATTCACCCTGAAGTTCAAGAAAAGACAACCTTTACATGCCCTTATGGTACTTTTGCATATCGTAGGTGTAGACACCTACTTTTGGCCTCTTGCCCCGACAGGAAGTGCAATGACGATAAATAAAGCCATCTTCGTGTTGGATCAAATTAAAGAATATTTATGGATAACTGGTTAAGCCACAAAACACAAAAGACTAGCCCGAATAAAAGAACAAGGCCAATACAAGGTCCAATTAACTAAACCCGATCATAATTAGGCTTAAGCCCGTGCTTAAAACCCAATAATGACGGATTTAGGAGTGTCTAGGTTAAAATTTAAGCTGCTGCGGAAAATGTCGCGCGCATCTCACAAAGTCGCGCTCAGCTGTCACGCGCAACTTATTCAGTTGCGCGCAGCACTCCGCGCAACTTTTGGAGATGCGCTCGCGAAAGATTTAGAATAACAAAAATATTTGAAAATCAAATCTTACCATAGAGCTGCGCGCAAGACAAATAACTGCGCGCATCATCTGCGCGCGACTTATTCACTTGCGCGTGACAGCCGCGCGCAACACATTTAGTTGCGCGTGACACCTGATGCGGCAGAATGCTCATAACCCTAAACCTAATCATTCCTTATAAGTAAGACCCTAACCCGAGGCTTAAACACACGAAAATTAACCTAAAACGCTAGCAGAATACTTGTGAACTTGTGCTTCCTAACCCTCTTGTCCTAAACACTCACCCCTTTAATATTTTGTTACTACGGTGGAGGTTCCCCAATAAGAAGGAATCCATAAGTGTTCTAAACGGAGATCTAGCAAAGAGAAGTGGTAAATTCCCGAGAACTTAGTTAAATCAAGTTTATTTTCTTGTTTAAAAGAACCTTAATTAATTAATTAGTGTTGTTTGATCACCTTTAAAATAATTAATTAATCAATTCCATATAGTATCTTTCGTTAAATAAAGATTAGAATTGAATAAAATAATTGTTGGTTGATCACTTAAGCCAAGGCGAATAATGTTTAATTTCTTGTTCTTTTCACGAATTTAATTAAATAAGAATAACGACCTTATGATGTAATTCCTACGTGAATTAATGTGTGTAAATAAAATCAACTAACACAGTTTTTAGGTATCACGTTGCATATATTGTTTGGTGATGAAATTGTGCAAATGGAAGAGCTAGTAGAGGCCGCACTGGGGCTAGGATCGCGATTCCCCTCTAAAGGGAACATTGTACCCTCGCTCCCAAACTCATTTCTGGTTTATGCAGACCAATTTGGGCATGGGTAAACTTATGATTCATGCTAAATATCCCTTGAACTCTACTTGGGAGAAAGGAATGAACGAGGTTTATGGCTTTTCCTAAAACTCATTGGCGACTCCTAATTGTTCCTTACAAAAAAAGGGTGTATGATAGAATCATTTCTAATTCAAGGTCCCCCAAACAGTCAGGAATTCAAATCCTAATACACCCTAACAAGTGTAAAGTCCTAGGCTTTTAAAGGGCCAAGGGCACCCTCCTTACAGTGGCGACTCCACTGGGGACTTAGAGGTTACATAATTAGTTCGTAGTTATGGTCCAAGGTTTCCAACACCAGGTTGCCTATGGGTTGTAACGAGAACTAAATTGGATAATCTCTAGTTAGAGAGCGAGACTTGAACGCATAATATCTTCATTATGCACAAAAGTAAAAACCAAACAAGCAACATTGCATCATGCATAAGTATAGCACACTTAAACATTGGGGATTGGCTCATTGACTAGGGGTTGCCAACACTAGGCTTCTATCTCGAAATCAATAACAATCATCCCACCCATATCGCCAACAAAATTTTGGGAGGGCGATGTCATAGGTAAACTCGTTGAGTGATTGATTTGTGCGTCGTTTCTTAAGATATGGTACCTTGGACACCCAAGCCTTTTTCGACCTTAGAATGGAAATACGTGAATCTTGACTTGTGGCATGCTTATGTGATTATGTGACTATATGCAACGTGTTAGGATAGTCTTTTTTTTCCTTTTAGTTTGGTCTAGGATCCCAATTACGAAGTCGTCTCTTCGTGATTTAGAGTCATATTCGAAGGGTAACATAAAAAAAACAAAAATAACAATGCAAAAAAAAGAAAAAAAAAAGCTCTCGAATTAAAAAAAAATCATACGAGCAGGTGGCGCGCGCAACTCATTGAGTTGCGCGACCCCTCCCAGTGCAAGTCATTTTGTTGCGCGCGACATCCGCGCGCAACCGAATCACTTGCGCGCGCCCATTGTACGAATCAATTTTGATTTTTCAAAAAATCTAATTGACTCGTCAAAACAATATCTTTATTCAAGAATTGTTAAGGACGATGTTATCCGTTCGAATATATCTTGCGTCATTTTCTTTTTCTTTATTCCCCTTCTAAACAAGCGTATCGGTTTACTTATTCTTTCGTACTTCTTTTAGGGTCGGTTTCCAATCTTGGGAAAGAAGACTCCCGGGCACTCGCCTTCTATGTTTACCTTCCAAAGATATATCCCTTTCAAACCATTTTTCTTTAACAACTAGTCCTAGTCCAACAACAATGTCAACCATTGAAGAATTTCAAGAAGAGATTCTTCGTTTGAGAGAGGAAAAGGCTCAGAAGCCAAGGAGAAAAGAATTAAGAAAATTGAAAAGGCTAATAAGAAAAATGCTGAAGCTTTAGCCTTGCAAGAAAAGATGGAACAATTATCCATCAAAGAAAAGTCGTTGGAGAAGCTAGTTCTTCGTTCTACAATGGGGAACAAGTACTTCGACGCAGAAAAGTTTGCTCCTCCCGCAGGACTTGCTTTACCAGAAAAATTCGTAGCTACGGACTTGCCAATATTTAAGGTGACCAATAATCCACAAAATCATTTAATGTGTTTTACTGGCACCATGGCATTAAAGGGAGTTGATCCTTAGCTTTATGCTTTGACTTTCCCTTTATCTCTAGACCCAACCGCAAGAGAGTGGTACTATAGGATAGATCCAAAATTCAAGGCAACATGGGAAGATGTAGTTTTGGCTTTCATTACCCAATATGAGAGTAACGTAGAGTTCAAATCCACTCTACGTGAACTCGAAATGCTAAAGCAAGGCGACGATGAAGGTTTTCTTGCTTTCTATGGTAGATGGCGAGAAAAGGCGGCCCACCTTGCCCAAAGGCCACCCGAACTCGAATTAGCACAAAAATTCATTGACAATTGTCATGAAAAGTACAACAAACATCTACGTTACCTTGGTTTAGACACTTTTCAAAAGATTTATTCCGTGGCTACTAGGATTGAAGATGATCTTGCTAAAGAAAAAGCAAATAAACCCCATCATCATCATCAACCTAAAAATAACTACAAGAAGGGGAATGATAGCACATCATCCTTTATTGATGTATTTGCGACCTCCACGCAATACAATAACACGAATCAATATAATGATCCTAGAAAAAGATGGAAAAGAGAAAGAAAATTTACTACATTTCCTATGAGCTATAAAGAATTGCTAGAGAAATTAAATGAAAAGGGTTTACTTGCACCAACAGGACCAACACCACCCACTTCACCAGAAAGAAGATTTGCTAATTGGGATAGTAATGCTTATTGCGCTTATCATAGAGGCAATGGACACGATACTGAACGTTGCTTTGTCTTAAAGCATAAAATACAAGATTTGGTAGACGATGGGAGAATTCCCATGCCTAAACCTAATAATAATGCATCCCCCTTAGGGGTGTTTCACATCAATGAGGACCATATGGGAAGCAATATTGTAGGGAATAGATTTCAAGCGTTAACCCCTAGCTTCAACCCCACTGTGATCATACACTAAAGTACGATGGCGTCCAAAAGGGAAGAAGATAGAGCAAAAGAGTCGCCAACAAGTTTTAGGAACTTGTAAACCGTTCATAGGGTGAAGGTTACACCCCTTAACGATCCAAGATATCGTCAACTCCATAAGGTCTAGAACCAAATAAGGGTTCGGGGATGAAGGTACAAATCCAACCTAAAAGAGATTGAACCTTCCCTAATAATAGGCCTCTACTTTATTCTGATCGTATTCATGTGCGCTTTTTAATTAACATGCAATTAATAGGATTAACCGTAAACCTGTTTATCTATGTTGGTTGAACATTAATGCACAAATAAAACTATTATTGGCAATCACTTGAATTATAATCAAATTAATCCTAACAAGATTATTAAATATCTTATTAAGCATGATTTCAAGTACAAATTCCCTTTAAACATGCATAAAAGGTGTGATCAAGCAATAAAAATAAATATCAAGCAACATAATAAAAATCAATATCATGAATAATAATTATAATAATCATGATAATAATAATATCATAAATAAAATAATTATCATCAAAATAATAATAATAATAATAATAATAATAATATTCATAATCATCATAAGTCATAACAATTATAATCATAATCATGGTCATGTTAATTTTAAAGCACAATAATAGCAAGATCCTAGGCATGATACTAACAAGATTAATAACAAACCCTAGCATGTCGCTAAGAAATAAAAATCAATTCTTTAACCCTAACATGATACTAACAATCATAAATATTAGGGAGAACATAGGAAGCATCGCAGGAATCATAATAAGCATATTTGATATTATAACCTTTTCCCTAAACATGATACTAGGAATATCATAATAACAATTTAAACATGATTTCTACATCATAATATCAATTAAAACCAATTAAAGTACTTACTTTGATGGCTCGTACCTCTTTCTAATAACAAAATATACACGTTAGTAACTTCAAGGAAAATAATAAACAAAACAATTAAATTAAATAATTGAAATAGAGATTTGGAACCAAACCCTCAGAAATTAAACCTTTCACGTCTAGGGTGAAGACAACTTCGAATATGGCTAGGTATTTCTAGATCTTGTGAATGCGGAATTTTGTATGTAAAAACAAGGTTTAGAAAAAGAGATGAATGAATTAAGAGAAAATTAGAGAATTAAAGATTGCGAATGAAAACTGATTGTTGATGAGAATTGGTGAATGAAAACGGAGTTTTTAATACGTTATTTATAGAGAAAATCAGCCAAAAAGATAAATTTAACAAAACAGTGTCTGACGCACAAAAAACAGAGCTGGCGCAAGCCCTGGCTAATTGGCGCTAGGCACCAACACTAGCGCCAGGCCTGGTTTTAGGTGCCAATGCCTAGAGTCAGGCGCCAAGGCTGGTTTTAACGCGTTTTCGAAAATCAGATAAGTTTGATGTACTGGAGGATAAAATCATATAATTTCCTCGAAAATGCTATTTGATTTTGATTAAAACTCTGAAAAGTCAACAAAAAGTCAATTTATCAATGCTAGTTGAATTAGGAATGAAAAGAATCTTCTAGAAGAATCTAGAAGACAAAAACCATTCCTAATTTCATTAGGAGTGATAAATCATATTAGGCCCTCCTCTAGATCATTGGGCAGCACATAAGGCTCAAACCGGGCCTAGTTTAGTAAATTGGCCATAACTTCCTCAATATTCATCGGAATTGGGCTTATAATATATCGTTGAAAAGCTCTTGTGAAGCCCCATCCAACTACACTACTATTAGGCCCATATCATGGACCAACCAAACTGGGTTGGATATTTTCTTAAAATAAGTTTTCAAAAAGAGAGAGAAGAACAAAAAAAATTAAAACTATCCGCAACACTAGACTTTCCACACTTTCACTTCATTCAATTATGATTCGACGTGAAAGGTACTCATCACCGAGTTTGGTTTTTGGGGAGACACAAAAGGGTGTCTACAGAAGCCCCCACTTTGACTGAGTTTGGAGAAACGCGAGTTTCGAAAACAAAAGTTAAAGTAGCGATTGGGACGGAGAATGATTCAGAACGTTCTGCGATCCTAAATCACTCTTGTAACGCCGATACCTGCAAAACTAGCGTTAGTTAAACAGATAAAAGAGTTAAGAAACGCGTATCTTGCACCATCGAGCACACGTCTCTGAAAGTAACCGATTTTCTTTTGCTTTACTGTTGTTTTGATGACCTCCTGCAAGCTAGAGAATGTCATCCCGCTTGAAAACTACTACGCCTATAACTGCTTCCAAATTGGAAGATTGCATCGCCTGAAATGATCCTCCTCCGCTATGATAATATTCCACGTCCAAGGGAACATCATCAAAGATTATTTCTCTCGAAACAATCCTCACCCGCATTGATAATATTCCACGTCCAAAGGAATACTATCGAAGATTATTTCTCTTAAAACAATCCTCATCCGCATTATGACCATCTTCCATGCTAAGGGAACATGATCGAAGACAACTTCGCCTGAAATTACCTCCAGTTGTTTGTGACAACTCTCCGCAAGCTAGGGAATGTGGTCGAAGATATCCTCATTTGAAGTTATCCTCGTTTGATGCGATAATTTTCCAAAGGAAATTACCGAAAATTTCGCCTGAACTTTGCTTTCGCTATGCCTGTACGTCGGTGCTTCTGCTGCTTTGAACCTATATATCGGTGCCCTTTGCTGCTTTGAACCTGTATGTCGGTGCTCCTTTTTTTTTTTGAATGAACCTATATGTCGGTGCTTTTTGTTAATGAGCCAATGCTCAGGCGCTTTAAGCTAAGTGAGACGATATTTTATCACGTCGATCACTTTATGTAATCAAGCCGATTACTAAATCATGTCAAATTGCTTAGAGGGGCTAACTGGCGTACCAAGGAACCCAAAATATGTTGCAGAAAGGTAGAACAACCTCACCAAGTGGCTAGGTGTTCTGGCGCCGCTGAAAAGCCATCAGCGCCACACAATTAGCCTTAGCGTCAGGCGCTGAGATTGGCGCCAGGCGCCAAGCCTAATTTTTGACGCCAAAGCTTAGGGCTTGGCGCTAGCACGGGGATTTCCTTAAATACCCCTTTCTTCTTCATTTTGCTGCTTGCTTGTCGCGAAACTGCTCAAAAAAACCCGAAAGCTTCAATTGCTCGGTTCTTGCTTATTTCTCGACCGAATTCACTCAAATTCATTGCAAATCAAAGATCTTTTCATCTATTTTCCCGATCTATGTAAGTTTTCTTCAAACTCACATCAGTTTTTATGAATTTTGGCATGTTTATTCACGAATTTCATTAAATTCGAAATTAAAATTGCTTAATTTGCTTTGTTTGTTAAGTTTTATGCCATGAAATTGCTTGATTATGTTTATATATTTCCTTGGTAGTAATTTGAGACATGTTTGACTCAATTTAGTGAAGAAATGAGCAACTTGCCATTGTTGGACCTTCTAAGGTCGTGAAGAACAATGTGACTTGTTCTTGATGTTTTTGCTAGCAATTCTCATCCAATTTGTCACAATAATTACTATAGTGTTGCAAGAATTGTGTGATTTCTTGAGAAATGTCGTATATGCTCAATTTGAATTTGTGCTCTGTTTTAGTACTATGTACTCTATTTTTGCGAACATAGTATCATGCGGCTAGGCAAACTTTAGATATTATAGGACCTTAATTTATGATGATTTTTCACAATGTAGCATGGCTAGACAGCGAGGCTCGGGTTCACGGTCCCGAAACACCCGACGGAAGCATGAGCCCGTAGAAGATGACGTCACACCTTCGACTTCCGGAGTGGGATGAGCGGACCCTGTTCTTCGCCCCCGTCCACCACATTTCTGAGAGGGTGAGACAAGGCATCACGGTCGGGAGGACGCGCTATTACGGTTTCGGCTGTGATGGCTTAGGCGATTTGTACAAGATGTACATCGCCAGGGATCAAGATACGAGACTCTTATGGGAGTCTTGTGGACTGGCTACCCTGTTCGAGACCTCCGAGGCCAGGGTTGCCTCCAGTAGGGGTCATCATGTAATGCGCGCTCTAGTGGAGTTCTTCTGGGACACCACCAACACTTTCCATTTCCCTTGGGGTGAGACGATGGTCACCCCTACGAACTTCAGTCTCATTACAGGACTGGAGTTTACCTCTGTGCCACTGCCGTTTGACAGTGGAATCGACGTCTTTTCTGTGGAGGTCGAAGAGCTGGGACCGATCGCTATTCGGGCCCAAGCTGAGGTCGAGACGACTCAGTTTAGTGCTAGGGGAATTCGCCGCTCGACGCTGGCAGCGGCTTTTGATGATGATGCGACCACCCGAGAGCAGCGGGTGTGCATCTTTGCGCTGATGTTGTTATCAGGGACATTCTCCCCTGACAAAGGTAGTAGGGCGCTGCTTTACTACGTTCCTGCTGTCCGCGATCTTCACCGGATCGGGACTTATGACTGGGCCAGCTTGGCCTACGCTGACTTTGTTCGTGCACTGAGGGACTCGTGTCGACACCGGTCCTTTGGGACAAATGTTGCTTTGTCTGCCTTTTGGAAGGTCGTAGAGGTAAACATTATTCCCTATAAAGTTTAGCTCTACACATTAGCTAGAATTTACTCACACCTTTTATTCCTTGTAGATCTGGTTCTACGAGTACTTCCCCTCTGCGGCACCGGCGAGACCATCGCCGCACGAATTTCCAGTGAGTGCTTCCTGGGGCGGCCACCATGTGGATATGTCTACTACACATGTCCGGAACTAGATCATCGCGGTACGACTTCTTATTATTTATTTGCTTTTTCGCGATGCTTTAGGTATACTCTCGCCTGATTGATGTTCTTTGTAAGGGCCTGAGGTGGTGTACCGGTCGTGGGGCGGCTGGACAATCCCTGGGTTAGCCGCACAGTATTCTGCTGAGCGTCGCTATTTCCTGGGGACTTATGGAGATATCGTGTACTTAGGAGAGAGGGTTGCTAGACAGCATTCCTCTGATGTGTTCGTCGTTCTTGCTGCTCCACCGCGTCATATGTTCGACGACGCACGATTGTTGAGCATGTCTAAGGGAGCTGATACCTCTTGGCGGTCCTACGCGATCCCTAGGCTGTGCTATGCTTAGGAGCTACTACCGTTGTTAGCTCCGGCCCCCGTACCGGCTGAGGATGTGAGGGTAAGATTTTTTGGTTTTTACTTTCCATTAAGTAGCCCCCAAGTAATGTCTTACTAAGTTTTGCTTTATCAGGACGGTGCTGCTGAGTTTGTGCCACCCCGTATGACCATCCATTACCAGGGGACATATGGGCCGATCGAGGAGATGATTCCTCCGGCTCCCGAGGGTGAGCGCTTCGTAGAGCGGTCGATTCCTCGCCACCAGACTCGAGTAATCTTGGTTTATTTACAATTTCTGTCCATATATTATGCATATTTACTGATTTATTTCTCTGACAGTTTTCACGCGAGGTGGTTTCGGCGATGGCACGATGTATAGATGCCTTCCAGAGCCAGCTCGTCCGGATGAGGAATGCAGCCACCTGCCGTCGGGACGACGTCATTCGAGAGGTAGTCTTTCTTTACATATATTTTGCATTACCGCTTCAATTTTGCCTTATTTTTTATTTCATTCTTTTTACAGGGCCAGCCTATTGCTTCTCACACCCGTACGAGACCTGAGGTGCGTAGGGATCCGGCGAGGTCTAGCTCGAGAAGTCGTCGTACTACGTCAGGGGGTGGAGGCGGTCTCTCTGAGGCTGCTCGTGCTGACGTTGCAGAGGGATCGGGATCTTCTTCCGAGGGTGCTCATGCTGCACCGGTAGGAGAAGCTACCTCGGCTTTCAGAGGTGGTGGGATGTACGAGGTAGGCTCGTCATCGCGGCAGCCTCCGCAGCCTCAGCCTTAGGTTGATCCTGGGTGGAATGGTCCTACATTGAGTTTTCCTCCTCCTGCGGAGACTGGAGCTGGAGCTGAAGCTGGAGCTGGAGCTGATGGAGAGGTGACTCTTCGGACAGCACAATTTTATGATATAATGGGTATACGTCCTCCGGCGCCGTAGTTTGTTCCTGGGTATATTTTATTTTGACTTTTCATAGAACTTTGCCTTAGACTCACTATTTTTAGACACATTTTGTATATTTATGCTATTTTGAGTTTATTTTGTTTGCCATTATTATGTGTATGTTTGTGTGTGCAAGAGAAGTGTGACAAACAATTTTGCGCAAAAATTCCGTCATTTTTATTATTGATGGAGGGTAATTCCGTCATTTTTATTATTGATAGAGGGTATCCGACTCTCTCCCCTAAAAGAAAAAATGAAAAAAAGGAAAAATCAACTAAAAGCTTGTGTGTATAAAAATTCTGAAAATAAATCCAAAAAGAGAATAATATAATTACTATAATAGCTATATTAATTAACTTAAAAAAAGGATAAAAAAGATGTTTAGAAAATATAAACGGAGCCGCAAAGTCATTAGCCGACTGGAGTTTAAGATAAAAACGCGATTTAAGCAGGCGCGTCTAACGTGGAAACTTGGCGCCAGCTGGCGCCACGCAATGGCGCATAGCGCCAGGCACTACACCTAGCGTGAGGCGCCAAGCGCTGGCGGCTGGCACCAATTACGGGGTTTGACGCCAATTGACGCTGATTCCGTATTTCGTTCTGATTAAAACATCTCGCAATTTGCGTATAAATAGCCTCCTGCCCAGCCGATTCTTCTCATATTTCTTTCAAAAATAGTAGATGGCAACATAGTGAATTTGAAAGAATTTGCTCGCCATTATTTTGATAAACCTCTTTCTGAATCATTTCATGTATATAGAAGAAGGGCGTTCTTATTTTGCATGCTTAATCAATTTTTTCTTAGTAGTGGTAAAAATTATGAAGGCCAATCAATTATAACCACTGTTTTAGAACAAATTGAATCAGGGAGGAATCCAATGCCATTGATAGTTGGAGAGACTATGATTAGTCTTGATGAACTAAAAAGGGACCCAAAAGCACCTTTACGCGGCTCTCCAATTTTATTACAGGAAGAAAAATAATATTTTTAATTACAGAAATCAAAAAATATATTTTTGTATTGTAATAATAATTTATTTGCATTGTAATTTTGTACAGATGTGGCTAATGGAAAGGCTAGGATTAATTAGCCCCCCGGACGATATTGAGAAGTATACTCCCAATTGCTTCATGAGGAGGAAGAAATGATTTCCTAAAATTGGGCGCCATGGGTGGAGAAAGGTCTTCGAATCTCGCAATTTTGCTATCAAGTGGGTCGTCCCATGGTGGAAAATAGAAAGGATGGTTGGTGTCAACAAGAAACCTTTCTGCCGGCTTCCAAGCTTGTCTTATGTGACTTATTATTACCCCTGCAGGGTAAAAAGACAATACGGCTTGCTTCAGAATATTCCTTCCGGGGATCTTCGTCCTCCCTATGAGTACCCTATTTCTCAAGAAGTGGACAGGTTTGATGCTTACTGGAGTGCTAGACCTTTATAGGAAGTGGTTACCCAAAAGGTTCCTCTTTCTTTGCCCAATGATGTGAAGAAGTGGTTGCTGAAGAAGCCTTCGAAGGATTCGAAGAAAGATCAGGGTAAAACTGATGTCAAGAGTCGTCTAGGTGACATGGTGATTCCTGCCAAGGAACGCATAGGTGCAAGAGTTGAATTCAAATCACCTGCAATGCCTAGGAAGAAAGGTGTTACCAAAGATAAAGGGAAAAGGAAAGC
Organism: Chenopodium quinoa; assembly: GCF_001683475.1. NCBI lineage: Eukaryota > Viridiplantae > Streptophyta > Magnoliopsida > Caryophyllales > Amaranthaceae > Chenopodium > Chenopodium quinoa. The sequence continues at coordinate 1,381,966 of NW_018744633.1, read as the reverse complement.
TGACACCACATATAAAAAGACTTGGGTGGAAAAGAAACATGGAGTATTAGCTAAAGAGGAGACTATCTATTCTATGATTGAATGTAGGTCCTTCAAAGGATGCCTACTAGCTAAAGTTATGGATAAGGAAGAGTAAGCAGACAAAAATTGGAAAAGGGCTAGAAAGGAAAAGAAAGATTAGGAGCATTGCTTAACTTTCAATTATTAGACTTAGTTTATTTTTCATTTAAAGTTGATTTATTTCAGCTTTATTTAAATTCCATCAATAATGTACTTTTATTTTATTAATGAAATTTCAGCTTTTAATTAAATTATTTACTTTAAATTTATTTTATTAAAGCAATGAAAACCGAAAAATTAATTTTCCAGAAATTCTTGGAGAACGGAAGTCGAAAATTTTTCGAAAAACAGCGAGATTTGCCCAGAATTTATTTTGAAATTGGCGCCACTTATTTGCAATTGGCGCCTGATAGTGCAGTCTGGCGCCAGGCGCCAATCCCATCGGCTGGCGCTGATGGTTGTTGGCTGGCGCCAGGCTCTTCTCTGCGACGCCGATAATTCGCCGATCTTCTGTTGAATTTTTAATTAATTCTGGAACGCGGAGATGTCAAAAAATAAAGTAGGCGCACCCATGAAGGGTTGCCTACGTATCCTTTCTTAAGGAATCAGGCCGAACGTAGCTCTCTTGAGTATCCTACTCAAGTAGTTATGGGTAGTATTTCTTAAGTTGGTCAGGATTTGTCATGTTAGAGAATTCATTGCCATCCATATCAGTTAGTTTTGCTGCACCTCCTGACAGGATTGTTTTGACAATGTAGGGTCCAGACCAATTAGGTCTAAATTTACCCCTTGGATCTAAAACATTTTTCCTTAGTGCTTTTAACACCAAGTCTCCAACTTTGATATTTCTTGTTTTGACCTTCTTATTAAAATGCCTAGCCATACGAGTCTGGTAACACTGAGTGTGATGTAGAGCTTCTAGTCGTTTCTCATCAAGTAGAATTAGTTCTTCATATCTTGCCCTAGTCCATTGAACTTTATCGAGTTTACTCTCTAATGCAATGCGTAGCGATGGCATTTCTAGTTCGACAGGCTGTACGACATCCATTCCATATACCAAGGAAAATGGCGTATTTCCTGTTGATGTACGGATTGACGTGCGGTAACCCCACAATGCGAAGTGAAGTTTGTCAGGCCAATCCTTATAATTTTCCGTCATTTTCTCGATGATATTTTTTAAATTTTTATTAGCTGCCTCGATTGCTCCATTTGCTTGAGGTCTATAAGGAGAAGAATAATGATGTTGAATGCCGTATTTTTGTAGCAATTCTTCACATTCGGCTTGAAAATGAGTTCCATTGTCACTTATCATTTCATGTGGGACTCCGTATCGACAAATAATATTTCTCTCGATAAAGAGTGCTACATGTTTTGCAATGAGTTTAGCGTACGATTGCGCTTCGACCCACTTTGTGAAGTAATCGATTGCTACTAGGATATATTCGCGGCCTCCTGTTCCTGGGGGAGTGATTTTGCCAATGATTTCAATTCCCCATGTAGAGAATGGCCATGGCGATGTGTAGGTATAGAGCAAGGATGGAGGGATATGTTGTAAATTGGCATAAATTTGACACTTAGGGCATCTTTTTACGTATTGATGGCAATCCCTATTCATTGTAGTCCAATAATACCCTTCTCGCATTATCTTTTGGACTAACATTTTGCCATTTATATGAGTTCCACAGATTCCTTCGTGGACTATCCTCATTGCTCTTTGTGCATCCTTTTTTCCTACACATAAGAGAGCTCGACCCTTAGGTACCCTTTTATGTAGCTCGTTGTCTATGAGTACATATTGGGAAGCCAAAAGCCTTAATGCTCGTTTTGCTCTTTTATCAGCATGAGGAGGGTATTCTCCTTTGGTGACATAATTGAGTATGTCCGTGTACCACGGTTCTTCTTCTTCTTCTTCTTCTTCTTCTTCTTCTTCTTCTTCTTCTTCTTCGCCTTAGACTACTTCATCGTCTTCTATAGCCTCGATGTATGCTGGTTTGTGCCTTTTTTCTATAGTTAGAGGCATTTGCTCGATTTCCGTGGTAATCCTAACCATTGAGGCTAATCTTGCCAGGGCATCAACAAACTGGTTTTCTTCCCTAGGTAGATATGTGTATTTTACCTTCTCTAACTAATCGGTAAGAGTTTCCAGATAGGTTTGGTAAGGGGCTAGGCTTTCGCTCCTTACTTTCCACCTTTTAGATATCTGATTGATGATCAAAGAAGAGTCTCCGAATATCCTTAACTTTTTTACTACCAATGCCAAAGTTGTTTCAAGGCCTACCACGCATGCTTCATATTCAGCAGCATTGTTGGTAACGTCGAAATCAAGCTTTACGGAGATTGGAATATGTTCTTCTTTAGGTGATACTAGCAGTACTCCAACGCCACATCCCTTTTGGTTTGAGGCTCCGTCGAAGTACAAGGTCCAAGTATCATCTTCAGTGACCATTAAGTCTTCATCTGGAAATTCATTATCTTGTATTGGCGTCGAGTCTTCTATTGGAAAATCTGCTAGAAAGTCTGACACCACGGATCCTTTTATAGCTTTTTGTGGCATGAACCTTACATCAAACTGGGCTAGATTGACTATCCATCTCGATATGCGTCCATTGAGTGTAGATTTCTCAAATAGATACTTGAGTGGATCTAATCGGGAGACTACGAACACGGTATGCACTAGCATGTAATGTCTTAGCTTAGTTGTGGCCCACACCAAGGCGAGGCACAACTTTTCGAGCGGTGTATAGCGTGCTTCGTATTCGAGCATTTTCTTACTTAGGTAGTAGACTGCATTTTCTTTTCCTTCTACTTCTTGTGCTAGCATAGCTCCCATTGTCTCTTTGGTAACCGTCAAATATAACCTAAGAGGTATTCTGGGAAGTGCTGGTGCTAATACGGGAGGATTTGCGAGGTAGGATTTGATCTTTTCAAAGGCTTTTTGACACTCGTCATCCCATATCACTGGTACATTCTTCTTGAGTTTTTTGAAGATTGGTTCACATATCGTCGTCAGTTTTGATATGAACCTACTTATGTATTGCAACCGGCCAATAAATCCTCGAATCTGTTTCTTAGTCTTGGGCGGTGGCATTAACATGATTGCCTTGATCTTGGTTGGGTCTACCTCTATTCCTCTAGAGCTTATGACGTAACCAAAAAGCTTGCTGAGGTGACTCCGAAAGCACATTTAGATGGATTCAACCTCATATTACATTTTCTTAGCCTTTCGAAAAATTTCCTTAAGGCTACTTGATGGCCTGGACGGTCTTTTGATTTTACAATCATGTCGTCGACATATACTTCGACTTCTTTATACATCATCTCATGGAGTAAAGCAGTTGCTGCACGTTGGTAAGTAGCACCCGCGTTTTTCAACCCGAATGGCATTACCGTGTAGCAGTAAGTGCCCCATGGTGTTATAAAAGTTGTTTTCTCCATGTCTTCTTCTGACATGAGAATTTGGTTGTAACCTGCGTACCCATCCATGAATGAGAGAAGCGCGTGATTTGCCGTGTTATCTACCAGAATATCGATGTGTGGCAAAGGGAATTCGTCCTTTGGACTTGCCTTATTTAGATCTCGATAGTCGACAAAATTCTTACCCTTCTGTCTTTCTTCGGAACTGGGACGACGTTGGCGACCCATTCGTTGTATTTGGATACTTTGGTGAAACCTGCAATTATTTGTTTTTGAACTTCTTCTTTTATTTTAAGAGCTACGTCAGGTTTCATTGGACGTAATTTTTGTTTTACAGGTTTCATTCCTGGAATTAGTGGTATAGTGTGTTGAGCTATTTCTCTGTTAATGCCTGGCATATCTTCATATGACCAAGCGAATACATCGATAAATTCTTTAAGTAAGTTAATTAAATCGGTTCTTTCTTGTTTATTCAATGTTAATCCGATTTTAACTTCTCTTTTATGAGTTGAATCATTTGAGATATCAACTGTTTCAGTTTCTTCAATTACTGGTGTTTTCTTTTCGAGTGTTTCCATTGCTTTAATAATTTCTTTGTCTTTTTCATTGTTAGTTAAGAAATGCTCGTCATCTTGGGTTAGAGAAGAACACCAGAAGTAAGGAGAATGAGAAATATTATTATACTCTGAGATCATTACATCAAAGAGTGATATGTCCTCAGGGACTGGATCACTTACTATCCTAGGAGGAGAAATAGGAGGGGAAGGTGCTACTACTAAAGATTTAGAAGACTCTAAAGGGAAAGACTCTGACTCAGACTCAGACTCAGACTCAGACGAATCTTCAAACATCGGACCTTGCCTTGTCGTGATGGATATCTTTCTTCCGCTTAGAGTAGTCACCTTGATAGTCTTGTCCATCCATGTAGGGATCCTTCAACTGGAGTGATTAGCTTCGAGAGACCGAAGCTTTCACTTTGTAGGACTGTTTGAATAAACGAGGAGTTATCCTCTTTATAAGTTGGCTCATGCTTTTCTCGCCCGAACAGTAATCCCATGACGTTAAAGTCAAAGAATGGGGGTGCTTTCTCCTTGTAGACAGGAGTTGGGATTTCATCAGTGAAATAGCAATCCAAGAAAATCTCGAATCCCGGTTGTCTTATGCCGTTTACAACAAATGGCTCGGGAAATTCATGGCATGGATAATCCTCTCCTTCTTTTATAAATTGACCATTAAGCGTAAAAGGGTACTGATCCATTGGGATTGCTTTCTTTTGAATGCGAGCGTCCCTACGTACTTTTGGCTTTTCCTGGGCTCGCTTGAGATCTTTCCGAGTCGGTTCGAAACCAAGTCCAAAAGTGTCTAAATTAGGGAGGCCAGGTGACTCCAGCGGTTTTTCCATTCCTTTCATCTTTCCTAGGGTCATCCCAGGAAAATATCCTTGTTTCTTCAGCATGGCATTGACGATCATGTTGGAATGGGGATCATGGCAAAGAGGGGTCCTTTCATCCTCCTGGATTAAGGAGACTTCTTCGTTAAAGCCCCATAAATCTTCATTATCCTCGTCGTGCTCCACATTAATGATTGGTTTCTCTATAGATTTGATCCTCATAGGCGAAGCATCGATGGTGATTGGAATTCCTCCAACTATAGCTTTTACTTGTTGGTGGAGAGATGAAGGGACGGTCTTTAGACATGAAGCCAAGGGCGTCCTAACAACAAGTTGAACGAAGCTTTAATGTCTACTACTTGGAAAGTAGTAGCATGTTCTTTTGCTCCTGCCGTTACATTTAAGGTAATCTTGCTAAGAGCTTGACGACGAGTGTTGTCGTAGGCCCTTATTCCTTGTGTAGACGGAGTTAAATCTTCGTCCCTAATGTCGAGCATCCTTGCAGTTCTAAGTGGATAGACGTTGATGGCCGATCCATTGTCTACAAGATTCATAGGAACATTCATCCTCTTGCAAACTACTGTGAGGTTTAATGCCTTGTAATGTTTGTCACCTTCTAGGGGTAAATCCTTGTCAGAAAAGGTGATCAAATTAATTGGATTAGGAAGGTCACTTGTGAGGAAGTTGGCCAATCCCTCAGGGTTAGTGTCAGAATCTATCCCAATTTTGTCCAAGGCATTCATTACAGCCAACCTATGTTCTCGGGATGTTGCCAGAAGTTTCCATACATTCATCTCAACCTTTGTCTTTTTAAACTGCTTAACAATATCGTTGTCTTCAATGATAGGTATGGGAACTTGTTGTGTGGTTGGCATAGGTTGTGTTGAAACGGGAGGTTTCATTCTCCCAGATCTTGTGAGGACGTCTATCGATGAGTCTTCTTCAGCCCAAATGTCATCTATGGTGTATGACACAAAAGGTGTAGGTCCTATTAGGTCCTTTAGATAGACATCTTCTTCATCACTGTCCCAAACTCCATTAATGGTCGCATCCTCTTCTTGTTGAATTTGGACTAATTTCTTTTCATCAATCATTTTCTGAACCAAATCCTTGAATTTGAAACAGTTTTCTATAGTGTGACCCCCTGATTGATGATACTGACAGTAATATCTATATGTCCTTTTCAATGATTCGAATGGTCTCGGTTCGAAAGGTTTGATCTCGCCACTCTCGGAGAGCATTTCGAACATTTGTGCATATGGGATCCCAATTGGAGTGTAAATTCTATTGCTCTTCTTGGGTTTTTCAGTGACTTGTAAGGGAAAATGCTTTGCCTTAGAAGGCGTTCTCACTGGTGTGAATTCTCTTTTAGGTTCATCTTTCGGAAGTGGAAGCTCATCATATTTCTTTTGGAATTCGTTCATAGCTTTGAGAGCTTCACGTAGTAGATGGGATACCTCCTTCATGGACAGTGTGAGCAATTGTATATCTTCTTTACTTGGCAGTTCTGGAAGATCATCCTTGGCATCGAAAAAGATTTCCTCTTCTTTTTCTATGGCTCGGATTTCTTTGACAGGTCTAATGAGAGATGAGGGGTCAACCTCGTTTTCCTCATCAGAGATAGCCAGGGTATGAGCGAGAGGTGCATTGTCAATGCTTGGCTTCTTACTGGCAGGGGTCAATGGCAGCTTGTTGTTGTCGATTAAGTCTTGGATAGCTTCCTTAAGCCTCCAACAGTTTTCGGTGAGATGGCCCCTACCTTGGTGATACTTGCAGTGTGCATTAGGGTTCCAATTAGCCGACCTCTTCTCAACTGGTAGGTCCCCAAATGGTCTAATAGGAGTTATAAGACCTTTTGCATTTAATCGATCAAATGCGGTGTCATAACTCATGCCAATAAGAGTAAAGTTCCTCCTAAATGGTTTCTTCTGTCCTTGATTTTTCATTAGCAAGAACTTCTCCTAAATTAAAAGTGCTAACGTTGTTTGATTGGGCGGTTTTGGAAGAAGAAGGATTGTCGTTCTTCTTTCCTTTCCAGCCAATGTTGGAGTTATTGTTGGCAGCTTTTAACTTAGCCAAGTCGTCTACAATATTGATCCCAATGTCATAAACGGCCTTGAAGGTATGGAGATTATTTTGATACTTGAGATGCTTGGAATATTTTTCTTGAAGATTTTTGATGAATAGCCTCACAGATTCTTTTTCACTTGGCACCTCGATCATTTTAGCTGAGGTTTCCCTCCATTTGTTAAAGAAAGAGGTGAAGCCTTCATTATCTTTATGCTTGAGGATTTCAAGTTCCCTATGGTCAGTCTCGACTTGAATGTTGCACTTGTACCTATCAACGAAAGTGTTTTCTATGGACTCCTAGGTAGAGGTCTTTTCTTTCTCGAGAGAAAAGAACCATTGTTGGCAAACGGTCTCGAGAGATAGTGAGAATAGAGAAGGGAAGACCTTCTTATCAATACCCCTAATACTCATTACTTTTTCGAATGCTCTTAAATGAAAGTAAGGGTTGTTAGTCGCTCTGAATTTTGGGATGTCGTTGGCATTGAACTTCTGCAAAAGAAGTTCTTTGTCCACCGAGACCCCTTGTGATGTAAGTTCTTGAAATTTGTAGTCACTAGACAACTTGCTTAGGCTCTCTTGCATGAGGTTCATCTGTTGTTGCTTCAGGGGATCATCGATCTTGAGTGCGAGAAGCTTCAGTGTCTCAGTCACGGTAGCCAGTTGGTTCTTAAGATCATTGACTTCTTCTTGTGTTGCCATTATAGTCTTAGCTTTCCTCTTACGAGTTATGGGTTTGTCGAAAAGTTGGACTTATACAAAGAGGTTGTCTTTGATTAACCATCCTTCCTTTCTTGTTTGCATTTTAATTACTTGACTCGAATCAACTTGACTTTACGGTTTATTTTGAGGAGGAAAAGAGAAAAAAGAAAAAAGGGTGCATATTTTTGGTAAATATAATGTACATATTTTTAGAGAACTAAGTATAGGTTTTTTTTTATTAGAGGATTGATATCCGGCTTACCCCCTTTAAAAAAATGACAGAAAAAACGCGCACACAAGGCTCTCTTAAACATGGTCAAAGTATGTGTATTGGTGTGTGCGTTAGGTGTAAGTGACATGCTTGAAATCTTGTGTAAGACCATGTGACTTAGTGCCTAAACTCGATCATCGACTCAAATAAGTACTATCGACAGCAAAATTTAACCGAATTAGTTAGCAAACTGATTAATTAGACTCTAGGTGATGACTCGACCAATAATCCGAACTGTCGGCCAGACGACATATGAGTGTTACACCAAACAGAAACAATAGGGAAAAGGTGGGAATGGTGGAACACCCAGCAGAGGCCTAACAATTTCAACAACCAGGGGAATATGGGAAATGGTCAAAATGGGAAGTTTGGGAATGGTAGCAACAATAACAACAGTTCTAGCAATGGCAATGGCAACATCAACAACTCAGGCAACAACAACAATGGGTATCAGGCAAGAAACAACACTCCCGGCCGCTTGTCTGTGATGAGCAAGGGAGAAGCTGAGAGGTCCTCGGATGTAGTTACTGGTACTTTTTCTATCCAATCTATCTCTGTCAACACTCTATTTGACTCTGGATCAGCTTATTCTTTCACTTCTACTTTTGTTGTGCGCAATTTAAACTTAACTTAATCGAGTCATGTTGATGTGTCAGTCAATCTGCCTATGGGAAACTTGTTCATTGTAAGAAAATATTCAAAGGCTTACCTTTGAAAATAAGAGAAGCTATCTTTCCATCAAATCTTATTGAGTTGAACCTAGGGGACATAGATGTAATTCTGGGGATGGATTGGCTGAGTTTATACAAGGCTAAGATAGACTGTGAGATGCAGAGGGTACAACTGAGTGACCCTTTGGGTAAGAAAGTGTCCTATTGACGGTTAGGGAAGCCTAAAGGTTTTGGGATCATTTTTGCTATGAAAGTGAAGAAGCTAGTGAATAAGGGATGTTTATTGTACTTTTGTTGTGTTCAAGATTTGAGTATGAGTGAGAATAGGCGGATGGAGGATGTGCCCATTGTGAATGTGTTTTTAGATGTCTTTCTAGAAGAGATTTCGGGAATGCCACCTAAGAGGGAAGTTGAGTTTACCATTGACTTAATTCCAGGAGCTGCACCTATCTCCAAAGCACCGTATAGAATGGCACCGGCTGAGATGAGTGAACTAAAGGCTCAATTGCAAGAGTTGTTAGACAAGGGGTTCATTAGGCCCAATGCATCATCTTGGGGAGCACCTGTGCTATTTGTGAAAAAGAAGGATGGAAGTTTGAGGCTATGTATTGATTATAGAGAGTTGAATAATGTGACTGTAAAGAATAAGAACCCTCTACCTAGGATAGATGACTTGTTTGACCAACTGAAGGGCGCAAGTGTGTTTTCGAAGATTGACTTGAGGTCGGGGTACCATCAGTTGAAGGTTGCAGATAAAGACATTCCAAAAACAACCTTTAGAACTAGGTGTGGACATTACAAATTTACACTCATGCCTTTTGGGTTAACCAATGCACCAGCCATATTTATGGACTTGATGAAACGAGTGTTTCATGAGTATTTGGATAAGTTTGTAGTTGTGATTATTGATGAAATTTTGGTGTATTCGAAGAATGAGGAAGAACATGCTGAGCACTTGAGAACTACCCTTGAAACTCTTAGAAAGAACAAGTTGTATGCTAAGTTTTCCAAGTATGAGTTCTGGTTGGAGAAAGTTTCATTTTTGGGGCATTACATTTCGAAGGAGGGTGTATCCGTAGATCCTACGAAGATCAAGGCGGTGAGTGAGTGGCCTACACCTAAGAATGTGACTGATGTTCGTAGTTTCTTGGGATTAGTTGGATATTTTAGAAGGTTTGTCAAGGATTTTTCGAGGATAGCTAGACCCATGACTACTCTTATGAAGAAGCAGAGCAAATTTGAGTGGAACGAGAGTTGTGAGCTAGTAAGCTTTTCAAACCCTCAAAGAGCGATTGACCACTGCACCAGTGCTGGTATTACCTGATGGGATAGAAGGATTCGAAGTGTATAGTGATGCCTCGAAGCATGGTCTGGGATGTGTCCTACAGCAGAATGGAAGGGTGATCGCATACGTATCGAGACAACTGAAGAAACATGAAGTCAACTACCCTACCCATGACTTAGAACTTGCAGTTGTTGTATTCGCTTTGAAGATTTGGAGGCACTACCTTTACAGTGTTTCTTGTAAGATCTTCACAGACCATAAAAGTCTAAAGTACATCTTTACCCAAGATCACTTAAACATGCGGCAACGTAGATGGTTGGAGTATCTTACAAACTACCATGTCAACATCCAGTATCACGAGGGAAAGGCGAATGTAGTTGCGGATGCCCTTAGCAGAAAGTCGAGTCATAATGTCAATGCTTTGATTGTGGCTAATGAGTTGTGTGAAGATATGAGGAGATTGAAACTTGAGGTTATCAACCAAGCAGAGTTAGAGGGATTACTTAGTGCTTTAACCATCCAACCTTCCATATTTGAGGAGATTAAAGAAAAGCAACTGGAGGATGAGTCGTTTCAGAAGATTAGGGATCGTGTGACTAGTGGTGCGGAGACTGAATTCAAGATTCATGAGGGTGGGAGCTTGAGATACACGGAGAGATGGTGTATACCACAAAAGTGTGAGGATATTAAAAGGAAAATCATGGAGGAGTGCCATAATACACCATATTCAGTTCACCCTGGGGGTGATAAGTTGTATAAGGATTTGAAGGAGTTCTATTGGTGGCCGAATATGAAGAGAGAAGTGGCTGAGTTTGTATCCAAATGTCTGACGTGCCAGAAAGTGAAGATAGACCACAAAAGACCCATGGGAAAGGTACAACCATTAGAAATACCAGGTTAGAAGTGGGATTCCATATCCATGGACTTTGTGACAGGCTTACCAAAGACTTATACTGGGAATGACACAATTTGGGTGATTGTAGACAGACTTACTAAGTCAGCGATGTTCATTCCTATCAAAGAAACCTGGAAAAAGAAGCAGCTAGCAAGCGTCTATTTGAAGAATGGAGTTCGGTTGCACAGAGTTCCCAAGGACATAGTGTCAGATAGAGACTCGAGGTTTCTATCAAAGTTTTCGCAAAAAGTGCAAGAGAACCTTGGGACAGCATTGAAGATGAGTACTGCCTTTCACCTTGCAAGAGATGGTCAGACTGAGAGAACAAACCAAACCATGGAGGACATGTTGCGAGCTTGTGCTTTAAATTTCCAAGGAAATTGGGAGGATCACCTACCTTTGATCGAATTCTCCTACAATAACAGTTACCATGAAAGCATCAAGATGGCACCTTTTGAAGCATTGTATGGAAGGAAGTGAAGAAGCCCAGTTTGCTGGAATGATTACAATGAACGAGTTACTTTGGGTACATATTTCATTGAGGATATGGTGGGCAAGGTGAGACTAATCTAGTTGTGTATCAAGGCAGCACAAGATAGACAGAAGAGTTATGCTGACTTGAAGAGGAGAGATGATGAGTATAGTGTTGGGACAAAGTATTTCTAAAGGTTTCTCCAACAAAAGGTGTGATGCGATTCGGCAAGAAATGGAAGCTTAGTGCAAAATATGTGGGTCCGTATGAAATTCTCCAACGTGTGGGGAAAGTGGCTTACAAATTGGCCTTGCCAATGGAGTTCGAGAAAATGCATGATGTACTCCACATTTCCCAACTGAAAAAGTATGTGCCTAGTGAAACCCATGTTTTGCAGCTGGAGACTATTCAACTAGATGAGTCTCTAACTTATGAAGAAAGACCATTCAAGATACTAGATCACAAGGTGCGTAGTACTAGAAACAAAGATGTGAAGATAGTGAAAGTCTTTTGGTCAAACCAGGAGTACAAAGTGGCTACTTAGGAGGCCGAGGAAGAGATGAAAACAAATATCCCGAGTTGTTTGACGAGGTGAGTTACAAGAGCGTAACTCTTTTCTTTTGAGGGGGGAAGAATGCGATGTAATTTCGCGCTTTTACCTCAAATATACCATTTATTGCTTGATTTTGCACGTTTTTGCATGTTTTTGGTTATCATTATGCATTATTATTGCGTTTACATATAATAAAACTATGTAACCTTTGGCCAAATATGAGTTCATTGAGTACAAAGTTCGATTTGTTAAGTATGTTTGTTAAGAAGCAAGTAATTTACAGCAATACAAAACACATAAGTTTGAATACTTTTGAGGAACTATAGATTTTGGGTAAAGTTTCGAGGGCGAAACTTCTTTTAAGAGGGGTAGATTGTAATCCCCCATATTTTTAACTTAATTATAATTTATTTATATATTATTCTTACAAATATTTTTATGTCAGTTTCATTAAATAAATTATTTCTTATGAAAAGATTTAAGTAAACTAATATGTTTTTTTACTAATTTACAAACAATTTTAACATTATAGCCCAAAACCCAAATATTAATCCTAATCTAATTAGGAAACCCAAAGCCCAAATAAAACCCTAAAAAACCCTTACCCTTCTCCCCCTTCTCACGTAAAAAAAAAAAGGAAGAGCAACTTTCACTTCCTCCTTCTCCTTCATTCACGAGCAGCAAACAAGAAAAAAAAAACTCCTTGAAGCTTCTGCCGCCGCACCAGCCACCCGAACCACCGGCCGCCTGCACACCCCAACCTCTGGCCACCACCGCCTGCACAGCCACGCCTCCCCTGCACTTCGCTTCTTCTTCTTCCCTTTTCTTTACTTCTCTTTATTTTATTAAATTGATTTAAAGTTGCAATCTTTGATTAATTTTTATGCTAAAGGATTGTTATTATGGGTTAATATTATACTTGGGTTGCAAAAGATTATGAATTTATGAGTTTTGACATGTTTAAATTACTATAGAAAATTTAAGATTTGGTATATGTATGAATTTAGGGTTTAAAGTATTGATTTTTCATGTTTTAGGGCTTGATAACGTATTAATCAAGTCATCTAATCATACTATGTTTAAATTACATTAAAGTATAATTATCTTAATCATAAATAAATTTTCAGATTTATTAAAGTTTCAATTTTTATGAACAAGTAGTGTTAATTTCATGTTTTTATGCTTCTAAACCTATAAAATAATTATTGTGAGTATTTTGTGATTGAAAAAGCTTTGAACTTTATATTCTAACTTTAAAAACAATTTTCAGATTTCATACCTTTTATTTTGAAGCCTCTAATTGCATTGAATTAATATATTCTTGGGTTTTTAACACACTAACTTGCTATATAATGACTATTTCAAGTAATTATGATTATGGGGTTATTTTATATACTTAAAACAAATTTCCAGATTTATTTACCCACTTTAAAGTTGATGTAATTTGATATAAAACACTATATTTTTATAATTCTAACATATAAACTTAAAGTTGGGATGTTATATTACTAACTTTGATCTTTGGGGACAATTTAAAGGCCTTATTTTGATGATTTAAGAGGTTTTATAGTAGTTTAGTATTGCTCTAATTTTAATTGCTTTGGTATTGATTTATTTCTAATTGTTTGGTTTAGGAGAGGACTTTGTAGAAGGCGACTTCTAGTTTTAAAGTGGCCAACCGGATTGTTTACACAAGGTACGTACAAGTTACGAAACCTTGCTTGTAGGTGCATGTTTAAGGACGGATCGAGAACTTAGTATCATGTATAGGATTGAATGGGTTAAATTTTGGTTATACATTGTGAATTTCAAATGATGTGCACTAGTTTATAATGCAAGTATTATTTGTGCTTTAATTATGAAAGGTGCGCTTAAAGGCAAAGGTATGTGATTGGTGTAAAGATCAAATTATTACTCGTTCATGATTATGTAAACAAGATGAGTAAAGGAGAAATTCAAGTCTTGTAAGACGAGGTTAAGGTTTTGGGGTGCCTTATGCACTCAAGGTGTTTACACACCAAGGTAGTAATGGAATAATTAATAAATGTTGTTTGTCACTAATAAATCAAGAATCTAAATTGAGAATTTGCCATGTTTGACTGAATTGCTTTTGGGATGTTTGTATTGATATGTATATGAGTCATCACCAAGTCTAAACCTGTAAATCACGTAAAGTGCAAGATGGATGAGCAATAAAATTCTGGAATGGTGCACATCTGGAGTAATGACAATCTCGAGGCCGTCTGATCTACGAGTCTCCTATTTCAAATATTATTTTTCTAAAACTAGGAGTTAGGTGAGATCTCATACTAACTACGGTCACGGAGTCGCGCCCGTGGTCGTTGGATGTTTATTGATGTTTCCAAAAGGAGGCATGGGGTTTTTCTTTATTGATGTTCCAAATGGAACATGGGTTGGACAACCTTGTTTATTGCTAAATCCAATGAAATAAATAAATGAGTCAGTGAGGTCATAATAAATTTGATAATCGAGTCATGAATTGAGTCTGTATTTAATGATGCTTGTGCTTGATTATTAGTAGCATGTTAGGTATTTTCTTAATTTATTTCGCAGCTTGTATGTACTCAGCTTTGCTGACTACATGCTTTTGTGTGTGTCTTTCTTTGGTCATGGCCTTCGCCTTTCAATGACCCTATGACGATCCAATTTTTACACTTGTAATATTGGGGAGCAAAATAACCACAGGTTCTTACACATGCAGCATTCATCAGGGTTGTGGGATCTTGAGTAGAGAGTTGGTTGTTTGCATTTTATTTCTTTTGCAAGTTTGAATTTATTTTAATTCTATTTTATTTGACATTAATTCTTTTGGGTTTGAATTTATTTGAACACTAAATTTAATCACTTACTACTTTTATTGGATTTTAAATAAGGGCCTTAATGGTTCCAACTTGTAATACTTATTTTGATTTAATTCCTTTGTTTTGAGGTTTATTTATAACTATTTTGGTTTTCCACTGCTTATTTCTGAGATAGCCTTAACGTTTGAACACGTGGAGGTAGCACACCAGTAATTCTCTTGAAATTGTTCAGGTTATATACAAGTTTCTCACAGGTTTTTAAGAGAGAATTATTGGGGTGTTACAACCTAGCTAAGCTGAAAGCTGCTAACAGTAACTCCAACAGTGGCTGGAAAGGCAAGAAGAACGACAATCCTTCTTCTTCCAAAACCACCCACTCAAAAAATGTTGGCACCTTTAATTTGAGTGAAGTCCTTGCTATAAATAACCAAGGAAAAAAGAAACCATTTATGAGGAACTTTACTCCTATAGGTATGAGTTATGACACCGCATTTGACCGACTAAATGCAAAAGGTATTATAACTCCTATTGGACCATTTGGGGACCCACCAGTCGAGAAGAGGATAGCTAACTGGAACCCCAACGCACATTGCAAATATCACCTAGATAGGGGCCATCTTACTGAAAATTGTTGGAAGCTTAAAGAAGCTATCCAAGATTTAATTGATAGCAACAAACTGCCATTGCCTCCAGCCAGTAAGAAGCCAAGCATTGACAATGCACCTCTCGCTCATTCCTTGGCCATCTCTGATGAAGAAAACGAGGTTGATCACTCATCTTTCATCAAACCTGTTGAAGAAATTCATGCCATCGAAGAAGAGGAGGAGATCTTTTTCGATGCCATGGATGACTTTCCTGAACCAGCAAACAAAGAGGATGTACGGCTGCTTATATGGTCCATGTGGGAGAGATCAAGCTTGCTACGTGAAGCTCTCAAAGTCGCAAAGAAACAATTAGAAGAGCTTCAGCAAAAGTGTGACAGGGTTCCACCCACGAAGAAGAAACCCTTCTCTCTACAAGTAACTGACAGACCCAAGAAGAGTAATAAACTCTATACTCCAATTGAGACTTCCTACGCTAAAATGTTCGAAATTCTCTCCGAGAGTGGCAAGGTAAACCTCTCGAACCGAGACCATTTGAATCGCTGAAAAGGACAGATAGGTTCTATTGTCAATACCATCAATCAGGGGGTCACACTACTGAAAATTGCTTTAAATTTAAAGATTTAATTCAGAAAATGATTGATGATAATAAGCAAGTCCAAATTCCACAAGAAGAAGACATTAGCATCAATGGGGTTTGGGATAGCGATGATGAAGACGTCGATCTTAAGGATATGGAAGAACCTCCACTTTCAGTCATATACCCAATTAGCGATTTTTTGGAGGAAGAGGATTCATCTATAGACATCCTCACAAGGTCAGGGAGAATGCAACCTCCCATCTCAACACAACCTATACCGACTACGCAAAAAGTTCCCATACCTATCATAGAAGACAATGATATTGTCAAACAGTTCAAGAAAACCAAAGTTGAGATGAATGTATGGAAGCTTCTAGCAACATCTCGAGAACATAGGTTGGTAGTGATGAATGCCTTGGATAAGATAGGGATAGATTCTGACACCACTCCTAAGGGGTTGGCTAACTTCCTTACGAGTGATCTCCTTAGTCCTATCAACTTGATCACTTTTTCTGACAAGGATATACCTCCAGAAGGTGATAAGCATTATAAGGCACTAAACCTCATAGTAGTTTGCAAGAGAATGAACGTCCCTATGACTCTTGTAGACAATGGATCGACAATTAATGTTTGTCCACTCAGGACTGCGAAGATGCTAGGCATAAGGGATGAAGACTTAACCCCGTCAACGCAAGGAATAAGAGCTTATGACAACACTCGTCGTCAATCTCTTGGCAAGATTACCATGAATATAACGGCGGGAGCGATAGAACACGCTACTACATTGCAAGTGGTAGATATCAAAGCTTCATTCAACTTACTGTTGGGACGCCCTTGGCTTCATGACCTAAAGGCTTTCCCTTCATCTCTCCACCAACAGGTAAAAGCCATAGTTGGAGGAATTCCTATCACGATCGATGCTTCACCCATGAGGATTAAAGCTATATAAAATCCAATCATTAATGTGGAGCACGATTAAGACGATGAAGACTTATGGGGAATTAATGAAGAGGTCTCCTTAATCGAGAAGGATGAAAGGACCCCTCTCTACCACGACCCCCACTCCAACATGACAGTAAACACTATTCTAAAGAAACAAGGGCATTTTCCTGGAATGACTCTAGGAAAGAAGAAAGGAATAGCAAAATCGCTGGAATTACCTGGCCTCCCTAAGTTAGATACTTTCGGACTTGGTTTCGAATCGACTCGACAAGATCTCAAGCAAGCCTAGGAAAAGTCTAAGGCGCGTAGGAACGCTCGCATCCAAAGAAAGCAATCCCAATGGATCAGTATCCTCTTACTCTCAATGGACAATTTATAAAAGAAGGAGAGGACTATCCATGCTACGAATTTCCCGAACCTTTTGTTGTAAATGGAATAAGGCAACCGGGATTTGAAATTTTCCTAGATTTCTATTTTCTAGATGAAATCCAACTCCTATCCACAAGGAGAAAGCACCCCCATGCTTTGACTTTAATGTCATGGGATTATTATTTGGGTGAGAAAAAGATAAGCCAAAGTATATAGAGGATAACTCCTCGCTCATCCAAACGGCCCTACAAAGCGAAAGCTTTGACCCCTCAAAGCTCATCACTCCAGCAGAAGGATCACTACAAGGGTGGCGCAAGACAGTCAAGGTGGCCACTCCAAGTGGAAGGAGAATCTCCATAACGACAGGGCAAGGACCGATGTTTGAAGAGTCGTCAGAGTCAGAGCCAGAGTCTGATTCTTTTCCTGTAGAGTCATCTAAATCCTTGGTTGTAGCACCCCTTTCTTCTATCTCTTCCCCCTAGGATAGTTGGCAATCAAGTCCCTGAGGACATCTCTCTTTTTGATGTTATGATTTCTGAGTTTAATAATATGTCTTCTTCCGCTTACTCCTCGTGCCTTTCTTTAACCCAAGATGACGAGCATTTCTTAACTAACGATGAACGAAAATGAAAAAGAAATTATTAAGGAAATGGAAACACTTGAAAAGAAAACACCGATGATCGAGGAAATTGAGACGGTTGATGTCTCAAGTGATTCAACCATTAAAAGAGAAGTTAAAATCGGATTAACACTAAACGAACAAGAAAGAATCGATTTAATCAATCTACTTATAGAATTTATCGATGTATTTGCTTGGTCATATGAAGATATGCCAGGTATTAATAGAGAAATAGCTCAACACACTATACCGCTAATCCTAGGAATGAAACCTGTAAAACAAAAGTTGTGTCGAATGAAACCTGACGTAGCTCTCAAAATAAAAGAAGAAGTTTAAAAACAAAAAACTGCAGGTTTTATAAGGGTATCCAAATACCCTGAATGGGTGGCCAACGTCGTCCTAGTTCCGAAATAGGATGGAAGGGTAAGAATGCGTGTCGACTATCGAGATCTAAATAAGGCAAGTCCAAAGGACGACTTCCCTTACCACACATCGATATTTTGGTAAATAATACAGCGAATCATGCACTTCTCTCGTTCATGGATGAATACGCGGGATACAATCAAATTCTCATGGCAGAAGAAGACATGGAGAAAACAACCTTCATAACACCATGGGGTACTTACTGCTACACGGTAATGCTATTCGGGTTGAAAAACGTGGGTGCTACTTACCAACGAGCAACGACTGCCTGGCTCCATGACAAGATGCACAAGGAAGTTGAAGTATATGTGGACGATATGATTGTAAAGTCAAAAGATCGCCAGGCCATCAAGTAGCCTTGAGAAAATTCTTTGAAAGGCTAAGGAAATACAACATGAGGTTGAATCCATCCAAGTGTGCTTTTGGAGTCACCTCAGGCAAGCTTTTTGGTTACGTCATAAGCTCTAGAGGAATAGAGATAGACCCAACCAAGATCAAGGCAATCATGTCAATGTCACCGCCTAAAATCGAGAAGCAAATTCGAGGATTTATTGGTCGTTTGCAGTACATAAGTAGGTTCATATCAAAATTGACAACAATATGTGAACCAATATTCAAGAAGCTTAAAAAGAATGTACTAGTAATATGGGACTATGAGTGTCAAAAGGCCTTTGAAAAGATCAAAGCCTATCTCGCAAATCTTCCTGTATCAGCACCAGCACTTCCAGGAATACCTCTTAGGTTGTACTTAACAGACACCAAAGAAACAATGGGAGTCATGCTTGCACAAGAAGTAGAAGGTAAATAAAATGCAATCTACTATCTAAGTAAAAAGATGCTCGAGTATCAAGTACGCTATACACCACTTGAGAAATTGTGCCTCGCATTGGTGTGGGCCACAACTAAGTTAAGACATTACATGCTCGTGCATACGGTCTTTGTAGTTTCCCGAATGGATCCACTCAAGTATTTATTCGAGAAATCCACACTAAATGGGCGCATATCAAGATGGATAGTCAACTTAGCCCAGTTCGATATAAGATTCATGCCTCAAAAATCTATCAAAGGATCTGTGGTCTCAGATTTTCTAGCGGATTTCCCAATAGAAGATTCAACTCCAATACACGACAAAGAATTTCCGAACGGTGACTTGATGGTCACAGAAGATGATACTTAGACCTTATACTTCAATGGAGCCTCAAACCAAAAGGGATGTGGCGTTGGAGTATTACTAGTATCACCTAAGGAAGAGTATATTCCAATCTCCATAAAGCTAGATTTCGACGTTACCAACAACGCTGCTGAGTACGAAGCATGTGTGATAGGCCTTGAAACAACTTTGGAATTGGGAGTGAAGAAATTACGAATATTCGGGGACTCTTCGTTGATCATCAATCAGATTTCTAAAAGATGGAAAGTAAGGAGCGAAAGTCTAGCCCCTTACCAAACTTATCTGGAAACACTCACCAATCAGTTAGAAAAGGTGGAATACACATATCTACCTAGAGAGGAAAATCAATTTGCTGATGCCTTGACAAGACTAGCCTCGATGGTTAGGATTCCTACGGAAATCGAGCAAATGCCTCTAACTATAGAAAAAAGGCATAAATCGGCTTACATTCAAGCTATAGAAGATGATGAAGTGATCCGAAGAAGAACCGTGGTATACAGATATACTTAATTATGTCACCAAAGGAGAATACCCTCCTCATGCTGACAAAAGAGCAAAACGAGCATTAAGACTCTTGGCTTCCTAATACGTACTCATAGACAACGAGTTACATAAAAAGGTACCTAAGGGTCGAGCTCTCTTATGTGTAGGAAAAAAGGATGCTCAAAAAGCTATGAGAATAGTCCACGAAGGCATTTTTGGAACTCACGTTAATGGCAAAATGCTAGTCCAAAATATAATGCAAGAAGGATACTATTGGATTACCATGAATAGGGATTGTCATCAATATGTAAAAAGATGCCCTAAGTGTCAAATTTATGCCAATTTACAACATGTTCCTCCATCTCTACTTTACACGTACACTTCACCATGGCCATTCTCTACATGGGGAATTGATATTATTGGCAAAGTTACTCCTCCAAGAACAGGAGGTCACGAATACATCCTAGTAGCAATTGATTACTTCACAAAGTGGTCGAAGCACAATCATATGCTAAACTCACTGGAAAACATGTAACACTCTTTATTGAAAGGAATATTATTTGTCCATATGGAGTCTCACTTGAAATGATAAGTGACAATGGAACTCACTTTCAAACTGAATGTGAAGAATTGTTACAAAAATATGGCATTCAACACCATCATTCTTCTCCTTATAGACCTCAAGCAAACGGAGCAGTTAAAGCAGCTAATAAAAATCTAAATACTATCATCGAGAAAATGACAGAAAATTACAAGGATTGGCATGACAAACTCCATTTCGCACTATGGGGTTATCGCACGTCTATTCGCACATCAATAGGAAATACGCCATTCTCCTTGGTTTATGGAATGGATGTCGTACAACCTGTAGAGTTAGAGATACCATCTCTACGCATTGCATTAGAAAGTAAACTCGATGAAGTTGAATGGACTAGGGTGAGATATGAGGAGCTAATTCTAATTGATGAAAAACGACTAGAAGCTCTACATCATACTCAATGCTATCAAACTCGCATGGCTAGGCATTTTAATAAAAAGGTCAAGACAAGAAACATCAAAGTAGGAGACTTGGTGTTAAAAGCATTAAGCAAAAATGTTTCAGATCCAAGGGGCAAATTTAGGCCTAATTGGTATGGATCGTACGTTGTCAAAACAATCCTATTAGGAGGTGCAGCAAAATTAACTGATATGGATGGCAATAAGTTCTCGAACATGAAAAATCTTGACCAACTAAAAAAGTACTACCCATAATTAATTGAGTAGGATCCTCAAGAGAGCTACGTTTGGCCTGATTCCTTAAGAAAGGATACGTAGGCAACCCTTTACGGGTCCGGCCACTTTACTTTTTGCAAACCTCGCATCCCAGATTTAAAATTAAATTTGACAGAAATTCGACGAAGCATCGGCGTCACAGAAAAAGTTCCGTCGCCAGCCGATCAACTCTAGCGCCAGTCGTGAAGAAGCGACGCCATTTTTCTGGGAGTACCTGGGAATATTTCGGTGATTTTCGGAACATTTTCGACTTCCGTACTCGAAAAAAATTTCTGGAAAATTAAATTTTCTGTTTTCATTGCTTTAATAAATTAAATTTAAAGGAAATATTAAAAAGCTGAAATTTCATTAATAAAAAAAATTAACAAATAACATTATTGATGGAATTTAAATAAAGCTTAATAAAACAAATTAACTTTAAATTTAAAACTAAGCCTAATAAATGAAAGTTAAGCAATGCTTCAATCTTCCTTTTCTTTCTATGCTCTCTTCCAATTTTTGTCTGCATCCTCTTCATCATCCATGACTTTAGCTAATAGGCATACTTTAGTGGACCTACATTCAATTTTGGAGTAAATAGTTTCTCCCTTAGCTAGGACTCCATGTTTCTTCTCTAACCAAGCCTTCTTCTCTGAAGTGTCGGCTTTTCTTTTCCCTTTATCCTTTGTAGAGCTCTTCTTCTTAGGCATTGTAGGTGTTTTGAATTCAACCTTTTCACCCAAGTCCTTAACGGGAATCACTTTGTCACCTAGACGACTCTTCACATCAGTTTTACTCTGATTTTTCTTCAGGTCCTTTGAAGGTTTCTTGAGAAGCCATCTCTTCACATCATTGGGCAAGGAAGGAGGAACCTTTTGGGTAATCACTTCCCATAAAGGTCTAGCGCTCTAATAAGTATCAAAATTTTCTACTTCTTGAGAAACAGGGAACTCATAGGGACAACGAAGATCTCCAGAAGAAATTGTTTGAAGTAGGTCGTATTGTCTTTTTACCCTACAAGGATAATAAAAAGTCATCTTGGTTAAGCTTGGAAGACAACAGAAGGGTTGCTTGTTGACACCATCCATCTTCTCTATTTTCCACCAAGGGATAATCCACTTGATGGCAAAGTTGCAAGAGGCAAAGACTTTCTTCCATTCATGGCGCCCCATCTTAGAGAAGTGTTTCTTTCTTCTCACAAAGCAATTTGGAGTGTATTTTTCAACACTGTCGGGAGGACTAATTAATTCTAGTCTCTCCATTAGCCACATCTACAAAAAAAAATTCAATGCAAATAAATTAATATTACTATACAAAAATATGTTTTTGATTTCTGTAATTAAAAATATTATTTTTCTACCTGTAATAAAATTGGAAAGCCCCGAAAAGGTGTTTTTAGATTTCTCTTCAATTCATCAAGACTAAGCATAGTCTCTCCAACAATTAATGGCATTGGATTTCTCCCAGATTCAATTTGCTCCAAAACAGTTGATATAATTGCTTGACCATCATTAGTTCTACCACTAGTGAGAAGATATTGGTTAAGCATGCAAAAGAGAAAAGCCCTTCTTCTATAAACATGAAAAGACTCAGAATAAGGTTTATCAAAATAATGGCGTGCAAATTCTTTCAAATTAACTATGCTACCATCTACTATATTTGTGAGATATTTGTCTTTTAAATTAAAGAAGCACTCAAAATCCTTATAATAATATTCATTTATTCTAGGGATTACTGCAAGAACTAATGCAGGGAAGCCTAAATTAGCACCGAATTCCTCCGGTAAAGGGCTAATTTCATCACACCCTAGTCTAAAACAATGAGTATCTACATCCCAATATTCTAAGGCGGTATGTATGAAGTTTATATCAAGATCTACCCCCTTGACACCATAAATACCCCCCATATGAAAAAAATCTAATTCTTTTATCTCTTTGGCAGTTAGAGACCGACACCATTCATGAGTGAAGTTGGTAAAACTCTAAGCGATTAAAGACATGATTATTTATTTTTTTCAAAAGATAAGACTATATTTAATCTGCTGAAACTATGAAAGAAAATAGATTGATCAGGGGGCTATTTATACACATCATCGACACAGTTTCAATCCGGAATGGATTCGGAGTCAGCGCTCATCAACGCAGACGCCAGATTCTGGCGCCTAATGCTAGAGCTTGGCGCCAAGCGCTAAGCAGTAGCGTCTGGCGCCAACGCAAAATGTGTGGCGCCAAGTGGCGCTGACGTGTCTTATCAAGCGAGCTTTTCAAAAATCGTGTTTTTCTGGCTGATTCGAATCTGAACCATGGCTTTACGATTTTTTATCCTTTTTACAACCTTTTAATTAAATATATTAATTATATTAATTATATTTTTTGGATTTTATTTAGACTTAATTTTTAAGTTTTTCGTAACTGCAATATTTTTATTTTTCATTTTCTTTTTTGGGGGAGAAAGTCTGATACCCTCCATCAATAATAAAAATGGTAGAATTTTTGCACAAAATTATTAATTTTCATAATTCTCTACACACACAAATATGCACATAAAAATGAAAAATAAATGCTAAATAAATAAACTCATAATGATATGTATATACAATATTTCTAATAAATCAGTCTAGTAAAGGAAAAGCTGTATACAAGTCAAAAAATAAAAAAACACAGGCATAAACTACTGCGCCGGAGGACACAAATGATGAGAGACGCCCATCATATCATAAAACTGCGCAGTACGAGGAGTAACCTCTCCACCAGCTGCAGCTCCAGTCTCCTCGGAAGGTGGAAAACTCAACACAGGACCCGTCCACCCAAGATCACCTTGAGGCTGAGGCTACGGATGCTGCTGCGATGACGAGCCGACCTCGTACATCCCACCACTTCTAAGAGCCGAGGTAGCCTCTCCCTAGCCTACCGGCTCAGCACGTGCACCCTCAGATGAAGAGCCTGAACCCTCCACCGCCTGGGTCCGAGCAGCCTCAGAGCGACCACCAGAGCCAGTACGGCGACATCTCGAGCTAGACCTCGCCGGGTCTCTCCGGACCTCAGGTCTCGTCCGGGTACGAGAAGGAATAAGCTGACCCTACAAGAAGAAACTAAGTAAAAAACAATCAAAAATAGAAGAAATAACGTTGAAATAAGAAGGAAGGTTACCTCCTAAACGGCGTCGTCGTGACGACACGTAGCTACATTCCTCATCCAAACGAGCTGGCTCAGAAAGGTATCTATACACCATGCCATCGCCATGACCACCTCGCGCGAGAAATGTCAACGAAATAAAGTCAATAACAATTCATAACATACATGAACAAAATTGCAAATAAGTAAAGCTTACCGTGGCGAGGAATCGACCGTTCCACAAAGCACTCGTCCTCAGGAGCCGGAGGAATCATCTCAAATGTCCCCTGGTAATGGATGGACATACGAGGTGGCACAAACTCAGTAGGTCCAGCCTGACGAAAGCAAAATCAAAGTCAGTAAAACATCATTTGGGGGTTACTTAATAAAAGGTAAAAGATGAAAATCATACCGCCACCTCCTCAGCTAGAATAGGGGCTGGAGCTAACAGAGACAACAGCTTCTCCTCATAGCACCGCCCAAGGATCGTATAAGATCGCCAAAGGGTACCAGCCCTCTCTGACATGCTCACCAGCCTCGCGCCGTTGAACATATGACGCTGCGGAGGAGTAGGAACGACGAAAGTGCCTGAGGAATGCTGAATAGCAACCCTCACTCCAAGATATGCAATCTCTTCATACGCCCCTAAGGAATAGCAACGCTCAGTGGTGTACTGCGCAGCTAACCCAGGGACAACTAAGCCGATCCACGGCCGGTACTGCACGTCAGGCTCCTGCGAAGAATGCTTATGAGATAAGAATCTACCAAAGGTAATACGAAAGTGTTCAAATATACAAAGAACCATACCGAGATGATCTGATCTCGGACATAAGCAGTAGAAATCCCAGCGCGGCGGCCTTCCCAAGAGTCACTCACCGGAAACCTGCGTGGCGACGGTCTCGCCGGCGCAACTGAAGGAAAGGACTTGTAGAACCAGATCTACAAAAGGCAAAAAGTGTCAGCAATTGCTAACTAAAAGCTTAGAGCTAAACTTTATGAGAGATAAAGAATACCTCTACTACTCTCCAGAAGTCGAACAGAGCGACGTTTCTCGTAAAGGACCGGTGTCGACAGGAGTCTCGCAACGCTCGGATAAAGTCAGCATAGGCCAAGCTGGCCCAGTAATAAGTTCCGATCAGGTGAAGATCACGGACCACAGGTAGGTAGTAAAGCAGCACTCTACTACCCTTTTTAGGGGAAAATGTCCCTGACAGCAAGATAAGCACAAAGATACGCACCCGCTGTTCTCGGGTGGTCGCATTATCCTCGAAAGCTGCCACCAGAGTCGATTGGCGAATACCATTAGCGATGAACTGAGTCGACTCTACCTCAGCACGATCCTGAACAGCAATCGGACCCAACAGCTACTCAACCTCAAGAGAGAAGACACAGATTTCGCTGTCGAACGACAGCGCAGTAGAACTAAATTTCAGTCCTGTAATAAGACTGAAGTCGGTCGGGTGACCATCATCTCACCCCAAGGGAAGTGGAAAGTGTTGGTGGTGTCCTAGAAGAACTCCACCAGGGCGCGAGCCAAGTGGTGACCCCCGTTAGAGGCAATCATGGCCTCCGAGGCCTCGAACAGTGCATTCAACACGCAAGATTCCCAAAGAAGTCTCACCTCTCCATCGACGCCGATGTGCATCTTGTACAGGTCGCCCAAGGTATCGTAACCTGATCCGTGGTAGCGCATCCTACCAACTGTGATCCCAAGTCGCACCCTCTTAGAGATGTGGTGGACAGGGGAGAAGTACAGAGTCCGCTCATCCCACTCCGGGAGGGGACCAAGAGAAGTGGATGGGTCGGCGTCCTCCTCTACGGGCTAATGCTCCCGTCGTTTGTCTCGGGACCGTGAACCTGAACCTCGCTGTCTAGCTATACTACATTGTGCAAAATCATCATAAGTTAAGGTTCTATAGTATCTAAGGTTCGCCTAGCCGCATGATACTATGTTCGCAAAAAAAGAGTACGTAGTACTAAAATAAAGCACAATTTCAAATTGAGCATACACGACATTTTTCAAGCAACCAAACAATTTCTTGCAATACTATGGTAATTATTGTGACAAATTAATCAAGAATTACTAGCAAAAACATCAATAACAAGCCACATTGTATTCCCGACCTTAAGAGGTCCAACAATGGTGATTTGTTCGTTTCGTTACCAAATCGAGTCAAACAAGTCTCAAATTACTCCCAAGGCAGTATAAAAACATAATCAAGCAATTTCATGGCATAAAATTTGACAAACAAAGCGAATAAAGCATTATAATTTTTGAATTTTCAAGAAATTCGTGAACAAACATGCGTGAAATTCATCAAAACCAGAGTGAGTTTGAAGGAAACTTACATAGATCGGGAAAGTAGATGAAAAAAGCTTCGATTTGCAACAAATTAGAGCGAATTCAATTGAGAAACGAGCAAGAACGAGTGAATTGAAGCTCAGCGGTGATTTCTCGAACAAAAGCAAGCAGCAGCAGCGGAAATGACGAAGAAAGGGATATATACGGAAATCCCGACTCTAGCGCCAAGCGACAGGCTTTGGCGCCAGACGATAGGGTTTAGCGCCTGGCGCTAGAGCCAAATATGTGGCGCCAGCGATATTTTAGTGGCGACAGAACTCCCAGCCACTCAGAGAGGTTACTTCAACCTCATACAACAATTTAGGGTTCCTTGGTACGCCAGTTAGCCCCTCTAAGCAATTTGACATGATTTAGTAATCGGCTTGATTACAATTGCATAAAGTGATCGACCTGATGAATGATCGTCTAACTTATCTTAAAGAGCCTAAGCATTGGCTCATCGCAAAGCACCGACATAATGGTTCATATAGCAAAAGCACCAAAATAATGGTTCATATAGCAAAGGCACCAACATACTGGCTTACAATTCAGAAAACACCGACGTACAGGTTCAAAAGCAGTAAGAGCGCTGACATACAGGTACAGCAAAGCAAAGATCGACAGGCGTGGGTCTTAGGTAATTTTCCTCGGAATATTATCGCAACAAATGAGGTTAGCTTCAGGCGAGGATATCTTCGACAACGGTCCCTAGCTTGCGGAGAGTTGTCACAAAAAACTGGAGGTGATTTCAAGCGAAGTTATCTTCGATCGTGTTCCCTGGCTTGCGGAAGATGGTCACAAAGCGCTAGAAGGTCGTTTTAGGCGAAGCAATCTTCGATGGGGTTTCTAGCTTGCAGAAGTCTATCACGACGGAATTGGAGGCAGTTAAAGGCGTAGCATTCTTCAGGCGGTATTCTCTAGCTTGCAGAAGATCGTCAAAACAAACAGCAAGATGGCATTCCGTGGCTTGCGTAAGGTTATCAAATACAAATGCAGCAACAAATCGGTTACCTTCAGAGACGTGTGCTCGACGCTGCAAGTTACCCGTTTCTTAACTCTCTTATCTTTTTTACTAACGCTAATTTACAGGTATCGGCGTTACAAGAGTGATTTAGGATCGCAGAACGTTCTAAATAATTCTCCATCCCTATCGATACTTTGACTTTTGTTTTCGAAACTTGCGTTTCTCCAAACTTAGTCAAAGTGGGGGCTTCTGAAGACACCCATTTGTGTCTTCCTAAAACCAAACCCGATGATGAGTACCTTTCACGTCGAACCATAATCGAATGAAGTGAAAGTGTGGAAAGTCTAGTGTTGCGGATAGTTTTAATTCTTTTCTTTCTCTCTGTTTTTGAAAACCTATTTTAAGAAAACAGCCAATACAGTTTGGTTTGGTCCATGGAAAGGGTCCAATAGTAGTTTAGTTGGATGGGGCTTGAAAGGAGCTTTCCAACGATATATTATAAGCCCAATTCCGATGAATAATGAGGAAGTTATGGCCAAATTACTAAACTGGGCTAGGTTTGATCTTTATATGCGGCCCAATGATCTAGAGGAGGGCCTAATATGGATTTATCATTCCTAATGCAACTAGAATATATTTTAGTCTTCTAGATTCTTCTAGAAGGTTCTTTTCATTCCTAATTCAATTAGCATTGATAAATTGACTTTAGTTGACTTTTTAGAGTTTTAATTAGAATAAAAGAGTGTTTTAAGAAATATACGATTTTGCCCTTCTGTACGGCCAAATTTTATCAAAACTAAGAAAACGCGTGAAAATAATTACTAGCGCCTGACGACAGGGATTAGCGTCTGGCTCTAATTCTTGGCGCCTGGCGCTAGCCTTAGCGCCTGGCACTAATGTCCAGCGTCTGGCGCTAACCTGTTTTATCCTCTTCGAAACTCTTATTTGTTTTTTCTATCCGTCCGGCTAGTTTTCTCTATAAATAGCCTCTTAAAATCTCCGTTTTCCATCATCAAAAATCCCCAATTCTCTAGTTTTTCTTATTCTCTCTACTTTTCAAGATTTCTTCTCTCTCTCTAGCTTTTTTTACACAAATTTCGCATTCACAAGATTTAGAAACATCTAGCCAAATTCAAAGTTGCCTTCTCCCTAGACGTGAAAGGTTTTAATTTCTAAGGGTTTGGTCCCAAATCTCTCTTTCAATTATTATTTAATTTAATTTAATTGTTTGATTTTATATATTCCTTGAAGTTACCAACGCTTGTATTTTGTTATTAGAAAGAGATACGAGGCATCTTAGTAAGTGCTTTAATTGTTTTATTGATATATATATATATAAATCATGCTTGTGCTTTAATTGTTTTATTGATATTTTGATATAGAAATCATGCTTAGGTTATTATTTTAATTCCTAGTATCATGTTAGGATGCTTTCTTTAGTATGATATTTAGGATGATTTGCTTATATCAATTGTGATTCCTGCGATGCCTTTTATTGTCTTTTCTAATAGCATGTTAGTATCATGTTAGGGTACAGCTTTGATTTTTATTGTTTACTGACATGCTAGGGTTTGTTATTAATCTTGTTAGTATCATGCCTAGGATCTTGCTATTAATATTATGCTTTAACATGATTATTTTAATCATGAATATTTTAATTATTATTATTATGATGATTATTATTATGATGATTATTATTTTGATTTATTATGTTGCTTGATATATTTTATTGTTATTGATTGATCACACCTTTTATGCATGTTTAAAGGGAATTTGGTACTTGTAATCACGCTTAATAAGATAATTGATAATCTTTTTTAGGGTTAATATGATTATAATTCTAACCTCTTATTTGTTTTACTAACGCTATTTTTCAGGTATCGGCGTTACAAGAGTGATTTAGGATCGCAGAACGTTCTAAATCATTCTCC
The DNA here is from genome assembly GCF_001683475.1 of Chenopodium quinoa. Lineage (NCBI taxonomy): Eukaryota > Viridiplantae > Streptophyta > Magnoliopsida > Caryophyllales > Amaranthaceae > Chenopodium > Chenopodium quinoa. Next base: position 1,352,575 of record NW_018744633.1, on the reverse strand, counting down.
GTCCCTATCGATACTTTGACTTTTGTTTTCGAAACTTGCGTTTCTCCAAACTCAGTCAAAGTGGGGGCTTCTGAAGACACCCATTTGTGTCTCCCCAAAACCAAACCCGGTGATGAGTGCCTTTCACGTCGAATCATAATCGAATGAAGTGAAAGTGTGGAAAGTTTAGTGTTAGGAATAGTTTTAATTTCTTTTCTCTTCTTTGTGTTTTTGAAAACTTATTTTAAGAAAAAAGCCATCCAGTTTGGTTGGTCCATGATATGGGTTCGATATTAGTGTAGTTGGATGGGGCTTGACAAGAGCTTTCCAACGATATATTATAAGCCCAATTCCGATGAATAATGAGGAAGTTATGGCCAAATTACTGAACTGGGCCAGGTTTGAGCCTTATATGCGGCCCAATGATCTAGGGGAAGGCCTAATATAGATTTATCATTCCTAATGCAATTAGGAATGTTTTTAGTATTCTAGATTATTCTAGAAGGTTCTTTTCATTCCTAATTCAATTAGCAATGATAAATTGACTTTTGTTGACTTTTCAGAGTTTTAATTCAAATCAAAGAACATTTTTTCAGGGAAATACGATTTTATCCTCCTGTACGGCAATTTTTATCTGATTGTAAGAAAACGCGTGAATTTTTGAATCAGCGCCAAACGCCAGCTGTAGCGCCTATCGCTAGCATTGGCGCCTGGCGCTGATGTTGGCGTCTGGCGCCAACTCAGTTTTTTGCGTCAGAACTCTGTTTTTGATATTTTATCTTTTTGGCTGATTATCTTTATAAATAATATCGTAAAAACTCCGTTTTGAATCACCTACAATCACCAATTTTCACCAACTCTCATCAAGTTTTTCTTGATTACTCTCTCTCTCTCTTTTCTAAACTAGCTTCTCTCAAATACAAAATTCCGCATTCATTAACACTAGATACACCTAGCCATATTCGAAGTTGCCTTCGCCCTAGACATGAAAAGTTTAATTTCTGAGGGTTTGTTTGGTCTCGAATCTCTATTTCTATTATTTAATTTAATTGTTGTTTGTTTTATTATTTTCCTCGAAGTAACTAACGTGTGTATTTTGTTGATAATAAGAGGTACGAGGCATCAAAGTAAGTGCTTTAATGGGTTTCATTGTTGTTATGATGTAGAAATCATGCTTAGGTTGTTATTATGATATTCCTAGTATCATGTCTAGGGTAAATTTAATATCAAATATGATTGTTATGATGCCTTTTATGTTCTTCCTAATATTTATGATTGTTAGTATCATGTTAGGGTTAAATATTTGATTTTTATTGTTTAGTGATATGCTAGGTTTTGTTATTAATCTTGTTAGTATCATGCCTAGGATCTTGCTAATATTATGCTTTAACATGGTTATTATGATTATGATTATTATTATGGTTATATTGATTACTATTATGTTGCTTGATATATTTATTGTTATTGCTTGATCTCACCTTTTATGCATGATTAAAGGGAATTTGTACTTGTAATCACGCTTAATAAGATAATTAATAATCTTGTTTAGGGATAATATGATTATAATTCAAGTGATCGTCAATAATAGATTTATTTGTGCATTAATACTCAACAACCATAGATAAACAGGTTTAGGGTTAATTCTATTGATTGCATGTTAGTCAGAAAGCGCACATGAATACGATCTGAATAAAGTAGAGGCCTATTATTACGGCAGGTTCAATCTCTTTTAGGTTGGAATTGTACCTTCATCCCCGAACCCTATTTGGTTCAAGACCTTATGGAGTTGACGATCTCCTGGATCGTTAAGGGGTGTAACCTTCACCTTGTGAACGGTTTACAAGTTCCTTAAAAAACTTGTATGCGACTCTTTTGCTCTATCTTCTTTCCCTTTGGATGCCACCGTACTTTAGTGTATGTTCACAGTGGGGTTCAAGCTAAGGGATAATGCTTGAAATATTCCCTACATTTTTTTGGCGACTCCACTAGGGAGGATTTCTATTTTAATTCCTGAATTTGTTTCGACAATGATTTAAAATGAGTGGATGAGACTCGAAACATTCTAAGTATTTCATGTGCGTAATTTTGATTAACATTATTTTCATATGCATAAAAAAGATCTCATTGGAAAGACCATCCGTAATGAGTTAAAACATAGGATTTTACACGTAGGAAATTTGAGAAATATCTTTCACAACTAAGACAAAATAACACTGCGCGAAACTGGAAAATTTTGTCGAGCACAGAAAGTTGCTGAGGCATGTAGGAATTAGCGACAGCGAACAGAAGCTAGCGCCAGACATTTAACCATAGCGCCAGACAACAGCCATGTCACCAGGCGCTACAGCTAAATCCTAGCACCAACCTATTTGCTGGCGCCAAATTCTTCCAATACCGAGCCAAAAATATGCGTTCTAATTTCGACCAGTTTTTCGCATTGTTTGCTCGATCCTACTTCCTGATTGAGTTTTTCTCACTTTTCTGAAACCCATATGTGTTCTACATATGGACATAACCCTCCGGGAATTCATACTCCATCTACCTGATTGAACGCTCTGAGCAACAAAGGGTACATCCGAGAATGTTGAATTCACCAAACCATGGAAGCGATTTTTTCTAAACTCGCAGTGTCCCATCCACTCGCGCCAACCCTTCACGGTTAGGCTTCCGCGCGGTGCATCCGGATAATTAACCATGGACCCTCTATTGCCTAAACCATATCCTGAACTTTAGAAAACTAGAGCCATGGTTAGGTTGCAAACTCATTACATCATATTGTGCCTACTTGACTAATTGTGCATAATTTGTTGGGCATATACAATGTTTTCTTAACCGTTTGTTTGACTTGTGTTGAGATTTAATAAATTAATGACTTAAAGAACTTTGCCTAATTAATTAATTTATTTATTAATTTGAGTAAATAAAGTCTAATATTTAAATCAGAATTGACCTAGTACGACTTTAGGCATGCCCCTATTGATTAATAACACCGAAAACAGTCTCAGATTGAAGCTCCACCATTGGCGCCAAATTCTGAACTGTAGCGCCACTATGTGGAGTGTGGCGCCTGGCGACAGCTCTGTCGTCTGGCGCTACATCGCACAATCCTGTCGTTTTGGCGACAGTTCGGTTCATTGCTCAAGTCATCACCTTGTGTCTAATTGAACAGTTTGCTAATTAATTCTGATTAATTATACCTTGTTAAGTCATTAATTGAATCAAGTCACATAGTCTAGCCACATGGTCGTGACACGAGTCCAAGTATGTCACCTACACTCACTAGTCTCAGCACACACTTCGAGTACATATCACCATGACCGTGTCTTAGATTCATGCATGAGTCGGTTTTTTCCGTCATTTGAGTTGGGGGTACATTCTATTCCTAATTCTTCATATCCCTCCATCTACATCATTTTTCTTCACGTTCTATTCTAATCATTCTTCACTTCCTCCATCAATTGCATGTTGAATAGAGTCTAAGTCAAATAATTAACAATGAATATCCCCAAATTCCTTTTCCACAGTACTTGGTCGAGGAGAGAAGGGCGATTAATCAAGGACAACACCTTTGTTCAGGTCTCGCTTTTTGATAAACCGATTCGTCAAAAGAGGAAGGCTAAAAGGATAATGGCAAGTCAAGAAGAGGTCAATGAACTTAGAAATCAATTGAATGACGTGACTGAGGTGCTAAAGGCTTTAACCCTCAAAATTGATGACTCTGTGAAGCAACAACAAATGAACCTCGGCAAGAAAGTTTGAGAAAGCTATCTAGTGACTATAAATTTCAGGGCATGAGTTCACAAGGGGTCTCGCTGGACAAGGAACTTCTTCCGCATAAGTTCAACGCCACTGACATCCCTAAATTCAAGGCAACAGATAACCCGTACTTTCATCTAAGAGCTTTCGAAACTATAATGAACATTAAGGGTATCGAGAAGAAGGTTTTCCCCTCTCTGTTCTCACTATCTCTTGAGACCGTTTTCCAGCAATGGTTCTTCTCTCGAGAAAGAAAAAACCTCCACCTAGGAGTCCATAGCAATCGCTTTCACGGATAGATATAAGTGCAACATCCAAGACGAAACAGACCATAGACAACTTGAGATGTTAAAACAAAAAGAAAACGAAGGGTTCACTTCTTTCTTCAACAAATGGAGGGAAACTTCTGCTAATATGGTCAAAACTCCCACTGAAAAGGAATATGTGAGGATGTTTATCAAGAATCTCCAAGGGAAGTATTCAAAGCATTTAAAATACCAACACAACTTGAATACTTTCAAGGCTGTCTATAACATAGGCATTGACATTGAAGATGACCTTCTGAAAGATAATAGTGCGAGAGGAAAGAAGAACGACCATCCTTCTTCTTCCTCTCCCATTAATGAAGTACATGCTACGAACGCCTCTAAATCACGAATCCAAAGGTCGAAAAGAGTTTTCGCTCCACTTGGTATAAGCTATGAAACAGCTTTCGAAAAGCTACACCACAAAGGACTAGTTATGCCCATAGGACCTATCAAGGATCCAGTTCCAGAAGCCAGGCCATCCAAGTGGGATCCTAATAAGCACTGCAAATATGACCAAGGAAAGGGTCACGACACTGAGGAGTGTTGGAAACTCAAAGAAGCTATTCAAGATCTGATCGATAACAATGAAACTTCTGAGATTCTAGCCATCGAAGAAAATCAAACATCCTTCGATCCATCACTTCTTATCACACCTGTAGGAGAACCCATTATCGAGACAGCTTATATAACCTCTCTCGATGAAGTGGCCATGATTGAGGAGGATGAAAGTCTTTTCTTAGATAATACCAAGGAAGACTCGTCAAATCTGAAAGAGGACATTCGAAAACTGCAAGATGTCATTGCCATGCTCTTGAATGTGGTAGAAGGACTAGCAAATCGGGTGATGATCATCGAACAAAATTCTCGCCAGGGTTTTAATGAAGAACTCGATGCTCCTAAGCCACGGGCAAAATGGACCATTGAAGAGTACACACCAATAGGAATGACTTACAATGAAGCTTTTGTCTGTCTTCATGATCAAGGGCATATTCACTCCATTGGTCCCAGTCAAGACCCTCCATCTGAAAAACGTTTTCCCAATTGGGATCTAAATTCCTATTGTCGATACCATAGAGGTCGCGGTCACACTACCGAAAAGTGTCTCGCCCTCAAGGATCGTGTTCTAGACTTCATTGATTCAAATCTCCTTCATGTTCCTCCGCGCGACAAGAAGGCCAAGATTAGTAACAATGGTAATAGTGGTTGTAAAGGGAAGAAGAACGACTATCCTTTTCCTTCTGAAAACACCTACTCTAGCAACAGTATTGGTACTTTCGACCTTAATGAGATCTTAGCCATGGATAATCGAGGATTTAGAAAGCAACAAAAAAGGGATTTTACCCCTATTGGAATTAGCTACGATGATGCTTTCGATCGACTCCATGCCAAGGGAATCATTACTCCTATTGGACCTCTTCAAGATCCCCCACTTGAGAAGAGAGTGCCTAGTTGGAATCCAAATGTGAGCTGCAAGTACCATCAAGGTAGGGGTCATGCTACTAAGAGCTGTTGGAAGCTAAAGGAGGCTATCCAACATTTGATTGATAATAACAAGCTTCCCATACCTCCGGTTAACAAGAAGAGCGAGTGATGATAAGCCAAGGGACAAGACGCAAGCTTCAACGACAAGATTTCATGATCTTTTTTCTATTTTTTATTTACGCTTTCCCTAATAAGTCTAGCATAGGCACCTATTCTTTCATTAGATTAATTTTGTAGATTCTTTCTTTTTCCCTTTTTAATAAAATGAGCATTTATTCTCTTACATATGATCATTTCATTATATTGCATTAAAAAAAAAATCCATGTCGAACTAAACACACGGTATACCAATGATTTGAGGCACCCCTTGTAGCCACATCATATCTCCTTTCACCTTTCAAATATAAAATCCTTTCTTCATAAACCACTTTGAGCCTCGTCTAACGATAGACCTTTATTTCCTCAACCTACATCTACCTAACCTTGAGATGGGATAGTGTGCAACTTATGCAGTTTTCAATATCATAAAAAGCTTGAGTGATTTCAAAATATCAAAATAAATAAAAAAGAAATAGAAAATAATAAAAGTGTAACTAAGGGCAAGTGTTCCAATGTCATTGACATAAACATGTCTTTGATATGAACACGTCTCAGATTGCGTCTCTTATCGAGTGCTCGGTACCGTTCCTGAGAAACATGAATGCCAAGTGAATGATAGACCGCATGATCGGGATTGCCCACACTCATAAAAATGAAAATAAATGCTAAAGCAAAAAAAAGAAGAGAGCTAAAAAAGAGAAGCGAGCCTCAAGCATAAAAATATAAAGACTCAAAAGCAAGGTTGCACACCTTGGGGGCTTATCTAGGGTCTTGAGCCTTTTTATCCCCTTCTTCTTTAACCTTTAGCCTAACCACGTTACAACCCTTAAAAGACCTTTTTAAGGTATACATACACTTGTGCGAGGTTCGGCTAGAGCTATGTTCGGCCTGATTCCTAACGGATACGTAGGCAACCTCACATTGAGGTGCGGCCGTAATAAAAATGCATTCATATTTACATTCACAATTGATCATATCAAGGGATCCCTGTGCTCATCCCTATGTACTTAGAGCTAGACTTGGGGGCTTGATCCCTACATCATTAGCTTACCTAGCCTAAGAGTCACCACCATTTGACTCTTTTCAAAATATTTTCCCACACACTTATCTCTTGCGGCCTAACTTTCGTATCACTTTCACACACCGTACAGATACATGACCAAATATACTTTCCTTTTAGGAACCCTTTGTCATGAAATCTTAACAGAACGCTGAAGCATGATTTGTCATATCAACATCACTCATCATTGCATTACAAAGTACAAAAGTACTTAGCCTCCGTGCCTAAGTTACCCAAATACTTTCATCATGGAGTCAACAGTTGAGATAGCCAAGGATGGGTTAATCCTTGCACCTTGAGAGATAGTATCAAACAACATTTGGCTAAGCTCATTCAACATGCATTCGAAAACTTCAATTCATTTTTCGTGTCTTTCTTTTTCGGGAGAAAGTCGGTACCCTCCACAAAAATGACGGAAAATTTTAGCTTTTTTGCATTTTCGAGTCCCACGATCACATAACAATGCACACACGAGTCATGTACACATTGAGTCACGTCGTGTCATATCACCTTGATTTGATTCTAACACATGTGTTAAACACTTCGGGTCGAGTCAACCTCGAGTCAATCACAGTGAGTCAAGTTTATACCTTGAGTTATGTCAAGTCAATGAGTCAAGCGACATTAAACCTTAGGTCAACCCTAAGATAATTAAAGAGATTATCAAAGTTCTATAGTCAAAAATAAATACAGGTGCAGCAGAATAGGGAAGACCCTACTCTAGCGCCAGACGAAAACATCTAGCGTCTGGCAACAGTTTTTAGCGCCTGGCGCTAAATCCCAGTGTCTGGCGACAGAGTCAATTCTTGGCGCCAGAGATATTTCAGCAGCGACAGAGCTCAAAGCCTCTCAGAAAGGTGATTTCGACCTCATACAGCAATTTCGGGTTCCTTTGTACGCCAATTAGCCCCTATAAGCATTTTGACATGATTAAGTAGTCGGTTTGATTACAGTCATAATAAGTGATGGACCTAATGAAAGATCGTCTCACTTAGCTTAAAGCGCCTAAGCGTTGGATTATCACGGATATAATGGTTCACAAGCAGCAAACCGCCGACGTATTGGCATAGCGGAAGCAAAGTTAAAGCGAGCTTTAGAGATCGACAAGCGTTGGTCTTCAAAAAAATTTCTTCAGAATATTATCTCAACAAACGTTCAAGTATCGAAGCTCTTTTGTTCAGAGACGCGTGGACATATTATTCAAGCTCTATTGTTCAAAGACGCGTGGGCATATTATTCAAGCTCTATTGTTCAGAGACGCGTGGGCATATTATTTAAGCTCTATTGTTCAGAGACGCGTGGACATATTATTCAAGCTCTATTGTTCAGAGACGCGTGGACATATTATTCAAGCTCTATTGTCCAAAGACGCGTGCACATATTATTCAAGCTCTATTGTTCAGAGACGCGTGGACATATTTTTCAAGCTCTTTTGTTCAGAGACGCATGGACAATCCTTTCAAGCTCTTTTGTTCAGAGACGCGTTGACAATCCTTTCAAGCTCTTTTGTTCAGAGACGCGTGGAAAATCCTTTCAAGCTCTATTGTTCAGAGACGGGTGGACATATCATTCAAGCTCTATTGTTTAGAGACGCGTGGACATGTTATTCAAGCTCTATTGTTCAGAGACGCATGGACATATGTTTCAAGCTCTTTTGCTCAGAGACGCGTGGACATCCTATTTTCAAAGCTCTTTTGCTCCAGAGATGCGTGGACATATCAATCAAAAGCTCTATTGTTTAGAGACGCGTGGACATATCATCAAGCTCTTTTGCTCCAGAGACGCCTGGGCATATTGTTCAAAAGCTCTATTGATCAAAGACGCGTGGACATATTTTCAAGCTCTCTTGCTCTCGAAGGTTCTTTTCATTCCTAATTCAATTAGCATTGATAAATTGACTTTTGTTGACTTTTCAGAGTTTTAAATAAAATCAAAGAACATTTTTTGAGGGAAATACGATTTTATCCTCCTGTACGGCAATTTTTATCTGATTTTAAGAAAACGCATGAATTTTTGAATCAGTGCCAAACGCCAGCTGTAGCGCTTGGCACTGACGCCTGACGCTGATGTTGGCGTCTGGCGCCAATATCCAGCGTCTGGCGCCAACTCAGTTTTTTTGCGTCAGAACTCTGTTTTTGATATTTTATCTTTTTGGCTGATTTTCTTTATAAATAACGTCGTAAAAACTTCGTTTTGAATCACCTACAATCACAAATTCTCACCAACTCTCATCAAGTTTTTCTTGATTACTCTCTCTCTCTCTCTTTTCTAAACTAGCTTCTCTCAAATACAAAATTCCGCATTCATTAACACTAGATACACCAAGCCATATTAGAAGTTGCCTTCGCCCTAGATGTGAAAGGTTTAATTTTTGAGGGTTTGATCCCAAGTCTTTATTTCTATTATTTAATTTAATTATTGTTTGTTTTATTATTTTCCTTGAAGTTACTAACGTGTGTATTTTGTTGTTAGAAAGAGGTACGAGGCATCAAAGTAAGTGCTTTAATGGGTTTCATTGATGTTATGATGTAGAAATCAAGCTTAGGTTGTTATTATGATATTCCTAGTATCATGTCTAGGGTAAATTTAATATCAAATATGATTGTTATGATGCCTTTTATGTTTTTCCTAATATTTATGATTGTTAGTATCATGTTAGGGTTAAATATTTGATTTTTATTGTTTATTGACATGCTAGGGTTTGTTATTATTCTTGTTAGTATCATTCCTAGGATCTTGCTAATATTATGCTTTAACATGGTTATTATGATTATGATTATTATTATGGTTATATTGATTACTATCATGTTGCTTGATATATTTATTGTTATTGCTTGATCACACCTTTTATGCATGATTAAAGGGAATTTGTACTTGTAATCACGCTTAATAAGATAATTAATAATCTTGTTTAGGGTTAATATGATTATAATTCAAGTGATCGCCAATAATGGATTTATTTGTGCATTAATACTCAATTAACATAGATAAACAGGTTTAGGGTTAATTCTATTGATTGCATGTTAGTCAGAAAGCGCACATGAATACGATCTGAATAAAGTAGAGGCCTATTATTAGGGCAGGTTCAATCTCTTTTAGGTTGTATTTGTACCTTCATCCCCGAACCCTAGTTGGTTCAAGACCTTATGGAGTTAACGATCTCTTGGATCGTTAAGGGATGTAACCTTCACCTCGTGAACGGTTTACAAGTTCCTTAAAAAACTTGTTGGCGACTCTTTTTCTCTATCTTCTTTCCCTTTGGACGCCACCGTACTTTAGTGTATGATCACCGTGGGGTCAAGCTAAGGGATAATGCTTGAAATATTCCCTACAATGACACAGTAGCTTGCTAAATACGATCTGCGCATCATGATGTATTTTTGTAATCTAAGTACGGTCTACGAACAGATAAAGTATTTTTGTAATTTTATTTATTTTATTTAAGTATTAAATTAAATAGAGTAGAATTACAAGTTGCAGTTAATCCAAGAACCCCATGATGTGAAGGCCCAAAGGAGCAAGTGGATGAGATCCATGAAGGCTCAAGTGGGAGTATTTACTTTATTAGTTTTATTAGGATTAGGGTTATGCTATGTCTTGTTTATGCATATAGGATGCATGTTAGATTTTATTGATGTTTATGATGATGCGCTAGAGTTCACTAAATTAATCATAACATATATAATAAATCTAAGTCCCGGTAATATTGAGATTGCTTTTCCAATTAGATACCTAACAGTCCTTCAATCATGAGTGATGGGTCGGCCTCAGCAGAGTGTCACTTGTTATCTTGGGTTATTTGAGTAGATCACACTCTACGCATTTAATTGGTTAGGCTCAACAAGGTTACCTAAAGCGTTTAGAACCTTGAAGCAAAGGGTAATAATTAAGAATGAGATGGTTAATTATTCAACCAAGAGTTGAGAGTCGCAATCAGTAAAGAGTTTACTCACCTTGAAAATATAATGCTTGATGGTAGGGCCTCATTCCGGTCAACTATTACACGAATAAAGGATCTTGGAATCACTTAATTCAATTAGGACACATATTATGAATAAAGTGTTGAAGTAACCTATAATTTTAATTTAGGTACTTCAAAGGTAAGCATAATTGAATTTTGCGTTAATTTATAAGTAATATTTCGTTCTAAATTTATTATTTATATAATCTCCTCGATTGAAAATAAAGTTGAAGAAACTTTTTGAAAAGGAAAAGGTAATTCATAAACCTATGATCCAATTTTGCTGAGATGGTACTAAAAAGCAAGTTTTAGATACCCATGTCATATGTCTAAAGTTGGTTTATTTTAACTCAAAATGTTTAAATAAAATACCAACATCATCTTCATTTTTAAAATTGTTTCAAAGGTTATGATGAGATAAGAGGTACAAAACCTATAAAAGGACAAGTATAGAAGTCCAATAAAATCTCTTATCTTCAATATGATTGAATTTAAGAAAGTGATTGGAAATCCTTATGATCAAAATTTGATCAAATGACATTATTCTTCATCCATTTCATACAGATTTAAATAATTGATTAAACTCAAATATGAATAATGAATGAATAAACTTAGAAAAATCATGAAAAGTGCTTAAAAGTTAAGTGAAACATCATTTTGAACCTAAGAGAAATGTTCTAAGTGGCTTAAATGGAAAGGTTTCAAGAATATATGAGGTTTGCATTAAGAAGTCATAGGCCAAGAAACGCAAACAAGTTGCTACTTCTCAAACCTAGAACTACTTACATTCTAAAAGTTGTTATTAACAACAAATGTTTCCAATTAAATGGACCAATTCCAATTAATTAGAAGAAACCTCATATAGTTGGAAGTAAAAGAATGGAAATGTTCCAATTAAAGAAGTATATTATAGAAATTGATTTAGCATATTACTACTTCTTGGACATGTGATGTCATGTTTAGTTCACTCTCATTAAGAATATGGTTGCACTAAATGAAGAAGTTACGGCTAAGGGAGAAAATCTACAAGTTTAGAAGCAAATGTTGCTACTTCACAAGTAGAATCTACAAGTCAAGGAGCAAAAGTTGCAACTTTACAAGTAGAAGCTTATTTTCACCTTACCTAGTTGTGGCTTAGAATTAAGTAAATGTTATTTATTTTTTCCATTATTTAATTATCATTCAATGTTAGTAATGACTAAGCATTGAAGATTCAAAAACATGGAGTAAATGTTATTTTATGCATTATTGATTTACAATATATTTTGAAAAGCTAAATAGGTTTGAAGTTTTATATGATATAAATAATTAAAACATTTCTATATATATATATAAATTGTCTCTAAAATGTCAATTTATTCGAATGAAAAATGAACATTACATGCAAAATATCCTATGGGATGGTCTTTGATGTTTCTATTTTATATAGTATTTTCCCCCGTCCCTTGGTCATAATTAGTAGTGTTTCTGGCTCTTTATAGCCACTTTTATTACTAATTGGTGTTTTCTAGTGTTTTCGTAGATTTGGTTGACTTTTGCAGGGATTTGCACTTTTGGAGCATTTTCCCGATATATTATAGAGAAATCAAGAGCATTGGAGAAGCACGACCAGATTTTATAGCCCAAGGCCGGTTAGAGCCATCGAACCGGTGATTAAGGGCTCGGTATGTGTGATACCGGGGCATTTGGACCGAGTATTCAAGACCCAAAGAGGAAACCCAGATTGGCTCGAAGAATTGGATCCCAATCGTAGTCCAAATAGTGGCCCAAGAGAACCGCCCGGCCAAAGAGGCTGGCGCCTGGGGGCGCGCCCAACCGGGCGGGAGAAGCAAAGGTCAGCGCCCGGTAATGCGCCTGGCCGGGCGCAAGATTCAATCTGAAGAGCAAAAAAAGGCGCGCCCGATCGGGAGGTGCCTCTCCCGATCGGGCGCGTGTTATTGTTAGGAGACGATTAGCGTCATTTTAGTTTGTTTTAGTTTAGGATTTGTACGGAGTATAAATACTCTTCCGTAATACGATTTTAGGATCTCTCTCTCTCACTCTCTTTACTCTTTCTTTACTCTCTTAATTGTTTTCTTAGATTTTCTCTCTCACATACTTTTATTCTTAATCCATTATTAATTCCAAATTTGTTTGGTAACTATTTCTCTTCTCTTAATCTTAGTTGTTTACTTTATTCCTTTGATTATGTCTTGCTTTATTGCTTTGATTAGTTTAATTTTTATCATGTGTGAGTATTTCAATTTCTAGGGTTTATGGAGATCCGTAAATAATATGAAGGGGTAATTTATTGTTGTTAATTGTCATTGCTAGATTAATTTCCTATTGATTGATTAAATGCTTTGTGACTAGATTAGGCCTGATCTTTTATGCATGAGTTTGACAATATTGATTCGAGATTCGACAGATGAGAATTAATGTTTAGGTCTAGTTTCAATAGGCAGGTTAATTTATAAATGGTTAAGTCGAGATTCGAAAGATGAGATTTAATACCGGTAAATTAATTGTGTGATTATAATACGTAGCAAAAGCCCTTTATAATCTGATTAATGTATTCATTGATGAATGATTATTATATTCTACCCTGGAATATTATTTATTGGTGAACCTATGCCCTAGATCCTTTTATATAGTATTTTCTCCTTATTCTTAATCTTCGTAGTTTAGTTTATTATTCAAATATAAATATTGGTTACTTCATAATCTAGATTATATTAGTTAATTAGGAATAGAAAGACTCGTTTCTCTGTGGATTCGACCCTACTTCCCTATCTGCATTAGTTAGATGATTTAGGTATTACTTTTTATTTGGGGATACGACTTTACCCTGTCAAAATTTGGCGTCGTTGCCGGGGAAACGGTTTTATTTTTATTTCTGATTATTTTTGTAGTCTAGGTTATTTAATTTTGTCTTAGAGAACGTTAGTTCTTTGAGGCAAATCTCATATTTTCTTTTAGTTTTTTTTTATGCCCAGGTGTTCCAGATCAGGGTACATCCCATTCGATTCTGAGATCGAACGTTCCTTCCATAGACAGAAAAATCTCTACAAGCAAATCCTGGCGGATTCTGGTGATAATAATAATCACCGTGATCCTCCAACTGGTTCTAGCGATTCAGAGGTATCATCAGATCTAGAATCAGAGATGACAGCTCCAAAGAAGCTTAGTGATTACTCACAACCAAAGCTTACAGATTTTCAACATCTCACCCCCACTTCGGCTCTTGATGGGGTACAATTTGAAATTAAACCTCAATTTATAACGATGATAGAGAAGAAGCAATTCAGTGGAGCTAAGGGTGAAGACCCAAATCTTCACATTGCCGACTATTGTCAATATTGTAATACCATCAGGCAAGCCGGAGTCACTCAAGACCAAATCAGGGAGATCCTCTTTCCCTTCTCTTTAACTGGAAAAGCTAAATTGTGGTTTAATGGCTTAAATAGAACTGCACTTGGTATAACTGACTGGTAAACTCTTGTTTTGAATTTTTATAACAAGTATTACCCTGCAGAGAGAACAACCGTACTACGGAGTGCGATCCAGAACTTTGCCCAAGAAGCCGATGAATCTTTATATGAGGCTTGGGAGAGGTTCAAGGACTTACAAAGAGAATGCCCCCACCATAATTTAGCACAATGGCAGTTAATCCAAGCCTTCTACAATGGCATTGGAAATTCTTCTAGAATAATTTTAGATTATGCAGCTAGTGGGAGGTTTATGAATCTTAATGTTGATGATGCAGGTCAGGTTATTGAAGATATGGCGATACATAATTCCCAATATGGGAATCCTAGGGGCTTTGCTAACAAGGGGAAGCATAGTGTTGACTCTGTATCCTTTTTGCAAGCTCAATTGACCTCTATATGCCAAAAATTAGATAATCTTAGCACTGATAATGTAGCTAATGTTTCTGCAATTAATAATAATTCTAATGAGGCTTTCTGTGAAAATTGTGGTATTATAGGTCATTAGGAACAAGATTGCAGGAGTTCCGTGGAGCAAGTTAATGCCTTTCAAGCTTATAGGCAGAATAACCCATACTCCAACACCTACAATCCTGGGTATCGGAATCATCCGTACCTTTCCTACTGGAGTACTAATGTTCAAAATCCACCACCACAAGAACCACAGGCGCCACAGCAACAGCAGCAGAAATATTACCATCCCAATGCTGGCCAGAAGAACCAACCAAAACAATCCTCCTCATCTTTCGACCCTTCTTTGGTGGAAATTAGAGCAATGTTGGTTAATATGCAGAAGCACATGGAGAGTAGAGATGCGACAATTGATTCAATTCTAGCGCACAATAAAATTGTAGATAACTAAATTGCGCAACTCTCCGCTACTCTACAAGCCCGCCAACAGGGAGCTCTGCCGGCACAGCCGACCAGGCCTACGGATCAAGCCTATGAAATTACTCTAAGGAGTGGTTCAAACTATGAAGGGCCCCCTATGCCCATAGTTGATGAACCTGTCTTATTAAATAATGCTAATCTTGATTCCATTAAACCTGACAATGTAGTTAATAGCTCTGCAGGGCTAAAGGATAGTACTAACATGTCTAACTCTACATTGCACGGTACGACTCCAGAGAAGGTTTCCACTCTAGATAAGAGCAATAATTCTCCAAAGCCAATTATCAAACTTTCATTCCCCAATCGTCACTTAAAGACAAACTTGGATAAGCAGTTTGGTAAGTTCCTTGAGATGGTGAAAGATTTGAAGGTAACAGTTCCCTTCACTGAATTAATCACACAAATTCCTTGATATGCAAAATTTATGAAAGAAATATTGACAAGGAAAAAGTCTATTAGTGAGGTAGAGATAGTAGCTTTCACTGCAGAGTGTAGTGCCATACTTCAAAAAAAATCTCCACCTAAATTAAAATATTCGGGTATTTTTTCTATCCCTTGTCATATAGGCAATCTAATGATTGATAATGCATTGTATGATTTGGGTGCTAGCGTTAGTGTCATGCCATTATCTGTGTGTTCCAAACTGAATATGGGTAAATTAAAAGCTACTAATATTACTCTACAAATGGCCGACCGTTCTTTCAAATACCCCTTAGGTGTTTTAGAGGATGTCCCCGTTATAGTAGGTAAATTTTATATACCTGTTGATTTTGTTGTTCTTGATATGGCTGAGGACATGCAAACCCCAATTATTTTCGGTAGACCATTCCTCAACACTGCAGGAGCAATCATAGATGTGAGTAGTGGTAAATTAAAATTATCAGTAGGGGATGATAAAATTGTTTTTAATCTTAATAATACTCCCAAAAGCCCCATGACTGAGGAGAAATGTTTTAGTGTCAATGTGGTTGAGAATTATTCTAACAAGCCCCAAGCTCTTGAAAAAGATCCCTTGGAGGCGGTATCTTGTGTTGCATCCCTTTCAGATGAGATAGACAAATGGCAGAAGGAAGTTGATACAATAGAAAGAGCACTCTACACTATTGGTCTTGGTTTTGAGGACGAAAAGGTGGAATCAATCAAGCAAGTTGTGCAATTTGAGCCTACAGTAAGTGTTCCGCCAGATCGAGTTGCAAGTGTTAAATGCAATGACAATTTGAAGCAATCCTCGATCAAACAAGGATCTTCATTGCGTAGCATTAAAGAACCCCCAACCCAAGTCAAGGAGGATCCACCGGACAAAGTGAATTGGCGTCCCACAGGGCATGTCAGGAAGCCGCGTCGCAGCCGAAACACCGCTAGACCGGGTGAGAAACCACCCGATCAAGAGTTAGGCCAAGGGTCCTAGTTATTATACTTGGTAAGAAGGTCGTGCGGGACCTAGATAAACCAGCGCTTTGCAGGAGGCAACTCGTATTTTTAATGCTTTTTAGACTAGTTTTTTTTCGTTCCTTTTTTTTTCTTATGAGAGGAGAGATTAGGGGATTTAATGAGTTTTATGAGTGCTTATACAGTTTTGAAGGAAAAGAGTTAGCCAAAATTTGAAGAAAAGAAGAAAATACGAAATTCGTCAATTAGCCTCGGGCCCGACCGGGCGAAGCTCGCAAGACCGGGCGCGAGAGCTAGGCTTTTAATTCGAATATTTTCGCCCGACCGAGCGATGGGCGCCCGACCGGGCGCAAAACCCATCGTATAAGGACATATTTGTCCTCCCGATCAGGCGACTCTCGCCCGACCGGGCACAAGAAGGGGCGAAAATTCGAGCGTTAGATCGCCCGACCGGGCGCGAGAATTGACGCAAATCGGGCATTTAGATCACCCGATCGGGAGAATGGTGCCCGACCGGGCGCGAGAGCTGAAAAGATTTTAAAAATTAGATCTCTCGACCGGGCGCGACGCCCCGACCTCTTCTTCCTCTTTTTTTCTTCGTTTTTTCTTCGTTTTTTTTCTCATTTCACTCTTATTTCTCCATAACTTTCTCTCTCTAAAACTCAAATTCTCTCTACCTTCTCTCTAAGATTTCTTCTCCAATTCTCACCCAAATTCAAAACTTTTTACATATTATTACTCCTCTCTTCATCCTCTCCATTCCTATATAAAAGTTTTCGAATTTCTTTCAAATTAATTTCATACCCATTTCTACATGGCTTCAAAGAGGGCTTGATCTATTTTCGGTAGGGGTTCTAGTTCGAGGGAGGAATATGACCCGGACTTGCAACTCCCGTACTGGCCGACGATCCATATCACTAGCCAGGAGCAAAATGAGCGGCTAGAACACCTAGCCGGGCGCGAGGTAATTCCTTCACGGTGGTTACACCGCCCTACTTTAGAATCGTTTGGTTTGTATGATTTTGTGAAACGGTTTTTAAATGACATAGGCATGAGAAAATTTGTTGATATGCACTATCCTACATACCGAGAATTAACCTATGAATTCTTGTCTTCTTTAAAAGTTGTAAATAGTAGAAATGGGTCGAATTTAATTTTTATGTTGAACAATAGGAATATTAGTTTAACTTATGTAGAATTTTGTAAATTATTTAAATTAAATTTTGAGTTACCTCACTAATGGCATGCGGACTATAAAATGGGTGATATATATCATGCTTTAACTGGTTTGCCTACTCCCGACCCCCAACATGCTAGCACCAAACTTATTCATCACCCTGTCCCAAAAATCTGGCAAAGATTTGCGGGTTTGTGTTTTTTAGGTAGGAACGAGCCCCATAACGCCCAAACTAACGAGCTAGCTGTTATAGGTCACTATGTGTCTGGGTTTGGGAAATTAGACATAGGTAGGTATATTATTCACCATCTGAGCAGACATGCCACGGCCAGTACCACATCTCTCACCCCCATCCGTATAGGAGCGCCTTATCACTCGAATTGCAGTGAAAAAGGCCGATTTTGTATAGGATAGACCCCACCAACTGACCTACTGTGGACCAGATACCTATATGACTGCTAGGTATTTTGAGGAGTTGGGTTGGGTACGACCGGATAGCGAGCAGACACCCTTTTGGTGTATTAAGACTGGGAGCGAGCAGCCTTTGCCCATCTTTCCCCTACCTAGTCCTGACTTGACCGCCTTTCCCCCAGGGCAACCGTCCTACACATATGATCTTTTAGTTGCCTACGCTAGGGGGCAAGCACCACCACCACCAGTTCCACCACCCCAGCCTCAGCCTCAGCCCAAGGTGGCGTTTTCTCTACCTCGCATGTCTCACTCCGTCCCTCATGTTGACTCTGACCCAGTTTGGGACCTTCAGAGTATAGGTCAGGCCTTAGGACGTATCGAGCATTCCCACACTGACCTTAGGAGGATGGTAGGCTCTATAGACCAGAGGTTAGGGTACATGGAGAGGAACCAGGGTAGAGCTTTCTACCCTATGTACGATGATTATGCTCGTCAGGGAAACATTCTCGATGATGCTATTTACCCTGACTGGTTTCAGCCTCCACCCCAGGGATACGATAGGGATCCCACTGCCCGTGGTATTTACACTGACTATTCTGCCTTCCACGGGTACGGCCAGGACATTCCTTTCGGGGGACCGGTGGGGGGGACTTTTCAGGCTGATTATTTTGGTGGTAGCTCTTCTGGTGCAAGTGGTGCAGGTGGTAGTGGAGGTGCAGGGTTCGGCTCGATGGATGAGGATGATCAGGACTAGCTATGTTGGGCTAGTTTCTGAGCCATTGAGGACATTGTCTGATTCTGGCTTGGGGGAGATTTTGGATTTGGTATCTTTCTTTCTCTTTACATTTATTTTTGGTGTGCTTTCTTAGTTTAGATTTATTGCTTTCTAGGTTAGTTTTATTTCTTTCTTATATATGAAAAATACAAAAAAAAAAAAAATTGAAAAACAAAAAAAAAATTCAAAAATACGTTCCAATGAATTACTTGAGAAATTTATTTTGATTCTTAGTATATGATGATTAGCATTGTGGATTAGTTGATCATTATTTGATGTTTGATTGCCTTGAATCCTTTACATGCGTCAATTTTGCCCAACTACTTGTGAATATAGTGCTTGACTAGTTGATTTGATTAGGAATGTGTGTTAGTTCCTGGTATGTCAATGAATTTGAGTATTGGTTTGCAACTACTAGTAATGTTTATATGATTCATTATTATGCACATTGAGGAGGACAAAGGCGTTCATTCTTTTAGGTAGCCTCTAGATGATTGTAGATACATTTGTTCCCTTCTTGCTACCCATGTTGTTGCCTTGACTTTTTGTTGTTTTATTAGCCACATTACAAGCCTATTTTGCCCCATTGGTTACTAGTCCCAAGTTTGGCTTGGGGGAGCTATTAGTGAGTGAGGTGAGGGAGTTTGTAGTGTGCTTATTATTTGCACAATTTGGGTGAGTTTTGAGAAGTTGTTTTGTTTTTTATCATGTTTATTTTTGATAAGTTTGAAAGTTATATTTTCTTGAAAAAAAATAAATCATGATGTTATGAAAAAAAAAGGGAAGTTCAAGAAAAAAAAAGTGAAAGAAATAAGTGAACTTAAAAAAAAAAGGAACAAAGAGAAAAAAAAATGTTCAAAGTTCAAATGTTCTAATTGGAGGTTGATCAAAAGAAAAAAAAATAAGAGCTTCAATGAAAAATTCATGTTTGGAAATAAAGTTTGTTTATTCACTCTACTTCTTCATTATTATATTTTTATGAATGAAATTGTAAGAATTGGGATTGTTTATTATGATTGGAGTATATTTGGTTGATGTTAGAATTGGTTATGTAGGAGATGTTGATCATTATTTATTTTGATCATGGGTTCTACTAGGATTTTCTCCCTTAAGCATAGCTTTTCTCTCACTTGTTCCCAAATGATTCCTACCCTTTACCTTAGCCTTATATTACAAGCTTTAAAGACCTTCCGACCTTTGTGCATAGAGTTGTATGAATGTGAAAGTGTTGTTTATCAATGAAAGTTATGATTTGACATATTTCGAGTCGCCTAGTAGGATCGAGCGTTCATTGTTTTATACACACGAGAGTGTGAGTTGGGAGGGCATTGTTCACATAAAGGGGTTGGATGGAGAACGATCGAGTACATCTTTTACTCGACACATAAATGAGAGTTGAGTGTGTGAGCACTAGTCTTGAATTCTATATGCTCTTGTGGTTGCTCTATTTGACAATTGTTACGGAGGAAAGGTAATTGGATGGATTTGATTGGTTGATTTTGAAGCATGTTTATTTGATTCACCCTGAATCGTTTGTGCTTGATTTTTACTATTTGGGGTGAAGCATATTTATTGATTCATTGATGAGATCTTTGCTTAGGGACAAGCAAAGGTTTGGCTTGGGGGAGTTTGATGTGTCTATTTTATATAGTATTTTACCCCCCTCCCTTGGTCATAATTAGTAGTGTTTCTGGCTCTTTAGAGCCACTTTTGTTACTAATTGGTGTTTTCTAGTGTTTTTGTAGATTTGGTTGACTTTTGCAGGGATTTGCACTTTTGGAGCATTTTCCCGATATATTATAGAGCAATCACGAGCATTAGAGAAGCACGACCAGATTTTATAGCCCAGGGCCGGTTAGAGCCATCGAACCGATAATTAAGGGCTCGGTATGTGTGATACCGGGGCATTTGGACCGAGTATTCAAGACCCAAAGAGGAAACCCAGATTGGCCCGAAGAATTGGAGCCCAATCGTAGTCCAAATAGTGGCCCAAGAGAGCCGCCCGGCCAAAGAGGCTGGCGCCCAGAGGCGCGCCTGGCCGGGCGGGAGAAGCAAAGGTCAGCGCCCGGTGACGCGCCCGGCCGGGCACGAGATTCAACCTAAAGAGCAAAAAAAGGTGCGCCCGATCGGGAGGTGCCTCTCCCGATCGGGCGCGTGTTATTGTTAGGAGACGATTAGCGTCGTTTTAGTTTGTTTTAGTTTAGGATTTATACGGAGTATAAATACTCTTCCGTAATACGATTTTAGGATCTCTCTCTCTCACTCTCTTTACTCTCTTAATTGTTTTCTTAGATTTTCTCTCTCATATACTTTTATTCTTAATCCATTCTTAATTCCAAATTTGTTTGGTAACTATTTCTCTTCTCTTAATCTTAGTTGTTTATTTTATTCCTTTGATTATGTCTTGCTTTATTGCTTTGATTAGTTTAATTTTTATCATGTGTGAGTAGTTCAATTTCTAAGGTTTATGGAGATCTATAAATAATATGAAGGGGTAATTTATTGTTGTTAATTGTCATTGCTAGATTAATTTCCTATTGATTGATTAAATGCTTTGTGACTAGATTAGGCCTGATCTTTTATGCATGAGTTTGACAATATTGATTCGAGATTCGACAGATGAGAATTAATGTTTAGGTCTAGTTTCAATAGGCAGGTTAATTTATAAATGGTTAAGTCGAGATTCGAAAGATGAGATTTAATACCGGTAAATTAATTGTGTGATTATAATACGTAGCGAAAGCCCTTTATATTCTGATTAATGTATGCATTGATGAATGATTATTATATTCTACCCTAGAATATTATTTATTGGTGAACCTATGCCCTAGATCCTTTTATATATATTATTTTCTCCTTATTCTTAATCTCCGTAGTTTAGTTTATTATTCAAATATAAATATTGGTTACTTCATAATCTAGATTATATTAGTTAATTATGAATAGAAAGACTCGTTTCTCTGTGGATTCGACCCTACTTCCCTATCTACATTAGTTAGAGGATTTAGGTATTACTTTTGATTTTGGGATACGACTTTACCCTGTCAGTCTTTCAATATCATTATATTATGAATCTATTGATATATGCGAACTTCATTCTGATTTGAAATTTTTGACAAAGTCACCATTTAAAGAAATGATGATGCGAACTTGAGATCGAACACATATCGATGTAAGAAAACCAAAGGTTCAAAGGCTAGAGTCGGACAATGAAACTTCATTTGTGATATGATCACTTGTGCTTAGTTAAAGCTAAAGTGTAAAAATTTTGAAAAGTTCAAAAGGTTCAGTATCAACTTGACAAGATAATGACTACATTACAATATGATTGTAATTGTGAAAGTTGAGTCAAGATTTACTTGGCAATATATGTTCAACTTATTGCGATATGATCATGACAATGAGAATTTGAGCCAGTACCTTGATAAACATCCAAGAGTTGTGAAATCATTTTACAACAAACTCCAAAGGAAAACCTTGTGAAGCGTTTATGAAAAGGAGCTATCAATCTATATAAGATATATTTTGACAATGGATGAAAATTACCTATCTTCCAATCATTATTCAAGGGATATACTTCTAACATAAGCTACAAAACTAAACAAAACTACATATGTCAAATCAAAATGTAGCAAAGGCTTCATATATGATATGGATAGGAAAAGTTCTTATAAAGTCTTTCTACAAAGCAAGGAATAATATGTATTAAATCGTTTAATGCACGTACAATTCCTATATAAAGCATGGGGTACTACTACACAGCACATAATAATTAGCACAAAATGTTTGTTGCTCAAGTAGATGCCCTTATGGAAAACATGTCATTTCCAAAAGGTCAAGTGGGAGTAAAGTACTGTAAATCTCAAAAGAGTTCGAGAAAAGAAACAAACAAACATGGTTCAAACCATGGTTGGTTCACCCTATGCTAAATGTGCCTCTTTAAAAGGCAAGTAGTAGAATAATAATCTCGAAAGAGTTGAATAAAAGCTAATTTAAAATCTTGAAGAAATTCGAGAAATAATCGAATAAAATCAACAATATGAGCATCATTCACCACATGTTACAAATGACAACGTGTGGTCTCATTAAGTGTAATGGGAATAATAACTACGTGTCAAAGGTAGTACATTCTAAGTGCATATTCTCTATTGTCATTTCTCATTGAAAACTAAACAAAGTTGTACAGGTTTCAATTGTTGCATAAAGACCAACAATGATGACTAGCATACGTAAGATATTTCACCTATGCCCCTGAGTTTTTTGTTTATTCATCATATACCCATGAACATTTTTAAATACATCATATATACATGAGTTTTCACAAAAATACACCATATACCCTTGATGACTTATTATTGTTAATTTCGCCAATCATTTGGGTTAATTATGAACCGAAACCATCCTAAATACATTCTTCTACCCCCGAAACCACCCACATTCCATTTTTCCATCCTTAAACTACCCTAAATTTCATTTTCTCATCCTCAAAATCAATTATACGTTTATGGTTATGGAGATTTGGAGTGGTTTCAAGGACTAGAGAAAGGAGAAGAGTGGTTTTGGGGATGAATGGAGAGATCTAAGGTGTTTTCGATGTATAATTAACCAAATTCTACTCATCTTATTTTCATTAGGGATATATGGTGAATTTTTGTAACAACTTATGGGTATATAGTGAATTTGAAAATTTTCATGGGTATATGGTGAATAAAGAAAAACTTAAGGGTATGTGGTGAAAAATCCGTAAACTTAGCCAAAAAATATGAATTCATATTGACTAAGAATTCTAAAATATTGATTTTGGAACATTATGATTATGCATGTAATAAAAATTATTTGACAAGTTATAACTCCAAGTGGTTTAAAAAACATGGAAATCTTAAATAGATTCTAAATCTGTAACCAAGTGTATGGCACTTGATTAATTTGCCTAATTGGGTAAGATCCCTTACAAGAAAAAAATGACAAGAAAGAAAAATATTTTCTAACCAAAGCAAGGACATGTTAAATGATTCAACTAATTCATAGTATGACTATGACTACGATAAAACCTTTACATTAGTCATGTTGCCAAGATCTATTTAAGATATTTTAGAGATTTCTACCATATGAGATTTGGTAGATGGATTTCAAAACGCTTTTTTGAAATTGTTCATGAAAGAAGACTTGTATATGATATAATTAAAATACTTTGAAAATCCAATAATCCTACAGATGTATAAGATGTTCATTTATGGATCAATGTAAGCATCATGGAGTTAGAGTCTTCAGTTTAATGAGTTAATCAAATCAATTGATATTCTCATAAAATGAAGATGTTATGTATACAAGATGCTTAGTGGGATCTATGAAGTCTTCTTGGTCTAGTACAAAGAACAATTATTCATTGCTTGAAGGGTCAAGTAATGGCTAATGCATTTTGTATGAAAACTCTTGAAGAGGAAGATGAGTACAGTTGGGATCCAAGATCTATTGAGATAGTTTTTGAAGGATGTTTGAGCTTAGTAAGAAGCTTACATTGATAAGATTCATATGAGGTTCAACATTATATTGAAAGAGTTTCAATCCCATGTAACATGATACATTGCTTGTTGATTCAATGCTTTAAGAAAGGTTGATGAAATTAAGGTTTTGAGTGATGCTCCTTATGCAACTTGAAAAGGATGCATCATGCATGTCATGGACTATACTCGTTTATTTGATTCACATGTTTTAAGAACAAGTGATGATAGATTTCAATCGAAATTCAATGTAACGTTGGAATACAATTAGAAATTCCTAAATCCTAGTAAAAGGATGAAAGAAAGTCCTTAGTGTATGGAGATGAATATTATTGTTAAAATTTAAAAGTTGCAAAATTCATATTTATGAGAATGTCTCATGAATTATAATTACTAAACCCCTTCCATAGCCAAATTATGAGGGTCAAACTAAGGTTATTGGATTTGAGCAAGTTATGTAATTTAAGTTGTGTATGTTTTGAGAAAAAATATTACATAATTATTACATCAAGTTGCAAAATTATGTTTATCAATTGAAACAAAATTTCAATCTTATTTAATTATGGTTTTTGATATCAAATAAAATTTCCAAAATAATTATGAATTGATGGGCTCATCAGGTTGATGACTTGGTGAATGAATCCCCACAGGTGAACAAAATTCATAAATTATTTAAGTTCCTAGTTCGACATCATTAAATTGGATATAAATGATTTCATTAAATGGACTAGCATGTAAGATTGAGTGGATATCACAGTTTCATGGGATATAGGGGCATAGTGATGCTCGGTCAATCACATGGATATGCATGAATGATGCATGATCGAAATATTGACCTACTTTGAAGTTCAAGTATAGAGCTTCCGGTTATATTAGTGGATTCCTTTGACATGAGTGGAACACTGATTCCATTCAATGATTGATTTAACCGTGGTACATTTAAACGTCTACCCATAACTAGAGATTATAAAGGATTTTTCTTGGTTACTTCAAGAATTGAGTAGGAGCTTTAGTTGCCACAAGATTGGATCGAGTCTACCTGTTTAATTAGGAATGTGTCATCGCAACTTGAAGAGGGAGAATTCAGTGAATGCGTGGCTGCGCTCAAATTAAATGTATTACTCAGTAATAATTTGTTTTGTAATTCTAACTCAGATTTCAAGAAATGATTTGTAGATTAATATGATCTCGACATGTGATGCAATCATATTATCAAATCAACACACATTAAATTGAGGAATTTGAATATTGCAAACTTTTCTCAAACAAGTGGGAGATTGAAGGACTTATGTCTTTGTCAAGTGCAATTACTAGATAAATAATGCATCAAATAATGGAGATAATTAAGTTCGTTCTTTTGGGTTATCATTATCTCTTGCTGGACGTGATTAATGATCTTTGGGCTAGTCAAATAGTCCAAATCCCAATAGAATGGATCCTATAAGGTCACACAAAAGGGTGATGAATTGAACAAAAGAAAGAAGCCCATTATTGGGCCTCATGGAGTGGCCGACCATGTGGGATTGAAGAGGGAATATTGTGGGCTTGGTTTGGACTCTAATTATACATATGATGTATAAATATAGGCCTTGCCTAGGGTTTGATACAACACACTTAACCAGTTAATTGAGAATTGACTAGTGAGAAACCAAACCCTAGCCTCAAGCAATCTCTCTCCTTACTCCCTTCCTCCCATCCATACAACTGTACGGCCTCCTTGTGCAAGATGGTGCACGGTGGTGGTGTGGTGGTGTTCGTGGTCGGTTTTCTCCTCCCCTCTCCGTAGAAGGTGGTTTGAAGTGTTCGTGCCTGTAGCGAATATTTCAAGCATCCCACACTTAAGCCCCACTGTGATCATACACTTAAGCATGGTGGCGTCCAAAGGGAAGGAAGCTAGAGTAAAAGAGTCGCCAACAAGTTTTAGGAACTTGTAAACCGTTCATAGGGTGAAAATTACACCCCTTCACAATCCATGAGATCGTTAACTCCATAGTGGTCTGGAACCATGATTAGATATTCGGGGATGAAGGTACAAATCCAACCAAAAAATGATTGAACTGCCCTAAAAATAGGCCTCTAATTTATTCTTCTCATATTCATGTGTGTTTTATGACTAACATACAATCAATATATTAACCCTAAACCTGTTTAATCTATGTTGGTTGAATATTAATGCACGAACAAATCTATTATTGGCGATCACTTGAATTATAATCATATTAACCTAAATAAGACTATTAATTATCTTATTAAGTGTGATTACAAATACAAATTCCCTTTAAAAATGCATAAAAGGCGTGATTAAGCAATAACAATAATATATATCAAGCAACATAATATAATAAGTCATCAAAATAATATTCTTAATAAATCATAATAATATTAGCAAGATCTTAGGCATGATACTAACAAGATTAATAACAAATCCTAACATGTCACTAAATAATAAAGATTAAATCTTTAACCCTAACATGATAAAAGAAAGAGGAAGCAACCTAAACATGATACTAGAAAGCAATAAAGGCATCCTAACATGATACTAGAAAGCAACATAATTGAAGCATGATTTTATATTAAAAGAATAATTAAAGCAATTAAATTACTTACTTGGATGTCTCGTATTCCTTTCTAATAACAAAATACACGCGTTAGTCACTTCAAGGAAAATATTAAACAAAATAATTAAATTAAATAATTGAAAAAGGGATTTGGGACCAAACCCTCAGAAATTATCAACCTTTCACGTCTAGGACGAAGGCAACTTCGAACTTGGCTAGGTGTGTCTAGGACTTGTGAATGTGGAATTTTTTAAAACGGGGAAGGTTTAGAAAAAAAAATAGAGAGAGAATAAGCTTCTAGCTTTAGAGAGAGAAAATAGAGATTGTTGATGATTGTGAATGAATAAAAACGGGGAGATAAGACCCCTATTTATAAAGAAAATAGTCTGGAATCGATAGAAACAAATCATTTTTTGAATCGGAATAAAACTGTTCTCTGTCGCGAGCGACAGAGCTTGTCGCCATGCGAGGTTTGGCGACAGGCTTGTCGTTTTTCAACAATTAAAAGATAAAACGCGCTTTTAGTACGGAATCCTTTTCTTAAAATAATTAAGCAATTAAAACTCCGTTTAATCAATTTTATATCAAATTTTATCAAAATAAAACACTTGTTTTATATCAAACCAAATTCATAATTTTTCTAAAATATTAATTATCAATCCTAATGTTATTAGAACTCAAAATAACCTTCTAGACTATTCTAGAAGACTATAATCAATCCTAATAATTTTAGGAAAAATAATTAATAGACCCTCCACTAGATAATTGGGCCATAAAACCATTTCAGACCCAAATTAGTATTTGGACCATAATTTCCTCATTATTCATCGAAATTGGACTTATAATATATCATTGGAAAGCTCTTTACAAGCCCGGCCCAACTACACTATTATGGACCCTTATCATGAACCAAGCTAAATTAGACTGGTTATTTTCATAAATAGAGAAGATTTTCAAAAACAGAAAGAAAGATTTTTATTAAAACTAACACATCACAAGACTTTTCACACTTTCACCTCATTCGATAATCAAGCGACGTGAAAAGTATTCATCACTAGGCTTGGTTTTTGGGGAGACACAATTGGGTGTCTACAGTGCCCAACTACCTAGCAGTAGTGGAGGTTCAATCCTATCCCGTGGACTAAATAGAAGAGCAACGCTTGGGGCTCTATTATCTCCCTGATTGTCAGTTAATCGCTTGTGGAAATCACGCGTCAAAGGTATTTATTATGTGATTCTTTATGTGTTATGCTTGTAGATCTTGTTTAGGTGTGAACGAATATGATTCGTGAAATTCCGCATCAAAATATCTAAAACCCTACAGGTTGGGCACGATACATCTAGTTATTGGTCAAACAAGGAGTGTAACCATTGCAAGAAACGGGGTCATATTAAGAGCAAGTGCTTTGAGCTTCATAGCTACCCAACTAGCATGGGTGATGGCAGTTAGGGGGGAGGTCCACGGGTGGCTTGGTCAAGGAACGGCATGTGCTAATGTTGTCTCGGGTTCAAGTGTTCCTTCTCAAGATCAAGTGTTTTCAAGTGAACAAAAGAAGGCAGTTACGGGTTTGTTTGGTAATGCCAATGTCTATGAAAATCGCTTGAATGGTAAGTTTGATGTTTCATCTTGGATTATTGACACAGGGGAAACATACCATGTTACATGAGAAAAAGCTTGGTTATTTAATACGCAAAATTTTGAATGTCCCGTTTGTTTTCCTAACTGAGACACTGTAATGACTTCTTTAATTGATTTTGTTCGTTTACTATCTATCACAACTCTTTGATGATCTTAATTGTACGGTCCAATTTAACCCTAATTATGTGTGCTATACAGGACCAAACAAAGAAGCTGATTGGAGAAGATCTAGGAGAGACATACTATATTATTTTAGCTATTCGGATATGATGAACCATGTTGGTGTTGTTGAAGCAACCTCAAGCTTGGAGTTGTGGCATCGTCGAATGGCTCATCCTTCCGAGAAAGTAGTTAAGTTTCTTCCTCATGTTAGTGGTAATAAAGACGTCTTGATAAGGGGTGTGAAATATGTATGCATGCTAAGAATCCTAGAGACAAATTTCCTTTAAGTGATAGTAGAGCTTCTAGGATTTTTGAGAAAATACATTGTGATTTGTGGGGTCTATATCGACATGTTTCGTCATATGGAGCTCGTTCGTTTTTTACTATTGTGGATGATTATTCTAGAGCAATTTGGATTTATTTATTGGATGATAAAACTGAAGTTTTTTGAATGTTTTTATCTTTTGTTGCAATGGTTGATAGGAAATTTTCCCGAACCATTAAATGGTACGGAATTTAATTGCTTGCTTGATTATTTTAGAGCTACTGGTATTATTTTTCAAACCTCTTGTTTGGGAACTCCACAACAAGTGGGAGGGTTGAGAGAAAACATAAACATATTCTTGAAGTTGGGAGAACATTGAGGTTTCAAGCTAACTTGCCTATCTACTTTTGGGGGAGTGTTTCCTTGATGCAGCTCACCTAATTAATCAAACACCCAATCTGTTGTTACAAAAAAAAAAAAAAAAAAAAAAAAAAAAAAAAAAAAAACATCATTCAACAAAACCCCTTCTTTTGATGCAATTTTTACTTTTGGATGTATTTTTTTTTTGCTCATAATCAGAAAACAAACGAAGACAAATTTGCTAGCTAGAGTAGTGTTTTTGTTTGGGATATCCCTTTGGGAAGCTGAAGGGGTGGCAATTGTATGATCTTGATTTGAAAGTTTTTTTGTCTCTCGTGATGTCAAGTTTGTAGAGGGTATTGTAGACATCTGCTTTTGGCCTCCTGTCCCGACAAGAAGTGCAATGACGATAATAAAACCATCTTCGTGTTGGATCGAAGTGAAGAATACTTATGGACGACTGGCTAAACCGCCAAGATACAAAAATACTAGCCTAACCCAAAAAAACAAATACAAACAAGGTCCAATTAACTAAACCCGATCATAATTAGGCTTAAGCCCGTGCTTAAGACCCAATAATGACGGATTTAGAGGCGCCTAGGTTAAATTTAATGCTGTCGCAGAAAAAAAAAACCGCGTGCATCTCAATGAGTCATGCTGGTCTGGCGCGCGCAACTAATTTAGTTGCGCGCAACACCCAGCGCAACTTCTAGTGATGCGCTCGCGGAAGATTCAGATTTTCATAAAAATATAAAATCGAATCTTACCATAATGTCGCCCGCAAGACATCTAGTTGCGTTGACCATAACAGCGCAACTAAATCATTTGCGCTGGGATGCCGTGCGCAACCCATCCAGATGTGCGCGACACCTGCTGTGGCAGAATGTTTAAAACCCTAATTGCACCCGTTCCCTATAAATAGGGGCTTAATACGAGGCTTAAACACACATAATTTAACCTAAAACTGTGGTAGAAAATCTTTTGAACTTGTGCTACCAGGCCCTCTTGTCCTAAAACTCGCCCCTCTTAATCTTTGTTACTACGATGGAGGTTCCCGAACAAGAAGGAGTCCATAAGTGTTCTAAATGGAGATCTAGCAAAGAAAAGTGGTAAATTCCCGAGCACTTAGATAAATCACATTTACTTTTCTTGTTTATAAGAACCTTAATCAATTAAATAGGTGTTGTTTGACCACTTTAAAAGGATATTTAATTAATCAATTCCACATAGTATCTTGCATTAAATAAGATTAAAATTGAATATTAATTGATTGATTGATCACTTAAGCCAAGGCGAATCTTGTTTATTTTGCTCCTTTCACGAATTTGAATTAAATAAAGAAAAACGACTTTGCAATGTAATTCCTACGTGATTAATGCATGTAAATAAAATCAACTAACATAGTTTTAGGTATCGCGTTGTATATATTGTTTGGTGATTAAATTGTAAAAAAGGAAGAGCTAGTAGAGGTCGTACTAGAGCTAGAATAGCGATTCTCCTCTAAAAGGAACGTTATTTTAGTACCCTCGCTCCCGAACTCATTTTTGGTTTATGTAGACCAATTTGGGCATGGGTAAACTTACGATTTGTGCTAATTATCCCATGAACTCCACATGGGAGAAAGGCATGAACGAGGTTTATGAGTTTTCTCAAAACTCATTGGCGACTCCTACTTGTTTCTTACAAATTAAAAAAGCGTAATGATAGAGTCAATTCTAATTCAAGGTCCCCAAAACAGTCTGGAATTCAAATCCTAATACACGCTAACAAGTGTAAAGTCCTAGGCTTTTAAAGGGCCATTGGCATCTAAGGAGAAAGATCCCCTATGATGGGAACACCCTCCTTACAGGTATATATCCAATTGGTAGTCCGGAAGATGTGAACATAGTGTCCATGGATTTTGGTCAAAATAATGATGTTCATGATGATTTTTTGGGTTATGAAGTGTCTGATGAGAATGGGGAGGTTTTTGGAGATGAAAATGTGGTTTTAGTTAATGTAGGGAATATTTCAAGCATCCCACACTCGAGCCCCACTGTGATCATACACTTAAGCATGGTGGCGTCTAAAGGGAAGGAAGCTAGAGTAAAAGAGTCGCCAACAAGTTTTAGGAACTTGTAAACCTTTCACAGGGTGAAGGTTACACCCCTTCATAATCCATGAGATCGCCAAATCCATAGTGGTCTAGAACCATGATTGGATATTCGGGGATGAAGGTACAAATTCAACCTAAAAGAAATTGAACTTTCCCTAAAATAGGCCTCTACTTTATTCTTCTCATATTCATGTGCACTTCTGACTAACATACAATCAATAGGTTAACCCTAAACCTGTTTAATCTACGTTGGTTAAATATTAATGCACAAGCAAATCTATTATTAGCGATCACTTGAATTATAATCATATTAGCCTAAACAAGATTATTAATTATCTTATTAAGCGTGATTACAAGTACAAATTCCCTTTAATCCTGCAAGAGAGGGCATGATCAAGCAATAACAATAATATATCAAGCAACACACTAATAAGTACACGACAAATCATCATAACAATATCAATCTTATTAAAGCATAATAATATATTAGCAAGATCCTAGGTATGATACTAACAAGATTAATAACAAATCCTAGCATGTCACTAAACATTAAAGATCAAAGCTTTAACCCTAACATGATACTAACATGATAGAAGAAATAGGAAGCAACGAACTTGAACATGATACTAGAAAGCAATATAAGACATCCTAACATGATACTAGGAATTAAAATAATTTAAGCATGCTTTCTAAAGAAATATAACAATTAAAACAACTTACTTTGTTACCTCGTATCTCTTTCTAATAACAAAATACACACGTTAGCAAATTCAATAAGGAAATATATCAAATCAAACAATTAACTTAAACAATTGAAATAGGGATTTGGGACCAAACCCTCATAAATTATCAACCTTTCACGTCGAGGGCGAAGGCAACTTCGAGCTTACCTAGGTGTGTCTAGAGCTTGTGAATGCGATATTTTGTAAAAGGGGAGGTTTAGAAACAGAGAGAAAATAAGCTATTAGCTTGAGAGAATTAATGATGACTGTTGATGATTAAAAACGGGGAAAATACGACCCTATTTATAGAAAAAATAGTCCGAAAACAATTGAAAAAAATTAGAATCGGAATAAAATTGGCTCCTGTCGCGAACGACAGGACCCAGCGCAAAACGACAGGGATCACGCATGGCGACAACCTCTATCGTTTGGCGACAAGTTTGTCATTTGACGCTGGTTTAAAAGATAAAACGCGCTTTTGTACGGAATCTTTTTTCCTAATATAATTAAACTCCGTGTTATCAGTTTTAAATCAGATTTTATCATAATAAAACACTTGTTTTATTTCAAATCAAATTCATTTTTCTTTAAAAATATATAATTATTAATCCTAACCTCATTAGAATTTAAAATAACCTTCTAGATTATTCTAGAAATTTAGAATCAATCTTAATAATTTTGGAATATTAATTAATGGGCCCTCCACTAGATCATTGGGCCATAAAACTATTTCAGGCCCAATTTAGTATTTTGGTCATAACTTCCTTATTATTCATCGAAATTAGGCTTATAATATATCATTGGAAATCTATTTACGAGCCAGATCCAACTACACTATCATTGGGCCCTTGTCATGGAGTAAGCTAAATTGGACTGCCTATTTTCATAAATAGAGTAGATTTTCGAAAACAGAAAGAAAGATTTTTTATTAAAATGACCGCATCACTAGACTTTTCACACTTTCACCTCGCTCGACAATCAAGTGACGTGAAAAGTAATCATCACTGGGTTTGGTTTTTGGGGTGAAACATTTGGATGTCTACATTTAATGAAGAACAAGCTGCCCCGAGCAATGAGCAGCTAGCCATCACGCGTAGCAACCCGCAATATGTGGTCGGGCAGATTACTCGCCCAGCTACTACTTCACCCACAGGATAACCCACGGGCGTGGGCTCTACATTGCAGCAGCAGGGCTGTGTTCTAGCATCTCCCGAGCAGCCTAGCAGCACATTAAGTTGATGTGACCAGCATAGCAGCATCACAAACTGTCCTATTACAGCATCTCTGCATTAGCCACCTACCGAGCAACATCCAAGTGTTGAACCCTTAGGAAAAGGATTTTGTGAAAAAATTTTGTCAGTCAAGATTCACAATTATATGACTCCGTTTTTTCTAATAGTTTGTCTCCGTCCCCTCCGTCTCCTGTCACTCCTTCAGGTACGCCTTACCCTTTAGCACATTAGATAAATTGTGACAAGTTTTCTGAAAATTATCGCAAGTTTTTTGCAGCAATTGTTCAAAATCTTTCAGAGAAGCCATGAAATCTGAGGGTTGGCGACGATCTATGAAAAAAGAAATATCAGCCTTAGAATACAATGGGACATGGACCTTAGAGCATCTTCCTCTCGATAAGAAAGCTCTAGGGAGTCAATGGGTGTATAAGACGAAATTTTTGTCTAATGGTGATGTTGAGCGTCTCAAGTCTCGGCTATTTTTTTTGGCAATCATCAGCGGGAAGGGATAGATTACAGTGAAACATTCACCCCGGTTGCAAAAATGACTACAGTTCGAGCATTTCTTGCAATCGCGACCTCTAAGAAATAGGAACTTTATCAGATGGATGTTCACAATGCTTTTTTTACATGGCGACCTTAATGAGGAGGTGTACATGAGATTACCTCCTGGTTTTAAGAGATCGGATCCTTCATTGGTGTGTAGTTTGAGGAAGTCTTTGTATGGCTTGAAACAGCCTCCAAGATGTTGGTTTGCAAAGTTCACTACGACTTTTAAAGGGTATGGTTCTATCCAATCTTACTCTGATTAGTCTCTATTCACATACTTCAATGGGGATATTCAGATTAATGTATTGGTGTATGTTGATGATCTTATTATTTCTAGGAATAATGTTGCTGCTTTGGTGGTGTTCAAAGCTTATCTTTGTGATTGTTTTAAAGTAAAGGACCTTGGTCCTTTGAAATATTTTTTGGGCATCGAGGTTGCTCGTAGTCCTTCTGGTCTGTTTTTGTGCCAAAGAAAGTACACTTTAGATATTATTTCAAAAGCTAGTTTGTTGGGGACTAAGCCGTGCGGTTTTCCGATTGAGCAAAACCACAAGCTTAGTCTTACTAATGGTGAGTTGATGGAAAATCCCGAGTCTTATCGACGGCTAGTAGGGCTGTAGCGAATATTTCAAACATTACCCCAAACTTGAACCCCACTGTGATCATACACTTAAGTACGGTGGCGTCCAAATGGAAGGAAGCTAGAACAAAAGAGTCGCCAACAAGTTTTAGGAACTTGTAAACCGTTCACAGGGTGAAGGTTACACCCCTTAACGATCCAGGAGATCGTTAACTCCAATAGGTCTGGAACCATGACTGGAAGTTCGGGGATGAAGGTACAAATCCAACCTAAAAGAGATTGACCCTGCCCTAATAATAGGCCTCTACTTTATTCTGATCATATTCATGTACGCTTTCTGACTAACATACAATCAATAGGTTTACCCTAAACCTGTTTATCTATTTGGTTGAATATTAATGCACAAACAAATCTATTATTGGCGATCACTTGAATTATAATCATATTAACCCTAAACAAGATTATTAATTATCTTATTAAGCGTGATTACAAGTAAGAATTCCTTTTAAACATGCATAAAAGGCGTGATCAAGCAATAACAATATATATAAAATCAAGCAACATAGTCATCATTAATAATAATCATAATAATCATAATTGAAATAACATTCATAATAGTTAAAAATAATCATGTTAAAGCATAATAATAGCAAGATCCTAAGCAGGATACTAACAATATTAATAACAAACCCTAGCATGTCCCTAAACAATAAAAATCAAAGCCTTAGCCCTAACAATATGATACTAACATGCTATATTAGGAAGAGAATAGGAAGCATCGCAGGAATCACAATTGTCATATTAGATATTAGAAATTTTAGTTGTTACCCTAAACATGATACTAGGAAGATCAAAACACCCTAACATGACACTAGGAATCATAATAACAACCTAGACATGATTTCTATATCATAATAACAATGCAAACAATTAAAGCACTTACTTGGATGCCTCGTACCTCTTTCTAATAACAAAATACACGCGTTAGTAACTTCAAGGAAAATAATAAACAAACAATCAAATCAAATAAGTAAAATAGAGATTTGTGACCAAACCCTCAGAAATTAAAACCTTTCACGTCTAGGGCGAAGACAACTTCAAATTTGGCTAGGTGTGTCTAGATCTTGTGAATGCGGAATTTTGTGTGCAAAAGGCTAGTTTAGAAAAGAGAGATAAAGAGAGAGAGAGAGAGAGAGAGATAGATAGAGAGAGAGAGAGAGAGTAATCAAGAGATTCTTAATGAGAATTCGTTAGAATTAGATGGAGAATTAATGAGAAGAATTGATGATTGAAAACGGAGGTTTTAGGAGGCTATTTATAGAGAAAATCAGCCAGATATGATAAAAAAAAAAAATCAGAGTTTCAAAAAGAATAAAACACGACTGCAGCGCCAAACACGTGCCTATCGCCAGACGACAGATCTGTCGCTAGACGCCAGGTCTGTCACCACGCGACAGAGCTGTCGTATGGCGCTAGAAATAATTTTCCACGCGTTTTCTTATTTTCAAAAAAATTAAGCGTACGAGAGGGCAAAATTGTATTTTCCTTAAAAACACTTCTTTTATTCTGATTAAAACTCTTAAAAGTCAATTAAAGTCAATTTATCAATGTTAATTAAATTAGGAATGAAAAGAACCTTCTAGAAGATTCTAGAAGACTATAATCAATCCTAATCGCATTGGGAATGATAAATCAATAATAGGCCCTCCTATAGATCATTGGGCCGCATATTAATATCAAACCAGGCCCAGTTTAGTAATTTGGCCATAACTTCTTCATTATTCATCGGAATTGGGCTCATAATATATCGTTGGAAAGCTCTTTCCGAACCCGACCTAACTACACTATTATTGGGCCATTTCCATGGAACAAACCAAACTGGATTAGCTGTTTTCTTAAAATAGGTTTTCAAAAACAGAGAGAAAGAAAAGAAATAAAACTAACCGCAACACTAGACTTTCCACACTTTCACTTCATTCGGTTATGATTCGACGTGAAAGGTACTCGTCACTAGGTTTGGTTTTGGGGAGACACAAATGGGTGTCTACAGAAGCCCCCACTTTGACTGAGTTTGGAGAAACACAAGTTTTGAAAACAAAAGTCAAAGTATCGATAGGTACAGAAAATGATTCAGAACGTTCTGTGATCCTAAATCATTCTTGTAACGCCGATACCTACAAAACTAGAATTAGTTAAACAGATAAGATAGTTAAGAAACGCGTATCTTGCACCGTCGAGCAAACGTCTCTGGAATAACCTAATTGTTGCTGCATTTACCGTTGCGACAACCTTCCACAATCTAGGGAACGCCATCTTGCTGTTTGTTTTTACGATCTTCCGCAATCTAGGGAACGTCATCTTGCTGTTTTGATGTTCACTCGTCTCTGAACAATGGAGATTCTTTTTTGAATCATAGTGACAACCTTCCCAATCATAGCAAAAGTCATCAAAGACCGCCCATCTCGTGCTATCTTCTCAAATCTTTGGTGACAACCTCCACAATCTCAGTGAATGTTGCTGAAGACCGCCCATCTCGTGCTATCTTCTCAAATCTTGGTGACAACCTCCACAATCTTAGCGAATGTTGTCGAAGACCGCCCATCTTGTGCTATCTTCCCAAATCTTTGGTGACAACTTCCACAATCTTAGCGAACGTTGTCGAAGACCGCCCATCTCGTGCTATCTTCTCAAATCTTGTAATAACTTCCACAACCATAGGTGAAGCTATCAAAGACCGCTTCATCTTGAATCGTTCTTTTCTCAAATCAAATAATAACCTCCCCAATCATAGTGAAAGCTATCGAAGGTCGCTACATCTCAAACCGTCCTTCTCAAATCCAAGCGAGAGACTTTTTTTTAATCTTAAAGCCCCCCTGTTGAAAGCTTTGTCATCTTAAATCTTCAAATTAACACTTCCATCTTTGGAAAATCTTTTTCAAGAACCATATCTGCAATTCTTAAAGGCTTAAAATTGATCTGTGAAAATCTTCCATCCTAGGAATTCTTTGTGAACCATTATGTCGGCGCTTTTACTGTTTGTGAACCATTATGTCGGTGCTTTGCTGTTTATGAACGATTGTGTTGGTGCCTTTGCGATGAGCCAATGTTTAGACGCTTTAAGGTAAGTGAGACGATCTTTTATCAGGTCGATCACTTTACGTGATTGTAATCAAGCCGACTACTTAATCATGTCAATCTGCTTATAGGGGCTAACTGGCATACCAAGGATCCCGAAATTGAAGTATGAGGTCGAAATAAACATTCCGAGAGGCTTCGATCTCTGTCGCCGCTTCAACGCCTCTAGCGCCGCCATATTGCTCTGTCGCCAGGCGACAGCCTTGTCATCTAGCGCTAGAGTCGGGTCTTCCTTATTTTGCTCTTGTTGTTGCTGTTCGTTGCTTGGTTTTGCTCCGAACTTTGAACTTGGTCATTTCCTTTCAACCAAATCCGCTCAAAAATTAAAGCTCTTCATCTCTAATCTATGTAATTTTGCTCAAACTCCTTTCATCTTGGAAGTCTCATGCGGCGTATTCACGATTTTTTGAAAAAAACCGGGAATGTTCTTGCTTGGTGGGATGCACTTGCATTTATATTTTTTGACTATAGGACTTTGCTCATATCTTTAATTATCTTAGGGTTACCTAAGGTT
This sequence comes from Chenopodium quinoa, assembly GCF_001683475.1. Classification (NCBI taxonomy): domain Eukaryota; kingdom Viridiplantae; phylum Streptophyta; class Magnoliopsida; order Caryophyllales; family Amaranthaceae; genus Chenopodium; species Chenopodium quinoa. Next base: position 1,314,508 of record NW_018744633.1, on the reverse strand, counting down.
TAGTGTTTCTTGACACATTGACTTGACACGACTTAAGGTATAAACCTGACTTAATGATGACTCACTTTGCATGACTTGTGTGTGCATAGTGTTGTCTCAATGTGATAACACGACATGACTCAATGTGTACATGACTTGTGTGTGCATTGTAATGTGACCGCGCGACTAAAAAATTACAAAAAAAAAATTCTGTCATTTTTGTGGAGGGTACCGACTTTCTCCCGAAAAAGAAAGACGCGAAAAAAGAATCAAAGTTTTTGAAAGTGCATATTGAATGAGCTTAGCCAATTATATGCATTTGATGATGTCTCTCAAGGTGCAAAGATTAATTCATCCTAGGCTATCTTAATTGTTGACTCCATGATGAAAGTATTTGGGTAACTTAGGCACGGAGGCTAAGCACTTGGTACTTTGTGATGCAATGATGAGTGGTGAGTGATTTTGTTATGACGAAGTATGCTTCAATGTCGTGTTAAGATTTCATGACAAAGGGTTCCTAAGGGAAGTATATTTGGTCACGTATCTCTGCAGTGTGTGAAAGTGACACTAAAGTTAGGCTGCAAAAGCCAAGTGTGTGAAAAATATTATTTTAAGAATAGTCAAATGATGGTGACTCTTAGGCTGGGTAGGCTAATGATGTAGGGATCAAGCCCCCAAGTCTAGCTCTACATGAATAGGGATGAGCATTGGAGATCCTTTGATATAATCATGGTGTGAATGTGTGAATGTGAATATGAATGCATGTTTATTACGGTCGTACCTCGATGTGAGGTTGCCTACATATCCGTTAGGAATCAGGCCAAACGTAGCTCTAGTCGAACCTCGCACAAGTGTGTGTACGTATACCTTAAAAAGGTCTTTTTAAGGGTTGTAACGTGTTTAGCCTAAAGGTTGAAGAAGAAGGGGATAAAAGGCTCAAGACCCTAGATAAGCCCCCAAGGTGTGCGACTTTGCTTTTAAATATTTATATTTTCATGCTTGAGGTTTCTCACTCTTTTTTTAGCTCTTTTGTTTGCTTTATTTATTTTATTTTTATAAGTGTGGGCAATCCCGATCATGCGGTCTATCACTCACTTGGCATTCATGTTTCTCAGGCACGGTACCGAGCATTCGATAAGAAACGCAATCCGAGACGTGTTCTTATCTGTTGCCCTTGATGTTTTGATGATAACACAAGTCAAATAAGTGGACTAATGATTTATGTGAGTCTTGTGGTTTATTTATAAGTTGAAGGAAACACTCAAGGAAAAGGAACACGAGGAGCTAAAAATAAAAGAGATCAGTTGCAGAGTTCCTATGAAGAAACTAAAGCTTCGGAGCAGAAGCTAAGGAAAGAAGACTCGGAGCAGAGACTTCTTAGAGAAAATAAAGTGTGAAATATTTTCTATTTTAGGTTTTATGTAAGTAAAAATTAATTAGGGATTAATGCTTAGTGGAATGCGTTTAAAAAGATTAGTATCATTGGCTTGCTAAAAAATAGGATAGTTTGTTTGGAAAAATATCTTTTCTGATTTTATCTTTTAAAGTTGATATCTTTATTTTCAGAAAAATATCTTTGAAAACTAACTCCCTAAACTTGCGCAACTGACTGTTGATTCAGTCTTCACCACTTACAAATACACTACTTCCTTGAGGCTCAACGTGTCCTAGTTTTTAGGACATGATTTGAAACAACTTGGAAGTGGTGGATAGTAATGGCGTTGATATGCAGCAGTGGTGGTGTAAGTAGTGGGAGGTATGGCGTTTTCTCCAAGCAATGTTTTCTTATAAATATCGAAGTTATTTTCTGGATAACTTCACCTTGCTCAAATACTTTTATGTTTCTTTCTTGTTTACAAAAGAGTCAAGAGTCGTATTCCGCTTAAGTGTTTTTCTCAATTACTTTCACTAGAGTCTTATAATTGAGTTGTATTTTGGGAATAGGGATTTTGAGTGAACTGTAAGAGAATTCAGTAGAGAAAGAGAGAGAAGAGAAGAGTGGCAAGTAGTGGGACTTGCTGCTGGGAACTTCAAGTTCATAGAGGAACTTGAAGATTGATTCTTTATCTTGTAATAGGTTGTTTGCCCTGTTATAGTGAAGAATCTTTCCTAAAATCTCAAGTGGTCGTGGTTTTTCCTCTTGTTAGGGCCAAGAGGTTTTCCACGTAAAATCTCTCTGTGTTTACTTTGAGTTCCTGTAGCTTAGTTTTATCAATTCCGCAAAAAGTTAGCTTAATTCTCACAAACTACAATTCACCCCCCCTCTTGTAGTATTCTTCTAAAGTAACATTATCAAAGATATTTTCATATCAAAGACATTAGAACACTTTCCCTTTTGTATACTTTTATTTACTAGGGTGGCCAACGCGCGCGATGCGCGCGACATGGCTAGTCAATGCAGAGAAGTTATCAAGGCTTGTCTTTGTACTTCAGATTTTAGCTTGTACATAGTTATTATTAGTAAGAATTTTGCACGTAAAATTCTTATGCAATCTTTAAATACCTTGAAACTGATAAGAATTAATACAATGAACCTTTAGAAAGAGTAATAATCGACTATTAAGTTCAAATCATATATCTTAAACCTTTTTATGTATTTTAAAGAGTAAAAAAAGCATTTACATGCTTTTCTTATAGAGTCTAGATGGTTCTCTAGAATAAAATTTTGATACATATTACAAGCTGAAAAACAAAGAGAAACAAACAAAGGAATTATTAAATTTTGCATCAATTTGTTCTTGGGTACCCTATGGGTAGTTAGGACTCTTAGCCTATTAGGTGTTAAATTTTAGTTTTGAGTTTGGATTTTGCTCAAGTCCAATGCAATGTACATTTATACTTAGTATTGTTGTTAAATCTAATATGATCATCTAATATAAAGTTTGGTAGCTTGAACCCAATGTAAAAAATCCAAAATAATAAAATACGGAGTAGCTTTTTTTTCCCTCTCTTTGTATATTGGTCCAGGGGCTTTATTTTTTACTTTTTAATACTTTGTAATTAAATCCAATGTAAGAAGAGCTGAGTTATCCAATGCAGGCAAGCTTGAGCTCAGCCTAATTCAACTCAACAATACAAAGAAATACAGAGCATATAGCATTATTAAGTTGATACAATACAAAGAAATACAGAGCATATAGCATCATTAAGTTGATACTCATTAGATGCAGAGCATATAGCATTATTAGGATGCATCATATCAGAATCTCACAAGAAAAAGTGGTATCTTCTCTTCTAACAAGTAACAATAAACCTGTAAGGTAGGTTAGGATTGATAAGAGAACTACTCACACCTCCTTTCCTTCAAATATAGAATATAAATCCAGAGCCTAAGCACAAAGGCATTATACTCCCTTTAAAAAACATGTACCTTCACTACTACAAAAACTAGAATAGGAAACGCAACATGTAGAACGGTTAGGTAGGACAAACGTTCTCTACAACTATATAGAACGGTCATCAATAGCAGGCGTAGTGTAATGAAGTGAATATAGAATGATTAGGAGCCTAGCCGTTCTCTATTCTTATAACACTAAACAATGAACTCCCACTAGTAGAAAAAACAAAAAGGCATCCCCATAAAGGTACCGGTTCAGGCCAAACCGGTGTCATAAACTGGCCTAAAATTGGGCGCAATTTTCTACAAATAGAAAAGGCACCGGTTCAGCCCAAACCGGTGCCAAAAATGAAAATGGCACCGGTTTGAACCGGTGCCAATTGAACCGGTGCCATTTTCAAAAAAAAAAAATTCGCACCCTTATACGTTCTTTCTTCTTCCTTCTCTCTTTCATTTCACTGTTTCATTCGAGCCCTATTCCCTTAGCTTACTGCACTCTCGTTCTCCATTTTCCCACCACCATTACCGCTACCACCGTCGCCGGCCACCAGCCCCACCCTTCTCTTTCTCCCCTGACCGTGTTTTCCTCCCCTGTTCTTTCTCTTTCTCTGTTCAATTTCAAGTGGGTTGTGAAGGTGTTGAAGCTAAGCCGCGCTACCACCTGCTCGCCGCGCCGCTTCTGCTGTCCTGTGGTCGTCGCGCCGTGCTTCTGCTGCCCTAAGCTCGTCGTGCTGCTACTGCCCTCCTCCATCACCGAGTTAATTACCTCAGTAAGTTCAAGGTTTTTCCTTTTTTTTATTTCACAATTATTTTCTAATTATGTACTTATATTATTGTGTTTTGCATGTTGAATCATTGTTTGCAAATTAAAATTTAGGTTTGAATATAATTATACTCTAATTTTTCTCAATTTTAGGTTGTTTTATTGGGAATTTGTGAAAATATTAGTGATTTTTCTCAATTAGTTGGATTTTTTTTATGTTTTAATGGTTAATTTAATGTGTTTTGGTGGATAATTTTGAAAAAATTATAGAATATATATTAACCTTGGTACTTAAATAGGTGAAATTTGGTATGTTACTTTTAATGGTTAATTTGAAGTTGTTTTGATGGATTATTTTGAATAAATTAGAGATTAGTGAACTTTGTTATTAAGTAGTTGAATTTTGGAATGTTTAAATGGTTAATATTAAGTTGTTTTGATGGGTATATTTGAATAAATTTGAGATTAGTAACCTTGCTTGTTACTAAAGTAGATGAATTTTGGAATGGGTGAATGGTTACTTTTAAGTTGTTTTGATGGGCAATTTTGAAAAAAATTAGAGATTAGTAACCTTGTTAGTTTAGCAATTTTGAATAAATTAGATGAATTAAAGTAGTGAATACATTGTTTAGCAATTGTTAGTTCGATGAATGATGTGTTTTAGCTTATAAATAAATTAGTGAATTCACATGTTATGAGAAAGATATAGTACATACCTAATATTTAACCTAATTTTTGTTTATTGTTTTTTTTAATAGATTTGTGAATTGAAGCACGAGTTTAGCTTGAGGACTACATATTGAGCTCAAGTGGGTAGTTGTTATATTGGTATGACTTATAAACTTTACTTAGCTATATTTCTTTCAATTTATCCATTTAATAAAAGTTTATTAATGAAATTGCAACTTGTGTATTGTTTATTTGCAAATAAATACAACAATATATAGAATACTTGCATCATCATATGCCTAGTTACCCGTTCAAGGCTTTCTCATTAGGAGAAAGTCTTGAATAGTCCCCGGTTGGGACTGTTCTTAAATGTGTACTCTCACTTAGGTGGTGAATGTATGTTTTCTTTTCTATTTTAAGGAACATCTTGGCTTACCATTTCCTCACTATGTTCTTTGGGTACATATGTGGATAATTAATTATCTACATCGTGTACTTGGAGAACTAGGGGGAAATGCTGCCGAATTTTCCTTAAAATTGGAAAGTTGACATACATTCACTAGTGAGAGTAGACATTCAAGGATAGGTTAGGTTGGAGTGATAAGGACCCTTTGGAAACATGCATTTTTTCAATATATGAATGGTATATTCACGTTTTGTACTTGAATTTGATTTACATAAAATATGTAGCAATTACACATTATTCATTATATGTTGCTATATGTTTAGAGACAATTTACTAAATGGAGAAGGATCGTGGTTGGATGTATGGTAGACGCGATACATTGGAATTTTGGAATGGGGTTCAAGAGTTTTGCGAGAGGGCTTTAGCTTATCAACGCAAACTGGGTGGTAAAGGCCTTTATTGTCCTTGTGTTGATTGTAATAATGTGAATGTGGTCGATAGTGTTGAAATCATTAGAGATCATGTATTATGTCGTGGGTTTAGGCATTTATACCATATGTGGATTTGGCACGAATAAAGCGGACAGTACAGTGGGGATCTTGATCGGAATGATGTGCGTGTTAGAAGCAATGAGATTCATGTGGACGAGGAATACAAGAATGATGACTATATTGTTTATAATGGTGAGGATGGAGCCGATGATGATCAGGCGGATGAGGTCAAGGATGAACAAGTGGATGAGATGTTGCATAGTGTTGAAGGTGGAGTGTTTGAGTTATTATCGGAGGCTTCCAAAAAGCCTTTGTATCCCGGGTGCAAAAAATACTCCAAACTATCAGTCGTGCTAACACTTTTCAACATTAAGTCGAAGCATTGGTGGACTGACATCAGTTTTACATCTTTGTTGACCGCATTAAGTGATATGTTGTCTGATGGGAATGAAATTCCTAAGTCTTACTATTACGCAAAGAAGCTCATGTGTCCCTTTGGTTTGGAGTGTAAGAAGATACATGCATGTCCTAATGAATGTATTATGTATCGAAATGAGTATGAACAACTGCAGGAGTGTCCACGATGCAAGCGGTCGCGGTACAAGCGCATGAGTTGCAATCCTGACATGGAGGGACCTCCTGCTAAGGTGTTGTGGTATCTTCCCATTATTCCATGGTTTAAGAGTTTGTTCTCAATACCAAAAGACGCTAAAAACTTAAGGTGGCATGCAGAGGGAAGAAAGAAAAACAGAATGCTGAAGCATCCAGCTGACTCTCCACAGTGGAAGAACATTGATTTGAAGTTTGAGGAATTTGGTGATGAAGTCAGAAATTTAAGGCTTGAGTACCCAACACAGCACATGGCCGGTACCCAACACAGTGGACGGACGGGGTGAATTTATTTGGCACTCTTAGTACCCAACACAGCACATGGCCGGTACTTTTAGTGATTTATAATTTGCCTCCTTGGCTGTGCATGAAATGTAAGTATGTAATGCTTTCATTGCCAATAACTGGTCCTAAGCAACCTGGAAACGACATAGATGGTTACCAGAACGAGATGTCACATTGTGTGCAGCCTTTATGTGGACCATGAATGACTTCCCTGCATATGGCAACTTTTGTGGGTTCAAGGTCAAAGGGAAAAAGGCATGCCCCATATGTATTGATGACACATCAAGTGTATACCTGACTCATTCTCACAAAGATGTTTATCTATGGACTCGAAGGTTCCTTAGGCGTGATCACCCGTACCGTAGGCAGAAAAAGGCTTTCTATGGAACCGTGGAAGAGGATATTGTGCCTAGACCATTTACTGGTGCTGAGATTAGTGCTCGGGTGAAAGGGATACAAATGGTTTTTGGAAAATCAGAAAAACTGTGGTCTCAGCCGCTCTGTTTAAGAAAGAATCAATCTTTTGGAAGCTTCCGTACTGGAGAGAACATGACGTTAGGCATTGTCTTGATGTGATGCATATAGAGAAGAATGTGTGTGATGCTCTTTTGGGAACGCTTATGAATATCCCAGGCAAAACAAAGGACGGAAAGGGTGCACGGTTAGATTTGAAAGAGATGGGGATTCGTCCAGAATTGTGGCCTCAAGAAAAGGTTAGAAAGGGGAAGGAGCCGAGAATAGAATATGAAAATGTTTTGAAAAAAGGGAAGGAGAAGAGCAAGGGAAAGGCCAAAGATGCGTCAAAGAAGAAAGTTGAGGGTAAAGGGAAGGATGAAAAGAATTATTTACCCCCGACTTGCTATACATTGTCAAGGGTAGAGAAACATATGTTTTGTGCATGTCTGTATGGCATTAAGGTTCCATCAGGGTACTCATCTAACATGAAAAAATTTGTAACCTTAAATGGAGAATTGAAGCTGACAAGTATGAAATCCCATGATTGTCACATTATGATGCAAGTATTCCTACCGATTGCAATCCGTGGTATTCTACCGAAACACGTGAGGGAAGCGATTATAAGCCTTTGTTCGTTTTTCAATACAATTTGTAGCAAAGTTCTTGATCCTTGTACACTAGATGCTTTGCAAGCAGATGTGATTGTGACTTTGTGCAAATTTGAGATGTATTTCCCACCCTTATTTTTTGACATAATGGTTCATCTGTTTCTTCATTTGGTGCGTGAGATTAAGTTGTGCGGTCCATTGTTCATGAGGTGGTGCTACCCTTTTGAAAGACACATGGGTACATTACAAGATAAAGTACGGAACCAGGCTCACCCTAAAGGAAGTATGATGCAAGGGACCGTGGGTGAGGAGATAGGTAACTTTGTGGCGGACTACATAGCCCTTGCTCAACCTATTGGTCTTCCTACTTCTCGACATGAAGGTAGACTTGATGGTCATGGCACAATTGGGTCAAAACGAATGTCACCAGACCGAGATCAGTTCTTACAAGCACACCTTTATGTGTTGCACCATGTTTCAAATGTGCACCCATATTTAGACGAGCACATGGCTAGTTTGCGTGACGAATTTCCATCCAAAGGTGAAAGGGCACTTATGCATTTGCATAATAAGAGGTTTGTTAATTGGTTTCATGATCGAGTAATGAGTGGATTGAATGATACTAATGTGACCGATACAGTACGGTGGCTTACATACGGTCCTAGGGATGATGTTCGTTCATTTGAGGGATATGACATCAATGGGTACACTTTTTGGACCAAGGGTCGTGATTTGCAATCTTCCTCCACCCAAAACAGTGGTGTAACTCTTGTGGCATCGTCAAGGGAGTTTGCAAGTTCTAAGGATAAATCACCTGTCGATGGAGAGTTGTCATACTATAGTTGAATTCAAGAAATATGGGAGCTTGATTATTGTGACTTCACGGTTGCTCTTTTCAAGTGTAAGTGGGTTGATAATATCAGGCGTAACGTCAAATATGAGGACTTTACTCTTGTAGATCTTGGCCACTTAAATGATAGTGTGAAACCATTTTTCCTTCCATCTCAAGCTAAGCAAGTGTTCTACGTAACGGACCCAATGGATTCAAAATGGTTTATAGTGCTAGCTGGAAAAAGAAGAATCCTAGGCATTGGAGATGTTGAGGATGAGGAAGTGTAGGGAATATTTCAAGCATTACCCCAGACTTGAACTCCACTGTGATCATACACTAAAGTACGGTGGCGTCCAAAGGGAAAGAAGATAGAGAAAAAGAGTCACCAACAAGTTTTAGGAACTTGTAAACCGTTCACGAGGTGAAGGTTACACGCCTTCACGATCCAGGAGATCGGAGATGAAGGTACAAATCCAACCTAAAAGAGATTGAACCTGCCCTAATAATAGGCCTCTACTTTATTCTGATCGTATTCATGTGCGCTTTCTGACTAACATGCAATCAATAGGTTTAGCCCTAAACCTGTTTATCTATGTTGGTTGAATTTAATGCACAAATAAAACTATTATTGGTGATCACTTGAATTATAATCAAATTAACTCTAACAAGATTATCAATTATCTTATTAAGCGTGATTACAAGTACCAATTCCCTTTAAACATGCATAAAAGGTGTGATCAAGCAATAACAATAAATATCAAGCAACAATATAAATCATAAATAATAATTAAAATAATAATCATAATCATAATAATAATAATAATAATAATAATAATAATAATAATAATCATTAAAATAATCATGTTAAAGCATAATAGTAGCAAGATCCTAGGCATGATACTGACAAGATTAATAACAAATCCTAGCATGTCACTAAGCAATAAAAATCAAAGCTTTAACCCTAACATGATAATAACAATCATAAATATTAGGAAGAAAACATAGGAAGCATCATAATAATCATACTAAGCATATTTGATATTATAACCTTTTCCCTAAACATAATGCTAAGAATCATTGTTGTCATTCAAAACATCAAGCATCCTAACATGATACTAAGAATCATAATAACAACCTAGACATGATTTCTATATCATAATATCAATAAATCAATTAAAGCACTTACTTGGATGCCTCGTATCTCTTTCTAATAATAAAATACACACGTTAGTAACTTCAAGGAAAATAATAAATAAAACAATTAAATTAAATAATTGAAAGAGATATTTGGGACCAAACCCTCAGAAATTAAAACCTTTCACATCTAGGGCGAAGGCAACTTCGAATTATGCTAGGTGTGTCTAGTGCCAATGTATGAGGAATTGTGTTTGTAAAAGGGTTGTCTTAGAAAAGAGAGAGAGAATAAAGAAATTCTTGATGAGAGTTAGTGAGAATTGGTGATTAAAAAAATGGAGATATGACCTCTATTTATAGAGAAAAAAGAGAGTCGAAGAATAAGAAAAGAAATCCGAATTCGAATCGAAATAAAACTCGATGGACAGCAGTTTTTGCGAATTTTGTTTTTATCATATCTTTTGATCTAGAAGTCCAAATAAGGCATATAATATGTCGTTGGAAAGCTCTTGAAGTCTACTTTCCAATCCAATTAAAATCAGATTAAAATATTTTTCACATAAAAATATATTTCCGAAATAGTGGGACGGTGTCAGTTTTGGATAGAGTTTCATATCTAATTCATATCTTTTTCGTTATAGCTCGGATTTAATATTATAATATATCATTGGAAATATAATTTCAAGATATATCCAACCATATAAAATTTGGATAAAAATTATGAGGCACGAAAATAAAATCTGACTATTTTTGAACATCTTTAAATTCGAATAGAATTAGAATTTAAGAAAAAGGAAAGTCTTAAAAAAAGAAAGTTTTTATTTAACTCAAATTTTTTAATCTTATCTTTTTAAAAAGGATAATTAAGATCTTTTAGAAACTTGTAGAAGATTCTAATTAATCCTAATTAGTTTAGGAAAAGGATTAGACCTTTGGACCCTCCACATGATCATTGGGTTGTAGGTAATATCCGGTTTGGGCCCAGTTTAGTATTTTGGCCATAACTTCCTCATTATTCATCGGAATTGAGCTTATAATATATCGTTGGAAAGGTCTTTTAAAGCCCCATCCAACTACACCATTATTGGACCCTTATCATGGACCAAACTAAATAAGAATGCACGTTTTTCAAAAATAAGGTAAGAAAAGAAATATTTTCAAAAACAGGAAGAAGAGATATTTTAATAAAAACATCCTCATCACTAGACTTTTCACACTTTCTCTTCGTTCGATAATCAAATGGCATGAAAGGTATTCATCACTGGGTTTGGTTTTGGGGAGACACATTTGGGTGTCTACAGGAAGAATATGATGCGTTTGATGATTCAGCACCTTTCACTGTTCCTAGACCTGTTGTACTAAATGACATAGACAACGAAGCAGGTTATATGCGATCAGACCACAACGAAGGAATTTCAGATTGAGGTAGTTTGATTAAAAGTTAGTAATGGTTTCATTGCAAATATAGTTTAGTTATCATGTATATAGGAGCAAAAGTAAGCGAAAATGACCATAAACTAACATATTTGTAGTTTGAAATTGCCTAAGTGTACTCATAATCATGTATATACAAGGTTATAGGACCATAAGTAGGTGAAAATGGCTTAAATAGCTTCTACTTAACCCAATTCTTTTGGTTTGTGTATGAACTAACATTTATTCATTCTAAAAACCTATATTCATTATATTTAACATGTTTGTAGTTTGAAATTGCCTAAGTGTACTCATTATCATGCATATACAAGGTTATAGGACCATAGGTAGGTGAAAATGGCTTAAATAGCTTCTACTTAACCCAATTCTTTTGTTTTGTGTATGAACTAACATTTATTCATTCTAAAAACCTATATTCATTATATTTAACATGTTTGTAGTTTGAAATTGCCTAAGTGTACTCATTATCATGCATATACAAGGTTATAGGACCATAAGTAGGTGAAAATGGCTTAAATAGCTTCTACTTAACCCAACTCCTTTGTTTTGTGTATGAACTATCATGCATATACTTTACTATACACTAATATTGTTTTATGATTGCTTTGACAGGTGCTTATATCTCATGGCAGACGATCATGATCCTCATTGTGTAGAGGACATTGACGATGATGAGTATGAGGACGAGTACGAGGATGAGGACGAGGACGAGGATGATGATGAGCCTTATGATGTGAATGAGGAGGATGACTTGGGTGAGCCAGAGCATCAGGCTCAAGATGAGTTCGAGCGTAGGCTTGAAGAATTTGAAATTTCAGCTGAACGTGCACCGCCTATTGAAAATACAGCACGTGAGATTGTTGGTGAGAACCCGAATCCTGAAACTCATGGCCAAGGACAAGATCAAAACAACACAAGTGGTGGAGGGGGGGAAAGGCACCGGCTCAAAGAAAAAGAAGGGGTCCGACGAGAAGCTTTAAGAAACCGGACAGTCCCATGGTCTTGGAGTATGACAACAACAGCCAACCCGGGCCCAAATGGCGTCGACAATATGCTAATCAAGTTGGCATATGTGCGCGGAAAATCCTCATTACACTTGTAATGCGGCAAGTACCTCCGGGTTTGATTCAAACATTTTGGGATGATACAAGGGTAAGTGTGTTTTTGGCACATTTAGACAATTTAAGATACCTTAACCTTATGGTTGTTACTAAATAGAAACTAATGATCGGTTTTAATTTGTGCTTGCAGAGGCTATTTTTTCTATTCCTAATGATCCCGAGAAGAGAAGGGTGATTGAATCTTTATTAACGGAAAGATTCAGAGGCTTTAAGACCAACTTGACTAATGGGTGGATCTACAAGAACAAGAAGAAATCAATGAAGAAGAAAGCTAATGAGGATGACCTTCTCCCGTGGCAAATATGGCCGACCGTGTCAAAAGATGATTGGGAAGAGTTCGTTAGAATGAAGACTCAAAAGAAAGCCATTGTAAGTTTGTGTAAATCTGATCTCAATTGAATAATAACTTGACTCTTTTTTTAGCAATGATACTAACATTTTTAGTTTTGTAGGAACTTCGAGAGCAAAATAAAAAGAATGCAGAAAAGAAGGAATATGTCCATCGTATGGGTCCTAAGACTTTTGGTGAAAAGAGACCTGAGTGGGACGATTCGGGTTTATACCCTAAATCGCTTCTAGTGGCATCGAAGGAACCCTCTAGTTCCACGATCAAGGGTCCGGAAGCCAAAAAACTGGCAGATAAGCTTGTAAGTTACCTATGAATTGTTGAATTTTAAGTCACTTTTGCATCTAAATCACTATACAAACCATTAACTGTTTTACTGACTTCATTTTTCCTTATGCTATAGCTTGAGCACACTCAAGAGCTGGTGGATGGCAAATTTGAACCAAGTGTGGAGAATGACCCTTTCACCATGGCTTTGGGAAGGTCATACCATCCAGGACGAGTAGTAGGTTCGGGAGGGTCATTGCTTGGATGACAAAAGGTGATGAGTCCCGAATACACAAAATCGGGTAGATCTCGAGCCAGTGTTAACTCACCGGGGGAGTTGGATGCCAAGGTGGCATCAATTAAGGAACAAGTACGCAACGAGTTAGTTGGTGAATTCAATGCTTGGGCGAAGCAGATGAACTTACCGACTTTGCCGTTCCTCACGAGTACCATATTCGACTCATGTTCTCAACCAAAAGGACAAGGAGAAGGTGATAGACATGGAGGAGATGAGATACGTGGTGAAGATGTGCCACCTGAGGTAAAATCAATTGGGTTATTAAAAGTTTTAAAATGCCGAGTTAATTGAGATTTGAGGTGCAATGATTGATGTACTGTTGCAGGTTCCTACTCCTACACATGCGGACTCGAGGGAGCTTGAAAATCCAACATCGCATGAATTTCCAGAGTTACAGGTGTTAACCCTCTACCTTAATGAATTTTGTTATATTATCTATGCTGTTGTAAAAGTCTTATTTAACTATCTTCTTTTTATATATATACTTGTGTAGGAAGACACCCGGTGTTCAATTCTAGCCCCGGGGCATGCAAATAGTACGGCGTTGAGTTGGGTGACGTATGGTAGTGCCCAACCGACGACGGGTGCTACGGCGGGGCCACATCATTACTCGGTTGGGATCGATTCAGTGGTTGCGGGGTTCGAAGACATCCCACTACCCGTACCGATAGAGGAGGTTGAGATAACAAAGCTTTGGCAAGCTATAGGTAGCTTCGTTGATTGGCCACGTGCATGGGTTAAGTCGATTAATAAGGAGGTAAATTATTTATTTCTCAATTTTTGTAAGTGTTAAATAACCATTAGGCACTCTAAAAATAAAACCGCCAAAATAGCACGACTCCCCGGCCCCCATCTCCGATACCGAGGCAGCGGCAGCCTCGGCTGGTGCTCCCTGCGCTGCTCCGGCATCCGGAGCGGCTGCCCGTGCAGCTCAGACCTCGGGAGCCGCTGTCCGGGCAGCTCCGGACTCGGTAGCCGCTGTCGGGGCTGCTCCGGCATTGGAATCACGCAGCCCCGGGAGCGGCTGCAGTGGAAGAAGCATCCCCGGCAGCGGGCTGCCTTGGCTGCAACAGCCCCGGCAGCGGCTGCCTTGGCTGCTGCAGCCTCGGCAACCCCTACTGGGGCTGTAGCAGCCATGGCAGTCGCCTGCCGAGGCTGTTGTGGCCTCGGCGCGGGCTGCCTTTTCTGTTCCGGCAGCGGGGGCGGCTCCCTCGGGTTTTCCAATTTGGCGGAACTTGCATATTTTTTTTAAAAAAAAATTGAGCAATTTTATTTTTTTTTAAAAAAAAAAAACTCTACAGAATGGCTTTTCGCATGCCTATTTTCTTCAGTTCTCAACTGATAAACTCCTTGCATAACAAAACATCTCATAATTACATATTTATAAGTGATTGTCAGTTCAAATTACATAAAAACCGCTAAGTTCTAAGGTTTTGGGTCCAATTCATCAAAATAAAGCCATTTTGAGCCAAAAAGGCTTCTCACTTGCCTATTTTCTTCATTTCTCAACTTATAAACTCATTACATCTCAAAAAATCTCAAAATTACATATTTATAAGTGGTTTTCAGTTGAAAATACATAAAAAAATCGCTAAGTTCTAAGGTTTTGGTCCAATTCATCAAAATAAAGCCATTTTGAGCCAAAAAGGCTTCTCACTTGCCTATTTTTTTCATTTCTCAACTTATAAACTCCTTGCATCTCAAAAAATCTCATAATTACATATTTATAAGTGGTTGTCAGTTGAAATTACATAAAAATCGCTAAGTTCTAAGGTTTTGGGTCCAATTCATCAAAATAAAGCCATTTTGAGCCAAAAAAGGCTTCTCACTTGCCTATTTTCTTCATTTCTCAACTTATAAACTCCTTGCATCTCAAAAAATCTCATAATCACATATTTATAAGTGGTTGTCAGTTGAAATTACATAAAAATCGCTAATTTCTAAGGTTTTGGGTCCAATTCATCAAAATAAAGTCATTTTGAGCCGAAATGGCTTCTCACTTGCCTATTTTCTTCATTTCTCAACTTGACAACTTATTCATCCTCAAACCATATCATAATTACATATGTATAAGTGATTGTGAGTTGAAATTGCATAAAAGAAGCAAAGTTCTAAGTTTTTTGGCGCATTTCATCAAAATAAAGCCATTTTGAGCCGAAATGGCTACTCACTTGCCTATTTTCTTCATTTCTCAACTTATAAACTTATAAATTCTCAAACCATATAATAATTACATATTTATAAGTGATTGTGTGTTGAAATTACATAAAAGAAGCAAAGTTCTAAAGTTTTTGGGCCCATTTCATCATAATAAAGCCATTTTCTTCATTTATCAACTTATAAACTTATTCTTTCTCAAACTATTTCAGATTTCGCATGGAAACAAAACTTCAAAGAGAAAGAGGGTGGACTGACGAGGGTTAAATCGGTCGCTACAATCTAACTCTCAATCAAACAATACTTATACGAACACCCTATAACCAAGTACAATGGCAAATAAAGGTTCGGTCCACGAGGAACGAGAGTAATTGCAAATCAATCTTAAACCTAAGCTAGTTCGAAATCAATGGAAAATGGTGTTCTAAAATACTACTAAAAAGATGGAATAAATCAATAAACTAAGACACTAGGGAGAACGGGAATTCACCAAACCATCGGTAACTACGCAACAAGGAATCACAGAGACAAACGGGATATGCAAAGACTATATGTCTGATCAATATCATGTGATAGGAAGACAACGGGCAATACTAAGCTTGGATTTCTCATGCACTTAACATTACTCGATACATAATCAAACCACATTCAATAATGAAATACTCAATTCACAATCTCTTGTTCAAATCAAGGATATCATGCAATCAAATTCAAGATTCTAGGTTAGCTACTCCTATTATAATGAATTAACATGCAATCGCATATAATCAATTTAATCACAATCCGTTTATCAAAATCAATCCTCAATTACATAGATTACCTAGGCCGGGTTTCATCCCGAAACCCTAGCTTGGAGACTACTCACACATATTCATAATCAAAGCAATAATGAATTCCAAAAGCATAATAGATATAAACATGAATTCTGATTAAGGAATAATAAAGCTTGATTAATAAACAAGAATGAATAATACCAATTGTATTGATGCGAATCAATGGAAAAGTTCAGAACTTTGATATCCGTCGTCAATAAATAATACAAAGAATCTTCACAAATCTTGCTTCAAATCAGTCCAAGAAAACTAAAATCGCTAGAATAATCTCTAAGAAAACTAATGAATATCTAAAACTAAGAACGTTCTCCAATAACTCTCTACAAAGGCTCTCAAAAACTATCTCTAAAAAACTGTATGAGGAATCCTCTTAAAGTTGGGCCTTATATACGTCTTCTAATGTAGAGAAGTCAAGCGCGCAGTTAACCCTGGATCAGCACAGCCGTGCTGTATTTGGCACGGCCGTGCTAGCTTGTCAGCAAGTAAACCGGATTTCTTCTTCAAATTGGCACGGCTGTGAACACGGCCGTGCTGAATATGCTCTAGCACGGGGCTCATACTGAAGCTGACACGGGCACGGGCAACATCTGGCACGGCCGTGCTAATGGCCTGCACGGCCGTGCGGGTGCGTGGATACTGACACGGCCGTGCTATTTGCTTGCACGGCCGTGCTGCCTTGCCTGGGGTTGCTTGCTTATAGGCCAGCACGGGTGTGCCTATGGTAACACGGCCGTGCTGCCTGTGCTATGTAATCAATGCACGGCACTTGAACTTCCTTAACTCCTCGGACTTCGGTCAAGGCTAGCTCGGTTACGCATCAAGGGCTCGGGATCCGATTAAACTCGGTTGATATTACCTGAAAACACATCAAAAACAAACCGAAAACCCGTGAAGCACGTAATATGGGGAACGTAAGCATAACAAGGTAATAATCGGCCAAAGCGGCCCCAAATACATCCAAAATCATCCTAAAATATGCTCTAAAGCGCGCCCTAAAGTGCGCTTGTCAAAACCCCCCAAGCTACACTTTTGCTAGTCCTCGAGCAAAAACCAAGGGAAACACACACAAGATCAAATAAACTATGCCATTGCGAACAAATCAATTAAGCACGGAATGAAATCAATGGATCCTACTTAGAACAACCATGCACGGAAGGAAAACTCACTCAAACAAGCAACGAGACACACAATCCAAGATATCGTTGATCAAATGCAAACAAGACCTAAACCAAGCATAGAGAACAAAGAAATCATGCTTCCCTCTAAACCCGACCAAACCGGCCACGTCCTCCCCTTTTGCTTCAAATCACCACCCTAATTGGCCCCTCGTGATTCCTTGAAGGAACCGGAAGAAGTGATGTTTTGAGGAAATAACAAAGGTATCCCGACATCTCGATTACGCATAATCTTTCCATAGGGTTGAAAGGTATCTCCCTCCACCGTTTGAGAACCGAACACCTCTAAAGTCTAAGGGCCTTAAAGAGTTGTAATGTATTGGCAATGGGTAAGGTAGGTGAAAACAATTTAAAAAAAGTGGGGTTAATTCCTAAATGAAGCGCAAGAATCACAATTCTCAAAAACAATAGTTCAAAAGATGTAATTCACTTTCCACAATCTCATTGATTCACATTCTTACACATCCCAAATTATCCATATAATACACACTCAAATGACCTCTTTCAAACTTCAAAACTTTATTTATGTTTCCTTGCCTTTTTCACAATTCGGACGGCTTTTCTCTTCTTCTTTTTTTCTTTTTAAATTCTTTTTTTTTCTTCCTTTTTTTTTTATTGATGGCAAAATGACTTTCACATTACATATTTACAATTAGGATCACTTTCACACCTGCTCAAACCAACTATCAAACTTTATTTCTTGATTAGTAAACAATAAGCTCAACAAACCTATCTAGGTAAACGCTTCACAACTAAGGGTTGGTAAAACATTGGCCATCGGGTTTGTAACACGGTTAACCAAGAATGGAATTAAAGCTCAACATGGTTAGCTAGTAAGATGATGTAAAAAGAAAATCAATTTGTAACAAAACAAAAGGAACAAAATAAGAAAAATGAAAAAGGTGCCCTCTTCCTCCCTTAAAAGTGTCAAGTCGGTCTTGGGAGCTACAAGTCAACACAAAGATCGAAACATGCGTAATTAAGGATCCAAATATGCCACTCAAGAAGAATGATGAAGGCTAGAACAATAAAACCTCACGGGATTCAAAAACAAAGCAACTACCAATTAAGGGGATCAAATCCACAAATGGGAAGCGACTCCATCTTACCACAGCCCAAAGGCATAGAGTTTCACATGACAAAAGTGTTCTAACCAACTACCTTCGCCTAGACTCATCTACATTGATCAACAATAGACTCAAACTGTGTATTCATCACTGGCTTAAGTAGAAATAGATATTCCACACACATCCATTCACGTTTCGAATCCAAATATGAGCATTATTCCAAAAGTTTATGCAATTAGACAAGTTTATCACGATCCAAAAATATAGGAAAAGACTATGAGGCAAATCATATAAACTAGACTACACATTCTCATAACAGAAGCTTTTCCTATATTTCACACAAAAACAAAAAAAAACTAAAGGAAAAAGGGAAAGATTTCACCAAATGCTTCTTGAAAACACACTAAGACAACATGAGATGCGGCGAAGCTCCTAATGCTACCTCCATGAGTCTTCATATCTGCACAGGTTAGATAGAAACAAACCAAAACGAAACCAAAAGAAACTCGTTTTTTTTATTTTTTTATAGGAATATGAAGAAAAACAAGGGAAAATTAGCAAGGAAACCATTCACCCCCCCCCCCAAGCTAGTATAGACATTGTCCTCAATGTCAGGCATCGAGAGACTACCTAGAAGGCAAAAAGGGAAAGAGAAAAGTACCTCATTGACTGGGTCTCGGGTTTCCTCCCGGAAGCGCTTCTTTAACGTCATTAGCTTGACGCAACACATGGATTACAGGTTACCCATAATCAATACTTGCCATTGCAGTGGAGATAAGCTCACCATTCTTATTCTTGACAATAGTCACCGCCCCTTTCTTAGGTACTACAAACACAGGGGAAACCCTTCCTTGATGTGTTGGAAGGGGTTTAAGCTTTACCTTTGGTGCTTCATTAGCCTCCTTTGCAGTGGCCACATCTAATGCATCTAGAAATTGCTCCTCCATGTCCCTGTTTTCCTTGTTCTCATTCAACTCAAAATCATGATTAGTATAGAATAATTCGTTACGCATATCAGAGACAATGGAATCAACAGTGTCAACCATCATGCAATTATCAGAATTAGAACAAGGATATTTCATAGTTTTATTTAAATCAAAATCTAAAACCTATTTTCCTACTTTCAATGAAATCTTGGCACCCTTTACATCAATAAGGGCCCCCGAAGTAGCTAGGAAAGGACGTCCTAGAATTTTAGGTATATGAACATCCTCATCCATATCTAGGACCACAAAGTCAACAGGTATGACAAACTTCCCCACCCTTAGGGGAACATCTTCCACTTTACCCTTTGGAAATTTGATCGATCGATCGGCTAATTGAAGGGATATGTTAGTGGGAAGAAGTTCTCCTATATTTAATCGTTGATAAACAGAATATGGCATGAGACTAACACTAGCTCCAAGATCACACAAAGCATTATCAATATTCATTTTGTTTATAGCACAAGGGATTGAAAAGCTACCCGGATCTCCTAACTTAGGAGGCATTTTGTTCATTATTATAGCACTACAGTGTTCAGTGAGGTTAACAGTTTCTACCCCTTCACAGTTTCTTCTACCACTCAATATATCTTTTAAAAACCTAGCATAGTTAGGCATTTGCTTGATAGCATCAGTGAATGGTATAGAAAGGTGGACTTCTCTCAAGGTCTCTAAAAACTTCCCGAATTGGGCATCTAGCTTATGTCTCACATATTTTTGGGGGTAGGGGAGTCTATGTAATAGGTCGGGTTCATTGGTTTGTGCTCCCACCTGTTCCTTTGGGACCTCATTAATTTTATCTTTTTCTCTGGTCCTCTCATCCTCACTTCCTACAACATTATCAGTGATAGGTGGAGTCACAGGTTGACTCCTAGAGGTACTACTTCATCGCTCCCCCTCAATGTCTTTCCACTCCTAATGGTGATAGCATTTACAGAGTTTTTAGGGTCAATACCTTGAGGCGGTAGTTTTGAAACTCCAACCCCGTCTTTTATAGCACTAGCCAACTGAGAAATCTGGGTTTCAAGCATCTTATTATGTGTCATCACTTCACTAAACTTTTTATCAGTGGTGGACATAAAAGTGTTGAACATTTTGGCCTGGGACTCCATCATTTCCTCCAAGCTAGATCTCTGTGGTGGTCCATGAGCATAATAATTATCATTTGTAGCTCGGGAACCACGCACATTAGATTGTTGGGGATTTTGATTAGAGTACCCCTTATTATTATTCCAGTTTCCCCTGTTATTAATGTCGTTTCCCCCTTGATTGAATTGCCCTTGGGAATTATGATTCATTTGATTACCCTGTTGGTATTGGTTTTGATTTCCAAAACCACCATGTTGATTATAGGGTCCTTGGGAATTTTGGTCCCTTTGGCCCCTATTTCCCCACTGGTTTTGATAATCAAAATCATTACCTCCCTGATTATAATTGTTCCCTCTTTGATTAGGTGGCAGATATCTATTATTGTCATTCCTAGGTCCGTTATCATAAGACATAGCATTGACCTGTTCATTGTTATATCTATTACCATCATTATTATTAGGATCATATGAGGGATCAAAATTACAAGCATTAGTATAATGATCATAAGACCCACAGTTTTCACAGAAAATACATCCTACAGGCATATTAGAAACGGAAGGATTAGGATTCATACCTCTCCCCTTAGATTGGGAGGGAAGATCTTGCAATGGCACGGAATCGAGCTTGGCTTTAATCACTGACATCTCCTTCCCGAGGTTCGTAATTTGTGATGTCAGGTTGCTAATGGCATTGAGGTGGTCCACTGAATAGACCGCTCCTCCACTCTTGTTCACAGCATCTCGCTCGCTGACTTGTCAATCCATGTGGTGTCGTACCACATCTTCGATAATATCTATGACTTGCTCTTCAGTTTTGTTCATTATTGGGCCACCTGCTCCCGCATCCAAACTGGTCTTCCCTTGAGGACTCAATCCTCCATAGAAAATCTGTAAAACTTGATATGTTGGGATTCCGTGGTGTGGGCACTCTCTTTGGTACTCCTTGTACCTTTCCCATGCTTCATAGATCGACTCCCCACTCCTTTGCCGAAACCCTTGAATCAAGGCTCTAGCATCGGCCGTCTTCTTTTGAGAATAGAATCTTCCCAAAAATGCTGTCGTGACATCATCCCAAGTGTGTAGAGAGTTCGGCTTCACCTCCTTCTCTAACCATTCGAGAGCTCTCCCAATAAGTGAAAAGGGGAAAAGCTTCAATCTCACAAACTCTTGATTCACCCCATTAACCTTGATGGTATTGCAGTACTTCTCAAATTCGTTCAAATGAGCCAAAGGGCTCTCATGCTTGGCACCACTAAACTGCCTTCTCTCGATGAGGGTGATCATAGCTGGCCGGATCTCGAAATCATTGGCCTCAGTAGTGGGTGGATCAATCCCACTTGAAGCTCTATACGCCCCAGGAGTTCCCAACTCCTTAAGGGGTCGTGGTGCTGGCCGATTAGGTTGGCGCAGTATGTCTTCCATTGGAACCTGTTGTGTGTTGTGTTCCTTTCCTTGAGAGTTTGATGACGTCAATCGAGATTTACGATTGCTCTTCAAAGTTCTTTTGATTTCTGGATCGAAGAGTATTAATTCTCTCTGTTTAGACTTGTGCATACACACTAACCAAACCAATTAAATAGCAGGGCTACAAGTGTAGCCAAAAGGGAAAAATCTTTTTGTGCTTTTTTTTTATGATGAACTAGACTCAAGAAATAAAAAAGCAATTAACAAACACCGCTCCCCGGCAACGGCGCCATTTTGACGAGGGTTAAATCGGTCGCTACAATCTAACTCTCAATCAAACAATACTTATACGAACACCCTATAACCAAGTACAATGGCAAATAAAGGTTCGGTCCACGAGGAACGAGAGTAATTGCAAATCAATCTTAAACCTAAGCTAGTTCGAAATCAATGGGAAATGGTGTTCTAAAATACTACTAATAAGATGGAATAAATCAATAAACTAAGACACTAGGGAGAACGGGAATTCACCAAACCATCGGTAACTATGCAATAAGGAATCACAGAGACAAACGGGATATGCAAAGACTATATGTCTAATCAATATCATGTGATAGGAAGACAACGGGCAATACTAAGCTTGGATTTCTCATGCACTTAACATTACTCGATACATAATCAAACCACATTCAATAATGAAATACTCAATTCACAATCTCTTGTTCAAATCAAGGATATCATGCAATCAAATTCAAGATTCTAGGTTAGCTACTCCTATTATAATGAATTAACATGCAATCGCATATAATCAATTTAATCACAATCCGTTTATCAAAATCAATCCTCAATTACATAGATTACCTAGGCCGGGTTTCATCCCGAAACCCTAGCTTGGAGACTACTCACACATATTCATAATCAAAGCAATAATGAATTCCAAAAGCATAATAGATATAAACATGAATTCTGATTAAGGAATAATAAAGCTTGATTAATAAACAAGAATGAATAATACCAATTGTATTGATGTGAATCAATGGAAAAGTTCAGAACTTTGATATCCGTCGTCAATGAATAATACAAAGAATCTTCACAAATCTTGCTTCAAATCAATCCAAGAAAACTAAAATCGCTAGAATAATCTCTAAGAAAACTAATGAATATCTAAAACTAATAACGTTCTCCAATAACTCTCTACAAAGGCTCTCAAAAACTATCTCTAAAAAACTGTATGAGGAATCCTCTTAAAGTTGGGCCTTATATACGTCTTCTAATGCGGAGAAGTCAAGCGCGCAGTTAACCCTGGATCAGCACGACTGTGCTAGCTTGTCAGTAAGTAAACCGGATTTCTTCTTCAAATTGGCACGGCCGTGCTATATATGGCACGGCCGTGCAGCTCCCTGGCACGGCCGTGCTAAAAAAGACACGGCCGTGCTGAATATGCTCTAGCACGGGGCTCATACTGAAGCTGACACGGGCACGGGCAACATCTGGCACGGCCGTGCTAATGGCCTGCACGGCCGTGCGGGTGCGTGGATACTGACACGGCCGTGCTATTGGCTTGCACGGCCGTGCTTCCTTGCCTGGGGTTGCTTGCTTATAGGCCAGCACGGGTGTGCCTATGGTAACACGGCCGTGCTGCCTGTGCTATGTAATCAATGCACGGCACTTGAACTTCCTTAACTCCTCGGACTTCGGTCAAGGCTAGCTTGGTTACGCATCAAGGGCTCGGATCTGATTAAACTCGGTTGATATTACCTGAAAACACATCAAAAAAAACCGAAAACCCGTGAAGCACGTAATATGGGGAACGTAAGCATAACAAGGTAATAATCGGCCAAAGCGGCCCCAAATACATCCAAAATCATCCTAAAATATGCTCTAAAGCGCGCCCTAAAGTGCGCTTGTCATGGACAAACCTAAAATCATTGATCAACCTAAGAATAAGCTAAGTGAACAAAGGTCCAAGAGTGAACAAGCGTCGAAGTTGCACTCTTTGAAAGGTTTACCCATGCAACCTACTCCACTAGTTGAAGACATTGTTCTTCAATCGCTCTCTGCTGACATGAACTTTCTTCACAACCGTTCTTGTCATTTGGTCGATCCCATGGAAGTTGCACTTCCTAAGGCAATGTTTCACTATGATGAGGATGCAGTTGCATGGATCAGCAAAGAAGATGTGAAGGAATTTCTACGTGGTGCAAAGTTTAACATTTCCCTCATTCAAACATTCATGAGGTACTTCAATGCCCACATAATCTACACTTTTTTCCAAGTTATTCAAATTGATGGTGATTATCCTACATCTGATTAATTATTCAATGTTCATGCACGCAAAGCACTACAGGAGCACTTAACTGAAACTGATTCTCCTTGTAAAGTTGGGTGGTTATGCCCCGAGCAGTTATCCACTACTAGAATCATAGGCAACCCTCATGACGTGTTGTACTATGTTGAGCAAAGTATCAAGGAATCAGCGCGTGCGGGAGACAAGTTCATATTCGCCCCATGTTATAAAAAGTAAGTCTAACCATGTCAAATTCAATCGATTTGGCCTCATTATATGTTGACTCCTAAATATTAATTTGCTTGTCTATTGTGAACTTATGTAGGGAGCATTGGATCCTCATGGTGATTTGTAATTCCAATAACACAATTTATCACCTTAATTCAGTTCGATCATCAGAGGAGTGGCTCGTGAAGTCTATATTGCAAAAGTAAATATATATAGCTACCTAGTGATGATTATTGCTAATAATAACTAATTTAATAGTCATACGACTAATCAAATTTGAATGTAATTTTTTTACTACAGTGTTATGAAGAAGCTACATTGTCGTGCTCCAAAGGGTCCAACATGGAAGTCACCGTTGGTAATTTACATGATATTGTGATTATCTTCAAAATCTATGTTAGTAAATATTTGCTAATTTCCTTTGCACGTTTCACTGATGTGATTGTTTGTCATATGCTAGTGCGCACAACAAGAGAATGGACTTGATTGTGCTTTGTATGTGATGAGATTCATGCTTGACATTGTGACTCATTGTACGGACACTCAACAGCTTGATGAGGTAAGTCCTAAAACTTAATGAAATGCTATATTAATGTGATTTTTAGCCTTAGACACCTAATATTACCCAACACTGACATGTTATGAGAATTAAAAAGGTAATTTGACAAGAAAGGTAGAAAATGGGCTCAATAGAAGTCATATGGGCCATATTAGGGCCATTTTGTGTTAATATGCTCTTTTGATGTGATTTCTTTCATTATACACCTATAACTAGATAATATTGACATGTTATGAGATAAATAAAGTTCATTTAATAAGAAATGTAGGAAATGGGCAAAGTAAAGTCATATAGGCCATATTCGGACCATTTTGAGTAAAAAGCGTCATAAACCTTAATAAAATGCTCTTTTGATTCAATTTTAGGGCTTACACACATACAACTATCCAACATTGACATGTTATGAGAAAGAAATAGTTCATTTGATAAGTAATGTAGGAAATGGGCTACATAGAAGTCATATAGGTAATATTTGATAAAAATACATATTGTTTTGCCTAATTAATTAATTTTAACATAATGTTTTTGTATTTCAAGTTTTGCAAGGTCCAAAAGGATGGTTCGTTGACAATCAAAGAGCTTAATGAAGTTCGTGACAAGTTGGCGTCTTTTATCACCTTCAACATGTAAATGGCATTGTAATTTTAAATTATTTATGTTAACTTTTGAACTATATATATTATTATTCAGTAAATATTTACTTACTATTATTTGTATATATATATAAGCAACTTTTTTTTTAATGTATTGCGTTTGAGAATATTTATATCTATATATATAATTGAATTCTTGTTTTTAATATTATTTTTGTATCTTATTGTAATAATTAATGATATTATTATTAGTAGTAATTATAATAATAATAATATTATTAATTATTTTATTTAATATAATTGCTGGAATTACAGGTTATTATTATTGCTGAAAACAGGTTTTTTTTTAACATTATTGCACGAAAATTGGAAAATAAATAAATAAAATTGGGTAAATAGGCACTGGTTAACCGGTGCCAAAGATAGCTACCACCCAAAAAAAATCGGCGGGAGACTATTTTAGGCACCGGTTAACCGGTGCCCAAAACAGTTAAAGGCACCGGTTAACCGGTGCCAAATTGGGTCTATAGCACCTGTTTTGAACCGATGCTAAAAAGGGGGGTATTTGGCACCCCCCACATAGGCAGCGGTTCAAACCGGTGGCTTAGACCGGGTTTGAACCGCTGCCAAAGCACTTTTTTCACCTAGTGTCCTCCAACACCTAAATACTTTCAATTTTCATGTAGTACTCGTATTTTTGTAAATTGTTTGGGTGAAAATATTTTTTTAATTTTTTAAGGGATTTTATTTCCTATTACTTCGTATAAAGGTGGTTAAATGGAGTCAATTGCGTTAATTTCAACAAGCCCACCCACCCATACATTATTCTACTTTTCATATGTAAATTTAGGCAATTACTTTATATTTTAACAAATCTAACCCTACTCATATCTTATTCTATCCGCATCCTTTTTATTTTACCTGATTCATTTCCCCATTCTTTCTCTCCTCATTGAACGGAAAAATCCAATCATCCATGGCAGCAACGATTTTGTCACTCCCAATACCTCCGATTGCAACTCTAAAGTATCGAGTTTGTTGTCAGTATCATGGGAGATAGGAAAAATCAGGTAAATTTTGTTATAATTTGTTACAAGAACAATTTAGCAGCATATAATTTTGTAAATGATTTGAATTTTGGGGTTATTAAAGAAATTATGAAGTGCGCAATGATTCTTTAGATTTTGGAATTACGATTTCAAAAAAGCATATATATACTATCACTTAGCTTATGAGAATTTTAGATCTGTAGTAATATTTTGTAACTGTAGTTATGCTTGTGTAAATTCTCTAATCTATTTTTTTTTATTATCATTTTTTGGTTGATTTTATTTCAAAATAAATATTATGTTGGTGTTGTGAATTTGGTTTTTGTTTTGTTTTGTATTTCGGAATTTAATTTGTTATGGTATTGATTTATACAGGTTTTGTTCTCAAATTAAATTCATCTCTGACTATTGAAAGTGTGAAGAAGACTTACTGAAGAAGAGAAACCTATGGTGAATGCGGCAGCAAGCGATGAAATCATGTTACAATATGTCAAATACTTGTGAAATCATTGTTAAAAAATTGTAACTTTTTAAATTGGTAGTATCCTAGATATGTTTGTCATTCGTGTTATTCTTGTACATATAGGACACAAGGGTGTATTTTACATAGAAAATATTGATTTTTTTTACTAAATATTATAAATACAAGCTTTTTTCATCAGTAGAGTAATTTTTATTTTAATATATCCAAAAATGGTTATACAAGAAAAATACTGTAGAAATACTGGAATACAAAATGTCAATGTACAAGCTAGATATTTTGGCCATTTATTTTTTATTTTACAAAAAATGAAGATTATAGACGGTTGTCTTAGGTGACAGTTCTATTTGCAAGGAGTATTATACAACGGTTTAGCAGCTCAACCGTTCTCTTTTCCTTCATTAATTTCTGATTTCAGGAAGGGAAAAGAGAACGGTTATGACTAAGGACCGCCCTCTATTTCTTAGCATACAGAACGCCTATTCGAGGCGATCTATATTCTTTATACATTGATTAGCAGAAGAACGGTTGTAAAGCGTTCTATAAAGCCTATTTCAACAGTTCTCTAAGGTCTTTTTTGTAGTAGTGCTTGAAAATATTGCATCTTTTAAAGTTGTGGACTCTCATTTTACGCTCTTAATCCCAAAATTATAATTGAAATTTAGATGTCCTTTGCATCTCATAACAACGAATCTAATAGTAATGTTGAAAGCCACCTTTGTAAAATTCTACAATACCCAAAATCAAAACCAAAGTATAATATAAAGATCATAAATAAAAATCCTAAAATATCGTATAGAATTAAAGTACCTTTTGATCGGATTGGTGGTAGCGCTTAACTGGACAAACCAAAAAGTCACTAACAAATATTCATGAAATGATCAAATTGAAAGAATAGAAAGAGACATGAGGGGCTTCCATGGGGTAGTGCTCGGAAGTTGGTATATTTCCCTCGCTTTTAGTGTTTCTGGTTCTCCATTCACTTTAATTAACTACTATATTTTTTTCATCAAAATCCAACCAAATTTAGGAAAAATAGATGAATATCCAGACCCTAAAACTTAAAAAGGATAATACCTTAAAATCTAAAATCAATCAAAACCTTATAAAACAATTGAAATTAAAATTGAAAAATACCTTTGAAGATCATATTTTCAGTGACTTTGTGGTTGAAACTTGAAACCATTAATTCAACCGATTGAATGAGAAGATGAAAAAGTACGTAATAGCATAGAGAAGATATACAATATTAAAAAAAATCTTGTAATATTAAATGGGGGCAAATGCATAAATACACATTTTGGGGTTATAATTGTCACAACACTATTCATAAGAGCAAGATTCTACTTTTTATTAAGTAGGGATTTATTTTTTCTTATTTTTTGCTATTTTAATCTTTTGAAGTCACTCAAGATTTTTATGAAATTGAAAATTGCATACGTTACACACCATCCCATCTCAAGATTAGGTAGATATGGGTTGAAAAATGAAAGGTCTATCGTTAGACGAGGCTCAAAGTGGTTTATCAAAAAAGGATTGCATATTTGAAGGGTGAAAGGTGATATGATGTGGCTACAAGGGGTGCCTCAAATCATTGGTATGCCTTGTGCTTAGTTCGACATGGATTTTTTTTTTTTTTTTTAAATTCAATGTAATGAAATGATCATATGCAAGAAAATGAATGCTCATTTTTATTAAAGGAAAAGAAATAATGATCCTATAAGATAAATCTAAGGGAAAAAAAAAGGTGCCTATGCTAGACTTATTGGGGAAGGGATAAATAAAAGAAAAGAAAAAAGGAGGTCACGAAATCTTGTCGTTGAAGCTCACCTCTTGTCTTATGTCGTTTTCTTTATCATCACTCGCTCTTCTTGCTAGCTGGAGGCATGGGAAGTTTGTCATTATCGATCAAATATTAGATAGCCTCATTTAGCTTCCAACAGCTCTCAGTAGTATGACCCCTACCTCGATGATATTTGCAATGTGCATCTGGATTCCAACTAGGCAATCTCTTTTCAGGTGCGGGATCTTGAATAGGTCCAATGGGAGTAATGAGTCCTTTAGCATGGAGTCGATCGAAGGCATTGTTGTAACTCATCCCAATGGGGGTGAAGTCTTTCCTTAGTTGCTTCTTAGATCCTTGGTTATCCATGGCCAAGACTTCACTGAGATCAAAGGTACTAACATTGTTACTAGAGTGGGCATTTTCAGAAGAAGAAGGATTTTCGTTCTTCTTTCCTTTCCAGCCATTGTTGTTGCTATTGTTAGTAGCTTTTTGCTTTGCAAGGTCATCTCCAATCTCGATGCCTATGTCATAGACGGCCTTGAAAGTATTCAAGTTATGTTGATATTTTAAGTGCTTTGAATACTTTTCTTGTAATTTTTTTATGAACATCCTTACAGATTCTTTTTCGCTTGGCACTTCAATCATTTTAGCGGAAGTTTCCCTCCACTTATTGAAGAAAAAAGTAAAGCCTTTACTCTCTTTTTGTTTTAGCATCTCAAGTTGTCTATAATCGGTTTTGACTTGAATATTGCATTTATATCTATCAATGAAAGCGTTTACTATCGATTCCCAGGTAGAGGTTTTCTCTTTGTCAAGGGAGAAGAACCATTGTTGGCAAACGGTTTCAAGAGATAAGGAAAATAAGGAATGAAAGACTTTCCTATCAATCCCCTTAATGTTCATTATAGTTTCAAAGTCTCTCAAGTGAAGATAAGGATTATCTGTTGCCTTGAATTTAGGGATGTCAGTGGCATTGAACTTCTGCAGAAGAAGCTCCTTATCTATCAAGACCCCTTGTGAACTAATGCCTTGAAATTTATAGTCATTGGATATCTTGCTCAAGCTCTCTTGCATGAGCTCCATTTGTTGTTGCTTCACAAGGTCATTGATTTTGAGGGTTAAAGCCTTCAACACTTCAGTTATGTCAGTTAATTGACTCCTAAGTTTGTTGACTTCTTCCTGAGTTGCCATTATCTTCTTAGCTTTTCTTTTCCAACTCACTAGTTTATCAAAAAGTTGAACTTGAATGAAGGTGTTGTCCTTGATTAATCGCCCTTCTCTCCTTGACATGTACTGTGGAAAGGGAAATTAGGGATATTCATTGTTAATTATTTGACTCAAACTCTATACGACGTGCAAGGATGGAAGAAGGTAGGAAGAATAAAGGTTGTGATATGGAGGAATCATGTAGAGAATGGAAAGATGATGTAGATGGAGAGATATGAAGAAGTTAGGAATAGAATGTACCCCCAACTCAAATGACGGAAAAAACCGACTCATGCATGAACCTAAGACTTGGTCATGGTGTATATACATATTAGTGTGTGCTTTATGTTGTGAGTGCAAGTGACATGCTTTGATTCTTGTGTAAGACCATGGGACTTAGTGTCTATACTCGATTAAGGACTTAACAAAGGTATTTTTATTAACAAAATTATCGAATTGATTAGCAAACTGTTTAATTAGACTCATAGTGATGACTCGAGCAAAATACCGAACTGTCGCCAAAGCAACAGGACTGTCGCCGCACTTTACAGTGCAGCGCCAGGCGACAGAGCTGTCTCCAGGCGTTGCACAACAAAGTGTGGCGCTGCAGTCCAAATCGTGGCGCCATTGCTGGAGCGTTAATCTGGGACTGCTTTCAGTATATTAACTCTACGGGACATGCCTAAAGTCGTACTAAGTGAATTCTTATTAAATTATTAAACTTTAATTACTCAAATTAATTAATTAATTAGGCAAAGTCCTTTTAGTCATTAATCAGTTTATTTTTATCTTAAACACAAGTCAAATAAACGGTTAGGAAAAACACATAGAGTATGCGCAACAAATAATGCACAATTAGGAAAGTAGGCACAACATAATGCAATGAGTTTGCAACCTAACCATGGCTCTAGTTCTCTAAAGTTCGGGATATGGGTTAGTAAAAGAGGGTCCATGGTTACTTGTTCAGATGCACTGCGCGGAAGCTTACCTTTTGAAGGGTTGGCGCGAGTGGATGGGACACCGCGAGTTAAAAACTCGCTTCCATGGTTTGGTGAATTCAACATTCTCGGATGTACCCTTTGTTGCACAGAGCATTCAATCAAGTAGATGGAGCATGAATTCCCAGAGCGTTATGTCTATATGTAGAGAACATATGGGTTTCAGAAAAGAGAGAAAAACTCAATAAGGAAGTAGGATCGAGCAAACAGTGCTAAAAACTGGTCAAAATTAGAACGCATATTTCTGGCTCGGTATTGGAAGAACTTGGCGCAAGCGAACAGAGGTCGTCGCCGCAATTTGGTTCTATCGCCTGGCGACAGGAGAGTCAAATCATCGGCGACAGAATCTGTTTTCTGGACGCCAGTTCCTACATGCCTCAGCAGCTTTCTGTGCTCGATAAAATTTTCTAGGTTCGCGCAGCATTATTTCGATCCTAGTTGTGAAAGATATTCCTCAAATTTCCTACGTGTAAAAAATCCTATGTTTTTAACTCATTACGGATGGTCTTTCCAATGAGATCTTTTTTATGCATATGACAATAATGTTAATCAAAATTACGCACATGAAATACTTAGAACTTTTTGAGTCTCATCCACTTATTCTAAATCATTGCCGAAATAAATTTCAGGAATTAAAATAGAATTCCTCCCCGGTGGAGTCGCCAAAAACTGTAGGAAATATTTCAAGCATTATCCCTAGCTTGAACCCCACTGTGATTATGCACTAAAGTACGGTGGCGTCCAAAGGGAAAGAAGATAGAGCAAAAGAGTCATAAATTATTATTATTTAATAATTAGTATTTAATTTATTTTTTTTGAATAAGTATTTAATAGTTAATAAATAATTATTATTATTCAATAATTAGTTTTTAATAAATAGTTTTAAAATGGAGTAATATTAGTAATTTATAGTGTATTATTATTTATAATTATCAATTTATAACTTATATACAATTATTGTTAATTAATAACCAATAATTAATTATTTTGAATTATAACTAATTATTATAAAATTATTGTAAACTTATTGTAAATAATTAATTTACAATTATTATTACCAATAATTTATTATTTTAATTAATATTAAAGTACTATATTAGTTCATTAGTGTTGATATAGTTTAACAACAGTTAGCACCCAATAGCCAATTTACCAAACACTACAACTTTAGTCAAACAGCCAACTCAAAAGCCAATCTAAACAACCAGTCAAACCAGCCAACTAAAACAGCCGACAACCAACAATCAACAGCCAATTGCCAAACAGGGCCATTAACGATTCAAAATATGCATTCGCAAGCGTGAAAGAAGAAGTGTTGCAACTATAAAAATACATAGAAAGTATATTTTTGGGAGAAATTCAATGAAAATTATGCCCTTATGTTTATTAAATTTAGCACTTGTCAACGCAATATTTAAACGCAGGAATTAATATGAAGAGGCAATAAATATTCTATAAGTGAAAATCAATATTCATGTAATGACAGATTTTACCCAAACAATCTAGTTAAACACTTAATATCGATAACAATCTAATATATATATATATATATATATATATATATATATATATATATATATATATATATATATATATATATATATATATATATATATATATATATATATATATATATATATATACTCACCAATTGGTTGTTGGTGTCGTGGTGATTGGGACTACACTTGGTAGGGAGGACTCGTGTTTGATCCCCCGCAACAACAATTGGGAAGGGACTGGAACCTAACCACCCAGAACTGATCCCCGAATCCGGATTAGCCCAAAGGGTGAACTGGGTAGAACACCAAAAAAAAATTATATAAGGGGAGTTTTTTCCTGAATTTTTAGATAGCCACGTGGGATTTAATTTTTTCAGCGCGCCACGTAGGATAATAAATTTTAGTGGTAGCTAATTAAATACGAGATTATTAATTTCTTTTAAAAATAAATAATTTAAATGACACGTAAGCAAAATAAGCGAATGAAATTTCCCAGTTTAAATTAATTAAAAATATAAATATATAATAAATTAAATTTTAACACACACACACACACATATATATATATACATTATTTTAAAAGAATCAAACAAGTCGTGCATCGCACGGGCTTCATCTAGTATATATATATATAAAGGGGAGTTTATTTTTTAGTTTTTAGAGAGCCATGTAGGATTTAATTTTCCCGGCACGCCATGTAGGATTATAAATTTCAATTGTAGCCAATTAAATAAGAGATTATTAATTTCTTTTAGAATTAAATAATTCAAATGCTACGTAAGCAAAATTAGCGAATGAGATTTTTAAGTTTAAATTAATTATATATAAAATATTATCTTTTGATATTTGGAATTTAATCTAAATATATAACAAAATTTAGTACATAAATACAAAAATAAAAAAAACATTTTAAGAAATTGAAATAAACCGTGCATCGCATGAGCTTCATCTAGTTAAATTAAATTCGTTTCACATACATACTCCCTCCGCGTTTTAATAGGTTTTACATTTATCAAACGTCGTTGTGTTTAAAATAAGTGTTACACTTTCTTTTTTTGGGCAAAAAAACTACATTTTAATATTATAATACTAGATAAAGCCGGTGCGATGCAGAGTTTGTTTGAATTTTTTAAAATGATTATATACATATATATATACATACATACATATGTGTGTGTGTGTATGTGTGTGTGTGTGCTAAAATTTGTTATATTTTTAGATAAAATTCCTAATATCAAAAGATAATATTTTATATATTAATAATTTAAACTGGAAAATCTCATTCGCCAATTTTTCTTACGTGTCATTATTTAATTATAAAAGAAATTAATAATCTCGTATTTAATTGGTTACCACTAAAATTTATTATCCTACATGGCGCGCTGAAAAAATTAAATCCTACGTGTCTTTCTAAAAATTTAAAGAAAAACCCCCCTTTATATATATACTAGATGAAGCTCGTGCGATGTACGGTTTGTTTGAATTTCTTAAAATAATTATATATATATATGTGCTAAAATATGTTATATATTTAGATAAAATTCCTAATATCAAAAGATAATATTTATATTTAATTAATTTAAAATGGGAAATCTCATTCGCCAATTTTGCTTACGTGTCATTTAAATTATTTAATTCTAAAAGAAATTAATAATCTCGTATTTAATTGGTGTAGGGAATATTTCAAGCATTACCCCAAACTTGAACCCCACTGTGATCATACACTTAAGTACGGTGTCGTCTAAAGGGAAGGAAGTTAGAGCAAAAGAGTCGCCAACAAGTTTTAGAAACTTGTAAACCGTTCACAGGGTGAAGTTTACACCCCTTAATCATCAATGAGATCGTCAACTCAAATAGGTATGGAACCATGACTGGTGTTCGGGGATGAAGGTACAAATTCAATCTAAAAGAGAAAGAACTTGTCCTAATAATAGGCCTCTACTTTATTCTTCTCGTATTCATGTGCGCTTTCTGACTAACATGCAATAATTAGGTTTACCCTAAACCTGTTTAATCTATGTTGGTTGAATATTAATGCACAAACAAATCTATTATTGGCGATCACTTGAATCATAATCAAATTAACCCTAAACAAGATTATTAATTATCTTATTAAGCGTGATTACAAGTACAAATTCCCTTTAAACATGCATAAAAGGTGTGATCAAGCAATAACAATAAATATAATCAAGCAACATAATAATCATCATAATAATAATGATTAAAAAATTATAATCATAAATCATATTAAAGCATAATAATAGCAAGATCCTAGGCATGATACTAACAATATTAATAACAAACCCTAGCATGTCATCAAAGATCAAATCTTTAACCCTAACATAATACTAACATGAATATTAGGAAAGGAAAAACTTATTCTTACCCTAAATATCATACTAAGAAAAGAATCGTAACATGATACTAGGAATCAAAATAGGAACCTAAATATGATTTCTATATCATAATATCAATAAAAACAATTACAACACTTACTTGGATGCCTCGTACCTCTTTCTAATAACAAAATACACACATTAGTAACTTCAAGGAAAATAATAAAACAAACAATTAAATTAAATAATTGAAATAGAGATTTGGGACCAAACCCTCAAAAATATCAAACCTTTCACGTCTAGGGCGAAGGCAGCTTCGAACTTGGCTAGGTATGTCTAGATCTTGTGAATGCGGAATTTTGTTTGTGAAAATTTGGTTTAGAAAGAGAGAGAGAATCAATATTTTTTTGATGAAAGTTGGTGATTTTAAAAAGGGGTGATATGACCTCTATTTATAGGAA
The DNA here is from genome assembly GCF_001683475.1 of Chenopodium quinoa. Lineage (NCBI taxonomy): Eukaryota > Viridiplantae > Streptophyta > Magnoliopsida > Caryophyllales > Amaranthaceae > Chenopodium > Chenopodium quinoa. The sequence continues at coordinate 1,279,283 of NW_018744633.1, read as the reverse complement.
AAAATAGAGTCGAAAAAATAAAGAAAAGAATCCGAATTCGAATTGAAATAAAACTCGACGGACAGTAGTTTTTGCGAATTTTGTTTTTATCATATCTTTTGATCCAAAAGTCCAAATAAGACATATAATATGTCGTTGGAAATATATTGAAGTCTACTTTCCAACCCAATTAGAATCAAATTAAAATATTTTGTAGATAAAAAGTTATGATTGAAATTGTAGGACGGTGTCAGTTTTGGATAAAGTTTTAATTTGTATTCCATTCATATCTTTTTCGTTATAGCTCGGATTTAATATTATAATATAACATTGGAAAGATAATTTCAAGATATATCCAAACATATAAGATTTGGATAAAGATTATGAGGCACGAAATTAATATCAGACTGTCTTTGAATATCTTTAAATTCGAATAGAATTAGGATTTAAGAAAAAGGAAAGTTTTTATAAAAGGAAAGTTTTTATTTAACTCAAATTTTTTAATCTTATCTTTTCAAAAAGGATAATTAAGATCTTTTAGAAATTTATAGAAGCTTCTAATTAATCCTAATTAGTTTAGGAATAGGATTAGACCTTTGGACCCTCCACATGATCATTGGGCCGTAGGTAAAATCCGGTTTGGGCCCAGTTAGTATTTTGGCCATAACTTCCTCATTATTCATCGGAATTGAGCTTATAATATGTCGTTGGAAATGTCTTTTCAAAACACATCCAACTACACCATTATTGGACCCATATCATGGACCAAAATAAACTGGAATGCACGTTTTTATAAATAGGGTAAGAAAAGAAATATTTTCAAAAACAGAAAGAAGGGATATTTTAATAAAAAAACATCCACATCACTAAAATTTTCACACTTTCGCTTTGTTCGATAATCAAATGACGTGAAAGGTATTCATCACTGGGTTTGGTTTTGGGGAGACACAATTGGGTGTCTGCAATTGGCTACCACTAAAATGTATTAGGAAAAATACACTTTAATAATCCCAACTATGGGCGATTTACCTACAATAATCCCAACTAACGTTTATTTTATAATAATCCCTACTACGCCCTGAGTTTTCCTCCAGCAATCCCAACCGGTAAACACAAAGTGAACAACATGTTATAACAAGTACCATGACACGTGTTAACACGTTATTGGTCAATTTTTTTTTAAAAAAAATAATAACCATAACCCCCCCCCCAAATGTCAGCCATTCTCTCCCCCACCCCAAACCTCGCTGGAACCCTAACCACAACCCTTGATCTCGCTGGAAATCGACCGACCAACCACCGAAAATAGCCGGCCGGCCTCTACCCCCTACCCCCACCCCTGAAACCGCCCAACCAGCCCTCCCCAACCTCCAAAACGAGAGCCCAACATCGAATTCGACCACCTTAAAGGTCGTCACATGCGTGGATTGGGTCTGGAGGTTGAAGATGATGTCGACGGTGAGAATTCGGTTGGTGTTCGTGGATGTTCGTGGGTGTTCTTCAGCGTGGGTGTTCGTGGAATCGTGGGTGTTCGTCAGCGGAGGAGAGAGAAAGAGGCACGAGAAGGAGAGAGAAGGGAGTTTGTGGGTGTTCTTCAGGTAGGGCTGCGCTGCTGCGGTTGGTCGGAGGGGGTAGGCGATGGTGGAGGCGGCGGAGCCGTGGTGTTGGGTGAAGAAAAAGGGTTTGAGCCGCCATGGCCCGAGGTTTCATGGTGAATGTAAGGTGGCTGAAGGGAGAGGGGGTGACTCAGATGACTTTTGTTTTTTTTTTAATAATTTTTTTTATATTAAGCCAATTATGTTATGACATGTGGCGTTTTTTTATTTTTTTTTTTTAAAAAAAGTTTACCCTTTTAGCAAGTAACCGATTTTTGGGACTGCTGGAGGAAAACTCACCTAATAGTTAGGATTATTGGAAAATAAACGTTAGTTGGGATTATTGTAGGTAAATCATCCATAGTTGGGATTATTAAAGTGTATTTTTCCAATGTATTACTCTACCTGACGCGCTGAAAAAAATTAAATCCTACGTGACTCTCTAAAAACTTGGGAAAAAAACTCCCCTTTATATATATATATAGACTCCCTCCGTCCCAAAAAGAACGACCCATTTGGGTTGATTACGCGGGTATTAAGGAAGTTAAGTAAAAAGAAATAAAAGTATATTGGAAAGATAAATTTGCATGGGGTTTGTAAAAAAATAGAGAGAGAAAGTAATAAAATAACATTGGAAAATAAAATTTTTATATGGGGAACCTAATTTTGCACAAATATTGTTGCAAATTGTTGGTGTTTTAATGCAAATGGGTCATTCTTTTTGGGACAAAGTTTTGGCCAAATGGGTCGTTCTTTTTGGGACGGAGGGAGTATTAGATTTTTCTCTTTCCATAGTTCTCACTTTTTTTTTTAATTATTTCTCTCCCTCACATTCATTACTTTTCAATAAATTATTACTCCGTAACTCCACTATTTTTTTTATAATTTTTTAATACTCAAATTATCCTACTTATCTCTTATTTTATTTAAATCAATTAAATTGACTAAAAATGTATGTCAATCAAAGTGTAACAATTATTCCGTATTAAAATACGGAGAAAATAGTACTCCCTCCGTCCCCGAAGGATAATCACTTTTGCCATATTTAGTGACTCAAAATGTTAGTCACATTCGCTTTTTTTCAAATACTATTAATATTATTTTTTTTTATCAAAATTCTATAATATTTGCAAAAATATTTGTGCAAATTTAACCCATGTACTTTAATTATTTTCTCTATCTACTTTTTTGCATACTCATTGTAAATTTACCTTTTCAATGTACTTTCTATAATTCTCCTTATTTTTCGTGATTTTTCTTCAAAAGTGAGTATTAATCGAGGACGGAAGTAGTAAAAAAAAAACAAATACTTGTACGCTCTAAGGGTGGTTTAAAATGTTGACATTGGAAAGTAGCAAAAGGAAAGAGGGTTTGCGGACGTGAAAGAGTAGTTAGAAATGACATAATTTTTGAAAAATAAGCTTTGGGAAACGACAATTTTAACTCCGCGCCCCTTCTACTGTCTCCCCCTACTCACTTCTTTTACTACTTCTCTACAAAGTTCAGTCCTTATCTCACTTATTCTCTCTCATCTTCACTCTTTCTCACTTTTTCTCTGCATTTTTAAGAACTCCTGCATTTTTCTTCAGGTAACTAATTTTATTTTATTTTAGCATTACATTTATTCTTATTTATTATTTTTCTATTTTTTTTGCTTTTGTTTTTCCTGCTTTTGAGCTTAAAAACAGAGGAAAAAAAACAGGATTTTTAGCTTTTTAAGTGAAGTAGATTAAATGGGTGTTCAAGATTTTTCTGCTTTTTTAATGGGTTTTGTTTATTTAATGATTTTTTGTTTTTGCTTTCTAAAAAATAATGTATTTTTGGAATAGTTTAGGGTTTGTATAAAGTGTAATGATGATACCCTTTCAACCGTTAAAGGTTAATTTTTTTTCTTCATGTAACTGTTTAAGTAAAAAGTTATTAATCAGGGTCATAATGTGGGTTATTATGTTGGATGTTTACTACTTTAGATGGTTAGAGGCTTAGAGCATTAAGTACATGTGTCTTGTGTCAGATCGAATCCCGTCTACGTCTTTGTGGTTAATCTCAACTTACTTGATATTTGAAGTGATTTATGTGTTGTAAGTTTATCTCTAAAATCTGCTAAGAAAAGGAACTAAACTACAATAAAAATCTGAACAAAGTTGAACTTCCTTTTTGTTCATAAATGATTTGTTTTTTTCCTGATATTCAAACAAAATAGAATTTCATATAATATTTTAATATATGTAGAGCTGTAGGCCATGAATGAAAATAAAAAATCTGATGTTACAGTATGGTTACATTGACATGTGCCATTGTGCCTTAATTCTCGGCCATAATTCTACCAAATATTGAGCTTTATTCCAAATTTACCCTTTTGGTGGGTCCTTTGTTGGCCAATTCATCAAGGGTATTTTTAGAAAATATACCTGAGCAGTTACTGTCACTCTTGCACATTACTATACCTACTCCCTCGTGCTTACAATAATGGTTGCTTTTATAGAACCGTTGGAAAACATTCAATATTTTTGAAAAAAGCAAAAAAATAAAATAAAATAAAAAAATTACTAATCACATTATAATGAATTTATGATAATATTATCAGTTACTCAATTGCTATGTTTCTTGGTGAGTTCATATTAAATTCCATCATTCATTTGCATATGCATTGGGTTCTTTTTTTTTTGTTTTTTTTTTGTTGGGTTATTATTGATTGATATATGTGTTTTGTGATTTCTGTGCTTCTGTTTGTGGCAGAATTTGTGGGTCCAAAACAGTATTAATTGTGTGAAGATCTAACACTACTACCTCCATTTGCCAATTTACACCTTGTGTTGTGTTTAAGGGGGGAAGTTGAGATTCATTATGCAGACTGCCAAGGCAAGGTATGGTATCATAATCCTTTTGAGTGTTTTCTTGTGCTAAACTCATCGTGTTCGTGTTTCGGGTTTTCGAGTTTAAGTTCGTTGTATATATTACTGAATGTGAAGGTAGTTTAGAGGTTAGAAATGTATATAATGTGAAGGTATGGTATCATAATCCCTTGAGTGTTTTCTTGTGCTCATAACTTATCGGAGATTTGGATTTCGAGTTTTAGTTCGTTGTATGTATAGCTGCTGAATATGAAGTTGGTTTAGTGGTTAGATATATATAAAATGGTTTACTGGTTGCGCATTGAAACAAGTTTGTAAAGTATTTTGATCTTTGGTTGCGAGTTTCAATTTTTTGAGTGCTAATTCGTTGTGTGTATGACTGAATGTGAAAGTGATTTTAGAGGTTAGAAATGTATAAAATGGTTTACTGACTGCGCATCGAAACAAGTTGTTTGTAAATTGTTTTGATCTTTGGTCGCGAGTGAATATCTTTGGTTGTAATCCAATTTTGCTCGTGTTGAAATTTGAATAGCTATCTTGTTCTCATTTTTGAAATATCTTGCTGATACGTTGTTTTCTTTGTTATGCTATATGATAACTTTTGCCAATTGCTTATTTCTGCTTTATGGTTGTATCTGCTTTTGGTTTTGATTAGAGTAAGACAGGGACGGAAACATTTAGTTAAGGTTACTAATAACCATGAAGGTTGATTGGTAGTGGAACAACTCGGGCTTAACTATATATCCTGTGGCAATCCGAAAAGAAGGGATTCTGCCTGTATAATTGTTTTCATAGAGTTTCACAAGGGCTGGATGTTTCATTTCATAAAGTTTAACAAATCAATTAGCTTATTGATATCTTTGAATCAGAGTGAGATGGCTACAAGTCTAGTCCAGGGGACAAATTAATAGCAAATGGTCTGAGATGCTGGTTTAATGTGCTATGTTTATCCTTCAGATTAGTATTTTTTATTACTAACTCCACTATTTTTGAGATTAAGCTGATAAAACACTTTGCACCTTAGTGTCATTTTCACCCTTGATCTAGCGTCCAAATAATTTTACTTCCACTCTCTAATAGTCTAATCCCTATTTGTGTATTTTTGGTATTCATTTTAGAGTTGTTTAGCTAATTTTCTGTGTTTGTCGTTGTCAAAATTTCAGTTTTTCTGTTCCTAATAGAAACTCATAGCCAAGATTGGGATATTTGTTTTCTCCTATTTGTTTTATATGTGGCTACTAATGTTGAGTCAATCTTGCACTTTTACATCTTTATTACCAGATCACAATGGTTTTTTTTAATGCGTCTATTATGTACAGTACATGTTTACTTACTATCAATCTTTCTTCTCCTCTCTCCTTCGAAACAGAGGAAGCCCCAAGGAGTCTCCTCAAAAAGTCTCTGCACGACCGGCCAGACAGCTAAAAATAAATCCTGTTGAACCGACCTCCTCATCTCCGTCAAGTAATGCAACTGCAAAGACTCCAAATAGGAGCCCAAAAGTAATTGAGCGTAGATCACCAAGGAGCCCAATTTCTGAGGTACTCTAACTAATTATTCCTCCACTTTAGGTAAACAAATCACAGTTCTTTTTAATTATTCATTTATCTATCTTTATGCATATACAAAATATTACATGAAAATTAATTTAGAAGGTTTTTTTTTTTTTTTTTTTTTTTTTTTTTTTTTTTTTTTCATTTTTGTAATGGCTCTCCATGCTGCTTCTTTATCATGGTGCAACTTCTTTTTATTTCCTGGTTTTTTTCTGTTCAAATGCTACCTTCCACCCCACTCCCAACAACTAACATGGACACACAAGTTGAGTTTTAGCAATTTTTGAATTATTCGTTAACTTTTTTATGTTGCATTCGACGTGTAGAAGAAACGCCCTAGCAAATTGTCAGAATTAGAGTCCCAAATTTCCAAACTCCATGATGATCTGAAAAAGGTAAAAGACCAACTGGTTGCTTCTGAATCGGTGAAAAAGGAGGCTCAGGAAGATGCAGAGGAATCAAAAAGGCAGCTAGCTGATGTCTCTTCGAAACTGGAAGAAAATCAGAAGCAACTTTGTCAACTTCTTGCTTCTAAGGAAGAAAATATTGTAGATCTGCAGAACATTTCAGAGGATAAGGAGCATGAATGGAAATCTCAGATTGAGTCTGTTCGTCAGCAGCACTCTGCGGATTCAGCTGCATTAGCCTCAGCCTTGGAGGAGATTGAGAGGCTCAAGCTGCATCTTGAGAAGGTCACTGAATCTGGTGATGTACAGGTTGAACAAAGTGAAACAGCTGCTGAGCTCCAAAGCTTGAAAGATAACTTGACTGAAACTGTCTCGGTCCTTGAAATCATGAAACAAGAGCTGAAAGACTCTCGAGTATCTGAAGCTGAAGCACAGGATCTAGTCAGGGAAACCTTACTGCAACTAGAAGCAGCTAAGGAGACTGTCAATGCCCTCAGATCAGATGTCAACAGATCCACGGAGGCTTACAATGCATTTGTTTCTGAATTAGAACAGTCAAAGGCTCGCGTATTCTTTCTTGAAGGTGTTGTCAAAGGTCTTAATGCAGATCTCATGAATCTCAGCAGTGTAAATTCTCTTGAATCCGTTGGTGATCAGATATTGCCAGAGGATGTCAGTCAGCTTCAAATAGAACTGCAGGCCGCAAAGTCCGATGTGAGGCAGCTTAAATCTGCATTAGAAGCTGCTGAGATAAGATACAATGATGAGCGTTCTCACAGCAGCACGCAGATTGGAAATGCTTCTGATCTCTTAGAGCAGATGAAGATGCAATCTAGGCTAAGAGAGGCTGAGCTGGAAGTGGAGCTGAAAAATGCTAGTGCAAGTATCGAAGAGCTGAAGGCAAACCTAATGGACAAGGAAACTGAATTGCAAGGCATATCAGATGAGAATGATAGCTTGAATCTAAAACTTGAGAAATCTTTGGCATGCCAAAGAGAACAGGAAGTGGAGAATGAGCTGAAAAGACTGAGGGAAGACGTAGCCGATTTAAGGTCAAATTTGATGGATAAGGAGACAGAACTACAGAGCATTTCAGAGGAGAACGAAATACTGAAGTTAGAGATCAGTAAACATGAAATGGACAAGAGTGTTGAAAATGACCAAGTTGCGGCTGAGGTGGATGCCTCCCGAGCTGCTGAACAAGATGCTGTGACAAAGCTTGGGTACATGATGGAAGAAGTAGATAAGAGTAACAGGAAAGCAGCAAGGGTTGTTGAGCAACTAGAGGCAGCTCAGGCCACAAATTCAGAGATGGAGGCAGAGCTAAGAAGACTTAAAGTGCAGTCTGATCAGTGGAGAAAGGCAGCAGAAGCGGCTGCTTCTATGCTGTCTCCTGGGAGCAATGGGAAATATGTGGAGAGAACCGGATCATTGCCTTTAGATAACAAGTATAGTCCTATCAGGGGAAGACATAGCTCACCATACATGGATGACTATGATGACGATTCCTTCAAGAAGAAAAATGGCAACGTCCTGAAAAAGATCGGAGTTTTGTGGAAGAAGCCACAGAAATGACGTGCTGATACAGGCAAGTTTCTTTTTCTTTGATTTTTCGACTTAATATGGTTTGTTTCTTTCGCTTGATATCCATAAAGTTGATTATGTTTCGATGTTCTGCAGCAGTTATGAAGGCGCTTCTTGTTGGAGCAGCCTGATGAGTCTGCAAATCTTGTACTTGGTGATCGAAGAGATTTTTGCAGCATTCTGTTATCAGTATATTGGTGCCTGATGAAAAAACTAGTAATGCCATCCAAGAATCCTTTTGTCGATGTATATGTATTAGGACTAGTTGGAAGAAGCAGGTTTTTCTTTTTTCGTTTATTATGCAATCAATCAACTGTATTTTTGGTAAACCGAATTTGTATATCTGGTTTACCAATGATCGACTCCGCTAGCTATTATGACTAATGTGCATGTTAGACCAGTTTTTGGAGAATTGGAGATTCAATTGCATATGCGCAGTTCCTGGAAAGAAATTTTACAACGCCTTTATTTTAAGCTTGCTTTTATAATTTTAATCTAAAAAAAAAAAATTAAAATTTACATTTGATATTTGATATTTGATATTTGATATTTGAAGAGACTAATTTAATTAAAAATCTTCTAGTTTGGTTACAAATTCTTTCAAATAATAATATTTCTTTAATTATATTTTCTAGATCTCAACCTAATGAAATTCGTAAAATATAGCTCTCAAACAATTTCTCTCTAAAATAATTTGAATAAGCTTAATTTATTGTTTTTTTTAGTTTGCAAAAAAGTAACTTTGTATTCGGATTTGTTTGGTAAATATAATATTCAAGTTTATTTAGTAAATTTATGAATTTATCAATGCTGGAGTAGTGGAGGGTTAGAATTACAACACACGTTCAAGCTACAAGTAATCACTATTGGATTAAAGAGGGTAAAACCATGCTTTTTGGTAGTCGACTAGTATACTCTACTAAGAGAGATTGTGGCCTACAACAGTTGCCCACAAGTGGGTTGTGGAGTAGACTTTTTATATCTATCTATTTTATAAGAAAAATCAGCCTACTCCACAAGTAGGTTGTGTCTAACAACGATTGTTTACAAGTGGGTTGTGGAGTATACTTTTTCATAACTACATACATTCGGCTTTTGGCATTCTTCCTACATCTCTTGGATTCTCTTGTAACCTCCCATTAAAGTGGATGTTTACGGTGATTTAATCACCCTTTGATGTCTAGATTCATTCTCTTAAAACTCCATCTTTGCTTATAAATTTGGCATGGTTATTTTTCTTCTTGCATGTAGATGATACACAAAATTAGCTAAACACATTTGTTTTTTGGGAATAAGTTTACTTTGACTCCACCTCTTACTCTAAAATGCCTTAGAGTGAAAGTGGTGTGTAACCTTAGGGAACGTACCGGTGATACAATGTGCACCCTAATTGCGTCGGAATCCGTTTTCAAAGTCAATGACGAATCACGCACACTATCTTCCTTCTGATCAAACAATTACATTACTCATTCTAGTATTTATAGCCTTTAAAACACTTATTTTTACAACAATTACTTCAAGTCTATAAAGGAAATATGCAGTTCAAAAACAATACTTGTGTTTTTCCAATCTGCATTATCTCTTGGTACTCCGTGAATTAAAATTTTCATCTCATATAGTCAGAAACTTGACAATATATTTTCTGAAATTGTGTTGCCTTGAGTAACAAGAAGTTAAGATTCTCTTGCCGATAAATATTAGATATTCACCACCAACAATACTAATGACCCAGTAACAGAATAGATTATGTAGTAAACAAATCATTTGAGCTATAATGAACTGTAACAGAATAGATTATGTAGTAAAAAAATCATTTGAGCTATAATGAACTAAGGTTTATACATTAACGACACAATGTGAAGAAAAATATAAAATTGGTCAAGAACTTGAAGACTACATAAAATGGTTTAAAATCACATTCACTATACTTGCATACTTTTCTTGGACTCTAGGAAGATAAATCAATCTACCAAATATGCCAGACCTGAAAGAGCCAACCCCAAGAGTATGACAAGTTATGGAAACATTGTACTTGAAACTACTTCCCTCGTACAACATCTCAGATTTACAAAACTCCGAGTTTCCCTAAACTTTCCACATCGCGATGCCAACCCCATGTTTCCGTTACTTCCAGAGGACATATTGTTAAATGGCAAGTATGTATTCTTCAGCAACCTCAGTTAAAAATATTTTGCAGGAGTCTCTAATAGGGGGTCTTGTTTACTATATCTCAAGCTTTTAATCCACAAGCAGAAAACAATCCCACTTCAATTTTCAGAAGCCAAACTTTCAGCAGGGTTATTTAGCACTGATGGCACAGCCATCTTCAATGCTTCACAAACTTTGATTATATCAGATTCACCATGACCAGCAGAAACAAATAGTTTTATACCAACAGGTATAGGACATTTATCAAGTGTTGACTGCTTGGAAGTTACAACGAATATGTTGTGCTTCTCCAAAAGCTGCATGAAGTATAATTAGCTCAGAATTCTCAAATCTATGCATAAAATAAAATGTTCGGTGGCATGTATACCTCATCAACGATATCTTCAAGCAACTGGATGTCCTTTTCTGAAGAGCCTGTGGATTTTGATAGTTTTAGAAAAACAATGGGAGAAATAGGGTCACTTGCAACTACTCTTTTTGTATTACCACGTCCCAAAAAGGGACGGGAACTTTTTTTTGTTTTCCAAATACCTATTGATGTTGATGAACGGGCGGCCTTATCTGTTAACTCTGCCTATCTATATTTAAACAATGGAATTTTCTCCCAGAGCTGCGGAACTAACGACTCTATTAGAAAGTAGAATTGCCAACTTTTACACGAATTTTTTTATTTTTTATTGGGCTTTTAGGAGGCTCCCCATGAGCCTCCAAGTTTTTACAACCTTCACAATTCGAAAAACCTGAAACATAAAGAACTATCATATTAGCACAGCCAAGTAGCCCATGAAGCCTAGATGGCTAGAAGAATTACAAAGATGGAAGACCGAGAAGATAAGTGTTTGGCTATCCTAGTAAATAAATTTTCAACATCGTATCCAAATCCAAACACAACTTCAAATTCTGCCTTATGATTCCAAATTCATATCTAGACTTCCCAAACTGCAGAATATAGGCTAATTTAGAACAGATTTTGCAACTAAGTCAGCCCCATTAGTAAGAAGCTTTAGTAATAAAATCATCCAAAGCACAGAATCGTGTCACAAAGACATCAAAATATCAATGAACAACAAAATTGAAACACTAAAATCTAACCAAAAGGACCAAGTAAAATATTTTCTAATTATAATTTCAATACTAGAAAGATATTAGATTATATATAGATCAGTTCATCTAATAATCTCCTATTATCTTGTTCTTGGCCTAAATAGTCCAAAATACTTCATATCATGCAGTGCCTTTACTTCATTAAAAAAGAAATAAGTTATTGCCTTGTTTAGACACTAATCCAAATAGAAATGCTAAAATTCCAAACCTGAAGACGCTTCAAGAATTGAGTCAAATAGCTTGGACCCTAATCCAACATAAATACATATATAGTGCAGGTTGGTGCTATCCAAACGGAGTAAACATGGCACAAACAAAATAACCCACGGAACTAAGAAGATTGTCAACGCGCTTCTACGAGACTAGGGTATACTTCCTCTTTTTTTTTTTTTTTTTACTCACAACCTTTGTTAAAATATATAAAAATAGTTTTAACTAGTATGTACCCCGGGCGATGCCCCAGGTTCACTTTATAGTTAAAATACTTCGTACCATATAAGCATTCAACAACAAATAACAAATAAGAATTCATATTCATAATGTCGGGGTTTATTTATTTAGAGTTATATTTTATTTTATAGGTGAGAAACATGAGAAGTTTTATTGAAAATAAAACTCTAAGCTAAAAAATTTTATCCTAATATATATTTACTCATTATTTTATTAAATTTTAATCCTAAATTTTTTAAAAGTCATAGTTTATTATATACGTGAGAAGCATGAGAAGTTTATTGAAAATAAAACTCTAAGCTAACAATTTTATCCTAAAATATATTTATTTATTATTTTATTAATTTTTATCTTAATTTTTTTATTATTTAATCATTGTCTACGTGGAGCGACACTTGGCAAAAAATTGGTACGCCAAGTGTCGCTGTTTAACTTTATATATTAGTTATATGACATGTTCAATTGCTTATATCTTTAATACAGTACATATGTAAAAATTAAAAAAAATAAAAATAAAAAAAAGCTTTTAAAACAAATCTAATAAGATTCCACATGAGTATATATTTTATCAAGTATAAATTACAAAATGCAATTATAGTTGAGTATGCGAATAATAAACACTATTGCAATGTTGTGAGTAAATAAAAAAAGAGGAAGTACTATTTAGTATGCATAATGCATACTACTACCCAAAAAAAAAGTCAATAGATATGTATCATGAATCCTAAGATGTAGTATGGTGAACATTGATAGATACTGACCAAATCACAATGTCAACAATATCTACAGGACCAATTCACATCGGTAAAAGCAGAGCTCATGCACTAACTTTTGCAAGTTTGCAACAGAAAATTCAGAAACATACCAGTCCTTAATTTTGCAACATTTTCCTTCAACTTGCTGATCAGATTAGGATTTTCTTCGAAGACATCGTCCACATCGATAGCAGAGACTGGTACTAGCTAGGTATGGAGGCAAAGAAGCAGAAAAAACATAACCAGAGCTGCTTAGGCGCTGCAAGTAAACACCAAATCCAACAAATCGCTTGTCATCAACCAAATCGCATGTTAGCCTTTTGTAATGTAATTTGGAAAAGAGACTAGGACAATGGATCAGCAACAACAAAATGTGGGATAAATTAGGTGGGGGCATATAAATAACAAGATTGTATCTGATTTGTTTTTCTTACTAAGTATTTACCTAAAGATATGTGAGTCTCAGAATAAATTCATTATGAGGATATGGATATAGAATACAAATCTTGTAAACAACACAAGCTCAGGTTTAATTCAGAATTTTAATACTGGACTTTTTAGCTAAACATTAGTGTTCTTTACAAAATTTGTATTCTATATCCTCCTTGTTGAGCTATATAAAAAAAATTATTGAGTGTTGTCAAGCCATATTAATCACACTTGACAAATGCACAAGTATGCAATAAAGTACAGCTGCACGATACACAGATAGGCCATCCACACAATAGATTATAATGTATCTATAATACCTGGTGATCAATGACACTTGCATTTCCAGTACAGAATCCTCCTTCTGCAGCTAATGCATGACCCATTGCAGCTGTTATGATATCGACTTTCTCAACCTGCAAACCATGACACAATGGGTATTATGGAGATATGAGAAACGATTATAACCTCAATAACGTTGAACATACAGGAACATTGAAGTGCTCTGTGAGGCCTTTTCCAGAACTTCCTTGCACACCAAAAGAGTTGCTCTCATCCATCATAAGGCGGAAACAGTATTCCTCCTTCAATTTAACAATCTCATCTAGAGGAGCAACTTGACCAGAGTTCTGTAAGGTACAAATAAGGTAATATCAACTTTTTGCTTCATACTATGTTTGTTAAATCAAAGATTTCAAAAAAAAAAAAAAAAACAGAAAAAAGAGAGATACCACAAACCCACAATAATAAATTACATCAGTAAGATCAGTTTCCTACTATCCGTAATGGTACCTTTGTGGAGAACCTTTTAGAGTTAAAGAGCAAGCTAAATATTTATGATATATATACCATCTCCAGTAAAAAGATTTAGGGAAATTCTCTTTGGTAGACCTCTAATAATAAACATTCTCAGTGGTCAAATGCAAAAAAAGATATTATCCTTGGTTAACCATGTTTTAAAAAGTTTTATCAATGGTAACATTAAGCAAGGTAATTAGGCATTTTAAGCGTAACTATGGTTAACTAATGATGTAATGACTAATTTGACCCTATGGTTAACCCCTTCTTAGATTTTTTTAAAGGAAAAAAAAAAAAAAACCCCAAACCCCTCACCTAGCCACCAGCACCACTGCCGGCGGCTAACCCCTAGCCGGCTTGCCTTCCCACCTCCGGTCGGCGACGCCTGTCCTCTACCACCTCCGGCCGGCGACGCCCCTCCTCGGCCCCGTTCCTCCTCCCTTTCCCATTTCCCCCATCGATCACCACCTGCCCTACCTCCTCTCTTTCCCAGTTCCCCCACCACCGTTCGTCGGGCCCTTATCGCACCCAAAACCACCACAAAAACCAACAGCCCTCCTCGACGAACCCCTCCCCGACAAAACCACCACAAACCCTTGAAATCTACCCAAAACCACCAGAAAACCGAAACCCATTTCCTGGGTTTGGTTTCGAAACCCTAAATGGGTATGGGTATTTTCTGGTGTTTTGGGGTTTTTTAGGGTTTTTGGCCGGCGAACAAGAGAGGGGGGGGGGTCGTCGGGGAAGGGCGTCGGTTTTGTGGTGGTTAGAATGATCGGCGGTGGGCATTGGGTGGGGAAAATAGGAAGGGTCGAAAGGGGGGGAGAGAGAGGAGGTGGGGGCGAGGGAGGCGGGGCGTCACTAGGGGAGGCCGGCGCACCAGCGAAGGTAGAGCTGGGCGCCGGTGCCGGCGTCGGTTTTGGTGTAGGAGGGGGAGGGGGAGAGGGAATGGTGGCGAATGGTGGGGAAGGAGGTGGCAGGGTGGTGGTTTTTATTTTTTATTTTTTATTTTTTTTAATTAATTTTAAAATGGGGGTATTTTAGGCATCACAACTTTTTTTTACTTAGAATGGTTAACCATGGTTAAGAAATTCCTAATTACCTTGCTTAATGTTACCATTGATAAAACTTTTTAAAACATGGTTCACCAAGGATTATAACTTTTTTTGCATTTGGCCACTGAGAATGTTTAATATTAGAGGTCTACCAAAGAGAATTTCCCAAAGATTTAAAACTTAAAACAAAAAAAATTAAAAAAAAAAGAAAAAAGAATCAAATCTAAATAATATTGAGGAAAAGAACATAATGTTCCTGCTGGTATTTTGTTTGTAACAAAGAATCTCCAAAACCTGATTGACTGTGCCTATTCCCCCCTGCCCCTTCAGTCTTAGTGGTTCTAGTCTCAGAACACAAAAGTTTCTAGCATGTGATCACTTAAATCTGGCAGACAAGATTGAATTCAAAACAATCAAACCCTAAATCTTAGAATACAGAAAGCATCAAGCTTTGCAAGTCAATAACGCCATTCTCAAGGTCAAGCATCTATGTCTTTAGGTGTTTTACACTCCTGTCCTAAATTAGTTTTCTTACTTACCTTTATAATCCGTCATAAATTCTTCGCTCAAATCTAAAAATGAAAATGGCCCACTAGTTCATTTAATCCTTCCGTTCTTTTTGTTCTACCAGCTGTACACTTCTGTCCATTTTTGTATGTTCTACACTTTATTCTATTTAAAGCATATCCCTTACCATCTTACCCCACAATAATTACAGCTTCTAAGAGGTGGGCAAGACATTAGAGGCACAATTCCAGGGATTCACATTTTGCAGCTGAAAGACCAATAAAAATACATACCTGATAAACTGCTTTGATTACAATGTATCGTCGAGT
The DNA here is from genome assembly GCF_001683475.1 of Chenopodium quinoa. Taxonomy (NCBI): domain Eukaryota; kingdom Viridiplantae; phylum Streptophyta; class Magnoliopsida; order Caryophyllales; family Amaranthaceae; genus Chenopodium; species Chenopodium quinoa. Next base: position 1,263,714 of record NW_018744633.1, on the reverse strand, counting down.
TTTCTTGCGCTTGTTTTCAGTAGTTATTGTCTCTAATGTTCTTTTCAGGGATTCCATATTGTTGTGCTTGAAATGCACAATTTTGCTTCTTGACAAATGGAGTCCGATTTGAATACCCCAATGAACACCTTCATCCCTGGAAGAGCAACCATCAGATAGAATGAAAACAGAAAGGCCTATCCACCAGACATAGGGAGGGGGAACACACATAATGATAATTCATTTAATCGACGCTAGGACAAGGGAAAAAAAAAAGATCATTCTAATAATATTTCAAAATGTTCGAGCTAACAATATGAATAATTAGGCAGCATAGTCAGATTGCGAGTGAAACTTGTAATCTTCATAAAAATCTGGTCATTGTCAAAATTATATTTGCAGTGGCTATTTCATTACTTTTTCAGAAGGGAGAGCTATTATTTAACTAAAAACAGGGTGGACTGTGTTCACATAACTAATTTTTAAAAAGACTACAGGCCTTAGGTATGCATTTAGTTATTCTAGAGTAACAGCCAAACAGGGCAGGATTCTTATACTTACACAACAATGACATCGCCTTTTTTACAGAAAGCTGGGATTGTGCTAAACATGGTGGAAAGTCCATATGAGTAAAGTATTGAATCTGGCGTCCCCAAAAACTTTGCAATTCTGGATCACAGTCCAGGTGCACATCTACAATAACAGAGAGGATTAGAAATGATTACATACAATGATACAAAGAATCCAAATATGAATTTCCAACTCATATTTAGCACGGGTCAATTCAACCAAGAGCAATAAATATTTCTCACCAATAGTTCCATAGAAACCACGAGGACCACAAGAACCAACACCATATTTCTCTACCGCGGATGTACAAGAATCCTGTCAAACAAAACAAGTCAGATTCACCAATACAACAAGCAAGTAGAATATAAATAATATGCATAAGATTTTCACCACAAGTAATTTTTCATGTCCAATCATCCCAGATAATTAGCCGATGCAAAATTTACAACTTCCTTGCCATTTATATTGTGTGTGGCCCGGCAGCACTGGATCAAAATGATCATTTATCAATTAATCACTTAGGCCTCAAACATGATAAAGCTCTCAAACATCTTCATAGTGTTTGATTCAAAAGACAAACTAAACCTAAACCAACAGATCCACAAAGAACACCGTAGTAAACCAGTTGCTATGGTATACATTGAAGATTCTAAAACTTCATTTTCCATCTCAAACTTTTGCAACAGACATCATCTAATGGCTTGCCAACCAGACAATGGATACTATTATAGCAGAACCAAATCTCGAAAAAAATCATCAACTTTACCTCTGTAGTTTAGGAGGTTCATGGCGCATTGCTTTTGTCATAGCTGGAATAAGGGGCTCAGGAGTCCAGTAAACACACAATCCATCTATTTCCTGCTAACATACAAGAATCTTCATGGACTCTGAAGGTACAATGCAACATGCTCAGCACACTTAGGTTGAATAGTAGCTCATATTAACAAAGAGCACACAATTATCGAAGTATCTAACAACCACAGGTAGTAGTAGATGAGCATCAAGCTATTAAATATGAGAACAAATTTCCCTCACAAAAAACGCTTAATAGTGTGAAATGTCTAGCACATGCCATCACAAGAAACTTTAATCCCAAAACAACACTCAAGATACAGAACAATATAATGATATAGTTGTGGTCCTTGTTGGATCCAAAACATATCCTTTAATGAAATCTCTCACAAAAGTTCTCTAGCATTCATGAATAGAATTGTGAAGATAACATAATAAAAAGGGGCAGATAATGAAACCTTGCAACGTATGGTAATTATTAATAACCTACCTCCTCTGTCAATGGTTTCTTTGGAGGTGCATAACTCTTTTGAGACAGAAGATAGAGGATGACTACAAAGAGAAGACCTTCAACAAACAGATGACCTTCAAACAAAGAAACAAGAAATGTTTTAGAAATTTACAGGTGAAGTTTGCATATATTAATTTCAATACCTAGATTCAATAAAGTAACGGTACGGATATGAGAGGATACCCCCAATTTGTACTCCAAAGACAACAGCCCGAGCAAAGGGAGCTTCAAATGCCAGTGTCACCCAATCCACTGAAGTTTGCAGCATGCTTATAATAGTTGTATCCATCTCCTGTAAATAAAACCAATTTACAACCATACGCCGCTTAACTGTTTATTCCAAACAAATGCTTAAAATCATGATGCATTCAATTTAACCAATTCATCTCCAGTTCTAATGCACAATAGCTTAAATTCTCAGTTTCCTTGTTTGGAAATTCTCGGACGTCTCTACTTTTGATTGACTCTTCTCTTTCTATTCTCTCTTAAAGTATACATTCAAGTCCCATACCCAAATGCTGGATACCACTCAATAACAAATTTGACAAGCTTTGACCTAAAAGTTGCAATGAAATTCAATATTTAGGAAATAACTCCCTTTCGACTAGCCTATAAGGCTATAACCAACACACAATTCCAATCAACTAGGCATATAGTCGAGATACTTTCAAGTAATTATATCCCTAATAACACTCTTTTGCCGTGATCCCTAATAACACTCTTTTGGATGGTTTGAAACCATCAAACCAAGCAATAAACCAAATTGACAACAAAATCAACCATCCATTATCTCATTATACAAATTGCAAATGGAAATTTCAACTTATACCACCCAAAAAAACCAAAATTGTTTTTGCCACCCAAAAAAAACGCAAATTTCCTTTTACACCCAAACTTCCTAATGTTTTGTTTTAAACTTTAAACACCACATAAAAAAAGGGAAACAAAAATATTTTATTTCAACACCAAATTCTTCTTTAATGGGTTGTGTGATCTTGATTTTAGACACATTACATAATAAAAATTTGAACTTTAATTGATCTTGATTTCATTATTAAAAGATAGGTAAATAAAAATTGAATTCATCAAAACACAAGATTGGCAATGAAATTAAACCCCTTGTTATAACAAATCATACCCACAAACCCAAAACAATTCTACATACTTTGTATGCAAGCACAAATCAGCTAGTTAGATTTGTTCAACGTCGATATATCAAATCAAAGCTATTAGAAAGTTAGAAATTAAACCAGTTCAATTACACAATTTCAGCATTTATCCTAGTTCTAATTGGAAAATCAATTAATTTACCTGATTGTATGATTGATAATGAAATTGGGCAAGGAGAATGGGAACTAATATTCCAAACCAACGAGCCCAATTGTGAAATTGATATGCGATGATTGGAAAATTAGGAATATATGAACATGGGCAAATAAGGGTTTTAGTATTTGGGGAAGAAATGGAGGGAAGTGATGAATTTTGCACGTCTTATACTTTTTCATTCAATATCGTTACATCAGGTTCCTGGGGTTAGGTTAAAAACGATAATGCAACGGCTCTTAGGATATCATCATATCATTCAATATCTTTAGCTCTTCCTGGGGTTACGTTACGTTACATTACACTACGACCGTTAAAAAAAATACTGTTGCATTAGCCTTTACTTGTTGGAAATGTATTAGTGTCATTTAAGGGTAACTTTTAATTTGTAAAGAGTTTGATTTTATTTTAATGTATAATATTTAATGAATACATGTAGGGCTGTTCATAAATCGGTCCAGACCGAAAAAATGGATCGGACTGACCCCGGACCGATTTTCGGTCTTCGGGTTTAGAAATTTATTTTTTGGTCCGGTCCAAAACCCTATAAAAACCGGTCTTGAACTAGACCAATTTTTTATTAAAAATATGCATAAAACCTTAAATAATGGTTAAGAATATACTTAATAAGCTTAGAAAACTTTAAATTTATGAGCCTTTTTTACTAAACATACAAAAAATTAAGGTTAAAGTTTTTGACTTTTACCACAAAATTAAGGATTTTTGACTTTTACCACAAAAAAAATCACGAAATTGTTTTTTACTACCAAAAATTTTAAAAGTTGTATTTTACCACCAAAAATATTTCTAAAAATTGTTTTTACTACCTACCGCCAAGAAAACCGTTAAATTTAATGGTTAAAAAAAACTCTTCGATTTTCGTGTGCAAAACATGTTGTTCATAGATTTAGGGGCATTTTGGTCCTACAAGTCTAATTTGAAGTCAGAATTGACAAAAAAAAAAGATTGGAAATGCCTCTTTTTGCGTGTTTCACGCAAACCGAGGTATTTTTAATCACACAAAAAGAAGCATTTTCGATCATTTTTTTATCGATTCCGATCTCAAATTGGTTTCGAAGGGGAAAAATGCCCCCCAAAACCCCTAAATATGATGTGTTTGGCACAGAAATAGAAGAATTTAAAATATTCTGTTAGGTTTTTTTACGACAGGTGGTAAAAAACAATTTTTATTTTTTTTGGTGGTAAAATCTAACTTTTAAAATTTTTGGTAATAAAAAACAATTTCGTGTTTTTTTTTGTGGTAAAAGTCAAAAAATCAAAATTAATAAAAAATTAGAATTCTTTTTAAAAAAATTCTTAAATCGGTCCAAAGCGGTCCGGTCTGGGTTTTCGGGTTTGGTCCTAGCTTAATCGATCCAGTTTTCGGTTCTTAGAATTCTAATTTTCGGTTCGGTTCGGTCCGACCTTGGACTGATGAACAACCCTAAATACCAGTTAATATTTAAGGGTAAAATTTCATTAGAAGAATGACAACTTTTGTAAGTTTTTTTAGAAAATAACACCACAAAAAAATCCAAAATTTGATTATAACACAAAAAAAAACTTTTATTATAACACCACATAAAAACCCAAAAATTTAATTTCATCACCACATAAAAACCGGCGAAACCAACCCCACCACCCAATATTGCCTTCCCCTTCCCTAAAAACCGCCCCACGTCGCCGAACTCCTACCAGCAACTGTAGGGAAATATAGGTACTAAGCAGCGGAAAAACATGAATCATATTCATACAGTACCTAATCCCAAGATCTAATGCATAACACATAAAGAACATATAATCGTACCTTTGAAGCGTGATTCCACGTGCGATCGAGCAAGAACAATGGGAGATAAAGAACCCCAAGCGTGATTCCTCTACTTAGTCCACGAGCATGGATTAAACCTCCACTAATGCTAGTTAGTTGTGACTGAACACTTCAATCAACCTTCAACGGAGATTTGAGCCACGAACACACCACAACACCACCCACGCACCACCACACGCGCCACCCAAGGAGGAGGGCCATACGGACAGGGAGGAGAGAGAGAGGGCCGAGTAGAGAGAGAGAGAGAGAGTTAGGGTTTTTGGGAAACCTGGTTGCTTGTGTGACAATTCACTGTATGTCAGTTGTTGTCATGCAACCCTAGGCATGGTTTATATTTATAGATCATATCTAGAAATAAAACCATGTCAAGTCCAAAACCCATTAGACTCTTCTAACTATCCAAGCCCAATTATCAACATGGTATGTCATGTACTCGTGAGGCCCAATAATGGGCCTCTAACTTGTTTAACCCAATACTCTTATGTGTGACCTTGTAGGATCCATTCTATAAGGCTTTGGGCCATTAAGCTAGCCCAAAGATCAATTGTCATATCTAACACCAAACATTGACGACCCTATAGAATGAACTTATTATCTCCATAATAGTGATCCTTGATATATCTAGTAATTGCACTTATCGAAGTCATAACTCCTTCAATCTCCCACTTGTCTGAGACAAGTGCGTAATATTCAAATTCCTTAAGTCAATGTGTGTCGATTTGATAATATGATTGCATCTCATGTCGAGATCATATTAGTCTACAAATCTTTTCTTGAAAACTGAGTGAGAATTGCAAAACAAAGGGTTACTATGTAATCCATTTGAGCACGGCCATGCATTTTCTGAATTCTCCCTCTTCAAGGGGCCAAGACACATTCCTAATTAAATAGGTAGACTCTATCCAATCTTGTGGCAACCAAAGCTCCCACTCAACTTCTGAAATACACTAGTGGAAAAAATCTTATTTGTAACAAGCTATTCGTAACGGACATATGATTTTTCGTTACAATTAACTCATTCGTAACGGGCAAATTCAATGTCCGTTACAAAAAAGTTGTGAATTGGGCAAGGAAAAGGGTTATTCGTAACGGACAAATTAGTGCCCGTTACGAATAAGTGGTTATTCGTAACGGACAGATTGGTGCCCGTTACGAATAAGTTGTTATTTGTAACAGGCATTATTCTGCCCGTTACGATTAACTAACTAATCATAACCAACAAATATTGCCGGTTACAAATAAAAAAAGTCAACAGAATTTTGACCTTATTATTTGTAACTAACATGGGGGTGTCCGTTACGAATAAGGTTTTAAAGTAAGCCCTAAATTTTTACTTTCCCCTTTCTCACTCCCCTCTGTCAAAAAATTTCCACTTTCTCTCTCCAATATTGAAGCAGCTCCCGCGCGCAAGGTCGTCGTCCTCACCTCCCTCAACTCCATTGAAGGAGCTCCAAGCTCAGTTCAATCTTTTGCTCCTCTCATTCTCACTCTTCTCCTCCATTGAAGCGCACTTTGAGTTCTCCATTATTGAAGCGCACTCCGAGTTCTCCATTATTGAAGCGCACTCCGACATTGAAGGGCTTTTTGAGTTCTCCATTGAAGCGCTATCTGAGTTCTCCATTGAAGCGCTCATAGTTCTCCATTAAAACGTACTCTTTCTCTCTCCTCCCCCAATTTCGTAACCCTTGTTTCAGTTTGCTTAATTGCAATTACTTAATTATAGGTTTTATTTTTTTTTTCCCCAAATTAATTGATTGATTTTACTATTTTCCATTTGCTTAATTGCAATTACTTAATTATAGGTTTTATTTTTTTCCCCAAATTATGCTTCTCTGATTGGTGGGTGGTGTTTGCGTGGGTTTGGTTGGAGGTGAGGTGGTGAATTGGTTGATGATTGTTGTTGTTGCGAGTGGAAACAGGGGAAGGGCGTGGTTCAGGTGGTTGCGGTTTTGTGTGGTGGTGGTAGAACAGGAGAGAATTGCGCTTATTGGTGTTGGTGGGCTGATTGGAGTTGCGGCTGGCAGTTGGTGAATTTGGGGAAAGCAGTGGTGGACTGGTGGTTTGCGTGGTGGTGGTAGTGGCTGCTGTTAAAGGTGGCTGAAGGTGAAGGTTGGTGATTTGAGTGGCTGAAGGTGGTGGTTGGTGATTTGAGTGGCTGAAGGTGGTGGTTTGCGGCTGTTGTGGTTGAGTGTGGTGGAGATGGAAGCAGGGGAGATGTGTTTTGGTTGTGTTGGTGTGTAGGGTAAGGTGAAGTGTGGTGAAGGTTTAGGGGCAGCAGCTTGTAAGACATTTTGTTGAACTTGATTGACTCGGGTCCCGAACTTCCAATGCAAACCATTTGACTTTGAAACATAAGGTTCTGGATGGGTGGTAAGTTTCAGTCTTAGAAACCTTTAGTTGACCTTTCTTCTTTTACCCCTTCTTAACTGTGTGATAATCTGAATTCATTGGAGCAGTGGCTCGGACTTGACACACAGTCGAAGAAGCTTCTTGTTGAAACCACTCCAAATCAGGTGAATGCCCAGAGGCCCCAGATTGTTTTCTTTAATTAATAGGAGCAAAGCTTGAAATTTCTTGTGTTTCTAACGTGATGTTCTTAGAAGGAAATTCCTTTGTACTCAAATTAAGACAGAGTTATACTGTGATAGTATCCTCTTTCATTTGCATGTTGGCTGTTGGGTTTTCTAGTCTGTATGGTTGTGAATTTGTGATCGCATTTTCTTAACTAGTGATGATTTATGAGTGTGTTATCATTTCCGCTTATGTAGGTTTAAAGGAAGTTGTTCAAACAGACAAGGCTCGTGCGGCATTGGGACCATATTCTCAAGCCATTAAAGCAAACAACATGCTCTTTGTATCTGGTGTTCTGGGTCTTGTGCCTGAGGTTTGAGTTTCAAATCTGATTATTTCCAGCTAATTTTGTCAGTTTGTGCTCTTGTAATTGTTCTTGCTTACTAATGTAAACAATACCTGTTTGAATGCAGACGGGAAATTTTGTATCAGAAAATGTGGAGGAACAAACTGAGCAGGTAATGAAAATTTTTGCAAACTGACACGGTAACTTAAAGATTTGTTATAGCTCTACTATTAGGAAATCATTCTTTTGTACAAGTATGCTGGGGGTCTAAAAGTCTTGTAATTGTGAAGGACCCGTGATGACTCAATCACTGGACAGTAGATGGACGGAATGACGGATTTATGAGTGTAATTATATATTTATATACATTTAATAAAGGAAGTTTTGCCTTGACAAGCTTGTTAATGCATCTCCTTTTTCGCTGCTAACTACTCTACTTGTGCAGCATTCTTTTGGTTAGGATGGGAGACTGGGAGGTGGGGTACTGTTTGCCAAAGAAAAGTTCTTTAAACTATCTTGTGCTGATAATATATGCTTAGTAAAGGCATATCTCAATGCTCTACAACGGGTCATTTGCTTATTCCTATTAATCAATATTAGCTAAGACAAATATGATGCTCAATGAGTCAAACTGTCAAAGTGCCCATATTAAATTCGCTTCAGTGGCTGAGTAGTATCAATTTATCAAATGCTTGTCACTTGTCTGCATTGTAAACCCAAATTTTGTTTTTCTGTGCTCAATGAAATGCCTAAAACTGTAGCAAACTGCTGGTTCAAAAATACTGCTTTTGATGTGAATAAGTTGGTCGGCTTTCATTTGCCATGAAGATAAACATGTTCCTTTTACAAACTGTAGTTTGATGTATGCAAGTGAGCTATTTGCAAATTGCCAATTATTTGCCAAACATGCATTTAGATTATCATTTTGAATGAACTTTTAGGCATTCTACAATTATTGTAGACCTCTAGTGTTCTTGCTTCCAGCACAGTATCGAGGTAGGGGCAGTATATGGTTCGTGAGTTTGGCATATCTAGACTTTCAACTTTTATTTCAATTAGTTCTTTTAAAAAAAATCTCATATTTTGGGCCCTAAAGTGATAGAGGTGTTAATAATTCAAGTCATCTTACATTTCAGGTTCTCAAAAACATGGGTGAAATTTTGAAAGCTAGTGGGGCAAGCTACTCTTCTGTAGTCAAAACAACCATCATGTAAGTGCATTTTCTTCTCAAATTTCCTCCTTGAAACGCGTATTTGTATCCCTTTACTTGAAGTGCAAAGGTGTCTTAGAAGAGGTTAGTAATTTTTTTTTGCAAATTTTGAAACCTTTTTAGCTCTATACGCCCCCAAGAGTAAGATAATGGTCAATTATTATTGATTTCAATTCATAAAAACCAAAATATAAGGTAATTAAGGATGTTTAGTGTTATATTGTGTTAATTTGAACCAATACATGAAAGATAGGAAAGGTAGAAGTCCCTTAGGCAATTTTGAAGCCTTTTTGGCTCTATACGTGCCTAAAAGTGAGTAAATGGTCAATTTTCATTGATTTCAATTCATAGAAACCAAAATATAAGGGTTCGTTTGGCATTGTTGCGGTTTTCAGTTTTTTGGTTTTTTGTATTTTAATAGTGTATGATATATGTCATATAATGAATAAAAATTTAGTCAAACTTATTAAAATCATGCTAATTTTGAAAACTGACAACAGAAAAGTGAAAACACCTTTTTCTAGTTTTTGGTTTTTTTGTTTTAAACAAAACTCAAAACAAAAAATAATGCCAAACAAGCCCTAAGGTAATTAAGGATATTTAGTATTATATTGTGTTAATTTGAACAAATACTTGAAAGATGGGAAAGGTAGAAGTCCCTTAGACAATTTAGATGCGTTTTTGGCTCTATATGCTCCCAAGAGTGAGATAGTGGCCAATTTTCATTGATTTCAATTCATAAAAACCAAAATATAAGGTAATTAAGGATGTTATGTGTTTTATTGTGTTAATTTGAACAAATACTTGAAAGATGGGATAGGTAGAAGTCCCTTAGGCAATTTTAAAGCGTTTTTGGCTCTATACGCTCCCAAGAGTGAGATAATGGTCAATTTTCATTGATTTCAATTCATAGAAACCAAAATATAAGGTAATTAAGGATGTTTAGTGTTATATTGTGTTAATTCACCAATACATGAAAGATGGGAAAGGTAGAAGTCCCTTAGGCAATTTTGAAGCCTTTTTAGCTCTATACGCTCCTAAAAGTGAGTAAATGGTCAATTTTCATTGATTTCAATTCATAGAAACCAAAATATAAGGTAATTAAGGATGTTATGTGTTATATTATGTTAATTTGAACAAATACTTGAAAGATGGGAAAGGTAGAAGTCCCTTAGACAATTTTGAAGCGTTTTTGGCTCTATAAGCTCCCAAGAGTGAGATAATGGTCAATTTTCATTGATTTCAATTCATAGAAACCAAAATATAAGGTAATTAAGGATGTTAAGTATTATATTGTGTTAATTTGAACAAATACTTGAAAGATGGGAAAGGTAGAAGTCCCTTAGGCAATTTTGAAGCCTTTTTGGCTCTATACGCTCCTAGGAGTGAGGTAGTGGTCAATTTTCATTGATTTCAATTCATAGAAACCAAAAAATAAGATAATTAAGGATGTTATGTGTTACATTGTGTTAATTTGAACAAATACTTGAAAGATGGGAAAGATAGAAGTCCTTTAGCACAATTTTGAAGCCTTTTTGGCTCTATACGCTCCCAAAAGTGAGTAAATGTTAACTTTTTATTGATTTCAACTCATAGAAATCAAAATATAAGTCAATTAAGGATGTTATGTGTTTTGTTTCTATATTATGAGTTTTATTTCTATAATTTGGTTCATCACATTTATTTTAATGATTGTTTTTATTATGGATTGTTTTTATTTAACCTCTTTCATATGTTTTTTTTTTCAATAGGATTTTTGTCCAAGGACCGCCCCGTATGATGTTGACGAGTTGAATGTGGTTCGAGAACAATGGGCGCAATACTTTAGAAGTAAATATTTATTGAATGCATAACTATTAGCTTAGGTAGAACAACGTAATATTTTTAGTGTTGTTGTATATGTTGGATAAATTTATACAAGTTTTTATTTGTAATGTGTTACTACTTCAGTTTTTATATTACGTCGTATTAATTTTTATGAAAGATTGTTCGGTATAATTGCTTATTCACAGGAACAGGTATATTATAACAGGTTTTAATTAATATATATTAATTATATATAAATACATGCTGTCGAAATTAAATAAAACGAAAATTTAATTTAATAATTATTTGTAACGGGCAGCAAAATTGTCAGTTACAAATAACCAGTTATTCGTAACGGGCACTTTTGTTGCCCGTTACAAATAAGTGTTAAATTATATACAATAAAACTCTATTCGTAACGGACATTTAAGATATCAGTTACGAATAATCACTTATTTGTAACGGGCGTTTTAGGTGCCCGTTACGAATAAGGACTTATTTTAATACAAAAAAAAATATTCGTAACTGACATTTCAGATGTCCATTACGAATAACCCCTTATTCGTAACTAACATTTAAAATGTCTGTTACGAATAATGAGTTATTCGTAACGGACATCTAAAATGTCAGTTACGAATAATGGGGTATTCGTAACGGACAGTGCCCGTTACGAATAACAATGGCCATCCGTAACGGCCGCATACGTAACGGACGCTGCCCGTTACGGATGGCCCTTTTTTGCCCGTTACGGATGAGGATTTTTCCACTAGTGATAACCGGGAAACACCCTTTATAATCTCCAGTTACGGGCAGACGTTTGAGTGTACCACAGCCATAACATCCATTAAATGAAATCAATGTTCCACTCATGTCAAAGGAATCCACTAATATATCCGGAAGCTTTATACTTGAACTTCAAAGTAGGTCTATAGTTCGATCATGCATCATTCATGCATATCCATGTGATTGACCGAGCTTCACTACGCTCCTATAGCCCATGAAACTGCGCTATCCAATCAATCTTACATGCTAGTCCATGAATTGAAATAATTTATGTCCAGTTTAATGATTTCGAACTAGGAACTTAAATAATATATGAATTTAGTTCACCTGTGGGGTTTCATTCACTAGGTCATCAACCTGATAAGCCCATCAATTCATAATAATTTTGGACATTTTATTTAATCTTGAAACCACGATTAAATAAGATTGAAACTTTGTTTCAATTGATAAACATAATTCTGCAAATGAATGTATTACACATGTAACTTGTTTTTCCCCAAAAACAAATACAACTTCTAATTACATCATTTGCCTAAATCCAATTTCATTAGCATGTTTCTCATGCTTTGGAAATGGAAGGGGTTTAGTAAGTAGAGTTCATGAGACATTCTCATAAACATGAATTTTGCAATTTCTAAATCTTATAATCATTTTCATCTCCATACACTAAGAATTTTCCTTCGTCCTTTCACAAGGAACTTAGAAATTTCTAATTTGTATTCCAACGTAACATTGGATTTCAATTGAAATCTATCATCACTTGTTCTTAAAAAATGTGAATCAAATAGACGAGTATAGTCCATGACATGCATGATGCATCCTTTGCAAACTGCATAAGGATCATCACTCAAGACCTTAATTTCATCAACCTTTCTCAAAGTATTGAATCATAAGCAATGTGCCATGTTACATGGGATTGAAACTCCTTTCAATATAACGTTGAAATTTATAAGAATCTTATCAATATAAGTTTCTTAACCAAACTCAAACATCAATCGAAACCTATCTCTATAGATTTTGAATCCCAAATGTACTCATCATTCTCTTCAAGGTTTTTCATACAAAATGCACTACCCACCACTTGACTCTTCAAGCAATGAATAATTTGCTCTTTATACTAGACCAAGAAGACTTCATAGCTCCCACTAAACATCTTGTACACACAAGACCTTTTCTTCAATTTACGAGAACATCAAACAATTTAATTAACTCAAAATTAAGAACACTAACTCCATGATGCTATGCATCCCTAGGATTATTGGATCTTCAAACTTTTGATTGTATCATATACAAATCTTCTTTCATGAACAATTTCAATAAAGCGTTTTGAAGTCCATCTACCAAATCTTATAAGGTAGTAATCACTAAAATATCTTTAATAGATCTTTGCAACATGACTAATGTAAAGTTTTCATTGTAGTCATAGTCATACTATGAATTAGTTGAATCCTTTAATAAGTCTTTGCTTTAGTTAGAAAACATTTTTCTTTCTTGTCTGTTTTTCTTATAATGGGTCTCACCCAATTAGGCAAATTATTCAAGTGCCATACACTTGCTTACAGATTTAGAATCTATTTCAGATTTCCTGGTTTTTAAACCATTTGGAGTCATTACTTGTCAAATCATCTTTGTTACTTGCATAATCATCATGTTCCAAAATGAATATTTTAGAACTCTTAATCAATATGAAATCATATTTCTTTGGCTAAGTTTAACATATGCTAGTCATCATTGTGGGTTTTGATGCAACAATTGAAACTTATACAACAACTTTGTTTAGTTTTCAATGAGAAACGACAATAGAGGATGTGCACTTGGAATGTACTACCTTCAACACATGGTTATTATTCCCATTACACTTAATGAGACCACGCGTTGTCATTTGTAACATGAGGTGAATCATGCTCATATTGTTGCTTTTATTCGATTACTTCTCAAATTTCTTCAAGATTTTAGAAATCACTTTTCTTGAATTCTTTCAAGGCTCTCGAACTTTTCGAGATTCTTATACTCCCACTTTCCTTTTTGAGGAGGCACATTTAGCATAGGGTGAACCAACCATGGTTTGAGCCATGTTTGTTTGTTGTTTTTCTCGAACTCTTTCGAGATTTATACTACTCCTACTTGACCTTTAGGAACAATTTCCATAAGGGCACCTACTTGAGCAACAAATATTTTGTGCTAAGTATGATTTGTGTAGTAGTACCCCGTGCTCTGTATAGGAATTGATCGTGCATTAAACGATTTAATACAACTTTATTCCTTGCTTTGTAGAAAGACTTTATAAGAACTCTTCTTATCCATATCACATATGAAACCTTTGATACAATTTGATTTGACTTATGTATCTTTGTTTAGTTTTGTAGCTTATCTTAAATTATATCCCCTGAATAATGGTTGGAAGATAGGTAATTTTATCCATTATCAAAATATATCTCATATAGATTGATAGCTCCCTTCATAAACACTTCACAAGGTTTTCTTTCGAAGTTTGTCGTGAAACGATTTCACAACTCTTGGATGTTCATCAAGGTCTTGGATTAAATTTTCATTATTACTATCATATCGCAATATTTTGAATGTGTTGCCAAGTAAATGTCTTGACTCAAATTTTCACAATTACAATCATATTGTAATGCAATTATTATCTTGTCAAGTTGATACTGACCTTCACACTGAACATTTTGAACTTTTTAAAATTTTCACTCTTATGCTTCAACTAAGCACAAGTAGTGATCATATCACAAATGAAGTTTTATTGTGCGTCTCTAGTCTTTGAACCTTTGGTTTTCTTACATCAATATGTATTCGACCTTGAGTTAACATCATCATTTCTCTAAATGGTAATTTTGTCAAAATTTCAAATTAGAATGATAATTACATATATCAATGGATTCATAATCTAATGATATTGAAAGTCCATCCCTTTGGATCTTTCGCATGCAATGTTCATTTTTGTTTGAATTATTTGACATTTCAGAGACAATTCGTTTATAGAAATGGTTCAATTATTTCTATCATATAGAACTTTGAACCTGTTTAGCAATTTCAAAACACATTATGACTCAATGAAGCATAGAATAACATTTATTCCACGTTTTTGAATCTTTGATGCTTAGTCATTACTAACATTGAATGGTGTTTTGATAATGGAAAGAATGAATAACATATATTTAATTCTAGCCAATAACAAGGTAAGGTGAAATATAGGTTCTACTTGTAAAGTTGCAACTTTTGCTTCCAGACTTGTAGATTCTACTTGTGAAGTAGCAACATTTTCTACTAAACTTGTAGATTTATTTCTCCCTTAGCCATACTTCTTCATTTAGTTCAACCTCATTCTCAATGAGAGAGAACTAAACAAGACATCATATGTCCAAGAAGTAGTAGTAATGTGCTAAATCAATTTCTATAATATATTTCTTAAATTGGAACATTTCCATTCTTTTACCTTCCAACTATATGAGGTAGTTTCTAATTAATTGGAATTGGTCCATTTAATTTGAAACATTTGTTGTTCATAACAACTTTTAGCATGTAAGTAGTTCTAGGTTTGAGAAGTAGCAACTTGTTTGCATTTCTTGACCTATAACTTCTTAATGCAATCCTCATATATTCCTAAACCTTTCCCATTTGAGCCACTTAGAACACTTCTCTTAGGTTCAAAATGATGCTCTGCTTAACTACTTTAAGCTCTTTTCATGATTTTGCTAAGTTTATTCAATCATCATTCATATTAGAGTTTAATCAACTATTTAACTCTTACATAAAATGGATGAAGAATAGCGTCATTTGATCAACTTTTGATCATAGAAATTTCCAATCACTTTCTTATATTCAATCATATTGAAGATAAAAGATTTTATTGGAATTCTATACTTGTCTGTTAGAGGGTTTGTACCTCCCATCTCATTATATCCCTTGAAATACTTTTCAAAATGAAAATGTGTTGGCATTTTACTCAAACATTTTGAATAAAACCATTCTAGACATGTGACATGGATTTCTAAAACTTGCATTTTAGAACCATCTTAGCAAAATTGGAATATAGGTTTATGGATTATCTTTTAACCTTTTGAGAACGTTTCTCAACTTTATTTTCAATCGAGAGATTATATATAATAATAAAATTAGAACGACATGTTACTTGTGAGTAAACGCAAAATTCAATTATGTTTAATAAAAATTTAAAGTATCATAAGCAATTATAAAACTGGTAACTTTATAACATTCATTCAATTTAATTGATCCCTATTGAATAGAATGATTCTAAGATCCTTTATTTGTGCAATAATTGACCAGACTTTGGCCCTACCATCAACTATTACATTTTCAAGGTGAGTAAACTCTTTACTGATTACAACTCTTTGTAATTCTTGGTTGAATAATTATCCATCACATGTTTAATTATTACCCTTAGCTTCAAGGCTCTAAACTCTTTAGGTAACCTTGTTGAGTATAACCAATCAAAAGTGTAAAATTTGTTTTACCCCCACTCCCCTAAGATATAATATAACACCCTGCTTTGGCATGACCCATCATAAATATCGAAGGTTTCATCGGGTTTTTGATTGGAAAAGCAACCTCAATATTACTGGGACCTATATTTATTATGTTGTGATTAAATAGTGAACTCTAGCGCATCATCACAAAACATCAATAAAATCTAACATGCATAATCTACTAATGCATAAATAAAACATGACATAGTATGGACCCTTAATCCTAAGAAAACTAATAAAGCAAAAGCTCCCACTTGAACCTTCATGGATCTCATCCATCTTGCTCCTTTGGGCCTTCACTCCATGGATTTCTTGGATTAACTGCAACCTGTAATTTTACTCTATTCTATCTACTACTTAAATAAAATGAAATAAAATTACAAAAATACTTTATCGGTACGTAGACCGTACTAAGATTACAAAAATACATCACGATGTGCATATCGTATTTAGTAATCTACTGGGCCATACTAGTCAATATATAGCAGTAAATAATATCATATATTATAAAGTGCCACATAATAAATCACTCATCATGCTTTCCTAAACTACAACATCGAATGTTCATAATTAAGGAAACATGACACCAAAATATCTCATATTTTAATTAATGCAATTAGATAATATCATATATTATTCATGACTATCAATAAAATATCATATATTCTAAATTAGTCATGAGATAGAATCAAATCTTATTTTAATCTTAAAAGATAAATCATATTTATCCTCAAAGATTATCCTAACAATGTTAGGAAATTCTACCCTAATTACTAGCCAATCACAAAATTTTAAATCAATTATATCCAAAATTAATTATGGGATAATCACATTATTTAAATCAATTATTATCCTTTTGAAATATGCTCAGAATATCCTAACAAATCTTATCCAAAATTAACCACTTTAATTATGGATAATTACCAATTTAACAACTTTAAATATGGATAATATCAAATATAACAACTTTTGAATATTTGATTTTATCCTAAAATAAAAGATTTTATCCAAATAAAACCAATTTTATCTTTTAAAAATAAAAGATCATATTTTCAAAATATTTTATCTTATCCAAAATAAAACTGATTTTATCCCAAAATAATTCATAATTATCTTGAAATTTTTCAAAACAGTTTTTTTTTTTTTTTTTTTTTTTTTTTTTATTTTTTTATGAAAATCCGTGACTGCACTGTTGCTGGCCACCGTGGTTGGCTAGCCGGAGCTAGCCACGGTGGATGGCTGCTTTGCAGCAGCCACTGCTATAAGGCAGCAGCACCCGTAGCAGTGGCAGCCACGGCAGCAGCGTGCAACACTTGCACAGCTGCTGCCTCAGCCACCCCGACCTCCGCCCTCTCATTCCCTCCCTCTTGGACCAGCACCTGGTCGGCAGCCGCCATGGCTGCGCCACCTAGTCGCGGTTGCCGACCTTAAATATTTTTTTTTGTTTTCAATTTAATTAAAATAATATTTATTAAAATTAAAGGGTTCATCATAAAATTAATCCCAATTTAATTTTAACATTTAAAATTAAATCGATGATCATACACAAAACGTTTTTATCCATAAATCAATCCGATTAAAATTATGAATCATAAAATAAACCGAATTAAATCAAAATCAAGCACAAAAATCATATTAAGGCTAGGATTTTCGAAAAATTTGAAATTTAGGGTTAGGGGTTTCAAAATTTTCGAACATATTAGGGCTAAAAACGGTCATCTTCATGGCTATTTAAGCATAATTAAATCACATTTAATCGATTCCAAAAGTTTAATCACATTAAAATAATAATTGAACCATAATTAAATTAATCTCCCTCTTAATTGAATTAAAATTGTGGACTATCAAAGAATTATAGTCAATATGCGTAAATGCAATAGGCTAACTGATACCACTGTAGGGAAATATAGGTACTACGCAGCGGAAAAACATGAATCATATTCATACAGTACCTAATCCCAAGATCTAATGCATAACACATAAAGAACATATAATCGTACCTTCGAAGCGTGATTCCACGTGCGATCAAGCAAGAACAATGGGAGATAAAGAACCCCAAGCGTGATTCCTCTACTTAGTCCACGAGCATGGATTAAACCTCCACTAATGCTAGTTAGTTGTGACTGAACACTTCAATCAACCTTCAATGGAGATTTGAGCCACGAACACACCACAACACCACCCACGCACCACCACACGCGCCACCCAAGGAGGAGGGCCGTACGGACAGGGAGGAGAGAAAGAGGGCCGAGTAGAGAGAGAGAGAGAGTTAGGGTTTTTGGGAAACCTGGTTGCTTGTGTGACAATTCACTGTATGTCAATTGTTGTCATGCAACCCTAGGCATGGTTTATATTTATAGATCATATCTAGAAATAAAACCATGTCAAGTCCAAAACCCATTAGACTCTTCTAACTATCCAAGCCCAATTATCAACATGGTATGTCATGTACTCGTGAGGCCCAATAATGGGCCTCTAACTTGTTTAACCCAATACTCTTATGTGTGACCTTGTAGGATCCATTCTATAAGGCTTTGGGCCATTAAGCTAGCCCAAAGATCAATTGTCATATCTAGCACCAAACATTGACGACCCTATAGAACGAACTTATTATCTCCATAATAGTGATCCTTGATATATCTAGTAATTTCACTTATCGAAGACATAACTCTTTCAGCAACGTCATGCCACCACCACCTACCTCAACAACATCACTGCCATCGTCACCGAACTCCTCTCCCTTGACCCAAAGCCGTCGTCGAAGTACCAACCCACGCCAACCCAAAAACCGCCCTACTCCTCTCACCCTCCCTTGAACCCAAACCCATACCCAAAAATCAATTTGCATCGTTCAAGTGTTTGTTCTAGGGTTCAACTCAAATTCCTTCTTTTAGTTGGGTATGGTTTTTTAGGGTTAGGGCGTTGTGTCGTTCAAGTGGTTGTCTGGCTGGTTTCGTCGGTCAAGGGTGATCGGCTGGGAGAGCCATCAGCAACGATGGAGGGTGGTGAGTGTAGTGGTTGGGTTAGGATTTTAAGGTTTTACATTTTTTTTTAATTTTTGTTTTTTTAATCTAATAGATAATTGACATGTGTATAGTGTGGGCCCCCTAACGGTTTTTTTTAATTTTGATGGCGTCAGTCAGTGGTGGTGAAATCCAAATTTGTATTTTTTTTTGTGGTGTTATAATAAAAGTTTTAAATTATGTAGTGTTATAATCAAATTTGAGACAATTTTTATGGTGTTATTTTCTAAAAATCCACTTTTATAGTATATAAGGATAACTTTAAATAATATTAAGCCAACTTTAATTCGTCTTACGACAAATTAATAAAAGTTCGTTTTCATCAAGAATTTGTGAATTAATAATAATTGTGCATGTCAATTACAATTGAATAAACGTAACGAAAGAACTTTAATACTTCCTATCAAGTAGCTATAATCAATTAATCATGCACATGTCAACCATCCAAGTTATACGCAGTACTATTTTCTACCAAATTAAATGTTCACATATACCAAGTACTTCATACAAGGAAATGACCATATTGAAAGTATGTCCTTAATATTTTTAGAGAGTAACATATTAAGATTAACCTAAAGGAAAGGAGAACACCTTTCAACTAAGAGGTTGGTGCATATTTGGTTTGAATAAAGAAAATGGATGAATAAGAAAGAGAAAGGATAATATAAAGTGTTACAATATTTGTTGCTTGGTATATATGCACGTGAAGGGGAATTGAGAGAAACATTCTTGTTACCATAAGATTGGGAGAGGTAACAAATGAAAATTATCCCTAAGAAATTATGTTACCACACTTCTCATACCAAACTATGGGTGATGGAGATGGTTAATGGATTCCCACAACTCATAAACTATATACCAAACATGAAAATTTCTTAAATTTATATTTGATGCATGACAAAAGATCACACAACTTATTAATTATTAATCGATAATTGGGTTCCTGGGATAGAGGTTAAATTTAAGGATTCAGTTCCCATGGCGTCCCGTCCGTCGCAGGTTTGTGATCTAATTATACCTCAAAATCAAATGTGGGATTCTACAAAGATTCATCACTTATTTCATCATTCAACAACTGCTACTATCCTTGGTTTAGATAGGCCTAGGATGCAAATGGATGATTTTATTTACTGGAAATTTACTAGGGATGGATCTTTTCTACTAAATCGGCCTATGCTTACCTTCTGAACCAAGTGCACATGACTTCAACTTCCACGCATGGCCTTCAGGCTTCTTGGTGGAAACGTCTGTGGGGTCTGCCCATTCTAGCAAAGTTTAAGATTTTTTCTTGGAAGGTGCTTCATGCAGCTCTTCCTACGGTTGCTTTGCTTCATAGAAAGGGAATACCGGTGGACCCTTTGTGTGCTTTGTGTCATCAGGAAGATGAAACTTGTTCTCCCCTCTTTCGGGATTGTCCGTTTACTTGCCAGTTGTGGGACAATCATCCTTGGCTCTTTTCCGTTCCGTTGAATTTGGATCAACCGTTTGAGGTGTGGTTTTCGGAGATAATTTTTTATCTAGGGTCTCTTAAGAACTGGGCTGCTCTAGATTGGTTTTCTAGTTTTGAATGGGCTATGTGAGTAACCAAAAATAATCTCCGCTTTCGTTCGAATGTGTATTCTCCATCTTTTGTTTTGGCCTTGGCCACTAGTTGGGTGGATCGAAGTTCAGAGGCTGGTGCCCTTTCCTCTGCGTGCCTACCGTCGGTTCCTCCGGGTTTTTCAACTTCTGCGCTTTCTACCTCAGATAGGAGGTCTACTAGGACGGTGTTTGACGTTTTTATTGTGGTGGATGGGGCTTGGGATCCAGTTGATCATTGTTCGGGTGCAGGATGGTTCTTATCAACTGATAATTCTCCTCAATACTTAGGTGGGGGTGCTCAAGCTAGTTTTTGTAATTCGGCGCTTCAGGCTGAGTTATGTGCGTGTCTGCTGGGTCTTCGACATGCAAGGGATAGGGGTTTTAGTAATGTTCGGTTGCTTACGGACTGTAGTTTGGTTCCTCAATTAGTTTGGGGAACCCAGATAGGTGACATTTCGGTGGCTTGGACCCTGGAGGAAATTCGACAAATTACTTCTTTGTTATCTTCTTGCAGCATTGGGAAGGTCTCCAGAGCCACAGTGGATTATGCCCATCACCAAGCTGGTTTAGCCCGTGATCCTCAGCTTCTTTGATTCCATTTTTAGTTTGTTGTTTATTTGTTAGTTCTCTTTGTTAAAAAAAAAAAAAAAAAAAAAAAAAAAAACTTAGGGCTTGTTTGGCATTAGTTTTGGTTTTGCGTTTCCTGTTTTTTTGAAAACCAAAAACAGGAAACAAGAAAAAGGTGTTTCCACTATTCTGTTGTCAGTTTTCAAAATTATCATAATTTTAATAAGTTTATATAATTTTTGATTCATGATGGGACTCATATCATATACTTTTAGAAAACAAAAAACAGAAAAGCACAGCAATGCCAAACGAACCCTTATTAATTATTGATAGATCTTTTAATGATTTATTTTGTATTTTTTTTTTCAAATATCTTCTTTTTTTCCCTCTTAATTAGGGTTCTTTAATAAAACAATATTTCATATTCAATTGCGATATAGATCAAGCAAATCCAAAAAAATCTCCTAATATATGAATAAAAAAAAAGTCATAGGTCCAGTTCACTTCACCTTAAGAAAATAATATTAAGTAAAAATAATTTCAGTTCAGCTTAGAAATAATAAGATCATTTCAGTAAAAGTAATTCTAGTTCAATATAAAGAATTTTAGTTAAGTAAAATTTAATGACTATAAAGAGGGAATATAATAGAAAATCATTAAAAATAATTTCAATTCAACAAAAATAATTTAATTCAGTAAAATTAATTTCAGCTCAGTAAAAATAGTTTCAATTCAACGAAAATAAGATGAAGTGAACGCAGCCTAGTATATAAATTTAACCTTGCATAGTTGCATATACTGGTATTTATATAAAGAAGAGCGAGAGTAATGTAGTATTATCGTATGTAAAGAAAGGTCATGTATGTTCTCATTGTAATATCTACTATGCTCGCTTGTTTTGGTTAAAGATTGGCTGTCAGCCTACGTGCTAACATGTTATTTCTTATATGTAGTTGTAGACACCCAAATGTGTCTCCCCAAAAACCAAACCTGTTGATGAATACTTTTCATGTCGCTTGATTATCGAACGAAGTGAAAATGTGAAAAGTCTTATAATGCGGTCGTTTTAATAAAATCTTTATTTCTTTCTGTTTTCGAAAATCTACTCTATTTATGAAAATTGCTAGTACAATTTCGCTTGGTCCATGACAAGGGTCAAATAATAGTGTAGTTGGGTCAAGCTTGCAAAGAAATTTCCAATGATACATTATAAGCCCAATTCCGATGAATAATGAGGAAATAATGGCCAAAATACAAAATTGGGTCTAAAATGGTTTTATGGCCCACTGATCTAGTGGAGGGCCCATTAATTATTATTCCTAAAATTATTAGGATTGATTCTAATCTTCTAGAATAGTCTAGAAGGTTATCTTGAGTTCGAATAGAGTTAGGATTG
Source organism: Chenopodium quinoa (assembly GCF_001683475.1). Classification (NCBI taxonomy): domain Eukaryota; kingdom Viridiplantae; phylum Streptophyta; class Magnoliopsida; order Caryophyllales; family Amaranthaceae; genus Chenopodium; species Chenopodium quinoa. The sequence continues at coordinate 1,240,986 of NW_018744633.1, read as the reverse complement.
ATAATTATCTTTTTTAGAAAAATAGTGAATTTTATTTGAAATAAAACAAGTGTTTTATTATGATAAAATTTAATTTAAATTTGATAAAAACAGAGTTTAACTGCTTAATTATATTAAAAAGAGAATTCCGTATAAAAGCGTGTTTTATCTTTTAATTAGCGCCAAACGACAAGGCTGTCGCCAAACGATAGAGCCTGTCGCCATGTGTGATGCTTGTCAATTCGCGTTGGGCTCTGTCGCTGGAGACAGGGGTCAGTTTTATTCTGAATTCAAATTTTGATTCTATTCTATCGTTTTCGGACTATTTTCTTTATAAATAGGGTCGTATTCCCCCGTTTTCATTCACTTAGAATCATCAAGATTCACAATCATCCTTATTCTCTCAAGCAATAACTTATTCTTCTCTCTCTTTCTAAACCTTCCCCTTTTTTTTCAAAATTCCACATTTACAAGTTCTAGACACACCTAGCCAAGATCGAAGTTGCCTTTGCCCTAGCCGTGAAAGGTTGATAATTTATGAGGGTTTGATCCCAAATCCCTATTTCCATTATTTAAATTAATTGTTTGATTTAATATTTTCCTTGAAGTTATTTATGCGTGTATTTTATTATTAGAAAGAGATACGAGGCCTCGAAGTAAGTAATTTAATTGTTCTTTTGATATAGAATCATGTTCATAATTTTATATTAATTCCTATTATCATGTTAGGATGCTTTTATTGATTTCTAGTATCATGTTTACGTTGCTTCCTATTTCTTCTATCATGTTAAGGCTAAAGCTTTGATCTTTAATGTTTAGTGACATGCTAGGATTTGTTATTAATCTTTTTAATATCATGCCTAGGATCTTGCTAATATTATTACGCTTTATTAAATATTATTATGATGATGATTTGTTTTATCAATATATTTATATATTATTGTTGTTATTGCTTGATCACGCCCTCTCTTGCAGGTTTAAAGGGAATTTGTACTTGTAATCACGCTTAATAAGATAATTAATTATCTTGTTTAGGTTAACATGATTATAATTCAAGTGATCTCCAATAATAGTTTTGTTTGTGCATTAATATTCAACCAGCATAGATAAACAGGTTTAGGGTTAACCTATTTATTGTATGTTAGTCAGAAAGCGCACATGACTATGAGAAGAATAAAGTGCCTATTTTTAGGGCATGTTCAATCTCTTTTAGGTTGGATTTGTACCTTCATCCCCGAATATCCAGTCATGGTTCTAGACCACTATGGAGTTAGCGATCTCATGGATCGTGAAGGGGTGTAACCTTCACCCTGTGAACGGTTTACAAGTTCCTAAAACTTGTTAGCGACTCTTTTACTCTAGCTTCCTTCCCTTTGGACGCCACCAAGCTTAAGTGTATGATCACAGCGGGGCTCAAGTGTGGGATGCTTGAAAAATTCCCTATACTTTTTTGGCGACTCCACTCGGAAGGATTTCTATTTTAAATCCTAAAATTTATTTTGGCAATGATTTAGAATTAGTGGATGAGACTCGAAACGTTCGAAGTATTCGTGTGCGTAATTTTGATTGACATTATTGGCATAAGCATAAAAAAGGTCCGCATTGGATAGATCATCCGTAATGCGTCAAGAAAAACATAGGATTTTTACACGTAGGAAATTTGGGAAATATCTTTCACAAGTAGGATCGAAAAAAACGCTACGAAAATCGAAAAATTCAAAGAACAGAAAGCTGATGAGGTATGTAGGAACCGACGCCGAGAAAACAATGTCAGTGCCATACGATGGCTCTATCGCCGTGCGACAGCAATGTCGTTTGGCGACAGAGTTATCTTCTGGTGACAGGCCCTGTTGTCTCGCGCCATGTTCTTCCAATACCGAGCCAGAAATCTACCTTCTTTGTTTCGACCGATTCTAGTATTGTTTGCTTGTTCTACTTCCTTATTGAGTTTTTCTCACTTTTCTGAACCCATATGTGTTCTACATATGGCCATAACCCTATGGGAATTCACGCTCCATCTATCCAATCGAACGTTCATGGCAACAAAGGGTACATCTGAGTTTGTGAATTCATCACCAAACCGTGGAAGCGAGTTTAACTTATGGGGTCCCATCCACACGCGCCAACCTTTCCAAAGGTAAGGCTTCCGCGCGGTGCATCCGAACTCATAACCATGGACCCTTTTTGACTAACCCTTATCTTTGAACTTTAAAGAACTAGAGCCATGATTAGGTTGTAAACTCATTGCATCATATTGTGCTTACTTGACTACTTGTGCATTCTTTACTTGTACATAACCTATGTGTGTTTACACTAACCATTTGTTTGACTTGTGACTAAGTCAAAATAAACTAATTAATGACTAAAGGACTTTTCTTAATTAATTAATTAATTAATTAATTAATACGAGTCTAAATAAATTGATCAAACCTGACTTAGTACGACTATAGGCTTGTTCTTTTAGAGTAAAACACTGGAGATAAACCAAGACTAATGTTTCGGCAATGACGCAGAAGTTTGGCCTGTGCCGCGACACACTAGTGTCTGGAGTGATGCGACAACAATGTCGTTTCGCACTGGTCCTAGCGTATGGCAACAACCCTGTTGCTTCGGGGACATCCCAGTTTCTTACTTGAGTCCTCACATTGAGTCTAATTAATCAATTTATTTAATGGCAGAAGCTATATTTAGTCATTAATTGAGTCTAAGTACATATTCTCATGGTCTTACACAAGTTTCCAAGAATGTCACTTCCACTCACTATTAAAAACACACTACATGCATGTTTCACCTTGACCATGTCTAAAGAGTCTTATGTGCGCGTATTTTTTCCGTCATTTTTTAGGGGGGGGGGGGGTAAGTCGGATATTAATCCTCAAATTAAACCATACTTGTTTAAACCCTATGCTTGATTTTACCAAAAATATGCACCCTATTTTTGCTTTTTTTTTTTAAAAAAAAAAACCAATAAAATCAAAGTCAATTTGAGTTAAGTCATTAAAATAAATGGTTTAATTTACAGTACTTGGTCAAGAAGTGAAGGGTGGCTAATAAAGGACAACGCTTTTGTTCAAATCTTACTTTTTGATAAAATGTTTCGTCAAAAGAGAAAAGCTAAGAAGATAATGGCAACTTAAGAAGTTCACAAGGGTTGTTTAAACTTGACACAAGGGTTGTTTGAACCTATGGATTGTCACAAGGGTTGTTTGAACCTAGGGATTGTCACAAGGGTTGTTTGAACCTAGGGATGTCATTGGCTTTTTGATAAACGAATGGAGGAAAGTTTTTGATATACTTGTAGTCGTTGGAAAGTTTGAACCATTTACTTTTTGATAAACGAATGGAGGAAAGTTTAAACAAGCTCTCCAACGACTACAAGTTCCAGGGCATTAGTTCACAAGGGGTCTCAGTGGACGAGGAGCTTCTCCGCAGAAGTTCAAAGCCAATGACATCCCTAGGTTCAAACCTACTAACATTCCTTATTTCCACTTAAGAGCTTTCGAAACCATAATGAACATTATGGGGATTGATAGGAAAGTTTTTCACTCTTTGTTCTCTCTATCTCTTGAAATTGTTTGCCAACAATGGTTCTTTTTCCTTTGACAAAGAAAATATCTCTACTTAGGATGGGAAAATAAACGCTTTCATTGATAGATACAAATGTAACGTTCAAGTTGAAACTGACCATAGAGAACTTGAAATGTTAAAACAAAAAGAGAATGAAGGTTTTACTTCTTTCTTCAATAAGTGGAGGGAAACTTCCGCATAAACGGTTGAGGTGCCTAGTGAGAAAGAATCTGTAAGGATGTTCATTAAGAACCTCCAAGAAAAATATTTTAAGCATCTCAAATATCAAAGTAATTTGAATACTTTCAAGGCATTTTATGACATAAGAATCAACATCGAGGACGACCTTGCAAAGCAAAAAGCTGCTAACAACTCCAACAGTGGCTGGAAAGGAAAGAAGAACGACAATCCTTCTTCTTCCAAAACTACCCACACACTCAAACAATGTTAGTACCTTTAATCTGAATAAAGTCATTGCTATGAATAATCAAGGACAAAAGAAGCCATTAAGGAAGAACTTTAGTCCTATTGGCATGAGTTATAACACCGCATTTCATCGCCTTCATGCAAAAGGTCTTATAACTCTCATTGGACCATTTGAAGATCCACCGGTCGAAAGGAGGACGACTTGTTGGAACCCCAATGCACATTGTATATACCGTCAAGGTAGGGGTCATCTTACTGAAAATTGTTGGATGCTAAAGGAAGCTATTCAATATCTGATTGATAACAACAAACTTCCATTGCCTCATGCAAGCAAGAAGCCAAGCATCAATAGCGCCCCAATTTCAGATTCTCTGGCTATTTCTAATGAGGGAAGTGATATTGACCCATCATCCCTCATTAAACCAATCAAAGAAGCCCATGCTATTAGAGAAGAGGCGGAAACCTTGTTCGATGCCATGAGTGATCTTTCTACAGACCGACAACTTGCTACAAAAAAAGAAGTGTGGGTCCTAACACAGCTGGTGAAGGAAGAAATTGTCATGTCACGAGGCCCTCGATCACGTAAAGATGACTCAAAATAAACGTGACATTAAAGAGGAGACCCCTACAGAGACTACTAAGAGGAAGTCATTTTCTCTCTAAGTAGTCGAAGCACCCAAAAGGAGCGATAAGCCTTTCACTCTAATTGGGACTTCTTACGCTAACATGTTCAAAATGCTCTTCGAGAGTGGGAAGATCAAACCTCTCGATCCAATACCATTTGAATCTTTGAAAAGGATAGATAGGGTTTGTAGGGAATATTTCAAGCATTATCCCAAACTTGAACCCCACTGTGATCATACACTAAAGTACAGTGGCGTCCAAAGGGAAAGAAGATAGAGCAAAAGAGTCGCCAACAAGTTTTAGGAACTTGTAAACCGTCACGAGGTGAAGGTTAAACCCCTTAACGATCCAAGAGATCGTTAACTCCAATAGGTCTGGAACCATGACTGGTAGTTCGAGGATGATGGTACAAATCCAACCTAAAAGAGATTGAACCTGCCCTAATAATAGGCCTCTACTTTATTCTGATCGTATTCATGTGCACTTTCTGACTAACATACAATCAATAGGATTACCCTAAACCAGTTTATCTATGTTGGTTGAATATTAATGCACAAATAAATCTATTATTGGCGATCACTTGAATTATAATCACATTAACCCTAAATAAGATTACTAATCATCTTATTAAGCGTGATTATAAGTACAAATTCCCTTTAAACATTCATAAAAGTTGTGATCAAGCAATAAAAATAAATATAATCAAGCAACATAATAATCATAATAACGGTTATAAAAATAATCATAATATTCATGTTAAAGCATAATAATAGCAAGATCCTAGGCATGATACTAACAAGATTAATAACAAACCCTAGCATGTCACTAAGCCAATAAAGATCAAATCTTTAAATCTAACATGATGCTAACATGAATATTAGGAAAAGAGAGTAGGAAGCATCGCATGAATCATAATAAGCATATTTGATATTATAACCTTTTCCCTAAACATGATACTAGGAAGATCAAAAACACCCTAACATGACATTAGGAATTATAATAACAACCTAGACATGATTTCTATATCATAATAACAATGCAAACAATTAAAGAACTTACTTGGATGCCTCGTATCTCTTTCTAATAACAAAATACACACGTTAGTAACTTCAAGGAAAATAATAAAACAATCAATTAAATTAAATAATGGAAAGAGAAATTTGGGATCAAACCCTCAGAAATCAAAACCTTTCACGTCTAGGGCGAAGGCAACTTCGAACAATGCTAGGTGTATCTAAGTCTTGCGAATGCGGAATTTTGTATTTGAGAAAAGGCTAGTTAAGAAAAGAGAGAGAGAGAGAAATTAATCAAGAAAACTTGATGAGAGTTGGTGAATCAAAACGGATTTTTTACGACGTTATTTATAAAGAAAATCAGCCAAAAAGATAAAAAATCAGAAACAGAGTTCTGACGCAAAAAAGCCAAGTTAGCGCCAAATGTTGACCTTGACGCCAGACGCTAAGTGTAGGGAATAAATTTCAAGCGTTAATCCCCTTGCTTGAACCCCATTGTGATCATACACTAAAGTACGGTGGCGTCCAAAAGGGAAGAAGATAGAGCAAAAGAGTCGCCAACAAGTTTTAGGAACTTGTAAACCGTTCACGAGGTGAAGGTTACACCCCTTAACGATCCAAGAGATCGTCAACTCCATAAGGTCTAGAACCAAATAAGGGTTCGGGGATGAAGGTACAAATCCAACCTAAAAGAGATTGAACCTACCCTAATAATAGGCCTCTACTTTATTTTAATCGTATTCATGTGCGCTTTCTGACTAACATGCAATCAATAAGATCAACCCTAAACCTGTTTATATGCTGGTTGAATATTAATGCACAAATAAAACTATTATTGGCGATCACTTGAATTATAATCAAATTAACCCTAAACAAGATTATTAATTATCTTATTAAGCGTGATTACAAGTACCAATTCCCTTTAAACATGCATAAAAGGCGTGATCAAGTAATAACAATGTATATGAGCATCAAGCAACATAATAATAATCAAAATAATAAAAATAATAATAATAATCATAATCATGTTAAAGCATAATAATAGAAAGATCCTAGGCATGATACTAACAAGATTAATAACAAACTCTAGCATGTCACTAAACAATAAAGATCAAAGCTTTAGCCCTAACATGATACTAACATGAATATTAGGAAGAAAATAGGAAGCATCATAGAAATCATAATAAGCATATTTGAAATTATAACCTTTTCCCTAAACATAATACTAGGAATCATTGTTGTCATTCAAAACATCAAGCATCCTAACATGATACTAGGAATCATAATAACAACCTAGACATGATTTCTATATCATAATATCAATGCAAACAATTAAAGTACTTACTTGGATGCCTCGTACCTCTTTCTAATAACAAAATACACACGTTAGTAACTTCAAGGAAAATAATAAACAAACAATTAAATTAAATAATTAAAAGAGAGATTTGGGACCAAACCCTTAGATCTTGCGAATGCGGAATTTTGTATGTGAAAAGCAAGGTTTAGAAAAAGAGAAAGATGAAGAGATGCATGAATTAAGAGAGAATTAGAGAATTAATGATTGCGAATGAAAATTGATTGTAGGTCAATATTAATTAAAACTGATTGTTGATAATAATTGGTGAGAATTGGTGAATGAAAACGGAGTTTTTAATACGTTATTTATAGAGAAAATCAGCCAAAAAGATAAAATATCAAAACAGAGCACTTGGCGCACGCAAAACGAGGTTGGCGCATGCAAAACAGAGCTGGCGCCAGCATCAGCTAATTGGCGCCAGGTGCCAATGGCTAGCACCAGGCACCAATGGCTGGCGCCAGGCACCAAGCCTGGTTCCAGGCGCCAATGCCTGGAGTCAGGCGCCAGGCCTGTTTTGATGCGTTTTCGAAAATTAGATAAATTTGTTGTACTGGAGGATAAAATCGTATCTTTTCCTCGAAAATGCTCTTTGATTTTAATTAAAACTCTGAAAAGTCAATTTATCAATGCTAATTGAATTAGGAATGAAAAGAACCCTCTAGAAGAATCTAGAAGACTAAAACCATTCCCAATTGCATTAGGAATGATAAATCATATTAGGCCCTCCTCAAGATCATTGGGCCGCATATAAGGTTCAAAATGGGCCCAGTTTAGTAAATCGGCCATAACTTCATCAATATTCATCGGAATTGAGCTTATAATATATCATTGGAAAGCTCTTGTCAAGCCCCATCCAACTACACTACTATTGGACCCATATCATGGACCAAACAAAATGGACTGGCTGTTTTCTTAAAACAAGTTTTCAAAAACAAAGAGAAGAGAAAAAAAATTAAAACTTTCCGCAACACTAGACTTTCCACACTTTCACTTCATTCGATTATGATTCGACGTGAAAGGTACTCATCACCGGGTTTGGTTTTGAGGAGACACAAATGGGTGTCTATAGAAGCCCCCACTTTGACTGAGTTTGGAGAAACGCAAGTTTCGAAAACAAAAGTCAAAGTATCAATAGGGATGGAGAATGATTCAGAACGTTCTGCGTTCCTAAACCAATCTTGTAACGCCGATACCTGCAAACTAACGTTAGTTAAACAGATAAAAGAGTTAAGAAACGCGTATCTTGCACCGTCGAGCACACGTCTCTGAAAGTAACTGATTTGCTGCCGCTTTACTGTTGTTTTGATGACCTCCTGCAAGCTAGAGAATGCCATCCCGCTTGAAAACTGCTACGCCCGTAACTGCTTCCAATATAGAAGACTGCTTCGCCTGAAACGATCCTCTTCCGCTTTGATAATATTCCACATCCAAGGGAATACTATCGAAGATTGCTTCTCTTGAAACAATCCTCATCCGCATTGATAATATTCCACGTCCAAGGGAATACTATCGAATATTGCTTCTCTTGAAACAATCCTCAGTTGTTTGTGACAACTCTCCATAATCCAGGGAACGTCACCTTGTTGTTTTGATGTTTACTCGTCTCTGAACAAAGAGCTTCTTTTTGATATGTTCACGCGTCTCTAAACAAAGAGCTTCTTTATTATATTCTTTTTTAATATGAACTTCTAAATGATGTGTCCACGCGTCTCTGAACGAAGAGCTTGATAATAGGATGCCCACGCGTCTCTGAGCAAAAGAGCTTGTAGGAATTGTCCACGCGTCTCTGAACAAAAGAGCTTGAAAAGGATTGTCCACGCGTCTCTGAACAAAAGAGCTTGATTGATATGCCCATGCGTCTCTGGACAATAGAGCTTGAATGAAATGTCCACGCGTCTCTGAACAAAAGGAGCTTGAAAAGGATTGTCCACGTGTCTCTGAACAAAGGAGCTTGAAAAGGGATTGTCCACGCGTCTCTGAACAAAAGAGCTTTGATGATATGCCCACGCGTCTCTAGAGCAAAGAGCTTTGATGGAAATGTTCACGCGTCTCTTAACAATAGAGCTTTGGTACTTGAACGTTTTTTGCAATAATGTCTTGAAGAAAAAATTTCCGAAGACCAACGTTTGTCGATCTCTAAAGCTCGCCTGAACTTTATTTCTACTAAAACCAGTATGTCGGTGTCTCCGTGATTAGGCGCTTTAAGCTAAGTGAGACGATCTTTCATCAGGCCGATCACTTATTACAATTGTAATCAAACTGACTACTTAATCATGTCAAATTTCTTATAGGGGCTAACTGGCGTACCAAGGAACCCAAAATTGCTGCATAAGGTCGAAATCACCTTTCTGAGAGGCTTCGAGCTCTGTCATTGCTGAGATATCTCTAGCGCCAGGAATTGGAGTAGGATCTTCCCTATTATGCTGCATCTGTATTTATTTTTGACTATATAACTTTGCTAATCTCTTTAATTATCTTTGGGTTTACCTAAGGTTTAATGTCGCTTGACTCATTGACTCGACACGACTCAAGGTATAAACTTGACTATCTGTGATTGACTGACTCGAGGTTGACTCGACTCGAAGTAAAATGACACGTGTGACTCGTGACCTGTGTGTGCATGGTGTTAACTCAATGTGACTCAAAAATGGAAAAAGCAAAAATTTTCCGTCATTTTTGTGGAGGGTATCGACTTTCTCCCGAAAAAGAAAGACACGAAAAAGAATCGAAGTTTTGAAGGTGCATGTTGAATGAGCTTAGCCAAATGTTGTTTGATACTATCTCTCAAGGTGCAAGGATTAATCCATCCTAGGCTATCTCAACTGTTGACTCCATGATGAAAGTATTTGGGTAACTTAGGCACGGAGGCTAAGCACTTCACACTTCGTAATGCAACGATGATTGATGTCGATATGACGAGGCATGCTTCAGCGTTTAAGATTCCATGACAAAGGGTTCCTAAGGGAAGTATTTGGTCATGTATCTATGATGTGTGTGATAGTGATTCTAAAGCTAGGCCACAAGGGCTAAGTGTGTGGGAAAATATTATTTTTAGAAGAGTCAAATAATGGTGACTCTTAGGCTAGGTAAGCTAATGATGTAGGGATCAAGTCCCCAAGTCTAGCTCTAAATGAATAGGGATGAACATAGGGAATCCCTTGATATGATCACGGTGTAAGTGTTTGAATGTGAATATGAATGCATGTTTATTACGGCCGCACCTCGATGTGAGGTTGCCTACGTATCTGTTAGGAATCAGGCCGAACGTAGCTCTAGCCGAACCTCGCACAAGTGTGTGTATACCTCAAAAAGGTCTTGTAGACACCAATTTGTGTCTCCCCAAAACCAAACCCAGTGATGAGTGCCTTTCACGTCGAATCATAATCGAATGAAACGAAAGTGTGGAAAGGTCTAGTGTTGCGGAAAGTTTTATTTCCTTTCTCTTCTCTGTGTTTTTGAAAACTTTATTTTAAGAAAACAGCCAATACAGTTTGGTTGGTCCATGATATGGGTCCAATAGTGGTGTAGTTGGATGGGGTTTGCAAAGACCTTTCCAACGATATATTATAAGCCCAATTCCGATGAATATTGAGGAATTTATGGCCAATTTACTAAACTGGGCCCGGTTTAAGCTTTAAGTACGGCCCAATGATCTAGGGGAAAGCCTAATATGATTTATCATTCCTAATATAATTAGGAATGGTTTTGGTCTTCTAGAACATTCTAGAAGGTCTTATCATTCTTAATTCAATTAGGACTCTTCGGAGTTTTAATCAAGATCAAATAGCATTTTCGACTGAAATTATATTATTTTATCTTCCAGTACGGGAAATTTATCAGATTTTCGAAAACGCGTTGAAATTCAATTTGGCGTCCAACCCTAGGCCTTGGCGCCTGGAATCAGGATTGGCGCCAGACGCCAGCCATTAGCGCCTGGCGCTAGCCACTGGTCCTGGCGCCAATGAGCCAGGGTTGGCGCCAAGTTAGTTTTGTGGTCTTCAGACTCTGTTTTGATAAATTATCTTTTTTGGATGTTTTTCTCTATAAATATCGTATCAAAAACTCCGGTTTCAATCATCAACAATCACTTTATGAATTACAAATAATCAATTCTTACCAATAATCAATTCTTTCCAATAATCAATTCTTTTCATTAATCAACTCTCTTCATTAATAAATCTTTCATCAATTCTTTTCATCATCTTCATCTCTTTCATCAATAATTCTTAACATTCATTCATTCTTCCTTTAATACTTTTCTTTTTCATACAAAATTCCGCATTCACAAGATCTAGAAACACCTAGCCATATTCGAAGTTGCCTTCGCCCTAGACGTGAAAGGTTTTAATTTCTGAGGGTTTGGTCCCAAATCTCTCTTTCAGTTATTTAATTTAATTGTTTTGATTATTATTTTCATTGAAGTTACTAACGCGTGTATTTTGTAATTAGAAAGAGGTACGAGGCATCCAAGTAAGTACTTTAATGGTTTAATTGATTTCATGATGTAGATATCATGCTTAGATTGTTATTTTTTTGATTCCTAGTATCATGTCTAGGGTATCTTTAATATTAAGTATGATTAAAAGTATGATGCTTCCTATGTTCTTCCTAATATTTATTATTATGATTGATTACTATTATTATTTATTATGTTGCTTGATATTCATATTATTATTGTTATTGCTTGATCACCTTTTATTGCAGGTTAAAGGGAATTGGTATTTGCAACCACGCTTAATAAGATATTAATAATCTTGATAGGGTTAATTGTGATTATAAATTCAAGTGATCACCAATAATAGTTTATTTGTACATTAAATTCAACCAACATAGATAAATAGGTTTAGGATTAATCCTATTGATTGCATGTTAGTCAGAAAGCGCACATGAATACGAGCAGAATAAAGTAGAGGCCTAGTATTAGGCCAGGTTCAATCTCTTTTAGGTTGGATTTGTACCTTCATCCCCGAACTCTTATTTGGTTCATGACCTTATGGAGTTGACGATCTCTTGGATCGTTAAAGGGTGTAACCTTTACCTCGTGAACGGTTTACAAGTTCCTTAAAAACTTGTTGGCGACTCTTTTGCTCTATCTTCTTCCCTTTTGGACGCCACCGTACTTTAGTGTATGATCACAGTGGGGTTCAAGTTAGTGGGATTTTTAAAGGCTTGAAACTATTCCTTACAGGTCTTTTTAAAGGTTGTAATGTGGTTAGGCTAAAGGTTGAAGAAGAAGGGGATAAAGGCTCAAGACCCTAGGTAAGCCCCCAAGGTGTGCAACCTTGCTTTTGAATCTTTATATTTATGCTTGAGTTTCTATTCTTTTTTAGTTCTTTTTTTTTTATCTTTTGCTTTAGCATCCATTTTATTTTTATAAGTGTGGGCAATCCCGATCATGCGGTCTATCACTCACTTGGCATTCATGTTTCTTAGGCACGGTACCGAGCACTCGATAAGAGACGCAATCTGAGACGTGTTCTTATCGAAGATATTTTCATATCAAAGATATTGGAACACTTGCCCTTTTGTACACTTTATTTATTTATTTTTGCTTATTTTTGCTATTTTAATCTCTTGAATTCACTCAAGTTTTCTTTAGAATTGCAAAAGTTGCACACCATCCCATCCCAAGGTTAGGTAGATGTAGGTTGAAAAAAGAAAGGTCTATCATTAGACGAGGCTCAAAGTGGCTTATGAAGAAAAGATTGTATATTTGAATGGTGAAAGGAGATATGATGTGGCTACAAGGGGTGCCTCAAATCATTGGTATACCTTGTGCTTAATTTGACATGGATTTTTTTTTTAATGCAATATAATGAAATGATCATATATAAGGAAATAAATGCTCATTTTATTAAAGGAAAATATATAACGATCCTACAAAATAAATCTAAGGAGAAATAAAAAGGTGTCTATGCTAGACTTATTGGGGAAAGGGTAAATAAAAAAGAATAGAAAAAAGAGGTCACGAAATCTTGTCGTTGAAGCTCACCTCTTGTCTTGTGTTGTTTGCTTTATCATCACTCGCTCTTCTTATTAACTGGAGGGATGGGAAGCTTGTTATTATCAATCAAATGTTGGATAGCCTCCTTTAGCTTCCAACAGCTCTCGGTAGCATGACCCCTACCTTGATGGTACTTGCACTGTTTGTCTGGATTCCAACTAAACGATCTCTTCTCAAGTGGGGGATCCAAAATAGGTCCAATGGGAGTAATGAGTCCTTTGGCATGGAGTCGATCGAAAGCATTATCGTAGCTAATTCCAATAGGGGTGAAATCCTTTCTCAGTCGATTATCCATGGCTAGGATCTCACTAAGGTCGAAAGTACCAACACTATTACGAGAGTAGGTGTTTTCGGAAGAAGAAGGATAGTCGTTCTTCTTCCCTTTACAGCCACTGTTACTATTGTCACTAATCTTGGCCTTCTTGTCGCGCGGAGGAACATGAAGGAGATTTGAATCAATGAGATCTTGAACATGATCTTTGAGGGCGAGACATACTTCGGTGGTGTGACCACGACCTCTATGGTATCGACAATAAGAATTTGGATTCCAATTGGGAAACCGTTTTTCAGGCGGAGGGTCTTGACTGGGACCAATGGGGTGGGTAAGACCTTGATCGTGAAGACAGTCGAAAGCTTTATTGTAAGTCATTCCTATTGGTGTGTATTCTTCAATGGTCCGTTTTTCCTGTGTCTTAGGAGCATTGAGTTCTTCATTAAACCCTTGGCGAGAATTTTGTTCGATGGCCATTACCCGATTTGCTAATCCTTCTACCACATTCAAGAGCATGGCAATGACATCTTGCAATTTTTGAACGTCCTCTTTTAGACTTGACGATTCTTCCTTGGTATTATCTAAGAAAAGACTTTCATCCTCCTCAATTATGGCCACTTCATCGAGAGAGGTCATATAATTTGTCTCAATTATGGGCTCTCCTACAGGTGTGATAAGAAGTGATGGATCAAAGGATGCTTGGTCATCTTCGATGGCTAGAATCTCAGAAGTTTCATTGTTATCGATCAGATCTTGAATAGTTTCTTTGAGTTTCCAACACTCCTCAGTGTCGTGACCCTTTCCTTGGTGATATTTGCAGTGCTTATTAGGGTCCCACTTAGGTGGCCTGGCTTCTGGAACCGGATTTTTGATAGGCCCTATGGGCATGACTAGTCCTTTGTGATGTAGCTTCTCGAAAGCTGTTTCATAACTCATACCAAGTGGAGTGAACACCCTCTTTGATCTTTGGATTCGTGGTTTAGAGGCGTTCGTGGCATGTAATTCATTAATGGGAGAGGAAGAAGAAGGATGGTCGTTCTTCTTTCCTCTCGCACCATTATCTTTCAGAAGGTCATCTTCAATGTCAATGCCTATATTATAGACGGCTTTGAAAGTATTTAAATTGTGTTGGTACTTTAAGTGCTTTGAATACTTCCCTTGGAGATTCTTGATAAACATCCTCACATATTCTTTTTCGGTAGGAGCCTTGACCATATTAGCGGAAGTTTCCCTCCATTTGTTGAAGAAAGAAGTGAACCCTTCGTTTTCTTTTTGTTTTAACATCTCAAGTTGTCTATGGTTTGTTTCGTCTTGAATGTTGCACTTATAGCTATCTATGAAATCGTTTGTTATCGACTCCCAAGAATAGGTTTTTTCTTTCTCGAGAGAAAAGAACCATTGTTGACAAACGGTTTCGAGAGATAATGGGAACAGAGAGGGAAAAACCTTCTTATCGATACCCTTAATGTTCATTATGGTTTCAAAAGCTCTTAGATGGAAGTAAGGGTTATCTATTGCCTTGAATTTTGGGATGTCGGTGGCGTTAAACTTATGCGGAAGAAGTTCCTTGTCCAGCGAGACCTCTTGTGAACTCATGCCCTGAAATTTGTAGTCGCTAGATAGCTTGCTTAGACTTTCTTGCATGAGGTCCATCTGTTGTTGCTTCACGGGATCATCGATCTTGAGTGTGAGAAGCTTCAATGTCTCAATCACGGTAACCAGTTGATTCCTAAGCTCATTGACTTCTTCTTGACTTTCCATTATCTTTTTAGCCTTCCTCTTTTGACGAATCGGTTTATCAAAAAGCGAGACTTGAATAAAGAGGTTGTCCTTGATTAATCGCCCTTCTCTCCTTGACCAAGTACTGTGGAAAAGGAATTTGGGGATATCTATTGTTAATTATTTGACTCAAACTTTATTCAACATGCAATGGATGAAGAAGGTGAAGAAATATGGAATAGAATATGAAGAAGAAAGATGGAGGTGGAGGGATATGAAGGATTAGGAATAGAATATACCCCCCAACTTAAATGACGGAAACACCGACTTATGCATGAACCTAAGACATGGCCATGGTGACATGTGTACTCAAAGTGTGTGCTAAGACTAGTGAGTGTAGGTGACATGTTAAGACTCGTGTCATGACCATGTGGCTAGACTATGTGACTAGACTCAACTAAAGACTAAGTTAAGACCTCACGTATATGCATTAAACTGGATAGGCTGCGGTATTTTAG
The DNA here is from genome assembly GCF_001683475.1 of Chenopodium quinoa. Classification (NCBI taxonomy): domain Eukaryota; kingdom Viridiplantae; phylum Streptophyta; class Magnoliopsida; order Caryophyllales; family Amaranthaceae; genus Chenopodium; species Chenopodium quinoa. The sequence continues at coordinate 1,225,508 of NW_018744633.1, read as the reverse complement.
TCATAACTTTTGAACTGTGACTCTGATTTAGATAAAACCAAGCCAAATTAAAGATAAAACTCGGGGCTACAGATCCATAGGTTTTACGACTCGTAGTTCTTCCTATAACTCCGGCTATGACCAAAACAAGTTGATGTTTGTGCAGTATACGGGAATAAAAATCCGGGTCGACTTAAGGGAACTATGACTTGATTTTATGTTTATTTATTAGTTCAAATTAATTAATTAATTAAACAAAGTCCTTTAGTCATTAATCAGTTTATTTAGTCTTATCACAAGTCAAACAAATGGTTAGGAAAAATCACATAGAGTATGCACAACAAATAATGCACAATTAGTCAAGTAGGCACAATATGATGCAATGAGTTTGCAACCTAACCATGGCTCTAGTTCTCTAAAGTTCGGGATATGGTTTAGTAAATAGAGGTTCCATGGTTAATTTTCCGGATGCACCGCGCGGAAGCCTAACCGTGAAGGGTTGGCGCGAGTGGATGGGACACCGCGAGTTCTAGAAAAAACTCGCTTCCATGGTTTGGTGAATTCAACAATCTCGGATGTACCCTTTGTTGCACGGAGCGTTCAATCGGGTAGATAGAGCATGAATTCCCAGAGGGTTATGTCCATATGTAGAACACATATGGGTTTCAGAAAAGTGAGAAAAAATTCAATCAGGAAGTAGGATCGAGCAAACAATACGAAAAACTGGTCGAAATTCGAACGCATATTTCTGGCTCGATATTGGGGGAAGTTGGCGCCAGCAATCAGAGACTGGCGCCAGCTTTTAACTATAGCGCCGGGCGCCAATACTGGTGTCTGGCGCTATGAATAAAATGCTGGCGCCAAGCTCTGGCCCCTGACGCTACTTCCCACATGCCTCAGCAGCTTTTTGTGCTCGATAAAATTTTCCAGTTTCGCGCGGTGTTATTTCGGTCCTAGTTGTGAAAGATATTTCTCAAATTTCCTACGTGTAAAATCCTATGTTTTTAACTCATTACGGATGGTCTTTCCAATGAGATCTTTTTTATGCATATGACAATAATGTTAATCAAAATTACGCACATGAAATACTTAGAACGTTTCGAGTCTCATCCACTCATTCTAAATCATTGCCGAAACAGATTCAGGAATTAAAATAGAAATCCTCCTCAGTGGAGTCGCCAAAAACTGTAGGGAATAAATTTCAAGCGTTAATCCCCTTGCTTGAACCCCACTGTGATCATACACTAAAGTACGGTGGCGTCCAAAAGGGAAGAAGATAGAGCAAAAGAGTCGCCAACAAGTTTTAGGAACTTGTAAACCGTTCACGAGGTGAAGGTTACACCCCTTAACGATCCAAGAGATCGTCAACTCCATAAGGTCTAGAACCAAATAAGGGTTCGGGGATGAAGGTACAAATCCAACCTAAAAGAGATTGAACCTACCCTAATAATAGGCCTCTACTTTATTTTAATCGTATTCATGTGCGTTTTTCAATTAACATTCAATCAATAGGATTAACCTAAACCTGTTTAATCTATGTTGGTTGAATATTAATGCACAAACAAAACTATTATTGGCGATCACTTGAATTATAATCATAATTAACCTAACAAGATTATTAATTATCTTATTAAGCGTGATTACAAGTACAAATTCCCTTTAAATATGCATAAAAGGTGATCAAGCAATAACAATAAATATCAAGCAACATAATAAATAAAATCATAACAATAATTATAATTATAATAAAAATAATCATTATCACAATAATAATAATAATATTGATAATCATCACAAATTGTAACAATTATAATCATAATCATGTTCATGTTAATATTAAAACATAATAATAATAGCATCACAACAATCATATTTAATATTAAAATTACCCTAGACATGATACTAGGAATATCATAATAACAATATAAACATGATTTCTACATCATAATATCAATTAAAACCATTAAAGTACTTACTTTGATGCCTCGTACCTCTTTCTAATAACAAAATACACACGTTAGTAACTTCAAGGAAAATAATAAACAAACAATTAAATTAAATAATTGAAAGAGAGATTTGGGACCAAACTCTCAGAAATTAAACCTTTCACGTCTAGGGCGAAGGCAACTTCGAATATGGCTAGGTGTTTCTAGATCTTGTGAATGCAGAATTTTGTAAGTGAAAAAAGCAAGTTATAGAAAAAGAGAAAGATGAAGAGATGAATGAATTAAGAGAGAATTAGAGAATTAATGATTGCGAATGAAAACTGATTGTAGGTCAATATTAATTAAAACTGATTGTTGATGATAATTGGTGAATGAAAACGGAGTTTTTAATACGTTATTTATAGAGAAAATCAGCCAAAAAGATAAAATATCAAAACAGAGCACTTGGCGCACGCAAAACGAGGTTGGCGCATGCAAAACAGAGTTGGCGCCAGCATCAGCTAATTGGCGCCAGGCGCCAATGGCTAGCACCAGGCGCCAAGCCTGGTTCCAGGCGCCAATGCCTGGAGTCAGGCGCCAGGCCTGTTTTTGACGCATTTTCGAAAATCAGATAAATTTGCTGTACCGGAGGATAAAATCGTATCTTTTCCTCGAAAATGCTCTTTGATTTTAATTAAAATTCTGAAAAGTCAATTTATCAATGCTAATTGAATTAGGAATGAAAAGAACCTTTTAGAAGAATCTAGAAGACTAAAACCATTCCTAATTGCATTAGGAATGATAAATCATATTAGGCCCTCCTCAAGATCATTTGGCCGCATATAAGGTTCAAAACGGGCCCAGTTTAGTAAATCGGTCATAACTTCCTCAATATTCATCGGAATTGGGCTTATAATATATCGTTGGAAAGCTCTTGTCAAGCCCCATCCAACTACAATACTATTGGACCCATATCATGGACCAACCAAACTGGATTGGCTGTTTTTTTAAAATAAGTTTTCAAAAACAGAGAGAAGAGAAAAGAAATTAAAACTTTCTGCAACACTAGACTTTCCACACTTTCACTTCATTCGATTATGATTCGACGTGAAAGGTACTCATCACCGGGTTTGGTTTTGGGGAGACACAAATGGGTGACTACACTAAGGCTAGCGCCAGGCGCCAAGCGTAGCGTCAGGCGCTACAGCTGGCGTTTGGCGTTGACTCAGAATTTCACGCGTTTTCTTAAAATCAGATAGAAATTGCCGTACGGGAGGATAAAATCGTATTTTCCTCAAAAAACGTTCTTTGATTATGATGAAAACTCTAAAAAGTCAACCAAAGTCAATTTATCAATGCTAATTGAATTAGGAATGAAAAGAACCTTCTAGAAGAATCTAGAAGACTAAAACCATTCCTAATTGCATTAGGAATGATAAACCTACATTAGGCCCTCCCCTAGATCATTGGGCCGCATATAAGGCTCAAACCGGGCCCAGTTCAGTAATTTGGCCATAACTTCCTCAATATTCATCGGAATTGGGCTTATAATATATCGTCGAAAAGCTCTTGTCAAGACCCATCCAACTACATTACTATTGGACCCATATCATGGACCAACTAAACTGGATTATATGTTTTCTTAAAATAGGTTTTCAAAAACAGAGAGAAAAGAAAAGAAATTAAAACTATCCGCAACACTAAACTTTCCACACTTTCACTTCATTCGATTATGATTCGACGTGAAAAGTACTCATCACTGGGTTTGGTTTTGGGGAGACACAAATGGGTGTCTACAGGGTTCTATTGACAATAACATCAAGCAGGAGGACATACCATAAAACATTGTTTCAAATTTAAAAAGCTAATCCAAGGGTTGATTGACTGTAAAAAGTTGGTCCAAATCCCACCAGAATGGAGTCTGGGAAAGTGATGATGAGGATGTATACCTCAAAGATGTTGAAGAAACCCCACTTCCCACAATATACCCAGTAAACGACATTTGGGATGAAGAAGATTCACCCATTGGTGTTCTTACAAGATCAGGGATAGTGCAACCTCCCATCACTACACAACCTATTCCCACTACCCAACAAGTTCCCATATCAATCATAGAGGACAACGATGTTGTCAAACAACTTAAAAAGACTAAGGTAGAAATGAACTTATGGAAACTACTAGCCACATCTCGTGAACATGTAATTACAGTAATGGATGCTTTGGCTAAAGTAAGGATAGATTTAGAAACCACTCCTGAGGGATTAACTAATTTTCTTACGAGTGATCTTTCGAGTCCCATCAATCTAATCACCTTTTTTGACAAGGACTTACCTCCAGAAGGTGACAAACACAATAAGGCATTAAACCTCATAGTAATCTACAAGAGAACGAATGTCCCAATGACTCTTGTAGATAATGGATCAGCAATTAATGTTTTCCCACTACGAACTACGAGGATGTTGGGAATAAGGGATGATGACTTGTCTCAATCCACACAAGGAATAAGAGCTTATGACAACACTTGTCCGCAAGCTCTTGGGACTATTACTATGAATTTCACCGCAGGAGTTATAAAACATGCTAAAACTTTCCAAGTTGTTGATATCAAGGCTTCTTTCAACTTATTGTTGGGATGCCCTTGGCTTCATGACCTTAAGGTCATCCCTTCATAACTTCATCAACAAGTGAAGGCTATAGTTGGAGGAATTCTTGTTACAATCGATGCCTCCTAACTAAGAATCAAGGCAATTGATAAGCCTCTCATAAATGTGGAGCACAATGACAACGATGAAGACCTATGGGGCTTTAACGCAGAAGAGGTCTCCTTAATCGAGGAATATGAAAGGACCCCTCTTTGCTACGACCTTCATTCAAATATGATAGTTAATGATATACTCCGAAAACAATGACACTATCTTGGAATGACTCTAGGAAAGAAGAAAGGAGTAGCAATACAAAAAAAATTGCCTGGCCTTCCTAAATTAGCTACTTTTGGACTTGGTTTTGAACTGACTCCGAAAGACAATAAGCAAGCCCTGGAAAAGGCTAATGCACGGAGAAATTCTCGTACCCAAAAGAAAGCAATCCCAATGGATCAATATCCCCTCACCCTAAATGGACAATTTATAAGAGATGGTGAAGACTATCCATGCTATGAATTTCCCGAGCCCTTTGTCAAAGATGGAATAAGACAACCTAGGTTCAAAATAATCTTCCTGGATTGCCACTTCTTAGATGACATCCCAAATCCTATCCATAAGAAGAAAGCACCTCCGTGCTTCGACTTTAATGTCATGGGACTTCTTTTTAGGCACAAGAAGAATGAGCAGAAATATGTTGAATACAACTTCGTGCTCATTCAGACAGCACTACAAAGTGAGATCTTTAACCCCTCAAAGCTTATCACCCTAGCAGAGGGATTAGTCTAGGGATGGAGAAAGACCGTGAAAGTGACTACACCAAGCGGACGAAAGATCTCGTTAACAACAGGACAAGGACCTATGTTCGAAGAGTCGTGTGAGTCAGAGTCTGAATCTGAGTTGTTTGGGGTAAAAAATACCCTAAGTACGTGGACCAATCCTGTGATAACACGTGTCTGATTGAGAGGGTGACACGTGTTACCATAGGAAAATGCCACGTACCAAGAAGCATAAGAGCACCTGAAATTGAAAAGAGAATAAGGCCTCCTTACATCAGGAGACATAACCGAAAGCCGCAAAAACGGCGTCCCAATGGGGCACGTGTCCTACTCTAATTGCGAAGTCAATCAGAGCACGTAATCCTAGGTCACTTACCCTAAAGGGCACAAATTCCCACCCCTATAAATACCCCAATCATTGATGATGGGAGGGGTGGATTGTGACATAACATTCAATAGAGCACTAAATAGCTCCAAATTCTCTCTACTTTCTCTCTCTAGTTTACTCCGTTTTTCGGTCACTAACTTGATCGTTGGAGGTGGAACTCCGGTCAGCGGAGCTTTTGTGTCTTTTGCAGGTGTCCGAGTCTCACTGTCAGCTAGTACGCGACCAATATCTCGAGGGATTCCAAAATACCCCGAAACATGAGTCTTCCCCTATCGAGTCTTCAAAATATTTAGCTATAGTACCTCTCCCTAGTTCTTCTACTTTAGTATCTACTCCTAGGATAGTTAGTAGTCAAGTCCCAACTGACATTTCTTTATTTGATGTAATGGTTTCCGAATTCAATAATATGTCTTCTTTTGCTTTCTCCTTGTGTCATTCTGTAACCTAAGATGACGAGCATTGCATAACTAACAATGAGAGTGACAAAGAAATAATTAAAGCGATGGAAACACTTGATAATAAACACCAGTAATAGAAGGCACTGAAATAGTGGATATCTCAAAAGATTCAAACATTAAAAAAGAATTTAAAATCGGACTAACTCTTACTTAAGAAGAAAGAACTGGTTTAATTAATCTACTAAAAGAATTTATCGATGTATTTGCCTAGTCATATGAAGATATGCCAGGAATAAATAGAGAAATAGCTCAACATACAATACCACTAATTCCAGGAATGAAACCTGTAAACAAAAGTTACGTCAAATGAAACCAGACGTAGCTCTTAAAAATAAAAGAAGAAGTTCAAAAACAAATTATTGCAGGTTTTATCAGGGTATCTAAATACCCCGAATGGGTTGCAAATGTGGTGCCAGTTCCAAAGAAAGATGGAAGGTAAGAGTGTATGTCGACTATAGAGATTTAGATAAGGCAAGTCCAAAGGACGACTTCCCTTTTCCACACATCGATATTTTGGTAGATAACATAGCAAATCATGCGCTTCTCTCACTTATGGATGGAAACGCGGGGTACAACCAGATTCTCATGACAGAGGAAAATATGGAAAAGACTACATTCATAACGCCATGAGGCACTTACTGTCACACGATAATGCCATTCGGGTTGAAAAACGCGGGTGCCACTTATCAAAGAGCAACGACTGCCTTACTACATGACATGATGCACAAAGAAGTTGAGATCTACATGGATGATATGATTGTAAAATCAAAAGATCGTCCAGGACATCTAGTAGCCTTAAGAAAATTCTTCGAAAGGCTGAGGAAATACAACATGAGGTTAAACCCATCTAAGTGTGCCTTTGGAGTCACCTCAGGAAAAATCTTGGTATATGTCATTAGCTCTAGAGGAATAGAGATAGACCCAACCAAGATTAAAGCAATCATATCAATGCCGCCGCCCAAAACCGAGAAACAGATTCGAGATTCATTGGCCGGTTGCAATACATAAATAGGTTCATATCCAAATTAACCACGATCTATGAACCCATATTCAAGAAACTAAAGAAGAACTTGCCAGTAATATGGGATAATGAGTGTCAAAAAGCCTTTAATAAAATCAAAGCCTATCTCACTAATCCTCCCGTACTAGCACCTGTGCTCTCGGGAATCCCTCTTAGGTTATATTTAATCATCACCAAAGAGATAATGGGGGCTATGCTCACATAAGAAGTAGAAGGAAAAGAAAACGACATCTACTACTTATGCAAAAAATGCTCGAGTATGAAGTACGCTACACACCACTTGAGAATTGTGCCTCGCATAGTGTGGGCCACAACAAAGTTAAGACACTACATGCTCGTTCATACAGTCTATGTGGTATCTCGGATGGATCCACACTACTAGAAAACAGGTCATTTCCGAGAGACGAGTTCCGACGGACACGTTATTTCGTCGGAAAAACCAAAATTTCCGACGGATTTATATTTCGTCGGATATTTCCGACGAAATATAAATCCGTCAAAAAATATGCACTTTCTGACGAATATTTCCGTTGGAAATTACTATTTTCGACGAAATTTAAATCCGTCAAAAATTTCCGACGGAATTTCGGTCGGAATGTAAAAAAAATCATTTAAAATAATAAAACCTTAAATCCCTAATGCATCCCCACCCTCTTTCTCAGTTTCTCTTTCCGCCTCCTATCTCTCCTTCCTCTCTCTTTCCGCCTCCTCCTTTCTCTCTCCTGTTCTCTTTTCCTTTTCTCCATTTTCCTCTTTCCTCTTTTCTCCATCTTTCCTCTTTCCTCTTTTCTCCATCTTTCCTATTCTCTTTTTGGCCTCTTCCTTTTCTCCTATCTTTTGTTCTTCTTTACCTTCGATCTCAAACCACCACCACCACATCTTTCTTTCTTCCCCTCTTATCTCTAACCACCACTGCCCACAACACTGGCGCAACAACAGCAACAATACCGGCAACTACAACAACAACAGAGCCGCAACAACAACGCACAACAACAACGGCTCAACAACATCCTTACAACAACACAGGCGCAACAACAATGCAAAACAACGTCAATGACTCAACAACAACCAAATCTAGTTTTTTTTTTTTTTATTTATTTTAAGTTTGAAAATAGTTATTTTTTTTATTTCATTGTAATTTTAGTTTATAAATTTTGTTAAACAATTGTATATTGGTTTATTTATTTAAATTTATTGGGTAATTTTGTTGTTTTGTTTTGGTAATTTTCGATATTTTTCCTAATTTTAGTTGCTAATTTTTTCAGGTAATTTTTGTGTAAGTTTTGGTTAATTTAATTAATTTTGGTTAAATTGGTGGTTTCAGTTTAGTGTAGTGGGGTTTGGTTGGGGTGGTTTTGCTGTGGGTTAGGGTTATTAGTTGTGGTGGTTTCGGTTGTGGTGGGCTGGGGTGATTTTGGTGGTGGATCTGGGTTGTTGGGGGGTTTATGTCGTGGTGTGTGAATTGCAGTTGTTGTGGAAGGTGAATTGCGGTGGTGGTGGGGTTAATATTGATGGTGGTGGTGGGCGGAGAATAGGTACGTTTTAGGGGTGGATTTTTTTTTTACCTTTCCAATGGAAAATTCCGTCGGAAATTTGCGACGAAATAGTTTTCCGTCGGAAATTTACGACGAGCTATTCTAATGCCGGACAATCTCGTTCGAGGGAAAAGTCTGCAGAAAGACGTTTCCGATGGAAAAGGTCTTTTTTCCTATAAAGTGTTTTTCGACGACCAATTCCGACGGAATTATGTCGGAAACTAGTTTTCTAACGAATTTCAAGGTGTTTCTGATGGAATTTTTCTGTCGAAAATGACCTGTTTTCTAGTAGTGCCACTAAAGTATCTCTTTGAGAAATCTACACTTAATGGACGAATATCAAGAAAGATAGTCAACTTAGCTCAATTTGATGTGAGATTTATGCCGCAAAAGGCTATCAAAGTATCAGTGGTATCGAACTTCTTAGCGGATTTCCCAATAGAAGATTCGATGTCTATACATGAAAATGAGTTTCCATACGAAGACTTAATGCTTACAGAAGATGATACTTGGACGTTATACTTCAATGGAGCATCAAATCAAAAGGGTTATGGTGTAGAAGTATTATTATTATCACCTAAAGAGGAACATATCCCAATATCCACAAAGTTAGATTTTGACGTTGCCAACTTGCGAAATACGAAGCATGCGTGGTAGGCCTCAAAACAGCTTTGGCATTGGGAGTAAAGAAACTGTGAATATTCGGAAATTCTTCTTTAATCATCAACCAAATTTCCAAAAGTTTATTGGCCCCTTACCAAACATATCTGGAAACCCTCACTAATCAGTTAGAAAAGGTAGAATACACATATCTACCACGAGAGGAAAATCAATTTGTTGATGCTTTGGCAAGGCTAGCCTGGCCTCAATAATTAGAGTTCCCATAGAAATTGAGAAAATGCCTTTGACAAATAGAAAAGAGGCATAAACCTGCTTACATTCAACCCATAGAAGACGATGAGGTAGTTCAGGAAGAAGAAGAAGAAGAACATTGGTAAACAGACATCCTCAACTATGTCACCACAGGAGAATACCCACTCTACGCTGACAAAAGAGCAAAACTAGCCTTAAGACTTTTGGCTTCCCAATATGTACTCATAGACAATGAGCTACAGAAAAGGGTACCTAAAGGTCGAGCTCTCTTGTGTGCATGCAAAAAGGAAGCCCAAAGGGCAATGAGAATAGTCCACGATGGAGTGTATGGAACTCATGTAAATGGAAAGATGCTAGTCCAAAAGATAATGCGCGAAGGATATTATTGGACTACTATGAATATGGACTGTTATCAATATGTAAAAATATGTCCTAAATGCCAAATATACACTAACAACATGTTCCTCCATCACTCCTTTACACCTACATTTCACCATGGCCATTCTCAACATGGGAAATAGATATCATTGGAAAGATTACTTCTCCTGAGACAGGAGGTCATGAATATATCCTAGTAGCAATCAACTATTTTACAAAGTGGGTCAAAGCAGCATCATACGCAAAACTCACCGCAAAGCACGTAGCACTCTTTATCAAAAGAAACATTATATGTCGATATGGAGTCCTACATGAAATGATAAGTGATAATGGAACTCACTTTAAAGCAGAATGTGAGGTATTGCTACAAAATTATGGCATTCAGCATCATCATTCTTCACCCTATAGGCCTCAAGCGAATGGTGCAGTAGAGGCAACCAATAAGAATTTAAAGACCATCATTGAGAAAATGACATAAAATTACAAGGATTGGCCTGACAAACTCCATTTTGCTCTTTGGGGTTACCGCATGTCAATTCTCTCATCAACTAGAAATAAGCCATTCCCCTTAGTCTATGGAATGGATTCCATACAACCTATAGAGCAAGAAATACCTTCCCTACGCATTGTGTTGGAAAGTAAACTCGATGAAGTTGAATGGACTAGAGAAAGATATGAGGAGCTAATTCTACTTGATGAAAAACGACTAGAAACTCTACATCATACTCAATGCTACCAAACTCGTATGGCTATACACTTTAACAAGGTCAAGACAAGAAACATCAAGGTAGGATACTTGGTGTTAAAAGCACTAAGGAAGAATGTTTTAGACCCAAGAGACAAATTTAGGTCTAATTGGTCCGGACCATATACATTGTCAAAACAATCCTATCAGGAGGTACTGCAAAACTAACTGATATGGATGGCAATGAATTCTCAAATATGACAAGTCTTGACCAACTTAAGAAGTACTACCCATAATTACTTGAGTAGGATACTCAAGAGAGCTAGTTTGGCCTGATTCCTTAGGAAAGGATACATAGACAACCCTTTACAAGGTCCGACCACTTTAATCTTTAAAGAAATCAATTCGACAACAACAGAGCAGCTGGCTCGCAAGAATTAAGTCCAGCGCGATTCGCCACAACTGTCGCACAGTGACAAGAAGCAGCGCATCACGACAATCGCTCCAAACGACGACAAGTTCAAATTCGCTATGCCAGATGTCTGGGTGCATTTCGGTGTTTTTTCGGAAATTTTCAACTTTTGTACTCGAAAAATTCTTGGAAAATTCAAGATGTTTTCATTGCTTTAATAAAATTTTTAATATAAAAAGTTATTTTAATTTTTTTTTGTAAAAAAAGCTGGAAATTGCATTAATAAAATATACATTATTGATGGAATTTTAAATACAGCTTAAAAATAAAATTGACTAAAAATTAGAACTATATAATAAGTTGAAAGTAAAGCAATGCTCTAATTTATCTTCTGTTTTCTAGCACTTTTCCAATTCTTGTCTACTTCTTCTTCACCATTTATCACTTTTGCTAGTAAGCATCCTTTTGAAGACCTACACTCAATCTTGGTGTTGATAATTTCCCCAATAGCCATTACACCGTGCTTCTTTTCAACCCACAATTTCTTTTCTGTAGAGTCAGCTTTTCTTTTCTCTTTGCCCTTAGAACTTTTGTTCTTAGGCATAACAAGAGTCTTGAATTCAACTCTTCACCCAAACGCTCCTTAGGAGGAATTCTCTTATCCCCTAGGCGGTCTTTCACATTGGTCTTATTCAGATTTCAAGCTTTGTTCTTGTCCTTTTGAGATCTACCAAGTAATCATTGCTTCATATCCCTAGACAAGGAAGGTGGGACTTTTTGGGTAACAACTTCCCATAAAGGTCTAGCACACCAATAATCATCAAATCTCTCTACATCCCATGAAACAGGAAATTCATAGGGATGACAAAGATCACCATATGGAACTGTTTGAGCAAGACCATATTGTCTTCTCACCCTGGAAGGATAATAAAAAGTAAACTTTGACAAGCTAGGAAGACGGCAAAAAGGTTGGCTATTGACACCAACCATCTTCTCAATTTTCCACCAAAGAACGACCCACTTGATGGTAAAGTCGCAAGTTTCAAAGATCCTACTCTACTCCCGGCGGCCCATCTTTATAGAAAAGCTTTTCTTCCGTCTCACAAAGCAATTTGGTGTATAGCTATCAACATAGTCAGGAGGGCTAATTAATTCAAGCCTCCCCATTAGCCACATCTGTAAAAATTCAATGCAAAAAATTATTATTACTATACAAAGTTAAATATTTTTTATTTCTGTAATTAAAAGTATTGATTTTCTACCTGTAATAATATTGGAGAACCTCAAATAAGAACGTGCAAATTCCTTCAAATTAACTACATTCCCATGCACTGTATCTTTCAAGTCTTTATCCTTAAGGTTAAAGAAACGCTCAAAATATTTGTAATAATACTCGCTTACTTTAGGAATTACCGCAAGATTTAGGGAAGGGAAGCCTAGAATGGCACCAAATTCTTCCTATAAAGGACAAATTTCATCACAGCCAAGTCTAAAGCAGTGAGTATCTGAATCCCAACACTCCAAGGCGATATAAATAAAGTTTATGTGTAGATCTACCCCCTTTATACCATATATACCCCCCAAGTGAAATAATTCAAGCTCTTTTCTCTTCTTAGCAGTCAGAGACTGACATCACACATGAGTGAAATCGCTAAAACTCTTAGACATGATTGAGAGATAAAAGCTAGAATAATTTTTAATCCGTTTGACTATACAAAATCGACAAATTTGGGGGCTATTTATGCACAAAATTGGCACAAACCAAATCCTGTTAGGATTCAAAAATATAAGTCCATCGCCATGCGACAGAAATCACGCACCGCGTGATGCTTGTCGCATCACGACAAGTTTGTCTCATTGCGATTGCTAGGTGTGTGTCACGCCACCCTCGCACGCTACACTAACCGATCTATTTTCGACTTTGACTCAATTTTGTACTATAATTTTACGAGTTTTACCCTTTTTCAAAGCCTCATCCACTCAAATCCGACCTTATTGCAAATATTTGTCCCATATTTGATTATCTCGAGTTTAATTTGAGCTTATTAAAGACAAACTCGCTATTTATTTTTCATTTTTTGGGGGATAAAGTCGGATACCCTCCATTGTTAATAAAAATGAAGGAAAATTTTTACGCAAAAATTAGTAACAATTTTCATACTTAAATGCACATAAAATGAAGAATAAAAAATGCAAAGCTAAGATTAAACATAGTAAACACACACACACACACACACACACATACACACACACACACACACACATATATATATATACAAAGTGATGAGTCAAATGAGCAAAGTCCTACAAAGTCAAAATAAATACAAGTACAAGTACATCTATGATGGCGGACCCCGCAAATGTGAAGGAACATCAAACATGTCAAAAAACTATACAGTCCGAGGAGTCAAGCCGTGGCGTGCTGCCTGATTAGAAGGAGTCGGAATCGAGAGAGTAGGGCCAGCCAATCCAGTCTCACCCTTCTTCTGCACTCCCAAACGCTAAGGCTGCTGCGACGACGAGCCAACCTCATACGTCATACCACCCGCTAATGGAGCTTATGTCGTGCCTCCTTGACCGGACGACCTCCCTAATGCACCGTCAGACGAAGAGCCAGAACCCTCTAATCTGGGAGTACGGTCTGACTCCGCTTAACCACGCTGACTTCCAGTTGAGGTACGGCAACGCCTCAAGTCAGACCCTGACCTCTCCCTCCTAGCCTCGGGCCTCGTACGAGTGCACGTCGGAGGAATACGCTGAAACAGAATAAAGCAAACTAAGTCAAGTACAGAAAGACAAATATAAACATAAGAGGAGGTCAAGAGAAGTACCTCCATGCCGTCATCACCGCGACGACACATAGCTCGATGGCTCAACCTCACAAGCTGATAACGAAAGGCGTCCATGCCTCTCGCCATCCTCGTCAGCACCTCACGAGAAAATTGTCACAATCACAAAGTCAGAGATAATCAAAGCATATATGCAAATGAGATAACAAATAAAGTGACTTACCGAAGTCTGGTGTCGAGGTATCGACTCCTCTATGAAGCGCCATGGCTCCGGAGCCAGGGGAATCATCTCCTCAACAGGACCAAAAGTGCCTTGGTAGACAATGGGTACTGGCGCAGGCATAAACTCTCTAGTCGAATCCTGTCAAGTTAAACCTTAATAAATTTGCTCGGGGCTATCAAATAAATAAATGAAAAATACAAAAGATACCTTTGTCAGCTATGGCAAGCAAGGCGGTGGGGCCAAATGCGGCAAAAGCTTATCCCTATAACTACGGTTTGGATGGATATGACTCCGCTAGTCCGTACCTGATGGCGTCTTATCTGCCCGAGCCCTCAGCCTCGTCTGATTGAACATATGTCGTGGAGGGCGAGAAGGAACAACAAGGGACTCTGAAGAGTGCTGAATCGCAACTCTCTCACCCAGGTATACCACAACGTCGTATGTCCCCTGAAAATAACGACGCTGGCAGTGTTACTGAACGACCATTACAGGAAAGATGAAATCATCCAACGGCCGAAGCTGAATATCAGGCTCCTACAAAATGAACATCCATAAGCTTAAATCCTACTAAGGGTAATACAAACAAAAAAGTGTTAATAAAACATACCGAGAGAATCAACTCTTGAACACGAGCAGTAGCAATCTGGTCGTTATAACGACCTCCCTAACTGGCCGCAATGGGGAGCCCTCGAGGCGAAGGCCTCGCTGGTGAAAAAGAAGGGAAATACTCATAGAACTAGATCTATAGAACAGGAAAGCGTCAGCGAGTACTAGCACAAAACCTAAGATAAACTTCGGTTAAAAGAAATAGAGTATACCCCACGAGTCCCCAGAAACTGGAAAGTGTGACTTCCCCATCAAATCTGCGCTGGCGACAAGCGAGTCGCAATCCACGCAGGAAGTCAGCATAGCCCAAGATGGCCCAGTCATATGATCTGACCATACAAAGGTCGCAAAGAGCAGGCAGATAGTAGAGTAGCACACAACTACCCTTGTTAGGGAAGAAGGTCCCCGACAAAAGAATTAGAGTAAAGATGCGCACCCGCTGCTCTTGGGTAGTCGCACTATCTTAAAAGGCCTCTGTCAGCATGGTCCAACGAATACACTAAGCGTTGATCTGCGTCGGCCTAGCCTCCCCACGAGCTCGAACAGCTACAGGGCCGATTAGTTACTCTACCTCCGAACAGAAAACAATAATGTTGCTGCCGAATAGAACGACAGCTGGCCGAAACTCCAGTCCAGTGATGAGAGAGGAAGTCGAGGGGAGTGATAGTCATCTCACCCCAAGGAAAGTGAAAAGTGTTGGTGGTGTCCCAAAAGAACTCCACCAAAGCTCAAATTAGAGAACGGCTCAACACAAAAGAGTACATGGCTCAAGTAGCCTGAAGCAGAGGAGTCAGACCACAAGACTCCCATAACTCGTGCAATTCGTTGTTGTCGCGAAAGTGAAGATCATACAGCGAACCAATGGCCTCGATCGTTGCCTGAGCCGTGGCAACGAACACGATCGCCGGTCATCCCAAGCCGCACCCACTCCGAGATGAGAAAATCGGGTGCAAAGTAAAGAGTGCTCTCACCCCACTCAGGGAACTCCCCTAGGCTAGTGGAAGCTCCATCGCCTGCGTCAACGAGCTCGTCTTCCCGGTGAGCCTCATGAGAAAAAGAGCTAGAGCCATGACATCGAGACATTCTAAATTATGAAAAACAACAGTAAATCAAAGGTTCTATAGTATCTAAGGTTTGCCTAGCCGCATGATGCTATGTTTGAACAAAAAATAGAGTACGTAGTACTAAAACAGAGCATGATTTTGATTCGAGCAAAAATAGCATTTTCAAGCAATCTAACAATTTCTTGCAATACTATGACAAATATTGTGACAAATTAAGAATGAATAGCTAGCAAGGATATCAAGAACGAGCCACATTGTTCTCACAAACTTAAAGGGCTCAACAATGGCAAAATTTTTGTTTCTCCGCCAAATCGAGTCAAACAAGTCACAAAACATTCCCAAGATAGTATAAAAGCATAAACAGACAACTTTATGGCATAAGATTCAACAAACAAGGCGAATTAAGCAACATTAGTTTTGAGTTTTTCGAAAATTCGTGAACAAAAGAATGCAAAATTCAGTAAAACCAAGGTGATTTTGAGGAAAAATTACATAAATCGGGAAACTAGAGATCGAAAGCTTCGATTTGCAAAAAACTTAAGCAAATTCAGTTGAGAAACGAGTGAGAATGAGCAATTCGAACTTTTGAGCAAAACCGAGCAAATGAAAGCAGCCATGGCAAAATGAAGAAGAAAGGGGTTTTTATTTCGAAAACCCAACTCCAGCGCCAAACGACAGAAATCATGCGATGCGTGATTCCTGTCACATTCGCGACAGCTCCTACGCACGGCGACAACATGTAGCAGCGCTAAGGTAACGGCTCATCACAAGCACCAAGGTAATGGTTCACAAGCAAGCATAAGCGCTAAGGCACCGGTCCATTTATAAAATGCGCCGAGATACTGTCACAACAAGTAATCACATCAAGCAACTACAGAAAAGCATCAGCAAGTAGAGGATCACAAGGCAACGAGATCTTCGACGACTTTCACTAGGATGATAAGGTTGTCAATTAAATAATCAAGTCAAGGCACAGACACGATTTTGAAGACAGCTACAAGCAGCAGTCTTCGGCGATGTTCCCTAGGATGAGGAAGATTGTCATACCGAGACTAAAGACAACTAAAAGCAGTAGTCTTCGACAATATTCTCTAGGATGAGAAAATTGTCAAAAAAGCTGAAGATGGCTACAAGCAGTCACCTTCGACGATGATCCCTAGGATGTGGAGAATTGTCACAAACAATCGAGGATAGTGAAAGGCTAAAGTCGTATCACCTAATCAAAAGTATTACCTAAATCCTCTAACTAAAGTAGATAGGGAAGTAAGGTCGAATCCACAGAGAAACTGGTTTTTCTATTCCTAATTAATTTAAGCAATCTAAATTAAGTAACTAATTATTAAAATTGAATGGGAACTAAACTACTAAGATTAAAGGTAGAGAGAAATCAATGAATAAAATACTTAGGGCATAGGTTCAGCAATAAATAATACTTCAAGGTAGAGCTGACAATTTGGGTATTCAAGTCGGGTTTGGGTCGGGTCAAATCAGGTCTCGGGTTAAATCAAGATTAGGTTATGTCAGGTCAATCTAGCTACAGATCGGGTTCAGGTTCGGGTTGGGTCAATTTCAGTTCAAGTTATAACGGGTCATTCACCTTTTCGGATATAGGTCGGGTTCAATTCGAGTCAAATTCAGATCGGGTTTGATTTTATGTTCGGGTAGTGTTTAGTCGGGTTTGGATGGGTTAATAAGATGGTACATTTGGGTTTGGGTCAGTGTTGAGTCGGGTTTTGGTTCAAGTTCAATTATAATAAATATTAATGAGGTCAAATTGAACTATATAATTACACCTTCCATAATTTGATCAAGCATCATCAAGATTTTATTAAACCTTTATACGAGTAATAGAGAACAAAAGGTATATAAGCTGAACAAAAGATTTTATTAAATCGGATTGAGGGTTTATAGAATTAAACCAGTTTATAAGCTGAATAAAAGGTACATAAAATTTTATTAAACCTTCCATGACTCGGGTACAGGTTTTAATTGGGTCGGGTACTAGTTTGAGTTTAGATTATTTTCACGTCGAATCAAATCGGTTGACGATTACTATCAGGTCGGGTGCAGGTTCGGGTTCAGGTCATAAAGTATTGAATCAAATTGGTTTTTCGGTTAAGATCAGGTCATGTTCAGGTCGGGTTACAGATCACTAGTTTCACCCCATTGTTCGGGTACAGGTTGGGTTTAGATCATTGCCGGTTCAGGTTAGGTTTTCGGGTCAGGTCAGTTTTTGACAGCTCTACTTAAGGGTAAAACACAATAATCAATCATTAATGCATCAATTAATCAGATCATAAAGGGCTTTTGCTACGTATTACAACCACAGAATTAATCTACCGGTATTCAATCTCATTTCCCGAATCTCGACTTAACCATTTTTGAATTAACATGCCTATTGAAACTAAGCCTAAACAACAATTCTCATCTCTCGAATCTCGAATCAATATTTCTAAACTCATACATAAAAGACCTGCGCAAGTCTAGTTGCATAGAATTAAATCAATCAATAGGAAATTAATTAAGCATTGACAATCAACAACAATAAATTACCCCTTCATATTACTTATGGATCCCCATAAACCCTAGAAAGAAAACTACTCACGCATAATTAAATCTAAACTAATCAAAGCAATTAAACAAGACATGATGGAATAAAGAAATTAAATTACTGAAATTAATAGAGAAGAAATCGTTACCAAAGTTAACGGAAATAATGAATTGAATTAAGAACAAAGTGTAAAGTTATAGAGATTGAAAATAAGAGAGGAAATAAACTAAGTAGAGAGAGAAAGTCTAAGAGAAAAGGTCCTCAAAATTACTTAACAAAATCGTATTTATATTAAACTCGAAAATTCTAAACTTAAACAAACTAAAAATCGACTTAATTAACTTCCAAAGACACGCGCCCGACCGCCACACCGCTCGGTCGAGCGCTCTTTTTCTCCAAATATCTTCTCTCGCGCTCGGTCAGGCGCGAGATTGGGCGTCATGCACTCTTCTGCCCCGCCTGGCCGGGCGCGCCTTCGGGCGAGACCAACTTGGTCGGGCAAGGCCATCTTGGGCACTGTAGCCCACTTTAGGCAAGCTTTGGACTTCAATTGGGCCCCGATCATTCGGCCCAATCCGGATTTCCTCCTTGGGGGTTGACTACTCGGTCCAATTTCCTCAATATATCGGTCGTGCTCCTCTAATGCTTGTAGTAGCTTCATAAAATCCCGGAAAAATGCTCCAAATGTGTAATTCCTTCCAAAACACAACCAAAACTACGAAAAAACTAGAAAACAACAATTAGTAATAAAAGTGGCTCAAAAGAGCCGAAAATACTACCAATTACGACAAAAAGATGGGGGTAAAATACTATATAAAATAGATATATCAGATAGCTACAAGCAGCGGTGTTCTACGATGGCATTCACAAGGCACTATGGAGGTTGTCATAAATGCAGCAACAAAATCGGTTACCCCAGAGACGTGTACTTGACGGTGCAAGATACCCGTTTCTTAACTCTTTTATCTGTTAAATTAACGCTAGTTTGCAGGTATCGGCGTTACAAGAATGATTTAGTATCGCAGAACGTTCTGAATCATTCTCCGTCCCTATCGCTACTTTAACTTTTGTTTTTGAAACTTGCGTTTCTCCAAACTCAGTCAAAGTGGGGGCTTCTGTAGACACCTAAGTGTGTCTCCCCAAAAATCAAACCCAATGATGAATACTTTCATGTCGCTTGATTATCGAACGAATTGAAGTGAAAGTGTGAAAAGTCTTGTGATGCGGTCGTTTTAATAAAAATCTTTCTTTCTGTTTTCGAAAATCTACTCTATGTATAAAAAATGCTAATCTAAATTATCTTGGTCCATGACAAGGGTCTAATAATAGTGTACTTGGGTCGAGCTCGCAAAGAGCTTTCCAATGAAACTTATAAGTCCAATTTCGATGAATAATGAGGAAGTTATGGCTAAAACACTAAATTTGGTGTAAAATGGTTTTATGGCCCAATCATCTAGTGGAGGGCTCATTAATTATTATTCCTAAAATTATTAGGATTGATTCTAATAGTCTAGAAGGTTATCTTGAGTCCTAATAGAGTTAGGATTGATAATTATCTTTTTTAGAAAATAGTGAATTTGGTTTGAAATAAAACAAGTGTTTTATTATGATAAAATCTGATTTAAAATTGACTAAAATAGAGATTAATTTCTTAATTATATTAAGAAGAGAATTCCGTACAAAAGTGCGCTTTATCTTTTAATTAGCGCCAAACGACAAGGCTGTCGCCATGCGTGATGCTTGTCGTTTCGCGCTAGGCTTTATCGCTGGTGACAGGGGTCAGTTTTAATCCGATTAAAATTCTGACTCTTTTCTATTGTTTCTGGACTATTTTCTTTATAAATAGGGTCGTATTTCCCCATTTAAATTCGCTCAAAATCATCAAGATTCACAATCATTCTTATTCTCTCAAACAATAGCTTATTCTTCTCCCTCTTTCTAAATCTTCCCCTTTTTATAAAATTTCGCATTCACAAGTTCTAGACACACCTAGACAAGCTCGAAGTTTCCTTCTCCCTAGGCATGAAAGGTTGATAATTTCTTAGGGTTTGGTCCCAAATCCTTATTTCAATTATTTAAATTAATTGTTTGATTTAATATTTTCCTTGAAGTTACTATTGCGTGTATTTTGTAATTAGAAAGAGATACGAGGCATCGAAGTAAGTAATTTAATTGTTCTTTTCATATAGAAATCATGTTCATAATTTTATATTAATTCCTAGTATCATGTTAGGATGCTTTTATTGATTTCTAGTATCATGTTTAGGTTGCTTCCTATTTCTTCTATCATGTTATTATCATGTTAGGGCTAAAGCTTTGATCTTTAATGTTTAGTGACATGCTAGGATTTGTTATTAATCTTGTTAGTGTCATGCCTAGGATCTTGCTATGCTTTATTGAATATTATGATGATGATTTGTTTTATCAATATATTTATGTATTATTGTTGTTTTTGCTTGATCATGACCTCTCTTGCAGGTTTAAAGGGAATTTGTATTTGTAATCACGCTTAATAAGATATTAAATAATCTTGTTTAGGTTAATATGATTATAATTCAAGTGATCGCCAATAATAGTTTTGTTTATATTAATATTCAACCAACATAAATAAACAGGTTTAGGGTTAATCTATTGATTGTATGTTAGTCAGAAAGCGCACATGAATATGAAAAGAATAAAGTAGAGGCCTATTTTTAGGGCAGGTTCAATCTCTTTTAGGTTGAATTTATACGTTCATCTCCGATTATCCAGTTATGGTTCCAGATCACTATGGAGTTAGTGACCTCATGGATCGTGAAGGGGTGTAATTTTCACCCTGTGAACGGTTTACAAGTTCCTAAAACTTGTTGGCGACTCTTTTAACTCTAGTTTCCTTCCCTTTGGACGGCAACATGCTTAAGTGTATGATTACAGTGGGACTTAAGTTTGGGATGCTTGAAATATTCCCTACAGTAGTAATTTTATTTTTTAACTAAATTTTACATACTACTCTAATAGTCTAATATCCTATTTTAACGCATTTCTTGTAATTTTATTTTTTTAACTAAATTTTCATTTCAGAGTTTTATTGTGAACTTTCAAATGATGAGTAATGGGAAATTTTTCTAAATATCTCTCCATCTCTTTCTACTTTATCTCTCTAGAAATTACACACACTCAATCTACTTTCTCTCTCTTAAAGTACGATTCACTGACTTAAGTATCTAATGGGCTTTCCAGAGTCACACACTCCAAGGCAGCTTACCTTCTCTTTCTTGCAGGCCGAGTCCTAAGATGTTCTTGCATGGCGGAGCTCATGGACTTATCTAAGGACTTTTGAGCAATTGGTAAATTCTAAGAAATCTTGATACCTTATCCTAACACTTTTAGGAGGATTCTGTTTCCAGTTTCATAAGGACATTTGTAGACACCTAAAAATGTCTCCCCAAAATCAAACCCGATGATGAACAACCTTTCACCGCCATTACTGGTCGGGTTGAGTATTTAATCTTAGACTGCTTAAATTCATATTAAATCCCAAAACATTTCATAAACCAACCCAATTCCTATCCCATTTCCCTAAACCATAACTTATTTTCCTCTTTTCATGCCTTTAAACCCAAAATAATTCATTTCGTGTATTTTAAAATCATTCATTTCGTGTCCTTTTTATAAAAACATTTTGAAAAGTTTATTTTGGTCCATAATATGGGTCCAATTATTAAATAGTTGTATGGGGTTTGAAAAGAGCTTTATAAAGATATATTATAAGCCCAAATCCGAGTTGTAACGAATAAGTTATGGTCAAAATACTAAACTGAGCCCAAACGAACCTAAGCCCACCTTATCTGCGACCCAATGATCATGTGAAGGGTCCAAAGACTTTAATCTCATTCGTAAACCAATTAAGATTACTTAGAAACTTTTATAAGTTTCTAAAAGATCTTAATTCTCCTTTTTGAAAAGATAAGATTAAAGAGTTTGAAATTGAATAAAACTTTTCTTTTTGAAAGTCCTAATTCTATTTGAATTGAAAGACGTTCAAAGATAGTCAGATATTATTTTCTTAACTTATATTTTTTATCCAAATATTAGTTGGTTGGATATCCCTTGAAATTATCTTTCTAATGATATAACATAATATCAATTCCGAGCTATAACGGAAAAGATATGAATGAAATACCAAACTCTATCCAAAACTGACACCGTCCAACAATTTCGGCCTTATATTTTATTATACAAAGGATTTTTAATTTTATTCCAATTGAGTTAGAAATTATATTTCAACAGCTTTCCAACGACATATTATTTATCTTATTCCGATTTCTAGATCAAAAGATATGATAAAACCAAAAACCGCAAAAACTGTTGTCTATCACAAGAGTTTTATTCCGATTCGAATTCTTATCTTTTCTTAATTCTTCGACCATTATTTTTTCATTATAAATAGAGGTCATATCACCCATTTTTCAATCATCAACAAGCTTGATCAAAAAATAATTCTCTTCTCCCTCTTTAGCCTAAACACTAGCCTCCCCATTCTTTCATTATTCCTTCCTTTAAGCACTCCTAAGAGTCCTTACAATACCCAAAGTTCTATACTTAAATCAAGGCGTGAAAGGTATAATTTAATGAGGGTTTGGACAAAATAAACTCTACTTTTTATTTAATTTAATTATTTCAATTTGATTTATATTTTCATTGAAGTTATTAACAGTTAATTCATGATGTAGTAATTCAAGGAAGCGCAGAAAGTAAGTAATTAATCACTTAATTACTCTTATTTTTATTCTTGTTGCTAATATCATGATTAGGTTTATTATGATTTTGATTTGACTAACAATTTATTGTTAAATTGCTTTCAATATTAATGTTTATTCTATTATTATTATTATTGATCATCATATTGCATGTTTAAAGGTAATATGTAATTGAAATCACGCCTAATAAGATAATTTGGACAACTGGTTTAGGTTCCTTTTTAATCTTGTTGTTTAATCAAGTGATCACAAATATTTTAGAATTATATGTTGCATTAATATTCAACCAATTTAGCCTAATAATAGTTTGGAGCAAATTGAATATTTTGCTTGCATGCCTTTGAGATCGCAGGAATCACTTTTCACTATAAGAATCAAGTAGAGGCCAATACGAAAGAATGTGACTCCATGACTCACTTCGTACCATTATCCCCGATCCTCCTTTCGTGGTTCCGAACCATATGGAGTTAGTAATCTCATGGATTATGAATGGAGTGTAACCTTCACGGGTCAATCGTTGTTGCCTTTCGTTGTCCCTTTATCGTGGTTGCCTTTTATGATCCGTGAACGGTTTACAAGTTCCTTAAAAACTTGTTGGCGGCTCCCTACTTTCCTTGTCCCTAATATTTTTTTTTTTTGAAGACCCCTAATCTTATTATGTCAATTCACACTTCCTATGAGTGCCAAGCATATTCACAACATGCTAACGTAGGCGCACTTCGAACGACACCTACAACACTATTAACATACTCCCTCTATTTCGCATTTGTTGCAACAATAGGCTTGACTCACAATTTAAGAAAATTATAGACTAGACTTATAAGCTTATAATATAAAGAATTGTTAGTAAGAAATAGAAATAAAAAAAAAAAAAAAAAAAAAAAAAGTAGTGTGGGTGAGGTTGGTGGGAAAGAGAAATAATAAAATATTTGTGAAAGTGGGGTTAGTGGGAGAGAGAAATTATAAAATAATGGTGGATCCTTTCCAAATATAGTAGTGGTACAACTAATTTGAAACGACCGAAAGTGGAAAGTGTTGCAAGTAATGCGAAACGAAGGGAGTAATACTTTCTCTCTTATAATTAATTTTTTTTTTAATTTACAACACACCTTTTTTACACACTATTTGAGGAAGTGGTTTATTAGACTATGTAGACGGACAAATATGTTATTAAATTTAAATCGTTGCAATATATCCTTTCCAGGCCATCTTATTGGTGGTAAATTATTGTTAATTAATTTGTCCATTTTTCTAGTCTAATATCTCCTTAAAGTGTGTGCTAAAGTAGCTGTGTTGCAAGTAATACAAATGAAGGAAATATGCATTTTGGAAAAAGTAATAATATTCATATATGATATAAAAATAATATAATAATGAATATGAATGAAATATTCCTTACGATACTTTCTGCAGTGACCGGCGAACTATTTTGATTATATTATACAAAAGGTGGTACTATTGATAACAAATAGGTTAGGACGTACCAATATTATTTTGCACATACCACAAATAGTTGAGATTATTTTAAGCTTTTTTTTTTTAATCATATTAGATCAAAATTTGTATGTTTATCAATTTTAGTTGAAGAGTGTTGAAGAGTAATATTGACTGCTTGTCAATTCATTGATTTGAAATTAATAGTAACAAAAGTATAAACCATGCCTATATTGTTGTTATATTTTCTTACATAACTAAAATTTTAAAACTTACAATATTAATTTTAAGGTCCTATTCACTACAATTACCTTAAAAAAAGTAATATTAAATAAAAATAATTTTAGTTCAGTAACAATAGATTAAGTTTAGTAAAGATAATTTCAGTTCAGTAAAAATAAGTTAAGTTCAGTAATTATAATTTCAATTCAGTAAAAATAAGTTCAATTAAGTAAAATTCAGTAATTATAAAGAAGAAATATAATAGAAAATCAGTACAAATAATTTCAGTTCAGCAAATATTATTTCAATTCAGTAAAATAATTTAAGTGCAACAAAAATAATTTCAGTTCAGCAAAAATAATTTCAATTCAGTAAATAATTTAAGTGCAGCAAAAATAATTTTAGTTCAGCATAATTAAGGTGAAGTGAACAGAGCCTAAATTAGGGACTCATTTACATCTTTTTCCCAGGCCGCCAAAATCTCATGAATGGGACTCTCAATACTCAATACTCCATAAGGAATAAGGACAAATAGAAGTGTCAATTCAGGTGTATGGATCAAGTTCGGTCAGGTCAGGTTAGGTTTAATTCAAACTTGAATCATGCTAAATTGGAAAATTTTAGATTTTAACATCATAACCCCCTCATGCTAAATTGGAAAATTTTAGATTTTAACATCATAACCCCCCCCCCCCAAAATGGTTTTTAACACCCAAAAAAAATTTTAATTTTGATTTTTTTACTTTTACCCCCAAAAAAATTCCAAAAATTGTTTTTTACCACCAAAACTTTTTAAAAGTTTTATTTT